>NC_135311.1:43162302-43787686 GCF_048772815.1 Callospermophilus lateralis
ACAGAGTTTTGTGTGAGTTTAGCAACCAAAGCAGTAACTAATTTATCCAAAGTACATTCTAACCTATTTGAGCCAACATCTTTTGAGCTGAGGCTGGTAATGGTTTTATATCTCCCCAAGTACCTGGAATTAATTATAGTATCATGGGTTCCTCTTATAATGTTTCTCCTCATTTGAGGAGAATGATTCTTCTCTTCTTTGAAGGGACTCTTCTCTTCCAGGGTTAAATGAAACTTATGAATCAGCTTAGAAGTCCTTGATTTACATTTATAATTGCTATATTTCATACATCAAGCTAGAGTGCAAACAGGACATGTTGACATAAGTGTAGCAGTCTATGCTTTTCCCCAGGTGATCAAAGGCATAGGATCTTGTCATGCTGGTCAGGTGGAATCTTATATATTGCATACTTTATTTTGGTAATGACTTTTTCAGAATAGAATGTCTATTCAATGCAGATGACCAATTTTGAGTATAAACTTTATGTTGTATATTGAGCATAGTAACAGTAAATAAAACAATATTTAATGCTTATTAAAATGAGAGAGGCTATATCTTTGTTTGTATGTCTCTGTTTTAGAAGGCAAGTATTAGGATACAATTTGCTCACTCAAAAAAGCTTGTCCAAAAAGATTATGAGAAATTTTATTATTTAAAACTATATATCATTGATTAAAAATTGTGCAAAATGATGAGATGCAAAGGCAGGGTCATTACCCATCTTTAAACAAATAGGGCTTCAAGGAGCAGATCATGCTTGGTTTCTCTCCATGCTCTCTGTTGGAATTGACTTGGCAGATTTTTTTTTTTTAGATTCAATTCTATTAGTCAATTTTTTTCTTTAGTTTTGTGGCTTGCAATAATGCATTAATAATCATTAATATTTTGAAGTGAATACCTCATTATACTTTTACTTTGTTAGTTGTTTTCTATATTTTTTATTTTTTTTTTTATTAATGATTTAATTTCTGGATCATGCTTGGATTATTTTCACACTTCTTTTTACATAAATAGATAGATATAGATATAGATATAGATATCTTCCCTTTATATACCTCACAGGTTTTTAATTTTTACAGTATTTCACAAGTTGCTTAGACTTGTCTTAACCTTGGTCCTGTTTGATAAGCCTCTCCCATATTGGTAGAATTTCAGCTTTGCACACTAGGAATCCCCCTCTCATTTATTCTTAAGGAATTATTCACATACACAATTTGTGCCTAATTATATTAATATTTTTTGTCTCAATTTTACTCTCTAAACTTTCTTTAAATAGTTATTTTGAGTTTATTGAGTAATTAATAACTGTCAATATCCTAATATTCAGTTCTTAAAGTTTTTTTTTTCTTCTTTTTTTAATTGGATTAAGCCATGCTTCTCTTTCTTTATATTGCTGTACTATTTTTTATTTGTTCATTAAAGGAGTCAGCAGTAGATTATATAGTTCATTTTTGGGAAAAAGTATAAAAATATTTAAATAAATAAAAATACACAAGAACAGTGCTGTATCCTTGTAATATGTGAGAATTGAGAGACCATCCAAAATTACTTCATTTTTGAGGAAAGTCGCAGAAATTTAGAAACAGCATGACTCAAACAAGTTTTTAAAAATTGTGTTGTAGTTCAGGGATATAGAATTTGGGGGGTTAATCTCAAGCACCACACATGAAAAATTAACAGTTGGATGACCTAAAGATTCAGAAATGCCAGTATTAAATATGTATCTATGAACAATTAAATTAGCAAATTGAAGTGATACCTCTGCTTTTGTGATTAGTGCAAACATTGTTCTAAGTATTAAAGCTAGGGACTCAATGTGTGTGCCCATCAATGATCAAATGAGTAAAAATACTGCACTTAAATACTATTATTATTTAGTTATGAAAATATTTTTTCTCATAAAGTTTTTTAAGAAATACATGCAGGGCTTTGCATTAAGTGAAATGTGACAGGCAGGGATTAAGTTGCAAGAACATTTGATTCGCATGTGGAAGTCAAAATTTAAGTGAGAAAAATTGTGCTCACCAGGTACTGTGTTTTTTGTATGGTTGATATTATAGTCAAAGTCTCCGTATTTTAATTTTATTGAGCATAAGAGGGTCAAGAGTTTTTTTTTTTTTTTTTTTTTACCAAATGTTGAGTGTATTATGTTCTTCATTAATACTACTAGTAGAAGGAATACAATACCTTGTAAGACAAAACTGATATTTATATTAAATAATGATTTTGTTAATCAGTTCTGTTTAGGCATTTTACCTTTTATATATAGTATGAAATACCATGACACATTTAGTAAATAAAGTAGTATTTGTCAGTGAAAGAAATCATCATATCAAATGAATTTAAAAATATGAAAATTAATTTATTATACTTGATTGTCAAATGTTGACTTCAGCCAAGTATTATGGCATAGGCTATGCAAGGTTTTTATAGTCTTTTAAAATGTTTTTATGGAAAATTTTAGAGACATATATGTGTATATTTCTTAGTAAATTTTTTGTTCATATTTCTTGTAAAGAGTCCATAGCCTCTTTACCCTTGTTGACTATTTGTGCATTATCACACAAAATCTGCCAGTTATTTTCATATCTCTATGTCATGGTAGAAAAAAAACAGTTTTTGGACACTCTTTGAAAAAGCCACAAATGTTTGTATATGTTTTACATTTCTTTTATTCTGCTGAGAGTAAAGGTAGCTGGTAGATATTTCCTAAATATGTAATGCTATATTATGAAGAACAAAAAGCTGTGGATGATAAGAGTAACATACTTTCCTTTTCTTTATTATAATACTCTTCTTAATGATGTACTCCTCTTGGATATTGTGGTCTCTAAAAGAATTTTGGTAATATTCTCAAATTAATTGTGTCTGTACATTTTTAATGAACTGATATATTTTTGAGTTTATGATGACTTTAAATGTACTAATCTGTTACACTCCTGATGTACTTATTTTAACTTAATTTCAAGTTATGTATGCAAAGTATATTCATCCTACTCTAATAGGTATTGTTATTTTTATTTTTTGTTTATTTCAGCCATGACTCCTCAAGATATTCAAGAATATTCAACAGAAAAGGGCATAAAACATATGTTTCACAGTGTGATAAGTGGAAAATATAGAAGTTGTAATCTTGACTGTTTACAACAAGAGAAAATATGGAAAACTACTAGTGAGAGTGAACACCAGAAATTATATAAAAATTCAGACCTTGTTCACTACCAGAGAATTTATACTGGAGAGAAGCCCTACAAATATAAACAATGTGGCAAAACTTTTAGTAAAATATAGGTCTTATTTACCACAGAAAAACCCACATTAGAGAGATGCCCTAAAAAGGTAAAGAGTGTGGAAAAGCTTTCAGTCAAAAAGTAGGCCTTACTTGCCACAGAAGAACTCACAATAGAGAGAAGCCCTACAAATGTAAAGAATGTGGCACAAAAAATCACACCTTATTCGCCACAGCAGATCACATACTGGAGAGAAGCCCTACAAATGTGAAGATTGTGGCAAAGCTTTCAGTCAAAAAACAAACCTTATTGGCCATAGCAGAGTCACACTGGAGAGAAGCCCTACAAATGTAAAGAATGTGGCAAAGCTTTCAGTTGAAAATCACACCTTATCGGCCTCAGCAGAACTCACACTGGAGAGAAGCCTGACAAATGTAAAGAATGTGGAAAATCTTATAGTGAAAAATCACACCTTATTGGCCACAGCAGGACTCACACTGGAGAGAAGCCCTACAAATGTAAAGAATGTGGCAAAGCTTTTAGTCAAAAAGGAGACCTTTTTAGGCACAGGAGAACTCACACTGGAGAGAAGCCTTACAAATGTAAAGAATGTGGCAAAGCTTTCAGTCAAAAATCACACCTTATTTGCCACAAAAGAACACACAGTGGAGAGAAGCCCTACAAATGTAAAGAATGTGGCATAGCTTTTAGTCAAAAACGAGACCTTTTTAGGCACAGCAGGACTCACACTGGAGAGAAGCCCTACAAATGTGACGAATGTGGAAAAGCTTGCAGTCAAAAATCACACTTTATTTGCCACAGCTGAACTCACACTGGAGTGAAGCCTAATAAATGCAAAGTATGTAACAAAGTTTTTACTCAAATATCAACCCTTATTTGCCAGAACAGAATTCAAACTGGAGAATAGCCCTACGAATGTGAATGAGTGGCAAAACTTTTAATAAAAAATAAAAATTTATTCACCACAGCAGAAGACACCCTGGTGAATGTGAAATGTAAATAAAGTGATAATACTTTTAAAGAAAAACTAAACTTCATTAACAACAAAATTTATACAGAAAAGAACCCCTACAAATGAAAACAAATTAGCAAACTTTTTAATAAGAAATCAATTCATTTTCACCACTAAACTATTTATTCTGGAAAGAAGACATAAATGTAGATAATATAGAAATATTTTAAATTATATATCATATATTATTAGACATCAGAGAAAACACACTGGAGAGAAGCTTTACAAATGAGAACATCGTACAAATTCCCTAAGAAAGAGTCAACATTTAATCCTCACCACAACAACCATAGAAGAGACAAAGTTGTGAAATGTGAAAATTGACAATTGACAATGCTTCCAAAATTTATTCACCAATACTCAGCACCTGTGGATACATACTAGTTAGAGAGAATACAAATGGATAAAAACATTTCATAACCACACGTTTCTTTAACACTACTTATTTTTGGAGGATTCATTGTGCCCAGAAACCCTAAAAAGTTAAATAATATTTTGAAAACTTATTCAAATTTTAAATTCATTGAACATCTGAAAACTCATACCAGTAGTGAACATTGAACAGATTTTGTCCAAAATGTATACCTTATATAAAAATGAATCATTTATAATAAACACTTTGACAAATATGAGAGTATAGTAAAGTCATTATCTCTACATTACACCTTGATGTATATGAGGATCAGTAAAAGACATTACCTATTTAAATATAGAAAATAAGTTGGTGTCTTTAACTTTTGCTTAAATTTTTTAAGCATTATCAAGTTATTTGGTAGAAATATCAGTCATAAATATCATACATGCCTAATACAGAAACCTCATCTTTGAAAGCATATAATTTTTGTTTTCTAAATAAAAAATTACTATGTTCATTTTTGAATACTGGAGAAAAGAATTATATGAAATCTTTTTTTATTAGTTTTAACACGAAATTGTAGCATTTTAAACTGTATTTCTTTTTTGTATTTCAGTTTATATTTAGGGATTTTTAAACACTGAGCCACATTCCTAAGCTCTCTCCCCACTTTTTCAAATTTTGAGACTGTCTTGCTAAGTTTCTTGAAACCACACTAAGTTGCTGAGGCTGAATTTAAACTTCTGAAATTACCCAGTTTCCCAATTTTCTTGGATTACAAGCATGGACCATCCTGCCCAACTTATAGTGCATTTTTTACCTATATGACTTGGGTGAATACATGAGGCTTAAAATGCAGCTACATGAGTTTGAGTCGTTTCACTGGTAAAAAAAATACTATAATTTGTACTGTAATAGTAGACTCAAAATGGTACTAGACAAACCTATTTTTTTAATCTGCCTCTTTATTCATGGTATTCTAATGATTTTAATCTAGTCAGTTCAGACCATTTCTGATTAATGAGTATCATCAAGATGGAGCCATGTATTTAAATTCCCTCTATAATCAATAGCAATTCTTCCCATTAAAACTCAAAACATTTTCATAGAGTCTTTGTTATATTTTAAGGAGCCACTCTTGCTTTTGTTTAGCAAAACAGAATCAATTCCACACTGTTGAGTCCCAAAGTAAATGGCAATATATTAACCTAAGCACCGTGAGGAATATAAGAAATACAAGATACAAACTTTGAAATATAAAAAAAAAAATAAGAATCATAAATGCTAAGCCATTACCATCTAAACTATACCAGGGCTTATAAAATGTAATCTTAGATGTTCTACTCACTCTTATAGTAAGAAGCCTTAGACTCAAAGTCATTTTTTTGTTGTTATAGTCTATTTTATAATGCTATAGAAAAATACCAGAACCAGGCCAATGTATAAAAAGAGATATAAATGCATAAAAATATTTTCTGAGGGGCTGGTGTTTCAGCTCAGTGGTAGAGTGCTTACCTAGCACATGCAAGAATCTGGGTTCAATCCTCAGCACCACATAAAAATAAATAAATAAATAAAATAAAGGTATTCTGTCCAACTACAACAAATAACTAGATAAATAGATAAATAAATAAATATTTTTTGAGTACATACTTCTGAAGATTTAAGTGCTGTGTACCAGAATCTTCACAGCTCCTGTTACAGCCCCTTCACCAGCATTACACATGAGATGGAATTATAGTTAGGGCTCATTTGAGAGGTAGAGAGAACATAAGGACACAGGAAGTCAGAGATATCCAGTAAGAAGACTTACTCTTTTAGTAACAATCTGCTATAATAGAAACTATCTTGTATCCCATGAAAATTTTATTAACTCTTTCAAGGGCATCTCCCCCAATGATCTAACCACAATCTACTAGATCTCACTTTTTACACATTCTACTATTTTCCAACTCTCTCCCCTTGGAAACCAAGTTCCCAACACATGAGTACTTGAGAGACATACTCAATTCATAATGAAAGTTATATGAGAAAGACAATGGTAAAAATGAGACATAGAATGTCATTTCTTTCTACTTATAAAGATTCTAGATACTACAATAAAATGCTTTAAAATATAGAAATTATTTTAGGTGGAGAATTTATTTTAAAGACAATAGGGAATTCAATTAAACTACTTCTTGAAGAATGAATAAATTTAAATATGACAAGAGTAATGGGCTAGGTATATTAAAAGAAGGGAAAATTCTGTGCAAAAACTCAGTGGATGTATAGTAAACCATGCCTATGTTTATAAAGAAAATGGTCGGCTTTCTGAATATGCTCTATCAAGCCAAATGTGTACTGGCTAGATGTGGTGGAACTCAAAACCAGAGCAAATATTCATAAGAAAGATGCAGTGGACATCAGTCTCAAGAGCTTCCTATTAAAATATCTGCTTCCAAAGACTACATGATTCTTAGTAAATCTTGGGAGTATTATCTTTCTTTCAATTTCAATTTTAAGCTTTCTATATAGTTGGTGCACCATCTCTTGACCAGACCAATATTTTCTTGAACATCTTCATATATTAATCTACACACTGTCTCACATGTTTGTTTCTAGGTTGTCATGGATCCCTCCTAGTAAATTCTGAGATGTATGAGAGGTTTAACAAGTATAGAAATTTGCTTATGAGAAATAAGCCATGTTGTAGGTGGGAAGTAAAAGGAGAAAAGATGCAAAAGTCCTCATCCAAACTTGTATATGCTGATACTACACAAGGTTATTTCAATGATATCTGGTTTGTGGTAGAGAAGCATCTTTTCTTATACACAATGCCACAAATTTCATCAAATATGGTTGTTATAGACTTTGAGAACACCCAGAGTTATCTTAGTAATTTCTACATTGAAAAACTACTGTTACATTTAAGCAAAACTATTCATTGCAATAAATCTGAAATAGTTCTTTAATATTGCAGAACAGAAAATTGGTGGCATTATTCACTAAATGCCAATATGTTCCAATAACACCTATAGGGGTACTTAACAAAATGGATCAATAATTAAAGTAAAGAGTGAAATGAGACCCAGAAACAACTAATTATGGTAAAAATTATTATTACCTTATTTCAAATACTAGTGCACACTTTTGCTTTTTTCCCCAAAGTTAATTTTTTTAACATTTTGGTATGATATTTCACTTCATTTATGTAACATGATAAATAATATGGTTTTTTTCATATGCACTCTCTGATGCATCTCAAAAATATTTGCATACCCCAAGATCTTAACAGATTTCTATACACATTATTCACTAGAGAAACAGTAGTTACTTCTGAAATCTATATTGCCCTTTTTAAATGAGGTCTTGCATTTTTTTTCAAATATCTGAAATAATTAGGATGATCTTAGTTCTAATTATCATATAGTAAATTCCTGATAAATATTTGTGAAAAGGATGAAGAAATAATAAGAGCATTTATATAATCTGTACAATAGGTTATGTGGTATTTCATGTTTTTAGCTACAACTTATTGAATATTATAGCAATCTTACTATGTGGGTAAGATATGGGTATGATGAACCAATAATAAATAAAAACTGCATGCTGCATTGTTAGTAATTTACCAAGCAATTTTTTCAAAAACAGACACTCTGATGTGTGGTATTTATCAACTATGATATTATGAATGAATGAAGTAAAGTAAATGAATAATTGGAACTACATACTTGCTTAGGGTGCCTATAATTCATTGTTAAAAAACCTTTAGCTATGTAAGATTTTAATACTGTATCTCAAATTGTGACATAATGGAATTTTGATAAAATGTGCATTAATAATGCTGAAGTCTTTCATTGAATCTTATATCAGTTTATGAAATAAATATGCTATAAGTGATTTCCTCAATTCTAAGTGTCTTATGTTTTAAGAAACTGTGTGGACAATTCAAATTAAAGTTAACATAACTAATATCAATAGCAGAAGCACCACAGAAAAAATGAAAACAAAGAAATGGGAGATTCCACCATTATAGATGTAATTTTCTCAACATCTTTTCAATGTACCTAAGCCAGTATTGATACCAAAATTAATGAGCAACCTCTTCTCATGCTGGGTGTGCATGATGCTGTTATATAAAATGAAAAGAACTGCAGATGTTTCAGAGATACATCTTACAACAGTATCTCACTGTGTTTGACCGCAGCAAATAGCTTCTCAGTGTTTAAAAGGGTAAAAATAAAAAAAAAATTTCAAGTAAAATCCATGTTAAACAATAACAACTGTTTTTTCATAAGGAAACTGTCAATGTTTTTTTTTTTAAACATGACAATAAACTGTGTCCTACCACATAAAGGAAAGCAACAATTCTTCATTTTATTCTTTGAATATGCCAAATATTCTTTGGCAAAATGTCATGTTTTAATTATACAGGTGTGAATTATATCTGTTTTTCTTTAAATTGCTACTTATTTAATAAAAATTTGTTGAAAAATTATTTCTGCATGTGCTAATTAGTGAAATATAGTGAGGAATGAAAGTCATTTAAAGCTCTATGAATTGCAATCTCAGAATGGTAGGAGGAAGCTGTATATAATCATCAGAAACATATTGAGTACTATTAATTTGTTCCAGATATTTATTTTCCTTAGTATCCAGATTTCACATAAACTAGTTCTTTTAAATTGAGCTGACTACTATATATCATAGGAAAAGCCATCAGAGCAATGAGAATAAGAAATTTAAAAGGGAAACAATCAAATAATAAACATCTGGTTGAAACAACTAGCCAACTGGTGGATCTTACCTTTTGACTTTACTAAATTCCCTTCTTTTTTTATTTATTTATTTATTTTTTTTTGATAATGACTAAGAGTAAGGTACTTCTATTAAGAGCATAACCAGAACGATTTATGGCAATTTGTTTTTCTGAAACATATAAAATTGACTTGCTAACTCAGAATACAATCTATTGAGTATACATTTTGGGGTAAAAAAAAATGTACAACTACACAACATGAATATTGGCCTTTTGAAAAAAATAATGTGATGGTGAAAACTGATTTGGAAAGTTAGTATTGAATATTTTATATCAAAGAAAAAGCAGAAATATTTAAAATACTTTTGATTATTAGATTCATGTAAAAAAATAAAAGGAAGTGTCCAGGTTGATGTGGTGGTACATACCTGTAATCTCAAACATCATAGAGTATGAGGCTGAATGATCACAACTTCAAGGCCAGGCTTGGTAACAGAGACCAGGTCTCAAAATTAAATATTGAAGAATTGTGAATATATATGAGTAATAAAGCACCCGTGGGCTCAAACCCCAGGACTATATAAAACGGTAGTTTCCAAAATTTACACCCAAATCAGCAGCCTCCACTCTATCTGCAACTATGTAAAGTTCTAAAAGGAAACTAAATTTAGCCATACCTACTATTAGTTGTCTGATATTGACCATAATTTTGAAATAAATACGTGGAAGACCCTTCACAAAGTATTAGGGGTTCCCATTATTTTTTCGAATGGCAGTGAGAGAGGGAAGAAAACCAATTTGGCTTATGGGGCCACTTCTTTCTCTTAAGGCCAATGAGTCAAATATTAAAAGGCTTTAGTGTTTAATTGATTACCATTTATGTAATCATTATTATGTGATTTTCTGCTTAATCTGCATTGGGCACTTTATTATTTCTGAGTATGAGCATCTGTACAGACCACTACACCCCAGTCTATTATTTAATAGTTACAAGTCCTTGTGTTCATTCATCATCAGTTAGTTATTCTATTTTAAAAATAATTATGTGTTGCATTCTTTGTCTACAGAAAATTTATGAAGGTTAAAAACCAGTAATCATTTTCACAAATTTGATTCTAAACTAGTTTTCATCGCAAAACACACACCAGAAGTAAGAATCATTTCTTTCTCTAATTTATTAGCCTTTCTGACATCCAATATCAGGACATGAATGCTGCTCATGGAGGGATGTTCTTACCATCAAGAACAATCAATACTACTTTCTTCTATCACATCAAATGCTACAAAAAGTGCACATTTTAGTGTGTTTCATACGAAAAACTTGACTTTCCATTATTTGTGTTTAGTGGGTTTTTACTTTCTTTTTCATCACTTTGTTTTTCTCTATATTTTGTAAAATTTAATTTTTTTGTGTGTGTGGTGAAGAAAATAGACCACTAGAATCTTCTAACTTTTGCTACATTCAATCACTTGACTACTCACTAGCTAATATTTCTATTAAAGCATCATTTTAAAGGTAAGACTGAGGTATGCTAACAAAACTATTTTCAAGGTCTACTGCAGAATCAGCATAACTTTCTTCAGCTCTGTAGTTAGAGCCACTGTTTCATCCACAAACTCTGCTTCCTTTGTTTGATTTTTCTTCTATATTGAGTAACTCTCTTTGAAATGAGGCACAGAATACAGCTTTTTAGAATTTTATCATTAATGAAAATCTATTATTATTTATCATTAATGGAAAGTCTGCTTCAGTTAAGAATACCAGGTTGAATACTCGTTTTCCTTTAAATCTTGAGGTTATTCTGCATTTATCATCTATAATCCATCATTAGTGATAAGTACTTGGGGTCTATTTATGCTTTCTTGAAGCTGACCATGGTTTTTCTTTTCAGCATATTCTCTTTGTTTTAAGCATAGCTACTTGAGAAATTCTGGAGATATATTTAGCATATTTAAATTTTATTTTCTTGATTATAGCATTCAATCAAAATGGAATATTTCCAGACCAGATTTTCTTTCCAGTATATACATGTAGAAAACTGGGTAAAATATTGAAAATACAATTTTGGTTTTTTAGATACCAAAAACAGGCATAGCAGATGAGTGAAACCATAAGCAATAAGTGCAGACTGGTGAAGTGAACTATATTTTTAAAATTGTTCTTAATAAGTGCAGTTTGATAAAGTGCTGTTACCATAAGTTTTAACTTATGGGTAAAGGGGAAGTAAGAATAATCAAAGTATACCAGTGAAAGAAAAACTTGAAGTCTGGCACCTGGGAGCAGACTGTGTGGGAAACTTCATGTTATGATAAAAAAGAAACCCCCCTTTCCCTTCTCCCTCTCCCCCACTTAACCTCACAAGAAACCACAAAGAAGCTTAGAATAAAATGTTTCAATTCAATAGTCACACTCTATACAAATACAAAAAGAAGCTAAAATTCAACTGAACACAGAATCTTGTGTGCAAAGTTATGGGGATCTGAAACATCATATAAAATGTTAGGTTAAAGATGATTCTGTCTTTTATTTTTATATATTTTTTTTTGTGTGTGTGTGTTCTGTTTTTTTCTTAGGGTGTGGCTATTCCTTGGTCACCTGAACTCAGCAAAGAAACTGTTTTTTTTTGATGAAGTATCAGTGGCTGACCTACATTAAATACAGACAAATATTTAAAAAAATTTAAAACGCCTAATTATGAAAAAATATATTGCTGCTTTCTTCCTGCACATTTTTCTTTTTAAAGTATTTTTTAAAGTTTTTGATTATTTTTTAATCTTGAAAAATAATGAAAAATTTTGGCAGAATTTACAACCTACTGCATAAGGGTCTGGGAAGTTGACAGGCTGGATCAGGGCTGGGAGGAGCAGACAGAAAGGGATCTTTCCCTTTGTTACTGGAGGCCAACTATAACTAAAAAAAGGCAAATATCAATAAGTGTGTGTAAACCAGGAATTGATACAGATTATCAAGTTAGTATCAGTTACAAAAAATTCATATAAACAAGAAAATAGAGAAATCGTAAACAGGATTAGAAAAAAATAGGTGTAAATTTTATTTTTAGAAATTTATTGATACATAAAAAATAAAGATGAATTTTATATTTTCACTTTAAATGGATGGCAGAGAGATATGTAAGTCATATAGTAGTTCAAAAACCCTACTTAAGTTACAAAAGCATAATCAATTGATAGCTTCTACTCATTTTACTCTCTATCTTCCTTGGCATTTCCCCTGAGGTCACACTTGTAGAGTGTCACCAATCACTAAGCAAAAAACTAACCAAGAAGTTAGTCACTGAACCTACACTCTTTCTCAGAAGACCCCAATCAATTTCAGAGCAAAGGTGGGATACAACACCTTTTCATTTCCTTCTTTGGGAAAAGGTCCCTTTTGCAAATCAGATAGAAAAGTAAATTGGCCAACCTCTCTCAAAATATTACTAGAAATAAGTATGAGTTATCTTCATTTAGAAGTAAACTGAAATAAAATAACACCATTGTACAGCATCTTTCAGGGTTAGCCTTTAAAAAAATGGAAAAAAACCCTTTCTAAATAGCAGAATACTTGGCAGCACACTTCATCCACACTTTCATGTAGAAAAAGAAGTTACCTCAGGTAAGAAGGTACATAAACTAATAGAAAGAAATCAAGACTTGGTCAAGTGTCTAGAAGGAACTTTTGATGACTATAAAATTTTGGGGGTACAGTAATAAGGATGCATCTCTGAGAGAGTCAATGCAGTGTAAATATCATGGAATTTCATGCTATCACATACCAAAGCACATACATCATGGACAATGTACAAGACAACCAAGTTGACAACTGGACTTGGCTAGTTGTTTTTATCCAGCCTCGGATGCTGCACAGGATGAATGAGGACTGAGTACCATAATGGTTGTCATCACCACATTTTATCTATCAAATTCCTCTTACAAATATCCACCAGCTAGGAGGAAAGGTCTATCTCTAGGTTCTTGTTAGAGCATAATTCTTTTCATCATTCTCTCATAATAAATTAACAAGGTCCACAGAAATAATTTTAACCAGAAAACCCCAAACATTTTTTTTACATTTTGCTTTTACAGATAATAAATGATAAGCAAGCATCACTAATAAAGTATCAATAGATCATGACTAAAATTGAATCAGACCACATTTAACAAAAATAAAGACATTACTATTGTCTATGACCATGGTATCCACTGTATTGTCATCTACAAAAGGAACAAAAAGCTACTGGCATGGTAGGATATTGGAAAATGTGATGGTGTTGCTAACACTTGTTAAATTTCACATCATTATATCAGATTGTGCTACCAAGAGATAGACTACATAGATCCAGGATTCAGTGTGTCAAAGTTGAAGAGTCTTCACTCATGATCACTTCGATAAATTGGCAATTATATTTTCTTACACCATTCCTCTGCATCCTGCAGTTTTAGAAATTCTAATTATTTAAGAGGACACTTTTCCAACAGAATGTTGAACAAGATTCCAAATAAAATTTAAACTGCACCTGAGAACTTTAAATTCT
This sequence comes from Callospermophilus lateralis, assembly GCF_048772815.1. NCBI lineage: Eukaryota > Metazoa > Chordata > Mammalia > Rodentia > Sciuridae > Callospermophilus > Callospermophilus lateralis. The sequence goes on from NC_135311.1 coordinate 43,176,197, forward strand.
ATGTACTTAGAAAACACAAAGGAACAGAAGAAATTACAATACTAGCTAGGTCACTTCACTCTCCTTACCAGAAGGACATTTATTCCATGTTGCAATAAAGACAAAAATCAGATGATTCAGTCTGAAAACAGACGATCCTATTTTCTACTTTTTAGTACTCACTTGCCCTACAGGAATGGTTAAAAAAAACAGTGTTGTAGTTGTTTCTTGAGAAAATTATGGTGAGCAGGCTCAAATGATTTGGGGAAGAGTATGAGTTTCACTCACTCAGCTAAGTTATAAAGATCAAAAGAAGTATTTTTAAGGGATTTAAAATGAACAGCAGAAAAGACATAAGATGACCATTAATTTGATATTCAGTTTACACAGGTGTCAAAACTGTAATTAATTGCACTGTCTTCCCTTTTTATAAGGAATACAGTCTCACTAGTACCATAAACTATGTACAGAACTTAGACTGAAAAGTGAATTTTTGTGGTGTCACTATAGGGAACTGTTTTTTTTATGGCACCATTAGGACTGAAGGATTCATTTCCCAGACAATTGTTGAAAGTGGTCTTTTCAAAATACTTTCATCAGTAGAAGAGAGTTTTTCTGGTGATGACCATTCAAGGCTTTCTACACTAAAGACTGTTTGAGACTCATGTAAGTCACAGTCCATGTCTCATGTAGAAATAAAAATGAGAGTGCAAGACAGCCCCAAAATTTCACTTTGAGTAAGCAGAAGCCTCCTTTGAGATAAGACTGCAAACCCAGATTCTGTGATGCTTCCTTCTCTTCATTTCCATTGTGCTGATCTGAAGCACACTCAGTTATGGACTTCCAAGATGCCTAGTCATGGTCTTAATCTCCCTCCTGAAGAGACCTAATTAGAACTCAAATGCATCCTTCATCTGCTTCCAGACTTTCTGTTTTCCAAAAGTTCTTTGAAGTCTTTTGTCACTGGAGATCACCTCCTCTGTTGATGTGGTGTTTATCTCATTTTATGTTTCTCTTTGACTGTTACTTTAATTCATTGTGGGTAAAATAGACTTGTATATTTGAAAATCCAGATCTCTAGGTAAAATAGTTAGCTGAGTTTATAGGCTTATAGTCAAAAAAATTTAATACATTGTATTATGAATTTAGATTCATGATTAAAATTGGAGGAAATAAAATGCTTTATAAGGATGTAATCCTGCACTACAAAGTTATCATTGTTTTTCACAAAGGATAAGAATTTTGGAAGATAACATAGCACCAAGAAAAAGAATCACTATTTTTTATATATAGTTGTGCTTGAAAGAGAATAATAATGTCACCATAAATTGATGATATAATATAAAAGAAAAACCTTTATGACCAATTCTGTTTATTTTTGACAAAATATATTTGAAGCCAAAATTCAAAATCCATGAATCTCCTCAAAATACTATAAAGATACAGTTAATAGCATTTTTTCACAAATCATGTATTTTTTGTGATATTATCTAAATTTTCTAGACATAGATATAGAAGCTAAATACATTAATATTCTTTCTCAAGGCACATTTATTTTGAAGCATATTTCCTTAAATCTACAAATACAATTAAATTTTATTTATCATACACAGATCAGTACATCAAAAATGACCAAATACCTGGAAAGAATTCCCTTGGCATATTTCTATCTTTTAAACAATAAGGTCTAACATATCTTCTACCTTTTCAGTGACACATAATTTTTAAATTTCAAGTAAACTTCTCCTTTAGGATCAAAATGCACATTCGGCGTCCTGTAGGCTTCTAGGATTTGGGATTCTTTTTCATTCTTCAAGTCTGGGAAGTTTTCTCGCATTATTTCATTGAATAGATTGCTCATTCCTTTGGTTTGGAGCTCTATACCTTCCTGTATCCCAATGACTCTTAAGTTTGGTCTCTTAATGTTATCCCATATTTCTTGGATGTTCTGCTCATGGTTTCTTAACAGTCTTGCTGAGCTGTCTATGTTCTTTTCGAGGTGAAATACTTTGTGTTCATTGTCTGATGTTCTATCTTCTAAGTGTTCTACTCTGCTGGTAGTATTCTCAATTGAGTTTTAAGTTGGTTTATTGCTTCCTGCATTTCTAGGTTTTCTGTTTGTTTGTTTTTTATAACCTCTATCTCCCTGTATAGTTGATCTTTTGCTGCCTGGATTTGTTTGTGTAATTCATTGTCGAAGTAATCTTTCATTGTCTGATTTTGCTGTCTAATGTCTTCCTTGAGACTCCAGATCATCTGAAGCATGTATATCCTGAATTCTTTATCTGACATTCCATCTGCTGCAGCTGTTACCTCTTCTAAAGTTGAGTTGACCTGCATTGCTTGTCGTCCTTTCTTTCCTTGTCTTTTCATATTGCTTGTGTTTCTTTATGCTTGGTGAAACTGTTGAGTTTTTGAAAAAATTTTCCCCCTATATATTTATATTGCTCTTGTATAGTTGAAAAGTCTCCCTTGCAGGGTTGGGCGGCAGTCTGCCTACCTTGCAGGCGTGGCCTTGGCTCTGCTCTGCCCCTACTCCAATTGGGGTGATGTGACTACTGCTCCGGCGGGCAGCTGGGCCTGTCTCGGGCACGGATGAAAGCTCTGCTCTGCCCCTACTCCAATTGGGGTGACGTGTGTATCACGCTGGCAGGCCACCGGGCCTGATACGCTGGTTGGTTGCAGGTCTGCCTACCTTGGAGATGCGGGCGACTTCTCTGCTCTGCCCCTCCTCCAATTGGTGTGACTTGTCAACCACACCCATGGACCGCTGGGCCTGTTCCGGGCGCGGGCGAAGGCTCTGCTCTGCTCCTACTTCAATTGGGGTAACATGCCTACCACCCCGGCCGGCCTCTGGGCCTGTACCACTGGTCGGTCGCAGGTCTGCCTACCTTGCAGGAACGGGCGGCGGCTCTGCTCTGCCCCTACTCCAAATCAAGTGACGAGTCTATTGTGCCAGCAGGCCACTGGGCCTATTCCACTGGTCCGTTGCAGGTCTGCTTACCATTCGGGCGTGGGTGGCGGCTCTGCTCTGCCCCTACTCCAATTGGGGTGACGTGTGTACCACTCCGGCAGGCCGTTGGGCCTGATCTGCTGGTCTGTCGCAGGTCTGCCTACCTTGCAGGCATATGCGGCAGCTCTGTCCTGCCCCTCGTACCACACCCGAGGACTGCTGGGCCTTTTCTGCCGGTCGATCGCAGGTCTGCCTACCTTGCGGGTGTGGGTGGCGGCTCTGCTCTGCCCCTACTCCAATTGGGAACACGTGACTACCGCACCACCGGGCCGCTGGGCCTGATCAGGGCGTGGGCAAAGGCTCTGCTCTACCCCTACTCTAGTTGGGGTGACGTGTGTACCAGGCTGGCAGGCCGCTGGGCCTGATCTGCCTGTCTGTCGCAGACCTGCCTACCTTGCTGGTGCGGGCGGCGGCTCTGCCCTGCCACTCCTACCATGCCCGCGGACCACTGGTCTTGTTTTGCCAGACGATCGCAGGTCTGCCTACCTTGCGGGTGCGGGTGGAGGCTCTGTTTGCCCCTCCTCCAATTGGTGTGACTTGTCTACCACACCCGCAGACCCCTGGGCCTTTTTCAGGCACGGGCAAAAGCTCTGCTCTCCTCCTACTCCAGTTGGGGTAACGTGCCTACCACCCCGGCCGGCCGCTGATCCTGTCCCACTGGTCAGTCGCAGGTCTGCCTAAATTGCGGGAACGGGCAGTGGCTCTGCTCTGCCCCTACTCCAAGTGGGGTGACGTGTCTGTCTGTCATGGCGGCAGGCCACTGGGCCGGTTCCTCTGGTCGTTCGCTGGTCTACCTACTTTTGGGCCCGGGAGGCGGTTCTGCTCTGCCCCTACTCCAATTGGGATGTCGTGAATACCACGCCGGCAGGTAACTGGGCCTGTTCCGAGTGCGGGCGGCGGCTCTGCTCTGCCCCTACTCCAATTGGGGTGACGTGTGTACCACACTGGCAGGCCGCTGGGCCTGATCTGCCCATCTGTCGCAGGTCCGCCTACCTTGTGGGCGCGTGTGGCGGCTCTGCTCTGACGCTACTCCAATTGGGGTTACGTGACTAACACACCAGTTGGCCGCTGGGCCTGATCTGGGCACGAAGGCTCTGCTCTACCCCTACTCCAGTTGGGGTGACGTGTGTACCATGCTGGCAGGCCTCTGGGCCTGATCCGCTGGTCTGTCGCAGGCCTGCCTACTTTGCGGGCGCGGGTGGTGGATCTGCTCTGTCCCTACTCCAATTGGGGTCATGCCAGCAGGCCGCTGGGCCTGTTCTAGGAGCAGGCAGCAGCTCTGCTCTGCCCCTCTGGCTTGATGTCAAAGTGAAAGAGACTCGGATGTTTGTGACTCACTTTCTTTACCAGGAGACCAACTGTTTGTGTCGCCGCTGGTATCCATGAAGTTCTCTCCTCCGCCGCTTTCTGATGACATCAGATCTCTACCGTGTTGGTATCCCACGCGAATGGCAGCATTTCATCTCCTTTGCCGGCTGACCAAAGCAACGGGTGAGTCCTGACCGGTTCTCACAAGCCCCGTCTTTGTGATGGAAATCCTTCCTTTAGCTTTTGGAGCACCCCAATTTTGCTGGAAATTCCTAACAAGATAGCTTTTAGCCTTTCTAACTCGTCATTCTCCCGGCACAAAGACGCGGTACACGGGGGTAATGCACTCCCTTCGCCGCCATCTTCTATTCTGTCAATTATTGATATTGTGATATCTCCTGTAGTTTTATTGCCTGGAGTAGCTGATTTTTTCTTAACTGGATCAGTAGTTCTTTGTATGTATTTTTAATATGATTTTTTAAAAGTGGTTTATAGACTTGTGTACATGTTCTAAGTGATATCACCCTTCTTTCTCAGTTATTTTTGCATGGATCAGGAATCAATAAGTCCTTACTGTTCTTGTTTTATCTTCTTGACAAAATGCAAATGTGCTTATAGGAAATGTTTCTCTTGAAACTGAAATAGCAATCAATTCATCACCTCTTAATGTGTTCCAAATGGTAACAAGATATCTGCATTGGTAGCAAATCATAATTGATTATATGAATTTAATTTAGAGTAACATGTTTACATAAACTTTGTGAGAATAGCCAAGTTTTCTGTGTTTATTAATTTCTACTACAATAACAGTAAGGGTGGTGATTATTGCAAAGGAAGAAAAACTCTGATATTCAATCATTCTTTTGGGTGATAACATACAACTGAATTTTTAACATGTTGTAATTTTCTCACAGGATAACAAAGAAGAAATAAATTTATAACCTGCACTTTATTAAAGGTAATAGCTTTTCTACAAGGGGTGAAACATTTCATTTTGTTTTTATTTTCTTAAAATGGCATACAATAATTCTGAGAAAGTACTTAAGCACTTCATTTATATATATATATATATATATATATATATATATATATATATATATATATATATATATATTGGATGTTGATGGGTCTTTATTTTGTTTATTTTGTTTATATGCAGTGCTTAGATGAAACCCTGTGCCTCAAACATGCTAAGCAAGTGTTCTACCATTGAGTCACAATCCCAGATCCAGGCAAAGACACAGGTCTTTCAGCTCTTTCTTGATGTGTAGAATTTCTCACCCATGCCTCTGCTGTCTTGATCTAAGTATCCATACATTTACATCACACTAATACAGTGATTTGATGCACATACAGAATACCATTTACTGCAACAAAACAGCATGGTTTACAACTTAAATCAATTTTAAGCATTCAAGCTAATTAGAGTCATAAAGCTGTAAAAATAGGGCCTTTTAATCCACTGGTATATTAAACTATTTAAGATGGTTGGGCTTTTTATACAAAAAATTCTGAAGTAGTCCTGAAGAATATTTGGATTGAAACAGGTGAAAAATAATGGTTGAGGCCCACTGCTCTTTTGTGTTTCACTAATATTAATTCAAAGACCATTAGGAGCAGCACACTAGCTGAGCTGAATAAAGATGGCCAATTTCAAAGAAAATCATATTTTATATAATACAGGACCTTTTAGATCACATCAGGTTGACTCTTTTGGAAAGTAAATGTGTAAGCCATGCAGTTCACAAGACATGACATGGATCATCCAAATTCCACATGGCTTGTGAGGCCTGTGTTTGGTAGCAGAAGACCCTCAACACTGGCTCCCACAAAGAGATTCCTGCAGTCCAATATTGGGATTAGCAAATTGTAGTAAACTATGGTGAAAGTAATTTTGAAGACAGATGCATTCTGTTGTTTCCAGAAAAAAGAGTAAGAAAAATATGAGTCAAAAACTCCTTTTCCATGAAATCCTATTTGTTTTGCTTTGTGAGCATACCCTATAGAAGAAAATAGAATTCTGACTGTGAGGGGAAATCTGGACCTCCAGTGATTGTTATAGAAGAATAGGAAATGTTGACACCAAGGCTATGCTATCAAACACTTAGCGTAGGACTGCCTACTTCTTTGAGAGAAGGCTCTGTGGTAAATAGAAAATGCTGATAAAATCTTTTCTTTTGGTTTCATTAAGCCAAAAGTTTTATTTGATGTTTGAGATCCATTGTGCTTTTAAATATAATCTTCTTAGCATCCCTGCCATAGGTTTTTATGAAAGGTGATTTAGCGTACTGTGGTGGGCTAACATCCATTTCTTCTTTTTATTGGAAACATTTTCTACTTAAAAATAATGAAAATGGCCAATACTCTTTAATAGGGAATTTTATTCATCATTGAGTGGAGGCTTTCTTAAAATAAAATTATTCAAACACATATTTTTTAAGAGAGAGAGAGAGAGAGAGAGAGAGAGAGAGAGAGAGAGAGAGAGAGAGAAAGAGAGAGAGATTTTTAATATTTATTTTTTTAGTTTTTGGCGGATACAACATCTTTATTTGTACGTGGTGCTTAGGATCAAACTCAGAGGCGTGCGCATGCCAGGTGAGCACACTACTGCTTGAGACATATCCCCAGCCTCCTCAAACACACCTTTTATTTAAAATATAGAAATGACTGGCTTTACAAAGCCAGTTATGTAAAAAAAAATCAGACACTTTAAAATAAACAGATCACTCACATTATATTTTCTACAAAAATATTTTATTTACCATTATATTTAGAAAAATATAAAAGAATCAAATTATTTCACATACATATAAAAGTTAACCTTAGATAAAACATATATACATTTATACATAGTGTTCTAGAGTGCACATGCACATACATATTCTAAAATATATATAAGATTTCATCGACTTGGAGAAAAATTTCAGGAAGTATCTAGTATTGATATTATTTAATACACTTTTATGAATAAATAATTACAAAATCGTGTCTAAACTTGTGAGAAATAGTTTTATATGTTATCTTTATCCCAAAAAAATGTTTTCATAGATTTATCAGAGGATACATAATCTGTCATTCCTCACTGTCTTATCATGCATTCACTTCTTTTCTTATTCTTAGCATGGATTCTCTAGTACATTAAGACTTCTTTCTTCATTTGTATATTTAGTTTTTCACTTCTACCTATTTTGTTTTACTTTCTTAATCACTCTTTGTATTCTGTCTTTCTGAATCTCACTCAAAGAATAGATTTAAATGAGACAATATATTATTTTTTAATTAATGAATATAATTTAGTTGCTTCAAAAGTATTTGCTTTTTTTCATAATATGTTATAGTTATTCTTGAGTATTACAAACTCCACAATGGAATATATACAACATTTCAACATATATAAACATGCTTTTTTATGTTTGTATTTAAATAATTGATTTCCTCTGAATTTGCTCACAATCTTTATGACGTAATTTTTAGATTTTATTCTAATTTATTATAAAAGACATTTGAATGCATTGTAATTCATATTACCCAAATAGAGTACAATTTTTCATATCTCTTGTACACAACAGAGTCACACCATTCATGTCTTCATACATGTACTTAGGATAATGACATCCATCTCATTTCATCACTTTCCTATCCCCATGCTCCCTTTCTTTCCCTTCCTCCACGCTGCCTTATCTATAGTTTTTTCTGTTCCTCCCATGCTTCTCCCTCATTTCCATTATGTATCAGAAATTTTATGTCAGAGAAAACATTCAGCATTTGGTTTGGGGGATTGGCTTACTTCACTTAGCATAATATTTTTCAGCTCCATCCATTTACTTGCATATGCCATGATTTCATTCTCTTAAATGATGAGCATTATCCCATTTTGTATAAAAAGAATATTTTCTTTATCAATTCATATACTGAAGGGCATCACAGCACACTACATGAATGCAGCTACAGCAATGTTTATACTACCACAATTTAAAAAATGATTTTAACTATCAGATTATAAATGCTTTTTCTAATAATCTGATATAAAGGTATAAAAACTCTACATGGTTTCTATTGAACATTGTGGATGTTTAAGGTGTTGAATATTTTCTTATATATGTATCATCAGAAATACTATTATTTCCACTAATAAAATGTTTCTAAAATGAAAATATTAAATGGAGAAGGGAATAAAGTAATAGCCTTGCCTCATAATGTATTAGGTGTAAGACTTTGTGAATATTATAGTATTTTTTAGGTGTAAAACCTTAACAATATTTCATTAGAATCTTAGCTTTTCGCACTTAGTAACTTTATAAACTATTATATATCACTTAACTCGGGGATTCTAAGTTTGCTTATCTGTCAATCATTAATAAATGCTCTCAGATTTTTCTGGAAAATTTGAACATGCCCAACATTGTTTTCTTTTTCTTTTTTAAAAATATTTTTTATTTATTTATTTTTTGAAGAGAGAGAAAGAGAGAATTTTAATTTTTTTTTTTTTTTTCAGTTTTTAGTTTTTGGCGGACACAACATCTTTGTTTGTATGTGGTTCTGAGTATCACACCCAGGCCACACACACTCCAGGCAAGCTCACTACCTCTTGAGCCACGTCCCCAGCCCTGTTTTCTTTACTTATATGTTATTAAAGAAATTTTCAGAGTTCTCTAAAGTAAAGTAGCCCTGAAAAAAAGCAAGCGCTCTATAAAATGTAGACATGCAGTGTTCATAACTTTGGAGATCAGAACTACTTGAACCTTGGTTTCGTATACCCCATCAATTCAAGTTTTGTAAACAAGGGATAAGACAGTGTTTTTGTACCATGAAGAAGATCTCATAGCAGGACAGGTAGACACTGCAGTAACTTATCCACATGAAGTCCCAATATCACATCCACTTATCACTTGCATCACATTTTCAAAATCATCTCATTACATCAAAACTGGTATATGAGATGTAACCTCACTAAAAGTCTCACCAAGCTCAAAAAACATTTGGACACCATACATTGGAGGGAGGAAGCCAGGACCAGATCAAACAAAAACTGCTTCCATTAAGACCTGTAGCCACCTTGGTGATGTAGCTGAACACAAAGAAAAATCAAAGCATGAGTTTTGGGGTTTAGAGATAAGTGTGCAAAAGGCATATTTGTTCTAAGACAAGGAAGCAATGTAAACCATAATTGTAACTATACACTTATAAATCACAATTTTAAACAAAAGGACAGAAAACAGACAGAAGTATCAAATTAAAGAACAGGATAGAGTTTTTAACTCATAACAGAAGACTTGACAATCCTTACCAAAGGGGTGAAGATGTCCAGAAATTTTCCTTTATGAAGGTAATTTGTGGAAGGAGTGAGTTTTTCATTTCTGAAGAAAATTTTGGCAGAAAGTATAGAATAATAGAAGGAATAGCAAAAACACAAAAGTCACAGAAGGAAGCTAGAGTCTAGTAAGATGTTCAGTTATAGGGTTGGGGATATAACTCAGTTGGTAGAGTGCTGGCCTCACATTCACAAGGCCCTGGGTTTAATCCCCAGTACCACCAAAAAAAAAGTTCAGTTACAAATTTTTATTGTGTTTATCATGATGTCATTTAGAACTATTATTAGTATTATTATTTAAATCAGGAATTGAACCCACAGGTGATTAACTACTGAGCCAAACCCCAGCTCTTTCTTTTCTTTTTTCTTTCTTTCTTTTTTTGTTTTTGAGACTTAATCTTGCAGAATTTCTGAGACTGGCTTTGAGCTTGCAATTCTCATGCCTTAGTCTCTTGAGCCAACCAAGATTACAGGCATTCACCACCATGCCCAGCTTGGAATTTTTTTAAGTTATTTTATTTTTATATATCAGGACTTCATCTGACAATGATTGAATTTTCTTTTGCTAATATTTTGAATAGAATCTGTGCCTTATACCACAAATAACCTAAAAACTCACTCTTTATGTAAATATGATATCATCTTGGCGTGAGTGGAATGACTCTAGAGTTCTTTAAGTGACTCCCTAAGTATCATCAAGCAAAATGTCAAATCTTTGATATTGTTCCATAAGAAATTTGGAAAAGAATGTGGCACATTAAATGTATATTCTAATAAAATTAAAAAGCCTTGAAAAATATGTCCCAGATACTTGTGCTTTAATCCATTAGGACTAATGTTTTAGACTGTATAGTTGAGAAAATAAATGTTGTTTAGAACCCCACATCTCAGTGATTTATTTAATCAATGTTTATTTCCCACTCTAAAAGGTCTAAAGTGAACAAAATCTAATGGTCAGGCAGGTATACTGTGTGGCTTACATCTGAGATAGTTTTCAGAACTCTGGGGTTCCTGCATTTCATGGGTTTTATCAATCATTTTTTCTCTACAATTTGTTAGTATCACAAGAGTACGTGTTTCCATCAAAAATATCCACCTTAGTCTCCCAGACTTTAGAAATCTTCACTTTGTGATGGTGTGCTGTGGGAGAGGCATTAGCTTTCAGAATCAGTTTCAGCTTTCAGCACACTTCTTTGTGCAACTTGCCATCTTGAATTATTTTTTCCAGCAAAAAGTATGCTTAGAGAGTTATTTTGTGTATGGAGATAAACTTGAATTTTTATTTAACTTGCCTCTTGGCTGACTCATGTCTCTTAACCAGTGATGAATTTCTATTAAAAATTTTACATGAATAATAAATGAAAAGGCATATTTAATAGAATAAAATTATAAGTAAAAATAGAATGAGCCATTACACCTTCATTAAGATTGTTAAATGAGAAAGAAATTTAATGTATTTTAAATATTTGTAATTTAAAATTATTGTACTTAAAATATTATAGCAATACATTTAAAACTGTTTCTTTATCTTAAAATATATGATTGAAACTTTATAACTTAAAGATTATTTTTTTAAACCTGAACTCAATGAATCACATCTCACCAGGTGCAAAACTCAAAAATGAAGGCAGAGAATTTGTATATTAAGAAAAAGATTAAATTAAAAAAAAATAGATGGCTATTATAAAATCTGAAAGATCATGTTGAAAAGATCCTTCAGATTGAAAACAGAAGATTAGACAATAAGATTAAATTTTCCTAACATGATTCTAAAATGAGAGAATTGAGATATGGAAAAGGGGAGACAGAACATGAAAAAATAAATTTCCCTACTGCTGAGTGGGAATGTGAATCTTCAAAGAGTTTTAAGTCTTTCCACAAAGTAAAAAGTGATCATGAATAAAGGTGCCAAACCCACAGTTGTCCATGTGTTACCACCAGTCTCTCTGTCTAAAGACACAGAAGAAGTTTTTTCATGTTTTTTGAAATAAGTTTTAAAACTAAACATACAAGCCAGTCAACCTTTCTTTAAACTAGGAGCTAAACATAAAGACCATGGTGTCTACACAGACTTTATATCCTGTGATATTACTGTGTCTGTGTTTTAAACAATTTCATTGGTTGCTTTATGAATTTTTAAAAATGACTGAATTCTGTAATGGAGTCATTTGTAAATTACCTGTTAAATGTTGAATAAGAAAAAGTTATCTACCATATCTAGAAAGGCATTAAAATTAATTAATCTATAGAACTAGAAGTAAAAGTGTCCCAGAAATGAATGTAAATTTGCTAGTTTACATTTAACTACTGAACTCTTACCATGTATCCATTAAATTATTAGATTTGAAGAAAAATATTTTAAGACAGTTTGTACTAGTTATTTGTCTTGGCTAAGGGAAGTCAGACCTCTAAGACCAACTCCATTCCTCTTTGATATACCCCTAAATGCTGTGTGGTCCTGCACTGGCTTTGGCCTTGTTTTTCAGTTCCTACTCTTCTGTAGCACTTTTTGTTCTGACATTATTTAAATAGTGTTCTCATTCTGGGTGGTTCTACACATTCTGTATTATCAGCAACAAGCACAGGGTAATCATTAATTATTGAAGAAATACGAAGGCAAATTACTTCTAAAAAATAGATAAAGAGAGCTAATTATTTTCTTTAACTTTTTAAAGACCTAAATATAATTACTCAAAAACTTGTTCTTCATTTTTTTTTTTTGATGTCACACTGGAAAGACATGAGAGAGACACATGGACAGACACAGGGGATGTATAAAATTTTCTGAGGTTAAACCTTGTTGTGCACACCCATTTCTCATGTATTTGCTTAAAATTCTGACTTCTTTTCTCTAATATATAAAATTATTAAGATTTGGTAAATTAGAATGCTTATTAGTTTTGACTTTACATCAAAATTGATTGATATTTTCTTGCCAAGAATTTATTTATTTCATGATCCTCAGATTTTTGAGGCTTGTTTAATATTCTTATCATCTTTCTCTTATGCCTGCATTACTCAGAGACAGAATTGCTGTATTCTTTCATATGTATTTCTTAAGAGCAAAAACTTCAGAGTATTTGTTTGGGTAACAAAGGTATTTTAAATTAATCTCATGGTAAAACAACTCTAAATACTCCTTTCTATGTTTTACATTTTCAAATTGAGGTTTTCTTCAGAGCATATTTTACTGAATATTAGTGTTTCACAATAACAGACTCAGAAATTTCATTCACTAAAAGCCATTTATTTACTGATATATGTACAATTTGGATTTTTAATTTTGTGCAGCTACAATCATATTTGATAATAATATTTATGACGCTTTCATGAACAAAAGTATATTACAAAAAGAGATGTATTTCACTATACCTTAATAAAAATGGACATGTATATGTATCATTATTTAAATGTTTATTTTCACCTCTGGGTATATTTTACCAATATTATTATAAAATAAATCATATAACATTCATTAATTTAAGTTTATTTGTTTGTACCCTATTTATTTATTATGTTATTGTTGTATACATATTACTGGTTAACACATTCTTTTTTTTTAAAGAGAGAGAGAGAGAATTTTAATATTTATTTTTTAGTTTTCAGCAGACACACATCTTTGTTTGTATGTGGTGCTGAGGATCGAACCTGGGCTGCATGCATGCCAGGCAAGTGCGCTACTGCTTGAGCCACATCCCCAGCCCCAGGTTAATACATTTTTAAAAAGAAAATGCTATTTAATAACCATAGTAATGGAATATTAAAGAGCTTTTTAAACTACTCTTTTAATACGTATTTTCTTTTATCTTTCTAAAACTTTCTAGAATGTGTAAATTTATAAATATAAACATTAAGGAACAAGAGATCCTATGGCAATAAGTAATACATCAAAGAACCAAAACTTACAAATTCAGTGCTAGAATTAACAGTTTTCCTGAATTGCAGGTCAACGATATCTCAAATGCAGATAGTAAGCAAAACATTAAAATAACTAAATAACTGTAATTGAAATGATTCAGCAAACTATTTGGCATGACCATATATGTCCTCAATTTTAATCAAATATATATTAGATATATTTAAAATATATAGGTTAATTTATTCCTTTATGATCACTATCTCTTCTTTGAGAAATGACCTCTAGTAAACAGCCTCATTTGGCCTCAGGATGTGTGTACAGTAAGAAAAAAAGTCTCAAGGGTTCTATTATATTCATAATATATTCACATATTCCCAAGGCCTTTCACATACTGGTCAGTCACACACAGCAAGCAATTTGAAAGTTCATGAAGTTTTGCAGTATAACATTGTTATCCTTCCAAGCCATTTCTAAGAATTCTGTGTGATTTATTGAAAACATCAAGGAAAATGAATATGTCTTTTTAATCCCAGAACTTGAAATGACACTGGACTCAAGAGATCAAGTTTATGAAGACGGGAATTATGTGTTATGGCTTCTGTTTATCTGCAGAAGAGCTGTTAAGGTGAAAGGGGTTGTGTGAGAATGGCCTTAGGCCTGAGCCTAAGCAACTCCTGTAATGCCAGATTCATGAGACCCCAATAGACCTTCAGGAGCTGAATCTGATGCAGTCACACAAGAGTGTTTATTGTAAGCTCAAGCCTGGACTCACAACCATTTCAGATATAGTGGTCCCAAAGAGTGAGTCTTGACCCTTAATTCATTGAGGATTAATAGATTTTGTGGGATATTGTATGCATCACAACATCACACAGCCAATCATTTCACATCACAGAAAAGTCAAACAACAACTCTTAACATTGATTAGCACATTCATTGGCAGAAACAAGTTGTGTAAGGTGATTGGTTAGTTCAAGTTGTGGATACTTTTGAACCTATTGGTTTAGGCCATGAGAGGTTGCAAGAGTGTATATGATAAACTTGCCTAATCACGTTACCGATCAACAAAACTCCTGGGAAGGTCACCTGGTGTTTCAGGTATTTTCTGTGTCTCATGATTTTTGTGGTAGCTAGGGGGTTGCTGTGGGTCCTAACCTAGTGTAACTGAGTCAGGATCACTTGGCATGGAAGATCTCTCCAGTTATTTACAGACAAACAACTCAGCAGGGTTGGTATATGCCTAGAAGCACTCTGAGTTTTTCCATGGACAAGGGTAACTCCCCCCTTTGGACAGGCTTTGCTGTGAGGTGGCTGGTTTCTCAAAAATGGAGTCACATCAGTTTCTCACTCCATTTAAAAAACTCCATTTTGAAAACTGAGGTCATTAATAGCGGTCACTTTTTACCAGGCACACCCACAGAGCCCTCTAATATGGCCTCAGACAAATTTCTTGCCCTCACCCTGATAAGCTGAATAAAGCCTCTGGCAGGCTTTCCTCTCCTGAATAGAGTGAAAAGTGAGGATATCAGGATGGAGACCACCAGACCAGATATTTCTGACCTCAGGGTAAATGAAAAATCTGGTGGTGCCTGATAATTACAAGGTGTGGTAAAAAATAAAAAATAAAAACAAAATTTAGTATAAAAAAATAGAGCTAAAAACAGGGATTTAGCCAGCCTAAACGAGTATGTACTCCAGCTGGAGAGCCTGATGAGGACCTACACTGACATCCCATCTCTTGCCATCATTTTCCTATTCTCTGTGTGATCCTCACTGCTCTCAAACTCTACCGCCTTGTCTGGACCTTTGTGAGAGCTGCAACTTCTCCCTGTGACCCTCTCCTCAACTGGTCGTCCACTCCCCACCAGAAAAATCCTGTTTTGGTTTAGGACCTGATCACTGCTGTTTGAGTGAGTGTGAATCTGCAGGACATAAAGCCTAAGGCTTGAGAGTTTTGAACTTAGCATTCAGAGGAAATGTCTGTCACTAGCCTGTAATGATTAAATCTGTTTTGCAATGTTCAGAATTAATCTAATACTGTTTTCTGGGAATTAATTAATCTAGAATTGCTTGGTGTTATTTGATTATCTCCACTGGAGGGCCTATCATTAAGGATTGTTGTTTTTTTCATTTGGAACCTATAGAGTAAAGTTGTATTAAGTATTTGAGTGAATAAAGAATTGAAAGGGGCAGGAATGCATGGACATTCTTTATTTCTGCTCTTGACTGCAATGTCACAAATTTGCTCCCTGGAAAAATGTTGTTATTATTTTTAAAGTATTAAATTAAGAAATTCTTATCACTAAAGATTATTATTTACTTCAATTCTAAATGTTGACTTTACTTTTGGCATTATCTCTGTCCTTTGACAGTTATTGTTACGGCTATTTACTGGTATTGAGGCCTTGCTTTCCCAATGCTGAAGTATAACACCAGAGAAGCACATCAAGGCAAGTTTAGAGTGGAAAGTTGAAGCTTTATAAAAGGACAGAAGAAAAGACTTCTCCCTGGAGGAAGAGGGGGAACCAATGAAGTTGTACCCCCTCTTTCCACAGAAAAGTCCACTTCACCATGGATGATTTGGGGACTGTCAGCCAATGACTCTCTACAAAACAGTTCAATGTAGATAAACTTTCTATTTTTGTGTTGCCCTGTTTACTTGGCCACTGGCCAAGGTGCTGGACACCCCCTTACTATTTTCACAAATATATCCAGTATAGTACTTTGGAGAAATTGCAAACAAGGCCTCTGGCTTGAGCTAGGCTTCACAGAGATGTCTACATTTTTAAGATAAGTTACAAATTGGCTCCATGGTAAAAGCTGGCAGAGGGAGGAAGAAAGGGAAGAAGAAGTTCTCCTCTTCTCAAGTGTTGTCATTGAAGGGTTAACTTGCCCAGAACAGTGTAAGAAAAAGCTGCTTTTATGTGAAATTCTGCAGACTGTAAACTTCTGAGCCCCTCTACTTACATGCTGGGTATAAAACTCTGAAACTCCCTGAACTTGGAGGGATTGATTGATGACAGCAAAAGCTGTGCTTTCTGAACCTGGATGCAGCCAAATGAAACTGTTTCTTTCTATCTTCAGTGCCTTGCTTCATTTGTCCCTACAACAAACTGGGACACAGCACTGGAGGGAGTACTGTCACATGTGATGAGTCAGGTTTTGCAAGAGAAAACATCAACTGGGCTGCTATCCCATACATCTTTCCCACTTAGAGTAGCAATCTGACTCTGAATATCACCCCCAAACCTCTCTCCACAACAAGAGGCCTTTACATATAAGGGTCTACTGACTGTCCCATGTCAGTCACATGTTATTTGGAAGCCAA
Organism: Callospermophilus lateralis; assembly: GCF_048772815.1. Classification (NCBI taxonomy): domain Eukaryota; kingdom Metazoa; phylum Chordata; class Mammalia; order Rodentia; family Sciuridae; genus Callospermophilus; species Callospermophilus lateralis. Next base: position 43,192,995 of record NC_135311.1, read on the forward strand.
TGACAGATCCACATGGCTCCACCACAGATGTTTTATCAGACACCTGCACTCCACTGCTCCAAGGCCATTTCCCAGGAGGCTCCAACTCAATTGCATCTCTGTTCTACAGCATTTTCATGAATTTCAGTCAATAAAGAAACTATCTGGTTCAGTCATGATGAGCAACAGGAGATCGGATGGATCTCCAGTTCAGAAATTCCTGGTCATGAGAATTTCAAATATTTCACTGTATTGGTCTAGACATCATTCAAGGATGAAGTAGGTGGCACTGTGGGTCTCAATTCTTTCCGGAACCATTAGGGGTGAGAAAACTCCATTCAAAGAATAATATATATGAGAGAAAGAGTGAGAGAGAGAGAGAGAGAGAGAGAGAGAGAGAGAGAGAGAAAGAGAGAGAGAGAAATATATATATTAAATACATGTAAAAGGAGCAATAGTTATGCAAATTCAAATTCTTAATGGAACATATATCATTCAAAGATCACAAAAATATTTATTTGACTTTACATAGGGTTATGTATAAACTTGTTCAAATATGGAGCTCACAATTGGTTGAACTTTCAGTTACCCTGGGGTTTGGTGGAAGTGATCTGTTCATGGAATTTGTATTTGCCAAAGTCAGAATACTCACATGAATGTACCTGTGATATCAGGAAGGGCAATCTATATGTATATAACAATACATGTTCTGACCCAGCCTACAGAGAAAGGGAATCCATAAGTTATATATTTGTTAAATTTGATGATACATGGAGAAGTATTAGAATGAAAATGTGACTAGTGGTATAACACATACCCTTGATAAAGGAAAAGGAAAATCAAAATACACAATTCCTCCTACGAACTTTCTGCATTTCTCTATTTTAGGTTTGCTTTTATGCATATGTTAGGATTAGTACTCAGAGTCTAGTAGGGTATGGATTAGGGTCAGAGATTCAACACTTCAAAGGGAAAATATTAAAATCAATTCAATGTGTATATGAACTTGTGCTACACAAGATCACCTCCCACTGTCATCCAGAACAATGCCTTGACATTACCATCACCCCAAGTTATACACAATTAGAGGGAGAAGAAGAAGAATATCTGTGAATACATACTGGAATGGGAAATGCTCAGCAGTTCACAACCTTGTAGGTGGCAGAGGAGATTACAGTGACTGAGCCTTTAATCTCTCCTACTCTTGGTTGTGCCCTTCCAAAACCTGATCTCAGGTGGTATTTTACTGAGTCTCTGGAAACAAAGAATTGAGAAACAGAATGCATTAGTGGAAAGCTTTCCAGCACTCATCATGGTGAATATATGAATAGACTGCTGCTTGTTTTGCAGATGGGCAAGACCTACTATGTTCCTAAGTTTCTGTATTTTTCCTAAATTTTGGCCACTCTCCAGAAGGGGCTTGTGGTTTTGTGTCCAAGATATGTACCAGCTCCAAGCTCTGTGAAATAGCCATTTCCTGGATTGTTGAAAGGAATGTCAAGCATCTTGGAAACTCAGAAATTAGTGTGACCTGTAAGGGTCTCAGTGGAGAAACCCTGCTTGACTAGATAGCAACTCAAGTAGCATCATCAGGAGCTGTCAGTGCCATAGTGTACATCTTGTGCAGAAGTCTGTCCCCCAGCTGTGTTCTTACCTATTGTTCAATTCCCCTGCATGTCAGGAAGGTCTTTGCCTCAGGCCACACCTTTATGAACCCTTAAGAAAACAGTTTCAAAATGGAAATTAAGGGGCCTCACCTGTGGCTTTTTGGTAAAGTGCTTTGTGAAGGGATGTGTCTGAATCAACCTCTTGGCACTGGGTGAGGCTGTGACTTAGATTCTCAGCACCCCATGAAACTAAATAAAGATCCCATATGTCCATCCAAACCTAAAATTACAGAAAAGAACAGTAATTTTGGATTAAGTCCTTCACCTATTTCTGGTAAGGCTCCTGACCTCCATTTAGTTCAAAAAGGGATTTATTGATCAAATGAGGTGTTCCAAGCCCTGAAGTAGCTAGCATATAAGTGGTTGTGTTTTCTGCCTTGGACTTTGAATAGCTGGGATAACAGGTATACACCATATCATTACACATAAAGAATCTACCCCGAGCAGTCAGTAGGCTTCTAATTTGAGAAGTAGGGCAGTATTAAACAAATTCTTCTACTTAATCTCATCTAAAATTAGTCAAGTTCCCAATGAAGCTACAGAAACAAAATTTCTATCAACATTCTCTATTGATAGAAACTTTTATTTGCCAAACTCAGTTGTACTCATATCCTATGAAGTGATAGTCATATCATATCACTAATGTTAGCATCCCAGATCTGGTCTCTTTATTTGTCAAAGCCAGCTCCCCAGTTTCTTCTCTGCCTCAAGGCGTCCCATTCCCTTGGGTGAGCCCACTGCCACTTATCTAAGGCAGTGTACTCTAACTTCAGTAACTCCTCATGCTCTGTTCAGTGAGTGTCTTCTTCAATTATCTGTTCACAAAAAGAACTTTGAACTACAAACCTTGTCATTGCATCCATCTTGCAAGAAAATCTTTCATGATTAGAAGTTGAAAACAACTAGAAATAGAAGAAAGAAAAACAGCTGGATGATATAGTGTATACCTGTGATCCCAGCTATTCAAAGTCCAAGTCAGAAAACACATAAGTTCTAAACCACCCTGAACACCTTGACCAGATTCTGTCTCAACATTTTTAAAAGGGTCAGGATTTAATTCTGTTGTTGGGAGTATGCATGTCTAGCATATGTGAGACCATGAATGCAATTCTTGATACTGAAAAAAATAAAAAATGCAAACAACAACAAAATAAAGATCACACATGAGAAATTACCTTCTAATACATTAACTAATCAAAAAAACAAAATATTTTCTTCCCAAAATGGAAAGAAGACAATTTTACATGCTTTCACTTGTTCTTTTTAATATATTAGAAATCCTGGTCAGATCAATCTGCAAGAAGTACAGGCAGAGGGCATGCCAAATGGAAAGGTAGAAGTATAAAAACCTCTGTTTATCAGTGAGATAAAGTTATATCTGGAGAATTTCAAGATTTCAAGAAAATAATCACCACAATGAATAAATTCAGCAAAGGTGCCAATACAAAAACCCCACACACACAAACTGTGTTTCTATACACTAATAATAAATATTTATATATATGGAAAGAAAATCAAGAAAACAATTTCATCTGACAAGTAAAATAAAATGTAATACTACACCCAATCTATTACTACCCAATCAAGTAGATCAAACGTGAAGACTTTAAAACAAGCAATGAAACTTAGAATAACAACAAAAAGTGAAAGATATCAAATGATCATGGGCAGGAACACTTAAACTTGTTAACATATCAACACTATCCAAAGAAATCTACAGTTTCTGTTCCATCCCTAAAAAAATTCCTAACCTCTTTTTCTCATGAATACCATTTTTATTTCACGTTTTTATTTACTCATATTCGTTTTACATGAGAGTAGAGAATATTTTGATTTATTCATAAAAACATGGAATGGATCTTATTCTAATTAAGATCCCAGTCTTGTTGTACGTGATGCAGAAATTATTCATTGCAAAAATTTAAAATTCCATCCTAAAATGATAGTGAATGTGAAAACAACCAACTTCAGGAACATTTTGAACAAGAACATAATTGGTGGTCTAACCTGTCATAATTTCAAAACCCCATGCTCTAAATTTACCAGTCATACAAATACAAATTATAGAAATGTTGATTAATAAAACAGGGTAAGAAATTCAGAAATGAAAGAAAATAAGTTCTCAAGTGATTTCTGTCAATAGCATTCCACAGAAATTGACAGTATTTTTCACAAATACTGTTGAGAAGACTGAAATGATAGCAACACATGAAACAAGGAAGTTGGGCCCTTATCTGACACCATGGACTTAAATTAACTCAACATTAATAGGGGACCTAAATGTAAGATCTGAAATATAAAACTCATAACACACAATAGAAAAAGCCCATGACAGGGGATTTTGACAGAGACTTTTTGAACAGCACATCAAAAGCACAGGCACCAAAAGGAAGAAACAAACTGAACTACATCAACCCGAAAACTTTGATTCATCAATGGACACATTCATTAGTGAAAAGATGACTCACTATATGCAAGAAAGCATTTGAAAATTATATTTGTGATTAGAATTTAAGATCTATGATATAAAGAGCCCTTATACCTCAATAAGAAGAAAACAGCAAATCAATATTAAAATGGGAAAAGGACTTGCACAGATATTTCTCCAAAGAAGATATGCAAATGGCTGAGAAGCACATGGGAAGATGTTCAATATCAATACTAAGTGGAGAAATCAAAATCACAATGAGATCCAGCTTCAAACACATGATGAAACAGAAAGAAACAGAAAACAGAAAAATCCCTGATTGGCTCCCATTCTCCAGTCCAGGAACAAAGAGGCACATCCACCCACCACCACAACTAAAACAGAAAACACCAGTGCTGCTGAGAATGTGATGGAGTCAGAACCCTAGTGGGTTAGAATGCAAAGTAGTGCAGGCTCTATGGGAAACTGATTGGTGGTTCCCCAAATTATCAAAAGGATCATTCAAATGACCCTTCAATTCTACTTCTTTTGAAGAGATATTTATATGCTTGTAATTACTACAGGGTTATTTATTATACTCAAGGGTACATTGAGGAAGAATATTTTTATTTTTAGCTGTGCATTATAGTTATACAAAAGCATGGAATATAGTTTGTTCCAAGCCAGTCTCGAGAACTTGCCCTTTCCCTCCCTTCCTCCCTGACCCAGTTTCCTTTCTTTTTCTATACTGGTCTTTCATCCATGTATTTATAATTTTCTTAACTCGTGCTTTACAGATATACATAAAAATAAAACTCACTGTGTTCTCTTCATATATGTATATAGGATAGTATGGTCAATTTCATTCTACAATTTTGCCCTTTTCCTATCCCAAGGAAGAATTTTTTTTTACATGTAGCACATGATGAAGTATTATTTGGTCTAAAAAACAAAGAAAATCCTGACCGATAGTAGAGTAGGGATGGACCTTGAGAATACATAGTGTATGATCCTACTTATATGAAGTACAGTACACAGAATAATTAAAATAATACAGAAAGGAGAATGGTGACTTCTTAGAGCATGAGGGAAATTGATGATAGCTGTCTAACAAATGAGCTTCAATTTTGCAAGATGAGAAAAGTTTTGTGGCTGCATGCTGGTTTCCAAAAATGGAAAAAAGAAGTGTAATGAACACCACAGATGTGCCTTCAAAAATAGCTGAGATAGCAAAACTTTGCTGTGAATATTTGAAAATGTATATAAAATTAAACCCATTCTGCTTATTTCCACACAAACAAAAACCAAGTAAATTCTCCACTAGTAGAAACTTATTAAAAGGAAGTTCTCTATGAGTAGAAATGTGAAAGGATCATTCAGGTTGAAAGGATGAATCACTCACTTGGTCATGCAAAGAAAAAAAGAATACAATGAGGGTAGCTCCACAGGAAAATTTAAAATAAGTATCATTGTACAATCAGTTCTTAACTCCTCTCCTAATCTGACTGAGGTGCAGTGGTGTAATAATTATAGAGCTTGTGATGTTGCCAGAGATGCACACCATGAGGCCAGTCATGTGCACATATTGGCCTAGGACACCACCAAGCTGGGAGGGCCAGTGGAGACTTGTGCTTAGGGTCTCTGTCTTTGTCTTGGCAGAGGGAAAAATGCAAGGGAGGATGCAACATGTGGACAAACAAACAACTCTCTCAACAATTGTCCTTGGATCTGTGAAACTCCTGGCAGTTTTCTTCCAGAGTCAGTCCCTTTGAATCACAATGGCCATACCTTACATCTTGGAGGAAAATGTCCCCCGACCACTCCTGAGGGACCATCCCTGATCAGCTCCCATCCACCAGCCCAGGATCCAAGAGGCACATCCAACCACCACCACAACTAATGTAGACAGATGTCAGATTAGAAGGAGAACGCAGAAATCACTGTTGGAGCTCCAGATCAACAGGAACAAGCATCAGTGCTCTTGGGAAAGGCTTGCCATAACCAATGTGTTTCTGCCATCCCTTAGGGCCACAGATGCACACATGCCACCCAGCCACAGAGACCTGTGAACACCTCTTGCTGAGGCGCATACATGTAAAGATGCACACTCATTAAAACCCCTTCCACCACAGATATCATTAAAACACCTCACATTTAGAAACAGGTGCATGACCCACAACTCACTGCCATCCCAACAAAAACACAGATGCATAAATCACCTTTATCCCTGCTTTCACCGAATACACACACCACCACTTCCTTTCAAAAAAAAATATACTCATACCCACAAATACACATGCCTGTTATCACCCAGGTACTGATGGACATGCAATTATAATGTATACTTTTCCAAATGCAGGCTTATACATTCCTATATACTCTACACTTCCTGAAGGCATGCACATGATATAACCAAACACTGAGTATTCATGCACACAGAAATACAACATACAACCCCCCTACACACACACACACACACACACACACACACACACACACACAATAAACCCTATTTTTTACCAGAAATCACATAAACAAAACCCTAAGTACTCTGGAAAATCTCACAGACTTGATCCTCTCATCAGAAATACAATATACACAAAAATCTCTTTGAACTTCCCCAAGATTGAGTGGAACCAAAAATACCCTGATTACAAAAATGTAACATTCTTAGCCCTAAATGACACAGGTACAACCACCCACATACACACATAAACATGAGTCCATATTCCCAGAATCACTTGATACACAAACACCAACTCCGAAAAACACATAAAGTTTCCCAACCCTCTCCAAATATACACAACAATGATGTCACCTACAATCTACTCATTGTCATTTCCCAAATACATACATAACACATGTGTGGCCTTAATACACATATTTTACCCTGCACTCTAATGTCACACCCTTCCCTAAATAAAAAATTAAATTAAATTAAAAAATCAATATTTTGTGAATATCAAAACTATTCACCAAAATACTCCATTCAAACACTCTTCTTAATAATTATTCACAAGTCCCACCATGTCATAATAACCCATATACACTGTCAGTACCCAATTCTCCTAACTTGTATTCCCATATAAATATAACTTCTATATTATCTCAGTGGAAACACACACTACCCATCTACTGTTTGAGAATGAATACTCAGCCATCATACTTCCTAAATACATTCACAGTCCTAGATTATACAAGTCTGGGAACACACGTGTCCATCTGAATCTACAAATCTACAGTACTCCCAAAGACCCAAAGTACATGCAGCCAGTCTCTCACTATTAAAGGGCACAGAACTCACTATTAATGTACAAAACTGCTCATTCTTTCTGATATACTCAGTTAACAGCACACAATACTGTGGAGCTCTGAAAATCCTCAAAAGCATAAACTTCCTATCTTCAGATGCCTGACTGTAAACCCAGAGTTCCTCATGTCCAAATTAAAACAAATGCACAGCAAAACCCAAACATTTCCAATCAAAAACCTTACTTACAAACTCTCACACATATTCCAGTCCCCTCCATGAAACACTTAAAATAGACATGAAGTAGGACTGAAGAGGCTGGATACCACAGGAATTTTCAGAAAGCAGGTTTATTGGCTGTTGCCAGCCAGTCCAGAGTGTGGCTCATGCCTGAAACATTCTAGGGACAGATAATTTCAAAATATTTTGAATTTATGTCCCATGGGGGAAAAGGGCTTGAAGATTCACTTGACAAGTGTTTTTCATTCCATTCTCTAGGCCAGACAGAGGTTTCACACGTATTTACCAAAAAAAAAAAAAAAAAAAAATCTGGCATTTACAAGAAAGAGGAAGCTACCAACCACAGTAATCTTTGCATACTTGCTGCTGATCTGACAAGAGAAGAAGCTTAATTATGGCAAGCGTCTTTTGGTTGAGAGTATCTGGTGTGCTTCAGATACACATATCTTCAGACCACACATCAATCAGTATCACCCAAAAAGCAATCACACAAACACTCACTCAGTAACTGAATGGAGCAAACAAATTACTCATTAACATGACAACAATTTGTATTTTCAAAAGAAAACATTTACAATCACTTCTATGTTGCAAACATGCACATACACAGAATGCCTCAGAATATGAAGTTCAACAACAAATCTCTGATGTACAGACACTGTTAACTCCTCCTACATACTCATAAAAGACACCACTCCATTCCCAAGAATAACATGATCATCTCAAAGCCCTAAACAAGAAAATACACAGCAGTCCACTTGAGACATTATCAACAGAATCTATACACATCTATGTGCCACATATACATAATTCCAAACACCCCAAAATACCCCATGATTCCATTCTCTCCAAATCTCTGAACACCAAAGATTATGTCCCTAAATTCTGAGCTAGACATCATAAACATACACATACATTCTAAAATCTGAAAATGCACAAATCCAACACATAAGTGTAAGACAACATCCTAACTCCTCTCAAACGCATTCACAATAGTCCACAATGCAAACAACACCTACAGATGCACCACTAAAACCCTAAACACATGTCCTGCCAGAAAGGTACTCAGCCAACAATGACCAAAGAAATCACTCAGAAAATATTTACACAACACAACCAAACAGTCCCACACAGGAGAAATTATTGTGTCTTGTTTCATATGCTTTCCATACCTGTACACATGAAACACATGAAAGCACAAACTCCTGGTGCTAGAGAAACAAGTTCTTGTGTTCTCTCTCTCTCTCTGTCTCTCTCTCTCTCTCTCTGTCTCTCTTTCTCTCTGTCTCACACACACACACACACACACAAACAAACACACACACACACATACAGAACATTACATACATAATCTGATCACTGAAACACCCAGTTCAAGGATTTATCTTGAGGTAGAGGGGTGAAGATGCAGATTTCAGGCACATACCTTGCTGTTGAAAATGTAAGAAAATATAAAAGTGCAAAGGAGAGAGCACATTCCCTCCTATAAAACTGAAAGTTACTTGCCAGCCACTCATTAACTCCTTAATATAGAGAAAACTCTTCAAATAATAAGAGAGTACTCTCAGATAATGCTTCTGGAGATGAAGGTACTCTGCGACATTTAAGGGGTTTATAAAAGAGAGAATCACCCCAAATAGATTCTTTTGATTATCCACCCAGATGAATGTCTTCTAGCTGGAAATCCAGACCATTGTGCAAAGTGTGTTCCAATGCCAGGACTGGGCTTGTTCACCTGGGCTACCCCTAAGCCACATCAGCTCCAATTTCTGAATGGGGTCTGCAGTGTTCTCACACAAGAGACCTTTGGCATCATTACATGCCCAAATTCTAACCTGAAGATATTACTGGCATGTTTGTTGGTCAAAAAATTAGTGAGTAAATTGTCAGCTTTTCTGTGTTACATTCAGACAGAAGAGGTGAATCTGGTTAGAGGAAGGTCTGGGGCCTCTTATATTTTGGACAGCAGCTGTCCTAATCACTTTCCAAACCTGTGATAATATACCTGAGATCACCACATTCAAAGGTGCAGAGATTTATTTTCGCTCATGGTTTCAGAGATTAGAGTCCATGGTCACTTGGCCCTCTTACCTCTGGACCTGGAGCAAAGCAGAACATCTGGCCAAGAGTGTATGGCATAGGAAAACGGACCACCTCATGGCTGCTAGGAGGCAGAGGGAGACATAGACAGAAGTGCATTAGGGTCCCAGTACCCCATCAGTGGCACATCCTCAATGAGGTAATTTTCATCAAATGGGCCCCAATCTCCACAAGCTTCCAACACCTCCCAAGAATGACTTCAGCTTGGAACCATATGTTTAAGAGGTGAGCTTTTGAGGAACACCAAATGTTAATGCCAGAATAACTATCCCTTGTGCCCAAAAGCTCATGTCTGTCTCACAGCAATAAATAATTAAAAATAAATAAATAAACAAGCATTTGGACTCCAAGAGTCCACAAATATCAACAGTGCATTCTCAATAGTTTTAGCCCAAAGTCTCTTCTGAGACTCAAGGGAACACAGTGACGCTGAACCCTGAATTGAACTTTTTTTTTTTCTGCCCTTCTCTTCTTTTTAATTCATGAGTATAGCTTTCTTTTCTCCCCACACCCTCAACCCTATCTTAATGACTAACCATAGAGTCAGTTAAAAGCACAAAACTCAGTTAAAAGGGCCCTTGCACTGGGCACTACACCTTACTATGTTACAGGAAATGTCCAAATTAAAAGGTATTGGCAGAAGTGAACAGACGACACTGACTAGGAGGGAAACCAGACACACACACCTTCAGAATTGCAAGCATATAAAAAATCACATTATCTTTGATTCACAGGTCTGGGATGTGTCAGGGTCCACTGGACCCAGATATAACCCACAGAATCCCAACTTCTTTAAATAACAGTTTTTTAAGAGAGAGAGAGAGAGAGAGAGAGAGAGAGAGAGAGAGAGAGAGAGAGAATTTTCTAATATTTATTTATTAGTGTTGGGCAGACACAACATCTTTATTTTTTTTGTGGTGCTGAGGATCAAACCTAGCACTGCACACATGCCAGGCGAGTGTGCTACCACTTGAGCCATATCCCCAGCTCCTTAGTGACATCTATTTTAGTTGTCTATCAATATTTATTGATTTATATATGGTTCTAAGAATTGACCCCTGTGCCTCACACATGCCAGGCAAGCTCTCTATTACTGAGCAATAACTCCAGACCCCTCAGAGGGACAGTCTGTCAACACTAGTAAACTGTGCTTGTGTCCACCTGCCCAAGACTGCGAGAATAATTCCACATTACACACTGTATACACTTTCACTCAGCAGTACTAAGCAAGATGAAACCAGGAGCTAGCCATTCTTCTCTGAAATGCTGAATTGTTGCCAATGAAGCCTTTTCCTGTCCCACCTCTCTGCCTCTTCAGTTACTGACTTTCATGAGTGGAAGCAAAGCAGCAGAATCAAACCTTTTGTAGCTGCATTGGCTGCTATCCTCATTAATAATAAAAAAAAAGTTAACACATTGCACGGATACATCTACGCAGGGGAAACACAACTAACCATAAAGGGAAGAAGAGGACATCAGTAAGGAGAAGACTGAAAAAGCACAGCAGGGCACACGTTAAGTCTAGTGCTCCATTAAGTCTAGTGCTCCAGGTGTGAAACTAGGGCACCTGATGGTGTAATATGGGTGCCCTAGAACTTGAGCATCCTTACCCCTCCAGCTTGGTCTGATGTGGGACCACTCCCTAGAGCTTCTGTGCTCACTGACATTCACTTACCTGAGCAGGTGTTCATAGGCCTGCCACTGCTAACCTCCACCACAACACTGGCTCCACTCTTATAGTTTGATAAATCACTGTTCCTGGGGTTACTGGGTTGCACTCTGAATGTGATATGCACATCCTGGTCACCAGCGTTTCCTCTGAAGTATGAATGCAAACCTTCACAACCCCTCAACCCTTCACTCTGTAAGCCTGATAACCAGCATCACATGGACAATAAGAAGGTCAGCTGAGAATGAAGACAGTAGCCAGACCCACCTAGACCATAGCCTCTGTGAGCCCATGTGATGTTAGTTACACAGCAAAATGAATCTGGACATAGGATTCTGAGGCTGCCTTTTGCACGCAAGACACCCTGATAATCTCTCCACAAGTCATTGAGCCTGATAAGGGTGGTGTCCTTCCCATTCCTGAGATGCCTAAAGGTGGCTTCTGTGTAATGGAACTAATCTCTTTACCAACCACACCATCTTTGGCCCCAACATTACAAAGTTTTCTATTCAGGAAAACCTGCAAGTATTTTAAATCTCTCTACCCTGGCTTTTGCTCTTGATCCCCATGGTATATAAGGCTGAAAGCAGCTAGAAATACCCAGGCCATATCTCAAATGCTGTACTGCCTTTAATATTCCCTGCTGGATAAATTAGTCTGTGTTTTAGTTGCCTTTTACATTACTGTGACCAAAAAAATCTAACAACAACAATTAGAGCAGGACAAGTTTATGTAGCTCATAGTTTCAGGTCTCACTCCACTGACCACCAACTGCATAGCTCTGGGGCCAAGGTGAGGCAGAACATAGTGGGGGAAGTGTAGGGAGTGGGAAAGCAGCTCAGCATATGGCAATGAAGAAGCAGAGAGAGAACTCTGCTCACCAGGGACAAACTATGAACCCTGGATCCATTTCCTCCACTTGATCCTCCTCTTTGTCCTCAGCCTGGGCGGGCTTATCTATCTGCCTGTGGTTGACTGGGAAGGCGAGAACAGACCAAAGGTGTGGCTTAACCTTTGTATTAGACCGCCTTGGGCCAGCTTGGGTTGACTCTATGCCTAAGGCTAATGAGCGGAGCTCAGAGTCAAGGAATCTTAATTCTTTTAAAAGTTGGATCTGTTCCTGTCTATGTTGGAGAGACTTGTGCAAGGGAGCCAGGTTAGGCAAGGTAAGTGGAGAAAAAATATCTGATGGGGCAGTTGGCCCCTGAAGGGCCAGAGCACAAAAGGAAGGAGGGATATAGGAGGAAGGTGGATGGGTAAGTCCTATAGGCTGTGGCAGGGTCCTGAGAGGTGGAGGGTCTTCTGAATGGTAGCGAGCTGCTTCCTTCTCCAAGGTAGCCTCTTCCCCAGGTGTCAATGTGTCTCTGGGATTTAAAACTGGATAAAGGCGGTTGGTAGCTGTTGGAGCCTTATTCATTAGGGTGGGATTTTGAGTGTGTCCAGGAAGGTTCCCAGGGTCCTGGGGAGACTGAGAAGGATCTATGTCAATACTAACTGAAGAGCATGCTGAGGGGGGACGAGAGGGATGAGAGGTCTTTTGCATAGCCTCTTCCCCAATCCTGACAAGTTTTAACGTACCATTGTCAATGGGTGAACTTTTAAGAATTTCATTAAGTTCCAGTAAGAAAACGTGGGAACAGGCACCTTTTCTTGGCCAAAGGATTCATAATAATCTTTTAAACAGTCTCCTACTCTAAGCCATCTTTTACCATCAATGGTCCCTTCAAGGGGAAACCACGGACATAATTCTCCTATGTATGAAAAGTATAATTTTAAGTCTTTTTTCTTAACACGTGCCACTCGTGTCTTGAGGGCCTCCTTGAGGCCTGACAAAAACAAATCATGTGACGAAACTGCTTGTCCCATGATGGGTCACTCACTGTGCGTCGTCCCCACTCTCCTCCTGGATCTGTTTCTCGGTCATGTCTGCCAAGGCGATCGCGAGCTCCGCTTGGCCAAGTCTCACCGGAGGACTGCGTTCCTTCTCAGTCAAAGGCTCAAGCCCCAATCTTTGGGCGCCAAATGTTCTGACCCGCAGGACACATCAACGTGGGCGGTGAACCTAGGTGGGGAGGAATGAAGGGACAAGAGACACGAAGGATGAAAGCAAGACAGGAGTTCTGACCAAGCTGCAAACTTTTATTTTTCACACAGGGGTAACTTACCAATGATCACACAGCTCCAAAGAGGCCCATAGGGGTTTAAACCCGGGCCATTTGGTTTTACTCCAGGCCCCTCAGACCAAAGATGCAGTAAGTGGGAGAAGAACATCAGACATATGATCCACCTATGGCAGGAGGAGACTTGGGTGAGTGGAGCGTTCTGGAACAGAGACATTGTCCCCTCTTCAGGGGATGCCTCACCTGGTCCTGAGAGGCCCACTCAGCCTGGGGGAGAAGAGAGCCCTTTGCCAGCCTTTTGGTTTAAGAAAATGTTCACTTACCTGAGCTGCAATGTCTCCACTGCTCTGAGGAGGTGGGGCCACGTCCTGTCAGAGATCCTTAAAGGTGACCTCATTTTAAGGAAACAAGCCTGTGGCCAATTGTCCGAGATTGATTAAGTCAGGGGCCAGCACAGGCAGCCAGCAGAGGGGACACCATTGAAGAGAAGAGCCGGAGCAGGGTCCAGGGGCCTTGGGCACGGCCTGGGCACGGCCCAGTGGCTCCCAGCTGACATCCTCCTTGCCCGGGAGATCCTGGAAACTGCCTTCATGGTGATTTTCAGGTGCATGCGTGGGAGGTCCTGCTTGCTCCAGTCTCAGGGTAGAACAGGGAAGATTTCAGGCCTCATCAGATTATGGGCATGAGCAGGATGGTGGCCAGCAGGGGAAGACATCAAGGGCCTCCATCTCACAGCAGTTTATGCATTGTTTGTTGAGCCCCAACCATGCATCATATGGATGTAGCTGGAAAGTGGATTTTTAGCATGTGTAAAGGACCTGAGGCAGCAGTCGGCTTGGTACATTTGACGCTGTGTGGGAGTTGAGGATGGCCTGAGCAAGGATGTGCCTGGGGATAGCTGCACCAGATGAGGCAGTTTGGGAACTGATTGACTTCTTTCCCTTGTGCTCCACCTGTCGAACAAGCAAGGCACAGAGATGAAGATCTTTCACATGACAGATGAAGAGTCTGAAGGTCAGAGTGGTAAAGGCATTTTCAGGTCCCGAAGTTAACACATGGCGGAGTTTGAATTCTCACCCAGATCTGCCTCTAGAGCAGTTTACGTGTCCCTTCTAGCTTGAATTTCTGATAAGTCCAGATGCACCCAAACTCAACCTCCTGTATCTGGTTTGGAGAAATCAGGTACATGAGTCATATAAGGCCCTGATAAGTCCTTCTGCAAAGGAAGTTTCTAATATTTCTTTAACCCAGCACTTGCAACATTCATTTGAACATAAGATCCTTATAAATGTGACTAGAATGAAGACATTTCAGAAGTGACCTTGGGAGACACTGGTCTTGGTAACGCACAGAAGTCTTAATTGGTCTTCCTGATCTTGGGGAAGAGAATTCTGGGTAAATTTTGAAGACTCAGTAAGATGGTGAAGGGATGGAGAGAGATTCAAAAGACTAATGCGGGTATTTCAGAGCGGGAAGGGATCCCTAGGAGGACCCCAAGTGGGACTCTGGAGAGATTTCCTCACTCGCTTCAGAGAACAGTACCATGTCCCGTGAGGGTAGGATAGGAGTTGGAGACTGTACCTGAGGTGTGCCATCTTGGTCGCGAGTGAGCTTCCCACCACCAGCAGTGTGCAATTAGAAACTGTTGCATTACACTGCTGAAGGTCACTTCCTCTAAGATTCTGGGCTTCGGGGTAAAGAAAGCCACCCCACCTGGGCCATGCTCAGTCCCCCCTTCTCTCCAGCCCTTTTTTTTGTATTTTATTTAGAAACAGGATCTCACTGAGTTGAGTTGCTGAGGGACTCGCTAAATTGCTGAGGCTGGCTTTGAACCCACAATCATCCTGCCTCAGCATCCCAAGACTCTGGCGTGTACCACTGAAACCGGCTACATGATTTCATGTACAAGAGACCACATTGGAGTTAAATTCTCCAGGTATATTAAACATATTATCCTTAAAGTAATTTTTATGTAGGCAATGTGTGGGTATTTATATATATATATATATATATATATATATATATATATATATATATATATATATATATATAAATTACTTTAAAGAATTTTATATATAATTTTATACAAACATATATAGGTATAAAAACTTGAAAAACAAGGTACTTCTTTCAACTCTTTATTAGGATTATAAGATGATGGAAGAGGATTTCCCAGTAGGAAGTAAAAGGTCTTAGTATTCATATTTTTCAGGAGTACCACCAAAGGAATTTTGAAGTAAGACTGCTAACAATGTGTAATGGTTTTCAGTGTATTGAGAAAACAGTGGATTGAGCAAGACTATATAATAGCACTATTTTAGAGTAGAAATTTTTTTGAGACAATTATTCACTCAAAGAAACTTGAGAAAATAATACATTTTTTTGCCTTAGAAAATTCAAAAGATGTGTTTTCTACTGTGCTGATAGTATGATACTATTTTCACAAATTAAGAGCCCTCAATAGAGAAATGGCCCGACTCTCTAACTACTGTCAATGGTAATAGCT
Source organism: Callospermophilus lateralis (assembly GCF_048772815.1). Classification (NCBI taxonomy): domain Eukaryota; kingdom Metazoa; phylum Chordata; class Mammalia; order Rodentia; family Sciuridae; genus Callospermophilus; species Callospermophilus lateralis. Next base: position 43,208,933 of record NC_135311.1, read on the forward strand.
CAAGATCAACTACTTTAAAATTAAAATGACAATTTATTTTTTTCAGCTCTTCTCCCCTGTTTAATTGGCATCTATTCAAAAATTCCATACATGGGTCAAATTATTTATTTACCTAGAAATATATTCTGCAATAAATTTACACTGGAGCCTTTTAAAGTGAGTTGTAGTGCAGAAAATTAGATGTTTCCTGGGTAAAACATTGTGATTTTCAATAAATGCAATGGTAGATTGGTAACATCAGTTTTTAACAATTTTGAAGGAAAATTATTCATGCTGTTTCTCCGCAGTGCTGAACTTTGAGGATTCCTATTATCATTTGACCTTATGTTACATGAAGCTGACCCAGATTTGCATGCAGAGAAAAAACATTTTGGCTCAGGCAGCAATCACTAAACTCACTTAACTGAATAAATTGGTTGTTCAGTAAAAAGTCTTGGTTAAATTCCTGTATATTGAGAGATTGGGGTTTTGAAGCTATGTTCAGCTTGTTAGAAAAGAAAGATATATAAACTTAGTATTACTACATAAACAAAAGCACTATTTCACTCAGGTATTAATTGCCTGAAACTTTTGTTCAATTGATTGGTTTCTATAGATAGTAACAATTAGATACCTAAACAAGCCAGTAACTATAGATAGTACCTGAATTTACAAGTGTTATCTTTCTGACAAAATTATGGCTTTCTTCTTATACTGTATTCAATGAGTATCTTGCTTTAGGCTAAACAGTCATAGTAGATGATTTATACTTTAGAATTTTTGATTGAAAAAATCTGGGTCAAATCACCATTTCACCCAGCTATTGCCCTTCTTGGACTCTTCCCTGAACACCTTAAAAGAGCGTACTACAGGGATACTGCCACATCAATGTTCATAGCTGCACAATTCACAATACCTGGACTGTGGAACCAACCCAGATGCCTTTCAATAGATGAATGGATAAAAAAATGTGGCATCTATACACAGTGGAGTATTACTCAGCACTAAAAAGTGACAAAATCATGGAATTTGCAGGGAAATGGATGGCATTAGAGAAGATGATGCTAAGTGAAGCTAGCCAATCCATAAAAATCAAATGCAAATGTCTTCTTTGATATAATGAGAGCTACTGATAACAGAGCAGGGAGGAAGAGCAGGAGGAAAAGATTAACATTAAACAGAGACATGAGGTGGGAGGGAAAGGGAGAGAAAAGGGAAATTGCATGCAAATGGAAGGAGACCCTCATTGTTTTACAAAATTACATATAAGAGCTTGTGAGGGGAATGGGAAAAAACCAAGGAGAGAAATGAATTACAATAGCTGGGGTAGAGAGAGAATAGGGGAGGGGGGATAGTAGAGGATAGGAAATGTAGCAGAATACAACAGTTACTAATGGCATTATGTAAAAATGTGGATGTGTAACCGATGTGATTCTGCAATCTGTATTCGGGCTAAAAATGGGAGTTCATTACCCACTTGAATCTAATGTATGAAATATGATATGTCAAGAACTTTTTATTGTTTTGAACAACCAATAATAAAGAGAAAAAAAAGAAAGAAAGAAAAAAAAGAAACACCATAATGTGGTGAAAATAAACTAACAAACATTGTTGAAATAGTAATACTGAATGGAGAAAGAAATTTAAGTATTACTAGCTTCATAATAACTATAAGTTCAAACTATGGTGATTTTTTTTTCATTAAAGGAAAAGAATGACTGTTCTTTAAAGGTATAGCATCTCTGTGGTTCTTATTAACTACTATATAATAAAATTACAAATTATTGTTAGTTATACAATATTTTTATACATGTCCAAAATCATTATACATGTCCAAAATAGATTTTTCACATTTATAGTACTTTATACATAATAATGATTTTTAATCACTTCCCACTGAAGAAAACGATCACTATCCCCTTATTTTAGTCATTAGACACAGAGAAGTTTACCTTCTTGCTTATTGACACATGAATATAGAGACAGCGGTCAGAGTATTCATCTAGATTTGGTTCTCATTCATTCTTGGCAAATGTCATTATTAGTTTGTTTGTTGGCTTTTTTTTAATATTTACTTTTAGTTTTTGGCGGACACAACACGGGGTGCTGAGGATCAAAACTGGGCTGCCAGCATGCCAGGGAGTGCTGTACCATTTGAGCCACATCCTCGCTTGCGTGGCTTTTTAGTGCAGTGCTGGGTGTTCAACCCAGTACCTCACGCATGCTAGAGAAGTGCTTTACCTCTTATCCATAACCCTAGTCCCCAAAGTTCTTTACTTATTTTTTTGGTGGGAGGAGAGTGTGTGTGCCTAGTGCAAGGGATTGAATCCATGGCCTTAATCAGCAAAACAAGCACTCTACTGACTAAGCTATATCCTCAGCCCTGATCTATAGTCTTTTAACAGTGACAATGAAGCAGCCTGTCATTCAGCCTTTCATTCTGCGCCCACTTGGCTCAGGTTGGAGGCAGGGCATGAAGCCTTGACCAATTAGTCTCTTAGGTGAGAACTGTCCAAAACTCATGCAGCTGGTGATGAGGGGAAGGGCGTCCACAATCTTCTGTTCCCTTGGTGTCTGGAGCCCACCATTTTTTCAATCTTTTTGTAGGCTTCTGTCCTGGATCCAAGCCCAGGTGTCTGTGCTATGCAGAAACTGAAAACAAATCACAGGGAGAACACTGAGAACCCTGAGAGCCAGGAAATGGTAAGTGTGCCTTGTTATCTTGAGACTGGGTAGGAAGGTGGCTTAAAGCTGACAGAAGTGGCAATGGTGGAAACTGGTAGTCATGGCTAGGGAGTCCTCATGGTCCTCTCCAGAGTCTTGTGGCCAGAGGGTCTCTCTGTGGTAACTTAGCGTTCACCTCCCTCTGACTAGTCTAGTGAGGCTTAGATCAGCAGTTGAAAACCTGGGCATTTTGTTCCATAATTGTAAGGTGTTTCCAGCTTTTTTCTAAAGCCCTTTGCGGGCTTCCATGTCCCCTGATTCCAGCATGTCTCCAGAATGCATAATGAAGACTGACATAATTACCAGGAGAGAACCACAACTACATTTGTTGTATTCAAGCATGAGAGAGGCTGCTGATTTTAGTGCTTGTTACTCAGGAGGGTTTGTTTGTTTGTTTGTATATTATTATTTTTGTGTGTGTGTGCGTGTTTGTTTGTTGTTTTCTTTTTGGTACCAGAAATTCAACCCAGAGGTGTTCATCCACTGATTCACATTCCCATCCTTTTTTAATATTTTTATTTAGAAACAGGGTCACTTTGAAGTTTTTAGGGCCTCACACATTTGTTGATGCTGGCTTTTAACTCATTCTCTTCATGAGTCCTGAGATTTTTAAATGTAGCAGAAGCAGTATCTCAAATCCAGAACAAAAATCTGAAATCCAGAACTTCAGCTTATCTCTCCATAGGTCTCAGAATAAACCCCTAGTTTTCTAACTCTCTGTTCACATATCCAAAACTAGGGTTCTCTGTTCACAGAGAATAAGTTTAACAATGACCATGTAATGCAGATAATGGGCCTCACTCAAAGACACCTGGTGGCTAACTGAAAGATGTTAATGAACACCATTAAGGCCTATTTCAAAAGTGAAAGACCTTGAATCCCACTTGTGGGAACACCTTCTACAAAGTCCTTTGTCCCAGGAGTGATTCCTTATTGAATTTGAAGGAAAAAGGATGGGTCACAGAAAGAATAAAGGTGAACCCATATGGTAGTCAGGATGCCTTTTCCAAAGCCTATTTTAAATGCATTATGCTCCATGTTCTGCCCAAAACCATCAATAAACTTCTAAGATGGCACACAAAAATGATTTTTTTTCTGATATCAATCCTCATACGACATGGTGGCCGTTCTATTTCTTCTTGCTTAAATAATTTTTTTTCTTCAAAATTTATGAAACAAGCACCCAGATTCATGGAAAACTGAGAAATTTTGGTTCATCTAAAAACTCCACTTTCAGCATTATTAATCATTATTTCCCCATGTTTTATTTCAAATGTATGCATCATTTATAATGTTTTTCTTCAAGAACTGGAGGGCATTTTTAAATTATTTTAATTTATAATTCTGAGATTTTTCATATGAGAAAAAAGCAGAATAATATTAGGTGACTGTTACAGTCTCTGGCTGGGCACAAATCACGAGTCTCCACACAGCTTGTAGATTTAAACAGCAATTCTTTATTCCCGATCTCACACCAGCCGTCTACAAACACGTTCTGGGGGAATCCACGTTCTCTGCCCAAATCCACACTCGGGTTTCTGTCTCCCAAAATATACTGTCTGACCCTAAGCACTCAAGAGGAACTCAGCAGCAAAATACGCCCTATTCTAAAGGGGGAACACCCTAAACACGGATCCTGCCCTGGTCCTTGAGCAAGGTCACCTTTCAGAAGTCCTTCCACTAGACAGCATGGGAGTAAGCTGGCAAGGAATTTGTCATACCTACTTGGCTGATGGCTCCCAGCATCTCCCCCCTTCTGATTAATTAAACAACAAGTAATGTGGCTTAAGGACTGTGCCTGGTAGGTTGTCCAGTTCAACATATGGTTCTTACCCGTCATTGGAAAACTGACCTTTAGGCGTCAGCCTCCTGTCTTAGGTTGATACCACTGCAACTGGATCATACCCGTCACTGACTACCGGTCCAGCATACAGCCATACTTGTGGATAGGTCTATGCACCAGTGGGGGGGTGAGGTTCTTTGCCTAACCTCTGTTGGCCCCCAAATTTGGCCTTGGTGCCAGTGGGGGAGTGAGGTTAATGTGGCTTAAGGACCGTGCCTGGTAGGTTGTCCAATTCAACATATGGTACTTTCCCGTCATCGAAAAACTGACCTTTAGGCAACTGACCTTTAGGCGTCAGCCTCCTGTCTTAGGTTGATACCACTGCAATTGGATCATACCCGTCACTGACTACCGGTCCAGCATATAGCCATTGGCCCCCAAATTTAGACCATCACTAGCAGAAGGGAGGAGGATACAGAAATGCCACGACACCAAGCCAATTGACAGTTCCTTTGGAAAAATTGCATCATTGGTGACACCATCAGCAAAGATCACTGGTGACACCATCAGCAAAGATATGCCAGCATTACCACAATTAGCTGCACTAAACGTAGTTACATAGTCCAGGCAAGTTCTGCAAGCGGTTCAAAGTGGAGGAATCTATCAATCTGTCCATCTCCTCCCAAAGTCCGTTGCCTCCCAAAGTAAGTTGACTCCTTGATTGAGAATACTTGTTGAGTTATATTCATTGGGACGAAGATAGGAATTCTGGCAATGATGCTAAAGAGACATTATCCTGAAAAGAATTATTAAATATAATTCAAAGGAAAGGTGAAAGTAAACAAACAGATCTGTTAACCTCCTTAAAAAACAATCCTTAACAGCCGTTTACCTGATTTAAATTAGTAAACAAGCAGATCTGTTAACCACCTTTAAAAACAATCTTTAACAGCTGTTTACCTAATTTAAATTAAGCCATGTAAATCACGTGAATAAAAAAAATAATAATAATTTGGATCCATTTTCTCAGGAGCGCTCCTCATATATGAAATATGGACATACGCACACACAGACATATAACACAAAACACAAATGTGCAAACAAACGTACAACACATAAGATAATAATAAAGGCCTTGTAGCTTTACCTAGGTGAAATCTCCATTGCAATGTTTAAAAACTCCACAGTCAAAAAAATAAAACTGATCAGAAAAACATTAACCTAGGTTTGTATGAGCTCAAAAATAAAAATAGAGCCTTATGATGTGGAAAAATGCAATAATAAAATAGATATTGAAAAAATCATCCTGGTTAATCACAGTCGCAGATGTAAGAATGGCCAAGCTGGAGTTCTGGATATCAGCTGTTATGGATTTGAGTCAAATCATCTTCTTTTCGATCTGTAGAAATCGTTTTGGTTAGTCTTTCTGGAATCCAAATCGGCTGCTGTTCTCCCTGTAGAAAAACAAACGGAACCCCGACTCCAGAAAATCACTGGGTCAGGATCTTTCCATTGTCCCATTAGAATATCTTTCCAAAGTACTTTAGTCTTATGTACATTTTTTGGATACATATGCCTTTCCGGAGCACTAAGTCCTGATGAATCCAAAATTAAAAAGTTTAGAGTAAAAAGAGTTCTTTTAAGTTTATCTTTGGGGGATATATACCCCTTTCCAATTCCTTCTTTTTGCTTTAATAAGTAATATTATTTAATATTTTGATGAGCTCTTTCAACTATGCCTTTTCCCTGTGGATTGTATGGAATTCCTGTTATATGAGTAATACCAAATGATGAGCAAAATTGTTTAAAAGAGGTAGAGGTATAGCCAGGACCATTATCAGTTTTTAAGTGTTTAGGAATGCCCACAGTGGCAAAATTTTGTAAGCAATGAGCTATAACATCTTTAGTTTTTTCTCCGGCATGAAGGGAGCCCATCAAAAATCCGGAAGAAGTATCAACTGTAACATGTAAATATTTTAATTTTCCAAATTCTGGCATGTGTGTGACATCCATCTGCCAAATATGGTTAGGTATCAGTCCTCTAGGATTGACTCCAAGATTAACTTGTGGTAAAAAGGTCACACAATTTTGACATTGTTTTATTATATGTCTGGCTTGTTCCTTAGTTATTTTAAAACGCTTTTGTAAAGTATTAGCATTAACATGGAATTTTTTATGAAAATTTGTAGCTTCTTCTAGTGTAGAGAAAATATGTATGTCATGTGTAGTTTTATCTGCTAAATCATTGCCCAAACTAAGGGCTCTAGGCAATCCTGTATGTGCTCTAATATGTCCTATAAAGAATGGATCTTTTCTGTCCCAGATTAGACTTTGTATAGTGGAAAACAAAGAGAAAACAGTAGAAGAAGGGGAAATCCTACCAGCATCTTCAAGAGATACTATAGCATTAACTACATACTGACTATCAGAAAATAAATTAAATACAGAATCTTTCAACATTAAAAAGGCTTGTAATACTGCATTAAGCGCTACCTTTTGAGCTGATTGTTTGGGTACTAAAAATGTAAAAGTTTGATCAGGAGTAACTACTGCTGCTGTACCATTATTTGACCCATCAGAGAATATATTTGGAGCATTCATGATAGGGGTTTTTCTTGTCATTTTTGGAAAAACTACAGGATGCTTAGACCAAAAAGACAACAAAGGATTAGATGGTAAGTGATTATCAAATGAAACATTAGATTTACACATGATTATTGCCCAAGTATTTAACTCATTAGCTAACTCATCAATTTGATCCATAGTATATGGAGTAATAATTTTATTGGGAGAAATTCCAAACACTCCCTTCGCTGCTTTTATTCCTTTAAGTATTAATTGTCCTACAGCCTCAGGATACCTAGTAAGAATAGTGTTAGGAGAATAAGATAAATGTATCCACAATAATGGACCTTCTTGCCAAAATACTCCTGTAGGAATATTTTTTGTTGGTAGTACAATAAATAATAAAGGCAAACTTATATCAATTCTATCCAAATGTATATTTTCCATATATGTTTCAATAATTTTTAATGCCTTTCTTGCTTTAGGAGTTAACATGCGAGGTGAGTTTGGATCTGATGGACCTTTTAGAATATCAAATAAAGGTCCCAACTCTCCTGTTGGTATGCCTAGATAAGGCCTTATCCAATTTATGTCTCCCAATAGCTTTTGAAAGTCATTAAGTGACTTGAGTTGATCTACTCGTATTTGAATTTTTGGTGGACGGACCATGGTTGAGGATAATAGAACTCCTAAATAATTAATTGGAAAACTTAATTGTACTTTATCTATTGCTATCTCTAGATTATAATTTTTTAATAAGTTTGTAAGTGTGGCATAACATTCCAGCAATATGTTTTTATCTTTATGTGCCAATAATACATCATCCATATAGTGAAATATTTGTAGTTGAGGATTTTGATTTCTAAGTGGCTGGATTGCTTTATTAACATATATTTGACACATAGTTGGACTGTTAGCCATCCCTTGAGGGAGTACTTTCCATTCATATCTCTGATCAGGACCTTCATGATTTAATGCAGGGATAGTAAATGCAAAACGTGGACTATCCTCGGGATGAATTGGAATTGAAAAAAAAAAAACAATCTTTAATAACTATGGCTAAAATATGCCAGGTTTTTGGCAAAGCAGACAATTGAGGAATCCCTGATTGAGCAGGTCCCATAATAACCATTTCATTATTAATGGCTCTTAAATCTTGCAATAATCTCCATTTACCAGATTTCTTTTTAATGACAAAAATGGGAGTATTATGGGGAGATATGGAAGGTTGTATATGTCCTTCCACTAATTGTTGTTTGACCAGATCATGGGCTACTTGTATCATTTCTTTAGTCAGGGGCCACTGAGGAACCCACACTGGTCTTTCTGATTTCCAAGTAATTTTTATTGTCTCGGTGGCCCTTTCTGAAAATCCAACCCATGTCTGTCTGTTCCTTGATCTATTTGAATTGGTGCTGCTTTACCTTGTCCTTGTTTTCCTAATCTTTTTTCTTTCCTAAAACCTTGTCTAGCCCTAGTAGTGGGCGCATTAGGATTGATGTTATTTGTTAACGTCAAACCTAATTGATCTAGGACATCTCGTCCCCATAAATTTATAGGAAGATGATCCAATACATAGGGCTGTATAGTTCCCTCACATCCTTCAGGATCCTTCCAATCTAATACCATTGCACTTCTATGGGGATTAGTAGCCACTCCTAGGCCTCGAAGCGTTTGAGTGGCTTGTTGTAATGGCCAATGTTTTGGCCATTCCTTACTAGATATGATGCTAAGGTCTGCACCTGTGTCCAGTAGCCCATTAAAGTCGTGTCCTTGAATATTTAGTTTTAACATTGGGCGAGAATCTAAATTTAAAGACAACATAGCCCAATCTACACCTGTGGAGCCTAATCCCCTGGAACCTCTTTTTACACTATGACTAGGAAATTTATTGTGTAGGCTGGGTATTATTAACAACTGTGCTATTCTATCTCCAGGTGAAATTACTGATATACCTCTTGGAGAACTAGCTATAATTTTTATTTCACCTACATAATCGGGATCAATTACCCCAGGACTTATCATAAGTCCTTTTAATGTAGATGAACTACGTCCCAATAATAAGCCTACTGTCCCTTGGGGAAGAGATCCTTTTATCCCTGTGGGAATGATTTGAACTCCCATCTCTGGAGTTAGTACTGCTCTGGCAGAGGCGCAGATGTCCAACCCTGCGCTCCCTCGGGTTTGTCTGATGAGGGATTTAATGGACAATGTGTCCTGGGCACTACTCTGATGGTGTTGCTGGGTTCCTCCACTGCCCCGTATATTTGTGGTTGTGGGCCCCGGAGCATTGGGCCCGGCTGTCCATTTTTTGGCAATGGAGCCTGATGCCTTTCTCCATGATATAGTGGGTAAATACCTGGTCCTTGTCCATTTTTTGATAAGGGAGTACCCTCTATGGTGGTTTGAGAACGGCATTCATTAGCCCAATGTCTCCCTCTACGGCATCGTGGGCAAATACCTGGTATTCTATTTCTTTGATACCTAGTTTTGTTAAATCCTCCTCCTATGGGGCAACTCCTTTTAAAATGTCCTGTTTGTTCACAATCATAGCATGTTTTTGGCCTGGCATCTAAAGCCTGTTGTACTGCATCTAAAGCCTGCCAATACTTGCCCTTGTTCATTAATATCTCTACATAATTTAATATATGTGTTTAAATCTTCATGTCTCCATGGTCTAATAACCTCTCTGCAGCAACGATTTGATTGGTCATTAGCCAGTTGTTTTATTATGGCATTGCTTGTTCCGTATCCCCAAATATTTTGGCAGCCGTTTGAATGAGCCTATCTACAAAGTCAGCGTAAGGTTCATTAGCTCTCTGTATTACCTTAGATAGCTGACCTTGTAAATCTCCATGTCCTTGTAAAGTCTACCATGCCCTAACTGCGTCTGCAGCAATTTGTGCATATACAGCAGGATCATATTCAATTTGTTGCCGCTGACCCTCATAAGGTCCTTTCCCTAGCAACATTTCTAGATTTCTTTGAGGGTAACTGGCTGCTGCATTTCGCCTAGCTGTCTCTGCACAAAATTCCTCATTGGCAACCTTCCATAACAAATATTGTCCTCCATTTAGCACAGATTTACACATGCTAGCCCAATCTGCTGGCGTCATGTCCAAGTTAGTAATGGACTCGACCATGCTCACCGTGAAGGGAGCTTGGGGACCATAGGTTGTTACAGTCTCCTTTAACTGCTTCACTGTTTTAAAATCTAAAGCACGGTGAATTCACTGCCCTCCTACCTGTTCAAGTACAGGGCATGCTAATCTTTGAGGTCCTGTCTCAGGATTCCATTTATCAACTACGGGGTTTGAGGGCCACTCAGGTGTCTCTATCGGTGGGGCTGTTGGTTGAATTAAACCCTCTTGTGATAAAACGGAGTTAGTAACAGCCTCCTGTTGTGGCCTTTTTCCTAACAACCCCTTTTCCTTTAAATTTTCTTCCTCTGTCTGACTAGCTCGAGACACCTTCTCGTTTGCTTGATCTAAAATGTCTTTCTCCATGTTCTGAACCTCTAACAATTTACTTAACATCTTTTCAGTTTGTTTTAATCTACTATAAAGATAACACAACCCAATAAGATAACACAAAACAAAACCGAAACTGAACGAAGCAAAAACGGAATAAAAAATCGTTGTATCAATTTTTTCTTCCTCAGGGCCGACAAACTTCAAACCTTTAGTCAACCATTTTTTCCAGTTTGCCTGAGAAATTTCTAGGGATAGGCAGCTTGAAACAAAAACAAAATGAATCAAAAGGAGAACACATTGTTTTTTGAAATGGTCACCCATTCTCTCAACTTCCCTCAGGGGCGAGCAATTTCACTTACCCCCAAGCTTCAGGCGTTCCGCATACAAGCCACCAGATGCTACAGTCTCTGGCTGGGCACAAATCACGAGTCTCCACACAGCTTGTAGATTCAAACAGCAATTCTTTATTCCCGATCTCACACCGGCCGTCTACAAACACGTTCTGGGGGAATCCACGTTCTCTGCCCAAATCCACACTCAGGTTTCTGTCTCCCAAAATATACTGTCTGACCCTAAGCACTCAAAAGGAACTCAGCAGCAGGATACGCCCTATTCTAAAGGGGGAACACCCTAATCTCCTATTATGCTAAACCGCCCTATTCTAAAGGGGGAACACCCTAAACACGGATCCTGCCCTGGTCCTTGAGCAAGGTCACCTTTCAGAAGTCCTTCCACTAGACAGCATGGGAGTAAGCTGGCAAGGAATTTGTCATACCTACTTGGCTGATGGCTCCCAGCATGTGACATTGAAAAGAATGAATCTCTCCTAAATGAGGTCTGTGTGTCCCATTTAAAATTTTTTTAAAAACTGTAATGGGTCATCAATTGAGGGTGTATTTATTTATTAATTAATTTTTTTATTTACTTATTTATGGTCAGACCATTTCATTAAAATAACCCACAGAAGGGGCTGGGGTTGTGGCTCAGTGATAGAGCACTCATATATCACATGCAAGGTCTTGGGTTCGATCCTCAGCACCAAATAAAAATAAGTAAATAATAAATAAATTAATAAATAAATAAATAACCACAGAAACATTCCAAACATTTCAGGAAACTCTTTTATTCTGGTGTGGCAGGAAAAAATAGAAGTGGGACTAACTTGAATTTAAACTACATGCAAGTTCAATCTTTCTCTCTCTCTCTCTCTCTCTCTCTCTCTCTCTCTCTCTCTCTCTCAATCTCTGTACTGAGGATTGACCCCAGGGCCTCATACTTAGAAGGCAAGCACTCTACATGCTGAGCTATTTACTCAGTCCCATTTTTTTTGGGGGGGGAGAGACCAGGGATTGAAGTCAGGGGCACTCTAACACTGAGCCACATTCCTACCCCTATTTTGTATGAGTCAAATGAATATTTTTGTGATCTTTGAATGATATATGTTCTTTTTAGAATTTGGATTTGCATATCTATTGCTACTTTTACATGTATTTAATATATATATATATATATATTTCTCTCTCTCTCTCGCTCTCGCTCTCTCTCTCTCTCTCGCTCTCTCTTTCTCTCATATATATTATTCTTTGAATGGAGTTTTCTCACCCCTTAATAGTTCCTGAAAGAATCAAGACCCACAGTGCAACCTACTTCATCCTTGAATGATGTCTAGACCAATACAGTGAAATACTTGAAATTCTCATGACCAGGAATTTCTGAACTGGAGATCCATCCAATCTCCTGTTGCTCATCAGTACTGAACAAGATATTTTCTTTATTGACTGGAATTCATAAAAATGGTGTAGAACAGAAATGCCATTGAGTTGGAGCCTGCTGGGAACTGGCCTTGGAGCAGTGGAGTGCAGGTGTCTGATAAAACATCTGTGGTGGAGCCATGTGGATCTGTCATTGGCTTCCAAATAACATGTGACTGACATGGGACAGTCAGCAGACCCTTATATGTAAAGGCCTCTTGTTGTGGGGAGAGGTTTGGGGGTGATAATCAGAGTCAGATTGCTACTCTAAGTAGGAAAGATGTATGGGATAGCAGTCCACTTGGTGTTTTCTCTTGCAAAACCTGACCCATCACATGTGACAGTACTCTCTCCAGTGCTGTGTCCCAGTTTGTTGTAGGGACAAATGAAGCAAGGCACAGAAGATAGAAAGAAACAGTTTCATTTGGCTACATCCATGTTCAGAGAGCACAGCTTTTGCTGTTATTAATCAATCCCTCCAAGTTCAGGGAATTTCAGAGTTTTATACCCAGCAAGTAAGTAAAGGGGCTCAGAAGTTTACAGTCTGCAGAAGTTCACATAAAAGCAGCTTTTTCTTTCACTGTCTTGGCAAGTTAACCCTTCAAGTACAACACTTGAGAAGAGGAGAACTTCTTCTACCCTTTCTTCCTCCCTTTGCCAGCTGTTATCATGAAGCCAATTTGTAAATTATCTTAAAAATGTAGACATCTCTGTGAAGCCTAGCACAAGGCCAGAGGCCTTGTTTGCAATTTCTTCAAAGTACTATACTGGATATATTTGTGAAAATACTAAGGGGGTGTCCAGCACCTTGGCCAGTGGCCAAGTAAACAGGGCAACACAAAAATAGAAAGTTTATCTACATTGAACTAATTTGCAGAGACTCTTTGGCTGACAGTTCCCAAATCAGCCATGGTGAAGTGGACTTTTCTGTGGAGAAAGGGGGTACCACTACATTGGGTCCCCCTCTTCCTCCAGGGAGAAGTCTTTTCTTCTGTCCTTTAATAAAGCTTCAACTTTCCACTCTAAACTTGTCTTGATGTGCTTCTCTGGTGTTATACTTCAGCATTGGAAAAGCAAGGCCTCATTACCAGTAAATAGCCATAACAATAACAGTCAAAGGACAGAGATAATGCCAAAGGTAAATTCAACATTTAGAATTGAAGAAAATAATAATCTTTAGTGATAAGAATTTCTTAATTTAATACTTTAAAAATAATAACAACATATTTCCAGCGAGCAAATTTGTGACATTGCAGTCAAGGGGAGAAATAAAGAATATCCATGCATTTCTGCCCCTTTCAAATCTTTATTCACTCAAATTCTTAATACAACTTTACTCTATAGGTTCCTAATGAAAAAAACAACAATCCTTAATGATAGGCTCTGCAGTGAAGATAATCAAATAACACCAAGCAATTCTAGTTTAATTAATTCCCAGAAAACAATTTTAGATTAATTCTGAACATTGCAAAACAGATTTAATCATGACAGGCTAGTGACAGACATTTCCTCTGAATGCTAAGTTCAAAACTCTCAAGCCTTAGGCTTTATGTCCTGCAGATGCACACTCACTCAAACGGCAGTAATCAGGTCCCAAACCAAAACAGGCTTTATCTGGTGGGGAGTGGACTACCAGTTGAGGAGAGGGTCACAGGGAGAAGTTGCAGCTCACACAAAGGTCCAGACAAGGCGGTAGAGTTTGAGAGCAGTGAGGATCACACAGAGAATACGAAAATGATGGCAAGTGATGGGATGTCAGTGTAGGTCCTCATCAGGCTCTCCAGCTAGAGTACATACTCGTTTAGGCTGGCTAAATCCCTGTTTTTAGCTCTATTTTTTATACTAAATTTTGTTTTTATTTTTTATTTTTTACCACACTTTGTAATTATCAGGTGCCACCACATTTCTCATTTACCCTGAAGTCAGAATTATCTGGTCTGGTGGTCTCCATCCTGATATTCTCACCTTTCACTCTTATCAGGAGAGGAAAGCCTGCCAGAGGCTTTATTCAGCTTATCAGGTTGAGGGAAAGTAATTTGTCTGAGGCCATATTAGAGGGCTCTGTGGGTGTGCCTGGTGAAAAGTGACTTCTATTAATGACCTCAGGTTTCAAAATGGAGTATTTTAAATGGAGTGAGAAATTGATGTGACTCCATTTTTGAGAAATCAGCCACCTCAGAGCAAAGCCTGTCCAAAGGGGAAAGTTACCCTTGTCCATGGAAAAACTCAGAGTGCTCCTAGGCATATACTTACCCTGCTGAGTTTTTTGTCTGTAAATAACTGCAGAGATCTTCCATGCCAAGTGATCCTGACTCAGTTACACTACGTTAGGACCCATAGCAACCGCCTAGCTACCACAAAAAGCATGAGACACAGAAAACACCTGAAACACCAGGTGACCTTCCCAGTAGTTTTGTTGATTGGTAACATGATTAGGCAAGTTTATCATATACACTCTTGCAACCTCTCATGGCCTAAACGAATCGGTTCAAATGTATCCACAACTTGAACTAACCAATAACCCTTACACAACTTGTTCCTGCCAATGAATGTGCTAATCAATGTTAAGAGTTGTTGTTTGACTTTTCTGAGATGTGAAATGATTGGCTATGTGATGTTGTGATGCATACAATATCCCCCAAAATCTATTAATCCTCAATGAATTAAGGGTCAAGACTCACTCTTTGGGACCACTGTATCTGAAATGGTTGTGAGTCCAGGCCTGAGCTTACAATAAACACTCTTGTGTGACTGCATCAGATTCAGCTCCTGGAGGTCTATTGTGGTCCCATGAATCTGGCATTAGAGGAGTTGCTTAGGCTCAGGCCTAAGGCCATTCTCACACAACCCCTTTCACCTTGACAGCTCTTCTGCAGATAAACAAAAGCCATAACACATAACTCCTGTCTTCATAAACTCTATCTCTTGAATCCAGTGTCATTTCAAGTTCTGGGTTTAAAAAGACATATTCATTTTCCTTGATGTTTTCAATAAGTCACACAGAATTCTTAGAAATGGCTTGGAAGGATAACAATGTTATATTGCAAAACTTCATGAACTTTCAAATTGCTTGCTGTGTGTGACTGACCAGTATGTGAAAGGCCTTGGGAATATCTGAATATATTATGAATATAATAGAACTCTTGAGACTTTTTTTCTTACCGTACACACATCCTGAGGCCAAATGAGGCTGCTTACTGGAGGTCATTTCTCAAAGAAGAGATAGTGATCATAAAGGAATAAATTAACCTATATATTATAAATAAATCTAATATATATTTGATTAAAATTGATGACATATATGGCCATGCCAAATAGTTTGTTGAATCATTTCAATTACAGTTATTTAGTTATTTTAATGTTTTGCTTACTGTCTGCATTAGAGACATTGTTGACCTGCAATTCAGGAAAACTGTGAATTCTAGCACTGAATTTATCAGGTTTTGACACTTTGATATATTACTTATTGCCATAGGATCTCTTGTTTCTCAATGTGTATATTTATAAATTTACACATTCTAGAAGGTTTTAGAAAGATAAAAGAAAATATGTATTAAGAGAGTAGTTTAAAAAGCTCTTTAATATACCATTGCTATGGTTATTGAATAGCATTTTGTGTTTAAGAATGTATTAACCTGGGGCTGGGGATGTGGCTCAAGCAGTAGCGCACTTGCCTGGCATGCATGCAGCCCAGGTTCGATCCTCAGCACCACATACAAACAAAGATGTTGTGTCCGCAGAAAACTAAAAAATAAATATTAAAATTCTCTCTCTCTCTCTTTAAAAAAACAGAATGTATTAACCAGCAATATGTATACAACAATAACATAATAAATAAATATGGTACAAACAAATAAACATGAATTAATAAATGTTATATGATTTATTTTATAATAATATTGGTAAAATATACCCAGAGTTGAAAATAAACATTTAAATAATGATACATATACAAGTCCATTTTTATTAAGGTATAGTGAAATACATCTATTTTTGTAATATACTTTTGTTCATGAAAGCATCATAAATATTATTATCAAATATTATTGTAGCTGCACAAAATTAAAAATCCAAATTGTACATATATCAGTAAATAAATGACGTTTAGTGACTGAAATTTCTGAGTCGGTTATTGTGAAACACAAATATTCAGTACAATATGCTCTGAAGGAAACCTCAATTTGAAAATGTAAAAACATAGAAAGGAGTATTTAGAGTTGTTTTACCATTAGATTAATTTAAAATACGTTTGATACCCAAACAAATACTCTGAAGTTTTTGCTCTTAAGAAATACATATGAAAGAATACAGCAATTCTGTCTCTGAGTAATGCAAGCATAAGAGAAAGATGATAAGAATATTAAGTAAGCCTCAAAAATCTGAGGATCATGAAATAAATAAATTCTTGGCAAGAAAGTATCAATCAATTTTGATGTAAAGTCAAAACTAATAAGCATTCTAATTTACCAAATCTTAATAATTTTATATATTAGTGAAAAGAAGTCAGAATTTTAAGCAAATACATGAGAAAAGGGTATGCACAACAAGGTTTAACCTCAGAAAATTTTATACATCCCCTGTGTCTGTCCATGTGTCTCTCTCATGTCTTTCCAGTGTGACATCAAAAAAAAAAAAAAAAAAAAAGAAGAAGAACAAGTTTTTGAGTAATTATATTTAGGTCTTAACAAAGTTAAAGTAAATAATTAGCTCTCTTTATCTATTTTTAGAAGTAATTTGCCTTCGTATTTCTTCAATAATTAATGATTACCCTGTGCTTGTTGCTGATAATACAGAATGTGTAGAACCACCCAGAATGAGAACACTATTTAAATAATGTTAGAACAAAAAGTGCTACAGAAGAGTAGGAACTTAAAAACAAGGCCAAAGCCAGTGCAGGACCACACAGCATTTAGGGGTATATCAAAGAGGAATGGAGTTGGTCTTAGAGGTCTGACTTCCCTTAGCCAAGACAAATAACTAGTACAAACTGTCTTAAAATATTTTTCTTCAAATCTTATAATTTAATGGATACATGGTAAGAGTCCAGTAGTTAAGTGTAAACTAGCAAATTTACATTCATTTCTGGGACACTTTTACTTCTAGTTCTATAGATTAATTAATTTTAATGCCTTTCTAGATATGGTAGATAACTTTTTCTTATTCAACATTTAACAGGTAATTTACAAATGACTCCATTACAGAATTCAGTCATTTTTAAAAATTCATAAAGCAACCAATGGAATTGTTTAAAACACAGACACAGTAATATCACAGGATATAAAGTCTGTGTAGACACCATGGTCTTTATGTTTAGCTCCTAGTTTAAAGAAAGCTTAACTGGCTTGTGTGTTTAGTTTTAAACCAAATTTTATTTTTTCATGTTCAATCGCCCCTTTTCCATATCTCATTTCTCTCATTTTAGAATCATGTTAGGAAAATTTAATGTCCTTGTCTAATCTTCTTTTTTTCATTCTGAAGGATCTTTTAAACATTATCTTTCAGGTTTTATAATAGCCATCTATTTAAAAAAAAAATTTAAACTTGTTCTTAATATACAAATTCTCTGCCTTAATTTTTTAGTTTTGCACCTGGTGAGGTGTGATTCATTGAGTTCAGGTTTGAAAAAATAATCTTTAAGTTATAAAGTTTCAATTATATATTTTAAGATAAAGAAACAGTTTTAAAGTTACCGTATTTGCTATAATATTTTAAGTACAATAATTTTAAATTACAAATATTTTAACTACATTAAATTTGTTTCTCATTTGGCAATCCTAATGAAGGCATAATGGCTCATTCTATTTTTACTTATAATTTTATTCTATTAAATATGCCTTTTCATTTATTATTCATGTAAAATTATTAATAGAAATTCATCACTGGTTAAGAGACATGAGTCAGCCAAGAGGCAAGTTAAATAAAAATTCAAGTTTATCTCCATACACAAAATTACTCTCTAAGCATACTTTTTGCTGGAAAAAATAATTCAAAATGGCAAGTAGCACAAAGAAGTGTGCTGAAGGCTGAAACTGATTCTGAAAGCTAATGCCTCTCCCACAGCACACCATCACAAAGTGAAGATTTCTAAAGTCTGGGAGACTAAGGTAGATATTTTTGATGGAAACACGTACTCTTGTGATACTAACAAATTGTAGCGGAAAAATAATTGATAAAACCCATGAAATGCAGGAACCCCAGAGTTCTGAAAACTATCTCATATGTAATCCACACAGTATGCCTGCCTTACCATTAGATTTTGTTCACTTTAGACCTTTTAGAGTGGGAAATAAACATTGATTAAATAAATCACTGAGATGTGGGGTTCTAAACAACATTTATTTTCTCAACTATACAGTCTAAAACATTAGTCCTAATAGATTAAAGCACAAGTATCTGGGACATATTTTTCAAGGCTTATTAATTTTATTAGAATATACATTTAATGTGCCACATTCTTTTCCAAATTTCTTATGGAACAATATCAAAGATTTGACATTTTGCTTGATGATACTTAGGGAGTCACTTAAAGAACTGTAGAGTCATTCCACTCACGCCAAGATGATATCATATTTACATAAAGAGTGAGTTTTTAGGTTATTTGTGGTATAAGGCACAGATTCTATTCAAAACATTAGCAAAAGAAAATTCAATCATTGTCAGATAAAGTCCTGATATATAAAAATAAAATAACTTAAAAAAATTCCAAGCTGAGCATGGTGGCGAATGCCTGTAATCTTGGTTGGCTCTAGAGACTAAGGCATGAGAATTGCAAGCTCAAAGCCAGTCTAATAGTTCTAAATGACATCATGATTAACACAATAAAAATTTGTAACTGAACTTTTTTTTTTTGGAGGTACTGGGGATTAAACCCAGGGCCTTGTGAATGTGAGGCCAGCACTCTACCACCTGAGTTATATCCCCAACCCTATAACTGAACATCTTACTAGACTCTAGCTTCCTTCTGTGACTTTTGTGTTTTTACTATTCCTTCTATTATTCTATACTTTCTGCCAAAATTTTCTTCAGAAATGAAAAACTCACTCCTTCCACAAATGACCTTCATAAAGGAAAATTTCTGGACATCTTCACCCCTTTGGTAAGGATTGTCAAGTCTTCTGTTATGAGTTAAAAACTCTATCCTGTTCTTTAATTTGATACTTCTGCCTGTTTTCTGTCCTTTTATTTAAAATTGTGATTTATAAGTGTATAGTTACAATTATGGTTTACATTGCTTCCTTGTCTTAGAACAAACCTGCCTTTTGCACACTTATCTCTAAACCCCAAAACTCATGCTTTCATTTTTCTTTGTGTTCAGCTACATCACCAAGGTGGCTACAGGTCTTAATGCAAGCAGTTTCTGTTTGATCTGGTCCTGGCTTCCTCCCTCCGATGTATGGTGTCCAAATTTTTTTGAGCTTGGTGAGACTTTTAGTGAGGTTACATCTCATATACCAGTTTTGATGTAATGAGATGTTTTTTGAAAATGTGGTGCAAGTGATAAGTGGATGTGATATTGGGACTTCATGGGATAAGTGACTGCAGTGTCTAACTGTCCTGCTATGAGATCTTCTTCATGGTACAAAAACATTGTCTTATCCCTTGTTTCAAAACTTGAATTGATGGGGTATACGAAACCAAGGTTCATGTAGTTCTGATCTCCAAAGTTATGACCACTGCATGTCTACATTGTATAGAGCGCTTGCTTTTTTTCAGGGCTACTTTACTTTAGAGAACTCTGAAAATTTCTTTTATAACATGTAAGTAAAGAAAATAGGGCTGGGGATGTGGCTCAAGAGGTAGTGAGCTTGCCTGGAGTGTGTGTGGCCTGGGTTTGATCCTCAGCACCACATACAAACAAAGATGATATGTCTGCCAAAAACTAAAAAAAAAAAAAAAAAAAAAAAAAAAAATATATATATATATATATATATATATATATATATATATTAAAACTAAAATTCTCTCTCTTTCTCTCTCTCTCTCTTTAAAAAATAAATAAATAAATAAATATTTTCAAAAATGAAAAAGAAAACAATGTTGGGCATGTTCAAATTTTCCAGAAAAATCTGAGAGCAATTATTAATGATTGACAGATAAGCAAACTGAGAATCCCCGAGTTAAGTGATATATCATAGTTTGTAAAGTTACTAAATGAGAAAAGCTAAGATTCTAATGAAATCTAGTTAAGGTTTTACACCTAAAAAATACTATAATATTCAAAAAGTCTTAAACCTAATACGTTATGAGGCAAGGCTATTACTTTATTGGCTTCTCCATTTAATATTTTCATTTTAGAAACATTTTATTAGTAGAAATAATAGTATTTCTGATGATACATATATAAGAAAATATTCAACACCTTCAACATCCACAATGTTCAATAGAAACCATGTAGAGTTTTTATAACTTTATATCAGATTTTTAGAAAAAGCATTTATAATCTGATAGTTAAAATCATTTTTTAAATTGTGGTAGTATAAACATTGTTGTAGCTGCATTCATGTAGTGTCCTGTGATGCCCTTCAGTATATTAATTGAAAAAGAAAATGTTCTTTTAATGCAAAATGGGATAATGCTCATCATTTAAGAGAATGAAATCATGGCGTATGCAAGTAAATGGATGGACCTGAAGAATATTATGCTAAGTGAAATAAGCCAATCCCCCAAACCAAATGCTGAATATTTTCTCTGACATAAAATTTCTGATACGTAATGGAAATGAGGAAGAAGCATGGGAGGAACAGAAAAAACTAGAGATAAGGCAGCGTGGAGGAAGGGAAAGAAAGGGAGCATGGGGATAGGAAAGTGATGAAATGAGATGGATGTCATTATCCTAAGTACATGTATGAAGACATGAATGGTGTAACTCTGTTGTGTACAAGAGATATGAAAAATTGTACTCTATTTGGGTAATATGAATTACAATGCATTCAAATGTCTTTTATAATAAATTAGAATAAAATCTAAAAATTATGTCATAAAAGATTGTGAGCAAATTCAGAGGAAATCAAATATTTAAATACAAAAATAAGAAAGCATGTTTATATATGTTGAAATGTTGTATATATTCCATTGTGGAGTTTGTAATACTCAAGAATAACTATAACATATTATGAAAAAAAGCAAATACTTTTGAAACAACTAAAATATATTCATTTATTAAAAAATAATATATTGTCTCATTTAAATATTCTTTGAGTGAGATGCAGAAAGACAGAATACAAAGAGTGATTAAGAAAGTAAAACAAAATAGGTAGAAGTGAAAAACTAAATATACAAATGAAGAAAGAAGTCTTAATGTACTAGAGAATCCATGCTAAAAATAAGAAAAGAAGTGAATGCATTATAAGACAGTGAGGAATGACAGATTATGTATCCTCTGATAAATCTATGAAAACTTATTTTTTTGGGATAACGATAACATATGAAACTCTTTCTCACAAGTTTAGACACGATTTTGGAATTACTTATTCATGAAAGTGTATTAAATAATATCAATACTAGATACTTCCTGAAATTTTTCTCCAAGTCGATGAAATCTTATATATATTTTAGAATATGTATGTGCATGTGCACTCTAGAACACTATGTATAAATGTTTATATGTTTTATTTAAGGTTAACTTCTATATGTATGTGAAATAATTTGATTCTTTTATATTTTTCTAAATATAATGGTAAATTAAATTATTTGTGTAGAAAACATAATGTGAGTGATCTGTTTATTTTAAAGTGTCTGAATTGTTTTTTTCATAACTGGCTTTGTAAAGCCTGTCATTTCTATATTTTAAATAAAAGGTGTGTTTGAGGGGGCTGGGGATATGTCTCAAGCAGTAGTGTGCTCACCTGGCATGCTCACGCCTCTGAGTTCGGTCCTCAGCACCACATACAAATAAAGATGTTGTATCCGCCAAAAACTAAAAAAATAAAAATTAAAAATCTCTCTCTCTTTCTCTCTCTCTCTCTCTCTCTCTCTCTCTCTCTCTCTCTGTCTCTCTCTCAAAAAAAATATGTGTTTGAATAAAAATATTTTAAGAAAGCCTCCACTCAATGATGAATAAAATTCCCTATTAAAGCGTATTGGCCATTTTCATTTTTTTTTTAAGTAGAAAATGTTTCCCATAAAAAGAAGAAATGGATGTTAGCCCACCACAGTACGCTAAATCACCTTTCGTAAAAACCTATGCCAGGGATGCTAAGAAGATTGTATTTCAAAGCACAAAGGATCTCAAACATCAAATAAAACTTTTGGCTTATGAAACCAAATGAAAAGATTTTATCAGCATTTTCTATTTACCACAGAGCATTCTCTCAAAGAAGTAGGCAGTCCTATGCTAAGTATTTAATAGCATACCCTTGGTGTCAACATTTCCTATTCTTCTATAACAATCACTGGAGGTCCAGAATTCCCCTCACAGTCAGAATTCTATTTTCTTCTGTAGGGTATGCTCACAAAGCAAAACAAAGAGGATTTCATGGAAAAGGAGTTTTTAACTCATATTATTCTTACTCTTTTTTCTGGAAACAAACAGAATGCATCTGTCTTCAAAATTACTTTCACCATAGTTTACTACAATTTTCTACTCCCAATATTGGACTGCAGGAATCTCTTTTGTGGGAGCCAGTGTTGAGGGTCTTCTGCTGCCAAACAGAGGCCTCACTAGCCATGTGGAATTTGGATGATCCATGTCATGTCTTGTGAACTGCATGGCTTACACATTTGCTTTCCAAAAGAGTCAACCTGATGTGATCTAAAAGGTCCTGTATTATATAAAATATGATTTTCTTTGAAATTGGCCATCTTTATTAAACTCAGCTAGTGTGCTGCTCCTAATGGTCTCTGAATTAATATTAGTGAAACAAAAAAGAGCAGTGGGCCTCAACCATTATTTTTCACCTGTTTCAATCCAAATATTCTTCAGGACTACTTCAGGATTTTTTGTATAATAAGCCCAACCATCTTAAATAGTTTAATATACCAGTGGATTAAAAGGCCCTATTCTTACAGCTTTATGACTCTAATTAGCTTGAACGCTTAAAATTTATTTAAGTTGTAAACCATGCTGTTTTGTTGCAGTAAATGGTATTCTGTATGTGCATCAAATCACTGTATCAGTGTGAAGTAAATGTTTGGATACTTAGATCAAGACAGCAGAGTCATGGGTGAGAAATTCTACACATCA
Organism: Callospermophilus lateralis; assembly: GCF_048772815.1. NCBI lineage: Eukaryota > Metazoa > Chordata > Mammalia > Rodentia > Sciuridae > Callospermophilus > Callospermophilus lateralis. The sequence goes on from NC_135311.1 coordinate 43,232,390, forward strand.
AGAAAGAGCTGAAAGACCTGTGTCTGTGCCTGGATCTGGGATTGTGACTCAATGGTAGAACACTTGCTTAGCATGTTTGAGGCACAGGGTTTCATCTAAGCACTGCATATAAACAAAATAAATAAAATAAAGACCCATCAACATCCAAAATATATATAAATAAATAAAGTGCTTAAGTACTTTCTCAGAATTAGTCTATGCCATTTTAAGAAAATAAAAAGAAAATGAAATGTTTCACCCCTTGTAGAAAAGCTATTACCTTCAATAAAATGCAGGTTATAAATTTATTTCTTCTTTGTTATCCTGTGAGGAAATTACAACATGTTAAACATTCAGTTGTATGTTATCACCCAAAAGAATGATTGAATATCAGAGTTTTTCTTCCTATGCAATAATCACCACCCTTACTGTTATTGTAGTAGAAATTAATAAACACAGAAAGCTTGGCTATTCTCACAAAGTTTATGTAAACATGTTACTATAATTAAATTTATATTATCAATTATGATTTGCTACCAATGCAGATATCTTGTTACCATTTGGAACACATGAAGAGGTGATGAATTGATTGCTATTTCAGTTTCAAGAGAAACATTTCCTATAAGCGCATTTGTATTTTGTCAAGAAGATAAAACAAGAACAGTAAGGACTTATTGATTTCTGATCCATGCAAAAATAACTGAGAAAGAAGGGTGATATCACTTAGAACATGTACACAAGTCTAGAAACCACTTTTTAAAAATCATATTAAAAATACATACAAAGAAATACTGATCCAGTTAAGAAAAAATCAGCTACTCCAGGCAGTAAAACTACAGGAGATATCACAATATCAATACTTGACAGAATAGAAGATGGCGGCGAAGGGAGTGCATTACCCCCGTGTACCGCGTCTTTGTGCCTGGAGAATGACGAGTTAGAAAGGCTAAAAGCTATCTCGTTAGGAATTTCCAGCAAAATTGGGGTGCTCCAAAAGCTAGAGGAAGGATTTCCATCGCAGAAGACGGGGATGTGAGGACCGGTCAGGACTCACCCGTTTCTTTGGTCAGCCGGCAAAGAAGATGAAATGCTGCCATTTGCGTGGGATACCAACAAGGCAGAGATCTGGTATCATCAAAAGCGGCGGAGGAGAGAACTTCATGGATACCAGCGGCGACACAAACAGTTGGTCTCCTGGTAAAGAAAGTGAGTCACAAACACCCGAGTCTCTTTCACTTTGTCATCAAGCCAGAGGGGCAGAGCAGAGCTGCTGCCCGCTCCTGGAACAGGCCCAGCGGACAGCGGCATGACCCCAATTTGAGTAGGTACAGAGCAGAGCCACCACCCGCCCCCGCAAAGTAGGCAGGCCTGCGAGACCAGCAGATCAGGCCCAGAGGCCTGCCAGCATGGTACACACGTCACCCCAACTGGAGTAGGGGTAGAGCAGAGCCTTCGTGCCAAGATCAGGCCCAGCGGCCCGCTGGTGTGGTAGTCACATAACCCCATTTGGAGTAGCGTCAGAGCAGAGCCGCCACACGCGCCCACAAGGTAGACAGACCTGCGACAGATGGGCAGATCAGGCCCAGCGGCCTGCCAGTGTGGTACACACGTCACCCCAATTGGAGTAGGGGCAGAGCAGAGCCGCCACCCGCACTCGGAACAGGCCCAGTTACCTGCCGGCATGGTATTCACGACATCCCAATTGGAGTAAGGGCAGAGCAGAGCCGCCTCCTGGGCCCAAAAATAGGCAGACCAGCGACCGACCAGAGGAACAGGCCCAGTGGCCTGCCGGCATGACAGACAAACACGTCACCCCACGTGGAGTAGGGGCAGAGCAGAGCCACCGCCCGTTCCCGCAAGGTAAGCAAACCTGCGACTGACCGGTTGAACAGCCCAGCGGCTGGCCGGGGTGGTAGGCACGTCACCCCAATTGGAGTAGGAGCAGAGCAGAGCCTTTGCCCGTGCCTGGAACAGGCCCAGGGGTCTGTGGGTGTGGTAGACAAGTCACACCAATTGGAGGAGGGGCAGATCAGAGCCGCCACCCGCGCCCGCAAAGTAGGCAGACCTGCGATCGTCTGGCAAAACAAGACCAGTGGTCCGCGGGCGTGGTATGAGTGGCAGGGCAGAGCCGCCGCCCGCACCTGCAAGGTAGGCAGGTCTGCGACAGACAGGCAGATCAGGCCCAGCGGCCTGCCAGCGTGGTACACACGTCACCCCAACTGGAGTAGGGGTAGAGCAGAGCCTACGCCCACGCCCGGATCAGGCCCAGCGGCCTGGTGGTGTGGTAGTCACGTAATCCCAATTGGAGTAGGGGCAGAGCAGAGCCGCCACCCACACCCGCAAGGTAGGCAGACCTGCGACCGACCGGCAGAAAAGGCCCAGCGGTCCTCAGGTGTGGTACGAGGGGCAGGGCAGAGCTGCCGCCTATGCCTGCAAGGTAGGCAGACCTGTGACAGACCGGCAGATCAGGCCCAACGGCCTGCCGGAGTGGTAAACACGTCACCCCAATTGGAGTAGGGGCAGAGCAGAGCCGCCACCCATGCCCGAAAGGTAACCAGACATGCAACCGAGCAGTGGAACAGGCCCAGTGGCCTGCTGGCACGATAGACACGACACTTGCTTTGGAGTAGGGGCAGAGCAGAGCCGCCGCCCGTTCCCGCAAGGTAGGCAGACCTGCGACCGACCGGTGGAACAGGCCCAGAAGCCGGCCGGGGTGGTAGGCACATTACCCCAATTGAAGTAGGAGCAGAGCAGAGCCTTCGCCCGCGCCAGGAACAGCCCCAGCGGTCCATGGGTGTGGTAGACAAGTAACACCAATTGGAGGAGGGGCATAGCAGAGCAGCCCCCCGCATCTCCAAGGTAGGCAGACCTGCAACCGACCAGTGTATCAGGCCCGGTGGCCTGACAGCGTGATACACACGTCACCCCAATTGGAGTAGGGGCAGAGCAGAGCTTTCGCCCGCGCCCAAGACAGGCCCAGCGGCCCGCCGGAGCGGTAGTCACATCATCCCAATTGGAGTAGGGGCAGAGCAGAGCCACCGCCCGCGCCTGCAAGGTAGGCAGACCACCGCCCAACCCTGCAAGGGAGACTTTTCAACTATACAAGAGCAATATAAATATATAGGGGGAAAAATTTTTCAAAAACTCAACAGTTTCACCAAGCAGAAAGAAACGCAAGCAATATGAAAAGACAAGGAAAGAAAGGACCACAAGCAATGCAGGTCAACTCAACTTTAGAAGAGGTAACAGCTGCAGCAGATGGAATGTCAGATAAAGAATTCAGGATATACATGCTTCAGATGATCTGGAGTCTCAAGGAAGACATTAGACAGCAAAATCAGACAATGAAAGATTACTTCGACAATGAATTACACAAACAAATCCAGGCAGCAAAAGATCAAATATACAGGGAGATAGAGGTTATAAATAACAAACAAACAGAAATCCTAGAAATGCAGGAAGCAATAAACCAACTTAAAAACTCAATTGAGAATACTACCAGCAGAGTAGAACACTTAGAAGATAGAACATCATACAATGAAGACAAAGTATTTCACCTCGAAAAGAACATAGACAGCTCAGCAAGATGGTTAAGAAACCACGAGCAGAACATCCAAGAAATATGGGATAACGTTAAGAGACCAAACTTAAGAGTCATTGGGATACAGGAAGGTATAGAGCTCCAAACCAAAAGAATGAGCAATCTATTCAATGAAATAATACGAGAAAACTTCCCAGACTTGAAGAATGAGACAGAATCCCAAATCCTAGAAGCCTACAGGATGCCGAATGTGCATTTTGATCCTAAAGGAGAAGTTTACTTGAAATTTAAAAATTATGTGTCACTGAAAAGGTAGAAGATATGTTAGACCTTATTGTTTAAAAGATAGAAATATGCCAAGGGAATTCTTTCCAGGTATGTGGTCATTTTTGATGTACTGATCTGTGTATGATGAATAAAATTTAATTGTATTTGTAGATTTAAAGAAATATGCTTCAAAATAAATGTGCCTTGAGAAAGAATATTAATGTATTTAGCTTCTATATCTATGTCTAGAAAATTTAGATAATATCACAAAAATTACATGATTTGTGAAGAAATGCTATTAACTGTATCTTTATAGTATTTTGAGGAGATTCATGGATTTTGAATTTTGGCTTCAAATATATTTTGTCAAAAATAAACAGAATTGCTCATAAAGGTTTTTCTTTTATATTATATCATCAATTTATGGTGACATTATTATTCTCTTTCAAGCACAACTATATATAAAAAATGGTGATTCTTTTTCTTGGTGCTATGTTATCTTCCAAAATTCTTATCCTTTGTGAAAAACAATGATAACTTTGTAGTGCAGGATTACATCCTTATAAAGCATTTTATTTCCTCCAATTTTAATCATGAATCTAAATTCATAATACAATGTATTAAATTTTTTTGACTATAAGCCTATAAACTCAGCTAACTATTTTACCTAGAGATCTGGATTTTCAAATATACAAGTCTATTTTACCCACAATGAATTAAAGTAACAGTCAAAGAGAAACATAAAATGAGATAAACACCACATCAACAGAGGAGGTGATCTCCAGTGACAAAAGACTTCAAAGAACTTTTGGAAAACAGAAAGTCTGGAAGCAGATGAAGGATGCATTTGAGTTCTAATTAGGTCTCTTCAGGAGGGAGATTAAGACCATGACTAGGCATCTTGGAAGTCCATAACTGAGTGTGCTTCAGATCAGCACAATGGAAATGAAGAGAAGGAAGCATCACAGAATCTGGGTTTGCAGTCTTATCTCAAAGGAGGCTTCTGCTTACTCAAAGTGAAATTTTGGGGCTGTCTTGCACTCTCATTTTTATTTCTACATGAGACATGGACTGTGACTTACATGAGTCTCAAACAGTCTTTAGTGTAGAAAGCCTTGAATGGTCATCACCAGAAAAACTCTCTTCTACTGATGAAAGTATTTTGAAAAGACCACTTTCAACAATTGTCTGGGAAATGAATCCTTCAGTCCTAATGGTGCCATAAAAAAAACAGTTCCCTATAGTGACACCACAAAAATTCACTTTTCAGTCTAAGTTCTGTACGTAGTTTATGGTACTAGTGAGACTGTATTCCTTATAAAAAGGGAAGACAGTGCAATTAATTACAGTTTTGACACCTGTGTAAACTGAATATCAAATTAATGGTCATCTTATGTCTTTTCTGCTGTTCATTTTAAATCCCTTAAAAATACTTCTTTTGATCTTTATAACTTAGCTGAGTGAGTGAAACTCATACTCTTCCCCAAATCATTTGAGCCTGCTCACCATAATTTTCTCAAGAAACAACTACAACACTGTTTTTTTTTAACCATTCCTGTAGGGCAAGTGAGTACTAAAAAGTAGAAAATAGGATCATCTGTTTTCAGATTGAATCATCTGATTTTTGTCTTTATTGCAACATGGAATAAATGTCCTTCTGGTAAGGAGAGTGAAGTGACCTAGCTAGGATTGTAATTTCTTCTGTTCCTTTGTGTTTTCTTAGTACATAGAATTTAAAGTTCTCAGGTGCAGTTTAAATTTTATTTGGAATCTTGTTCAACATCCTGTTGGAAAAGTGTCCTCTTAAATAATTAGAATTTCTAAAACTGCAGGATGCAGAGGAATGGTGTAATAAAATATAATTGCCAATTTAACAAAGTGATCATGAGTGAAGACTCTTCAACTTTGACACACTGAATCCTGGATCTATGTAGTCTATCTCTTGGTAGCACAATCTGATATAATGATGTGAAATTTAACAAGTTTTAGCAACACCATCACATTTTCCAATATCCTACCATGCCAGTAGCTTTTTGTTTCTTTTGTAGATGACAATACAGTGGATACCATGGTCATAGACAATAGTAATATCTTTATTTTTGTTAAATGTGGTCTGATTCCATTTTAGGCATGATCTATTGATACTTTATTAGTGATGCTTGCTTAGCATTTATTATCTGTAAAAGCAAAATGTAAAAAAATGTTTGGGGTTTTCTGATTAAAATTATTTCTGAGGTCCACTTGTTAATTTATTATTAGAGAATGATGAAAAGAATTATGCTCTAACAAGAACCTAGAGATAGACCTTTCCTCCTAGCTGGTGGATATTTGGAAGAGGAATTTGATAGATAAAATGTGGTGATGAAAACCATTATGGTACTCAGTCCTCATTCATCCTGTGCAGCATCGGAGGCTGGATAAAAACAACTAGCCAAGTCCAGTAGTCAACTTGGTTGTCTTGTACATTGTCCATGATGTATGTGCTTTGGTATGTGATAGCATGAAATTCCATGATATTTACACTGCATTGACTCTCTCAGAGATGCATCCTTATTACTGTACCCCCCAAATTTTATAGTCATCAAAAGTTCCTTCTAGACCCTTGACCAATCTTGATTTCTTTCTATTAGTTTATGCACCTTCTTTCCTGAGGTAACTTCTTTTTCTACATGAAAGTGTGGATGAAGTGTGCTGCCAAGTATTCTGCTCTTTAGAAAGAGGTTTTTTTTTTCCATTTTTTTAAAGGCTAACCCTGAAAGATGCTGTACAATGGTGTTATTTTATTTCAGTTTACTTCTAAATGAAGATAACTCATATTTATTTCTAGTAATATTTTGAGAGAGGTTGGCCAATTTACTTTTCTATCTGATTTGCAAAGGGACCTTTTCCCAAAGAAGGAAATGAAAAGGTGTTGTATCACACCTTTGCTCTGAAATTGATTGGGGTCTTCTGAGAAAGAGTGTAGGTTCAGTGACTAACTTCTTGGTTAGTTTTTTGCTTAGTGATTGGTCACACTCTACAAGTGTGACCTCAGGGGAAATGCCAAGGAATATAGAGAGTAAAATAAGTACAAGCTATCAATTGATTATGATTTTGTAACTTAACTAGGGTTTTTGAACTACTATATGACTTACATATCTCTCTGCCATCCATTTAAAGTGAAAATATAAAATTCATCTTTATTTTTATGTATCATCAATAAATTTCTAAAAATAAAATTTACAACAATTTTTTTCTAATCCTGTTCATGATTTCTCTATTTTCTTGATTATATGAATTTTTTATAACTGATAGTAACTTGATAATCTGTATCAATTCCTGGTTTACACACACTTATTGATATTTGCCTCTTTTTAGTTATAGTTGGCCTCCAGTAACAAAGGGAAAGATCCCTTTATGTCTGCTCCTCCCAGCCCTGATCCAGCCTGTCAGCTTCCCAGACCCTTATGCAGTTGGTTGTAAATTCTGCCAAAATTTTTCACTATTTTTCAAGATTAAAAAAAAAAAAAAACCAAAAACTTTAAAAAATACTTTACAAAGAAAAATGTGCAGGGAGAAAGCAGCAATATATTTTTTCATAATTAGGCGTTTTAAATTTTTTTAATATTTGTCTGTATTTAATGTAGGTCAGCCACTGATACTTCATCAAAAAAACAGTTTCTTTGCTGAGTTCAGGTGACCAAGGAATAGCCACACCCTAAGAAAAAAACAGAACACACACACACACACACAAATAAAATAAAACACAGAATCATCTTTAACCTAACATTTTATATGATGTTTCAGATCCCCGTAACTTTGCACACAAGATTCTGTGTTCAGTTGAATTTTAACTTCTTTTTGTATTTGTATAGAGTGTGACTATTGAATTGAAACATTTTATTCTAAGCGTCTTTGTGGTTTCTTGTGAGGTTAAGTGGGTGAGAGGGAGAAGGGAAAGTGTTGGATTCTTTTGTATCATAACCTGAAGTTTCCCACACAGTCTGCTCCCAGGTGCCAGACTTCAAGCTTTTCTTTCACTGGTATACTTTGATTATTCTTACTTCCCCTTTACCCATAAGTTAAAACTTATGGTAACAGCACTTTATCAAACTGCACTTATTAAGAACAATTTTAAAAATATAGTTATAGTTCACTTCACCAGTCTGCACTTATTGCTTATGGTTTCACTCATCTGCTATGCCTGTTTTTGGTGTCTAAAAAACCAACATTGTATTTTCAATATTCTACCCAGTTTCCTACATGTATATACTGGAAAGAAAATCTGGTCTGGAAATATTCCATTTTCATTGAATGCTATAATCAAGAAAATAAAATTTAAATATGCTAAATATATCTCCAGAATTTCTCAAGTAGCTATGCTTAAAACAAAGAGAATATCCTGAAAAGAAAAACCATGGTCAGCTTCAAGAAAGCATGAATAGACCCCAAGTACTTATCACTAATGATGGATTATAGATGATAAATACAGAATAACCTCAAGATTTAAAGGAAAACTAGTATTCAACCTGGTATTCTTAACTGAAGCAGACTGTCCATTAATGATAAATAATAATAGATTTTCATTAATGATAAAATTCTAAAAAGCTGTATTCTGTGCCTCATTTCAAAGAGAGTTACTCAATATAGAAGAAAAATCAAACAAAGGAAGCAGAGTTTGTGGATGAAACAGTGGCTCTAACTACAGAGCTGAAGAAAGTTATGCTGATTCTGCAGTAGACCTTGAAAATAGTTTTGTTAGCATACCTCAGTCTTACCTTTAAAATGATGCTTTAATAGAAATATTAGCTAGTGAGTAGTCAAGTGATTGAATGTTGCAAAAGTTAGAAGATTCTAGTGGTCTATTTTCTTCACCACACACACACACAAAATTGAATATTACAAAATATAGAGAAAAACAAAGTGATGAAAAAGAAAGTAAAAACCCACTAAACACAAATAATGGAAAATCAAGTTTTTCGTATGAAACACAGTAAAATGTGCACTTTTTGTAGCATTTGATGTGATAGAAAAAAGTAGTATTGATTGTTCTTGATGGTAAGAACATCCCTCCATGAGCAGAATTCATGTCCTGATATTGGATGTCAGAAAGGCTAATAAATTAGAGAAAGAAATCATTCTTACTTCTGGTGTGTGTTTTGTGATAAAAACTAGTTTAGAATCAAATTTGTGAAAATGATTACTGGTTTTTAACCTTCATAAATTTTCTGTAGACAAAGAATGCAACACATAATTATTTTTAAAATAGAATAACTAACTGATGATGAATGAACACAAGGACTTGTAACTATTAAATAATAGACTGGGGTGTAGTGGTCTGTACAGATGCTCATACTCAGAAATAATAAAGTGCCCAATGCAGATTAAGCAGAAAATCACATAATAATGATTACATAAGTTATAATCAATTAAACACTAAAGCTCTTTAATATTTGACTCATTGGCCTTAAGAGAAAGAAGTGGCCCCATAAGCCAAATTGGTTTTCTTCCCTCTCTCACTGCCATTCGAAAAAATAATGGAAACCCCTAATACTTTGTGAAGGGTCTTCCATGTATTTATTTTAAAATTATGGTCAATATCAGACAACTAATAGTAGGTATGGCTAAATTTAGTTTCCTTTTAGAACTTTACATAGTTGCAGATAGAGTGGAGGCTGCTGATTTGGGTGTAAATTTTGGAAATTACAGTTTTATATAGTGTTGGCGTTTGAACCCAGGGGTACTTTATTACTCATATATATTCACAATTCTTCAATATTTAATTTTGAGACCTGGTCTCTGTTACCAAGCCTGGCCTTGAAGTTGTGATCATTCAGCCTCATACTCTATGATTTTTGAGATTACAGGTATGTACCACCATATCAACCTGGACACTTCCTTTTTTTTTTTTTTACACAAATCTAATAATCAAAAGTATTTTAAATATTTCTGCTTTTTCTTTGATATAAAATATTCAATACTTACTTTCCAAATTGGTTTTCACCATCACATTCTTTTTTTTCGAAAGGCCAATATTCATGTTGTGTAGTTGTACATTTTTTTTTACCCCAAAAGGTATACTCAATAGATGGTATTCTGAGTTAGCAAGTCAACTTTATATGTTTCCGAATAACAAATTGCCATAAAGTGTTCTGGTTATGCTCTTAATAGAAGTACCTTACTCTTAGTCATTATCAAAAAAAAAAAAAGAAGGGAATTTAGTAAAGTCAAAAGGAAAGATTCAACAGTTGGCTAGTTGTGTCAAACAGATGTTTATGATTCGATTGTTGCCCTTTTAAATTTCTTATTCTGATTGCTCTGATGGCTTTTCCTATGATATATAGTAGTCAGCTCAATTTAAAAGAACTAGTTCATGTGAAATCTGGATACTAAGGGAAATACATATCTGGAACAAATTAATAGTACTCAATATGTTTCTGATGATTATATACAGCTTCCTCCTACCATTCTGAGATTGCAATTCAGAGAGCTTTAAATGACTTTCATTCCTCGCTATATTTCACTAATTAGCACATGCAGAAATAATTTTTCAACAAATTTATATTAAATAAGTAGCAATTTAAAGAAAAACAGATATAATTCGCACCTGTGAAATTAAAACATGACATTTTGCCAAAGAATATTTGGCATATTCAAAGAATAAAATGAAGAATTGTTGCTTTCCTTTATGTGGTAGGACACAGTTTATTGTCATGTTGTTTCAAAAAAAAAAAAAAAACATTGACAGTTTCCTTATGAAAAAACAGTTGATTTTGTTTAACATGGATTTTACTTGAATTTTTTTTTTTTTATTTTTACCCATTTGAACACTGAGAAGCTATTTGCTGCGGTCAAACACAGTGAGATACTGTTGTAAGATGTATCTCTGAAACATCTGCAGTTCTTTTCATTTTATATAACAGCATCATGCACACCCAGCATGAGAAGAGGTTGCTCATTAATTTTGGTATCAATACTGGCTTAGGTACATTGAAAAGATGTTGAGAAAATTACATCTATAATGGTGGAATCTCCCATTTCTTTGTTTTCATTTTTCCTGTGGTGCTTCTGCTATTGATATTAGTTATGTTAACTTTAATTTGAATTGTCCATACAGTTTCTTAAAACATAAGACACTTAGAATTGAGGAAATCACTTATAGCATATTTATTTCATAAACTGATATAAGATTCAATGAAAGACTTCAGCATTATTAATGCACATTTTATCAAAATTCCATTAAGTCACAATTTGAGATACAGTATTAAAATCTTACATAGCTAAAGGTTTTTTAACAATGAATTATAGGCACCCTAAGCAAGAATGTAGTTCCAATTATTCATTTACTTTACTTCATTTATTCATAATATCATAGTTGATAAATACCACACATCAGAGTGTCTGTTTTTGAAAAAAAATTGCTTGGTAAATTCTAACAATGCAGCATGCAATTTTTATTTATTATTGGGTCATCATACCCATATCTTACCAACATAGTAAGATTGCTATAATATTCAATAAGTTGTAGCTAAAAACATGAAATACCACATAACCTATTATACAGATTATATGAATGCTCTTATTATTTCTTCATCTTTTCACAAATATTTATCAGGAATTTACAATATGATAATTAGAACTAAGATTATCCTAATTATTTCAGATATTTGAAAAAAAATGCAAGACCTCATTTAAAAAGGGCAATATAGATTTCAGAAGTAACTACTGTTTCTCTAGTGAATTATGTGTATAGAAATCTGTTAAGGTCTTGGGGTATGCAAATATATTTGAGATGCATCAGAGAGTGCATTTGGAAAAAACATAGTATTTATCATGTTATATAAATGAAGTGAAATATCATACCAAAATGTTAAAAAAATTAACTTTTGGGAAAAAAGCAAAAGTGTGCACTAGTATTTGATATAAGGTAATAATAATTTTTACCATAATTAGTTGTTTCTGGGTCTCATTTCACTCTTTACTTTAATTATCGATCCATTTTGTTAAGTACCCCTATAGGTGTTATTGGAACATATTGGCATTTAGTGAATAATGCCACCAATTTTCTGTTCTGCAATATTAAAGAACTATTTCAGATTTATTGCAATGAATAGTTTTGCTTAAATGTAACAGTAGTTTTTCAATGTAGAAATTACTAAGATAACTCTGGGTGTTCTCAAAGTCTATAACAACCATATTTGATGAAATTTGTGGCATAGTGTATAAGAAAAGATGCTTCTCTACCACAAACCAGATATCATTGAAATAACCTTGTGTAGTATCAGCATATACAAGTTTGGATGAGGACTTTTGCATCTTTTCTCCTTTTACTTCCCACCTACCACATGGCTTATTTTTCATAAGCAAATTTCTATACTTGTTAAACCTCTCATACATCTCAGAATTTACTAGGAGGGATCCATGACAACCTAGAAACAAACATGTGAGACAGTGTGTAGATTAATATATGAAGATGTTCAAGAAAATATTGGTCTGGTCAAGAGATGGTGCACCAACTATATAGAAAGCTTAAAATTGAAATTGAAAGAAAGATAATACTCCCAAGATTTACTAAGAATCATGTAGTCTTTGGAAGCAGATATTTTAATAGGAAGCTCTTGAGACTGATGTCCACTGCATCTTTCTTATGAATATTTGCTCTGGTTTTGAGGGCCACCACATCTTGCCAGTACACATTTGGCTTGATATAGCATATTCAGAAAGCCCACCATTTTCTTTATAAACATAGGCATGGTTTACTATACATCCACTGAGTTTTTGCACAGAATTTTCCCTTCTTTTAATATACCTAGCCCATTACTCTTGTCATATTTAAATTTATTCATTCTTCAAGAAGTAGTTTAATTGAATTTCCTATTGTCTTTAAAATAAATTCTCCACCTAAAATAATTTCTATATTTTAAAGCATTTTATTGTAGTATCTAGAATCTTTATAAGTAGAAAGAAATGACATTCTATGTCTCATTTTTACCATTGTCTTTCTCATATAACTTTCATTATGAATTGAGTATGTCCCTCAAGTACTCATGTGTTGGGAACTTGGTTTCCAAGGGGAGAGAGTTGGAAAATAGTAGAATGTATAAAAAGTGAGATCTAGTAGATTGTGGTTAAATCATTGGGGGAGATGCCCTTGAAACAGTTAATGAAATTTTCATGGGATACAAGATAGTTCCTATTAAAGCAGATAGTTACAAAAAGAGCAAGTCTCTTTACTGGATTTCTCTGACTTCCTGTGTCCTTATGTTCTCTCTACCTCTCAAATGAGCCCTAACCATAATTCCATCTCATTTGTAATGCTGGTGAAGGGGCTGTAACAGGAGCTGTGAAGATTCTGGTACAGAGCACTTAAATCTTCAGAAGTATGTACTCAAAAAATATTTATTTATTTATCTATTTATCTATTTATTTGTTGTAGTTGGACAGAATACCTTTATTATATTTATTTTTATGTGGTGCTGAGGTTTGAACCCAGATTCTTGCATGTGCTAGGTAAGCACTCTACCACTAATCCGAAACACCAGCCCCTCAGAAAATATTTTTATGCATTTATATCTCTTTTTATACATTGGCCTGGTTCTGGTATTTTTCTATAGCATTATAAAATAGACTATAACAACAAAAAAAATGACTTTGAGTCTAAGGCTTCTTAGTATAAGAGTGAGTAGAACATCTAAGATTATATTTTGTAAGCACTGGTATAGTTTAGATGGTAATGGCTTAGCATTTATGATTCTTATTTTTTTTTATATTTCAAAGGTGATATCTTGTATTTCTTATATTCCTCACGGTGCTTAGGTTAATGTATTGCCATTTACTTTGGGACTCAACAGTGGGAAATTGATTCTGTTTTGCTAAACAAAAGCAAGAGTGGCTCCTTAAAATATAACAAAGACTCAATGAAAATGTTTTGAGTTTTAATGGGAAGAATTGCTATTGATTATAGAGGGAATTTGAATACATGGCTCCATCTTGATGATACTCATTAATCAGAAATGGTCTGAACTGACTAGATTAAAATCATTAGAATACCATGAATAAAGAGGCAGATTAAAAAAATAGGTTTATCTATTACCATTTTGAGTCTCCTATTACAGTACAAATTATAGTATTTTTTTACCAGTGAAACGACTCAAACTCATGTAGCTGCATTTTAAGCCTCATGTATTCACCCAAGTCATATAGGTAAAAAATGCACTATAAGTTGGGCAGGATGGTCCATGCTTGTAATCCAAGAAAATTGGGAAACTGAGTACTTTCAGAAGTTTAAATTCAGCCTCAGCAACTTAGTGTGGTTTCAAGCAACTTAGCAAGACAGTCTCAAAATTTGAAAAAGTGTTGAGAGGGCTTAGGTATGTGGCTCAGTGTTTAAAAATCCCTAAATATTAACTGAAATACCACAAAGAAATACAGTTTAAAATGCTACAATTTCGTGTTAAAACTAATAAAAAAAGATTTCATATAATTCTTTTCTCCAGTATTCAAAAATGAAAATAGTAATTTTTTATTTAGAAAACAAAAATTATATGCTTTCAAAGATGAGGTTTCTGTTTTAGGCATGTATGATATTTATGACTGATATTTCTACCAAATAACTTTATAATGCTTAAAAATTTTAAGCAAAAGTTAAAGACACCTACTTATTTTCTATATTTAAATGAGTAATGTCTTTTACTGATCCTCATATACATCAAGGTGTAATGTAGGGATAATGACTTTACTATACTCTCATATTTGTCAAAGTGTTTATTATAAATGATTCATTTTTATATAAGGTATACATTTTGGACAAAGTCTGTTCAATGTTCACTACTGGTATGAGTTTTCAGATGTTCAATGAATTTAAAATTTGAATAAGTTTTCAAAATGTTATTTAACTTTTTAGGGTTTCTGGGCACAATGAATCCTCCAAAAATAAGTAGTGTTAAAGAAGCATGTGGTTATGAAATGTTTTTATCCATTTGTATTCTCTCTAACTAGTATGTATCCACAGGTGCTGAGTATTGGTGAATAAATTTTGGAAGCATTGTCAATTGTCAATTTTCACATTTCACAACTTTGTCTCTTTTATGGTTGTTGTGGTGAGGATTAAATGTTGACTCTTTCTTAGAGAAATGGTACGATGGTCTCATTTGTAAAGCTTCTCTCCAGTGTGTTTTCTCTGATGTCTAATAATATATGATATATAATTTAAAATATTTCTATATTATCTACATTTATGTCTTCGTTCCAGAATAAATAGTTTAGTGGTGAAAATGAATTGATTTCTTATTAAAAAGTTTGCTACTTTGTTTTCATTTGTAGGGGTTCTTTTCTGTATAAATTCTGTTGTTAATGAAGTTTAGTTTTCCTTTAAAAGTATGATCACTTTATTTACATTTCACATTCACCAGGGTGTCTTCTGCTGTGGTGAATAAATTTTTATTTTTTATTAAAAGTTTTGCCACTCATTCACATTTGTAGGGCTTCTCTCCAGTGTGAGTCCTGCTGTGCCTAAAAAGGTCTCGTTTTTGACTAAAAGCTATGCCACATTCTTTACATTTGTAGGGCTTCTCTCCACTGTGTGTTCTTTTGTGCCAAATAAGGTGTGATTTTTGACTGAAAGCTTTGCCACATTCTTTACATTTGTAAGGCTTCTCTCCAGTGTGAGTTCTCCTGTGCCTAAAAAGGTCTCCTTTTTGACTAAAAGCTTTGCCACATTCTTTACATTTGTAGGGCTTCTCTCCAGTGTGAGTCCTGCTGTGGCCAATAAGGTGTGATTTTTCACTATAAGATTTTCCACATTCTTTACATTTGTCAGGCTTCTCTCCAGTGTGAGTTCTGCTGAGGCCGATAAGGTGTGATTTTCAACTGAAAGCTTTGCCACATTCTTTACATTTGTAGGGCTTCTCTCCAGTGTGACTCTGCTATGGCCAATAAGGTTTGTTTTTTGACTGAAAGCTTTGCCACAATCTTCACATTTGTAGGGCTTCTCTCCAGTATGTGATCTGCTGTGGCGAATAAGGTGTGATTTTTACTGTAAGCTGTGCCACATTCTTTACATTTGTAGGGCTTCTCTCTATTGTGAGTTCTTCTGTGGCAAGTAAGGCCTACTTTTTGACTGAAAGCTTTTCCACACTCTTTAACTTTTTAGGGCATCTCTCTAATGTGGGTTTTTCTGTGGTAAATAAGACCTATATTTTACTAAAAGTTTTGCCACATTGTTTATATTTGTAGGGCTTCTCTCCAGTATAAATTCTCTGGTAGTGAACAAGGTCTGAATTTTTATATAATTTCTGGTGTTCACTCTCACTAGTAGTTTTCCATATTTTCTCTTGTTGTAAACAGTCAAGATTACAACTTCTATATTTTCCACTTATCACACTGTGAAACATATGTTTTATGCCCTTTTCTGTTGAATATTCTTGAATATCTTGAGGAGTCATGGCTGAAATAAACAAAAAATAAAAATAACAATACCTATTAGAGTAGGATGAATATACTTTGCATACATAACTTGAAATTAAGTTAAAATAAGTACATCAGGAGTGTAACAGATTAGTACATTTAAAGTCATCATAAACTCAAAAATATATCAGTTCATTAAAAATGTACAGACACAATTAATTTGAGAATATTACCAAAATTCTTTTAGAGACCACAATATCCAAGAGGAGTACATCATTAAGAAGAGTATTATAATAAAGAAAAGGAAAGTATGTTACTCTTATCATCCACAGCTTTTTGTTCTTCATAATATAGCATTACATATTTAGGAAATATCTACCAGCTACCTTTACTCTCAGTAGAGTAAAAGAAATGTAAAACATATACAAACATTTGTGGCTTTTTCAAAGAGTGTCCAGAAATTGTTTTTTTTTTTTTTACCATGACATAGAGATATGAAAATAACTGGCAGATTTTGTGTGATAATGCACAAATAGTCAACAAGGGTAAAGAGGCTATGAACTCTTTACAAGAAATATGAACAAAAAATTTACTAAGAAATATACACATATATGTCTCTAAAATTTTCCATAAAAACATTTTAAAAGACTATAAAAACCTTGCATAGCCTATGCTATAATACTTGCCTGAAGTCAACAGTTGACAATCAAGTATAATAAATTGATTTTCATATTTTTAAATTCATTTGATATGATGATTTCTTTCACTGACAAATACTACTTTATTTACTAAATGTTTCATGGTATTTCATACTATATATAAAAGGTAAAATGACTAAACAGAACTGATTAACAAAATCATTATTTAATATAAATATCAGTTTTGTCTTACAAGGTATTGTATTCCTTCTACTAGTAGTATTAATGAAGAACATAATACACTCAACATTTGGTAAAAAAAAAAAAAAAAAACTCTTGACCCTCTTATGCTCAATAAAATTAAAATACGGAGACTTTGACTATAATATCAACCATACAAAAAACACAGTACCTGGTGAGCACAATTTTTCTCACTTAAATTTTGACTTCCACATGCGAATCAAATGTTCTTGCAACTTAATCCCTGCCTGTCACATTTCACTTAATGCAAAGTCCTGCATGTATTTTTTAAAAAACTTTATGAGAAAAAATATTTTCATAACTAAATAATAATAGTATATAAGTGCAATATTTTTACTCATTTGATCATTGATGGGCACACACATTGAGTCCCTAGCTTTAATACTTAGAACAATGTTTGCACTAATCACAAAAGCAGAGGTATCACTTCAATTTGCTAATTTAATTGTTCATAGATACATATTTAATACTGGCATTTCTGAATCTTTAGGTCATCCAACTGTTAATTTTTCATGTGTGGTGCTTGAGATTAACCCCCAAAATTCTATATCCCTGAACTACAACACAATTTTTAAAAATTTGTTTGAGTCATGCTGTTTCTAAATTTCTGCGAATTTCCTCAAAAATGAAGTAATTTTGGATGGTCTCTCAATTCTCACATATTACAAGGATACAGCACTGTTCTTGTGTATTTTTATTTATTTAAATATTTTTATACTTTTTCCCAAAAATGAACTATATAATCTACTGCTGACTCCTTTAATGAACAAATAAAAAATAGTACAGCAATATAAAGAAAGAGAAGCATGGCTTAATCCAATTAAAAAAAGAAGA
Organism: Callospermophilus lateralis; assembly: GCF_048772815.1. Lineage (NCBI taxonomy): Eukaryota > Metazoa > Chordata > Mammalia > Rodentia > Sciuridae > Callospermophilus > Callospermophilus lateralis. The sequence goes on from NC_135311.1 coordinate 43,250,294, forward strand.
AAAAAAAAACTTTAAGAACTGAATATTAGGATATTGACAGTTATTAATTACTCAATAAACTCTAAATAACTATTTAAAGAAAGTATAGAGAGTAAAATTGAGACAAAAAATATTAATATAATTAGGCACAAATTGTGTATGTGAATAATTCCTTAAGAATAAATGAGAGGGGGATTCCTAGTGTGCAAAGCTGAAATTCTACCAATATGGGAGAGGCTTATCAAACAGGACCAAGGTTAAGACAAGTCTAAGCAACTTGTGAAATACTGTAAAAATTAAAAACCTGTAGGATATATAAAGGGAAGATATCTATATCTATATCTATTTATCTATATAAAGAGAAGTGTGAAAAGAATCCAAACATGATCCAGAAAATAAATCATTAATAAAAATTAAAAAATAAGAAATATAGAAAACAACTTACAATGTAAAAGTATAATGAGGTATTCACTTCAAAATATTTATGATTATTAATGCCTAATTGCAATCCATAAAACAAAAGAAAAAAATTGACTGATAGAATTGAATCTAAAAAAAAAAAAATCTGCCAAGTCAATTCCAACAGAGAGCATGGAGAGAAACCAAGCATGATCTGCTCCTTGAAGCCCTATTTGTTTAAAGATGGGTAATGACCCTGCCTTTGCATCTCATCATTTTGCACAATTTTTAATCAATGAGATATAATTTTAAATAATAAAATTTCTCATAATCTTTTTGGACAAGCTTTTTTGAGTGAGCAAATTGTATCCTAATACTTGCCTTTTAAAACAGAGACATACAAACAAAGATATCTCCTCTCTCATTTTAATATGCATTAAATATTGTTTTATTTACTGTTACTATGCTCAATATACAACATAAAGTTTATACTCAAAGTTAGTCATCTCCATTGAATAGACATTCTATTCTGAAAAAGTCATTACCAAAATAAAGAATGCAATATATAAGATTCCACCTGACCAGCATGATAAGATCCTATAACTTTGATCACCTGGGGAAAAGCATAGACTGCTACACTTATGTCAACATGTCCTGTTTGGACTCTAGCTTGATGTATAAAATATAGCAATTATAAATGTAAATCAAGGACTTCTAAGCTGATTCATAAGTTTCATTTAACCCTGGAAGAGAAGAGTCCCCTCAAAGAAGAGAATAATCATTCTCCTCAAATGAGGAGAAACATTATAAGAGGAACCCATGATACTATAATTAATTCCAGGTACTTGGGGAGATATAAAACCATTACCAGCCTCAGCTCAAAAGATGTTGGCTCAAATAGGTTAGAATGTACTTTGGATAAATTAGTTACTGCTTTGGTTGCTAAACTCACACAAAACTCACTCTGTAAATGTTTTGGTCTTAATAATAATGTTGCTCTGTTTTTTTACACCAGCTATGGGAAATTCAGTACTGACAGATCCTGGACTTCTATAACCCAGTACAATATCTTGTCTCACTTGAATGGAATTGTTATATACCTGAAAAAATGTCTCATGGTATTCTTTGTTGTCTTAGCAGAATAACTGTTTCCTTATCATAGTATTTAATAGGTCACCATCCTGTGAAATTTGTTTATAAAAGAGCTATTCCTCTTGATAAAAACTGTGATAATTCAGTAAACCTTCTCTCAAAGGCAAAATTTGATGTTTTGCATTCTCTTTATAGAGTTTCCCTGGACTAGCTCTATGGGCTTAGAAAACTATTATGAAACTCACTTATGCTATCATAAAAAGTATTAGCCATGCCTCCATGGCCATTAATATGCTTAATAAAGAACAAAAACAACCTTGTCAACGCATACTTGACATTCATGCTGCAATTGATTGTCTGGTATTGTTACACCATAATGGATATTCAAAGTTTAATAACATGTGTTCCTTCAATTTAAGTAATAACAGTAATTTTATTTGAAAAGGGTTCAATTACCTTAAAGATATCACTAATAAGGTCCAACAAGATGATTGATGTTTAGACTTGATGGATTGGATAATTTCATGTTTATTCAATTTCATCTGTGTCAAAAAATATTCATAGGTGGATATTTACTGATGTTGGCACTTGCTATTGTCTATAGCTGCCTTATTTTTTGCACCCACCAGCATTAAGAAGATAAGTAATATTATTTATTCAAAAGGCCTTTAAAAAGGAGGGAAGACTGTAGGTATTCTGACCTTGGAAATAGACAGGAAAGTGTGGGGGTGATGATAACTGGCACCCTGATATCCGCAATTAGTAATGCCTAGCAGTTTCTCCCTGAAGCTATTGAGACAACTCTACAGGTGCACTATCTAGTTTCTCTGGTAATGTCGTTAGGGAGAAAGGGCTCTATGTTTGTAGTAACTGTACCTTATCATGGTTAGCTAGCACTTGGTGTTAAAATAACACTAGGTTAGAATGTAGTCATGGTAACAGAAGCTATGTAATTCTGGAGTATACTATGTGCAGCCATGAAGAGGAGTGGCCAGTATTTTTTTCCTTATTTCTTTTCACTGTGAGTGTGTCTCTCTCTTCTGTTAGCTTCTTTACAGGTTACCTCACAAGATTTGTAACTGATTATGCTGGCCTTCACAACAAAAGGTAAGTTTTGATGGTTTATCTGAATGAACTGGGACATCAGTAAAGAAGAAAACCGAAGAGCACAAAGAATTTGAAAATGTAATAAATGTAGGGCAGTATGTGTTCAATGATTAAAATCAAAAGAAATAAAGCTAAGCTTCTGAAAATTGTTTTCTGCTGAATAACTACTCTTTCAACATTTTTTATTTTGGTTTTCTCCATTTGAACTTCTCAACTCTGTCCCCTTCTATGTGTAGGCTAAAATAGTTTACATCACTAAATCATGGTAGGTACTATTTATCTAAAGTGAAGGATATATAACACACCGAGAAAGAGAAAGATTAAAGTGCAAAATAATATATATTAAAGAGTAAAACATCTATACTAAAAATGCCCTTTTTCTTTGAAACACAAATCTGAAACTCATTCTTATTGAGAAATTCCCAGAAGATACAAGATAAGTAAATTAAATAATAATTATTAATTAAAAATTTTAAAGGAAAATTAAACTTACCAAGGAAGGCAAAGTTTCTATAGTTCTTTAACATCACATCTTTATATAAGTTTTTCTGAGCAGGCTGAAGGCATTCCCACTCCTCTTCAGTAAAATCAATGGCTATATGCCTGAATGTTAATGGTACCTGAAATAAGAATATGTAAATAAATAACACATTGACCACATGAACTTTTGCACAGTCTGTAAGGTAATCGAAGTTGAAATGAGAGTTAGTAGACTATCATGTAGGTGGTTTTGGAACACAATGATACTATTATCTACTTCTGCAGATAAAGTGATTTAAGTTCAAAAAAATATATATAATCCGCATTTATGAAACACAATATGAAACTCAGACATTAGTACAAAAATACATATTTTGTGATTTTTAAATATTATGATCTAAAATATACAGGTTGTTCAGATGAGAAAATTATGGTAATTACATAGGGAATCCTCAAATTTTAATTGTACAACCACTAATCAGAGATTTACTAAAGTGTAGAAACTTATTTGTAATTTCTCTGATGGAGCTGGCTCTTCTGAATATGTAGTGAGATCTCTAACAATGGTATAAGAGAAATTTTGAAATTTAACAAGGTAGACAGACAACTTAATGGAAATATTTAACAGTGAATTTAAGTTCAAACATTTTATGGTACTTATGTATGTTATTAATATAAAAAATAGCAAAAGCAATTCTGTTTGGATTTTCCTTTTTATAATTTTAACAATTTATAACATACAAAATAATATATACATATGCATAAAAACTTTGTTTGATGTATATATTGTATGATGTTTATAATAGAACATACATATAGCTTTTCAAACAAATATAATTTGTTTTTTATTTTATTGGTTCTTTCTAATTCTACCTGATTGTAAAATCAATTTTTATGACATTATGCAAGCATTGGATATATCTTTTCCTAAATAAAATCCTGTTCTTGTTGGTGGCTATCATGGTAGGATTTATATATATATATATATATCTTTAATATTTTCATCCCCTTCCCTTTTATTTGTTTATTAATTGTTTACCATTGTGAAATCTACTGATTTTTTTTCTTACCCTTTTCTGCTTTATGAGCTTTAGATTTCACATATCAGCAAAAACTTTCAACCTTTGGTTTTAAAGAAATGGTTTGTTTTACTTAGCAATAAAATCTCCAGATTCATCCATTTACTGACAAATGTCATAAAGTCATTCTTCTTTATGGCTGATTCATAGTTTATTGTGTACATAGGATAAACCAACAATTTTTTATCCTTTCATCACTGAATGGACCCATTTATCATGGAATGGTTGGCTTTATAGCTTAGGTATTGTGAATTGTGCTGTTATAAATATTAATGTGACAGTTTCAATGTAGTATGCTGATTTTATGTTCTTTGGGTATATACTGTACAGTCAAAAAATCGGCAAAATTGTGGTTCCATTTATTTAACAATATCCATACAGGTTATAATGTTTCACTTAGACCTCCATACAGCTAAAAAAATGAAATTCATCTAAACCTGAGGTTGAAATAAAACATACAAAAAAATATTAAGTCGCAAAATGACTAGAATTCATTATCAAATCATCCATCCCAATAAAAAGTAAATTTTATAAACTAAAAGTAAGAAAATCTTAAAAAAAGGAGCAAAATTAGAAGCTATTAAAGATGAACATAGCAGAGAGAGAGTTAGCAATATCCATGTTGGTGCTTTTAAAAAGCAAATGAGCCAGGTCTAATGATAGATAATTTTAGTTCCAGTGACTGAGGAGGATAAAAAAAGATCATAAGTTCTAAGACAATATTATATATATATAGTATTGAGCAACTTAGTGAGCACTTAGCAACTCAGCAAGACTCTGTCTCTAAATAAAATATAAAAAAAGAGTGAGGATGTGGCTTAATGGTTAAGCACTTCTGAGTTCAATCTTCAGTACAAATAAATAAAAAGCAGATACAATTTAAAAAGCACTAGCAAATTTGAAAATTCAACAAATAAAAATTATATCAATTATATAGTTTATAATTGCAAAAATATGCCTATATACTAATTTCTCACATGATGGAAATACACTCTGGAAAATTTCTCCTAAGAATCTTCTGCAATTTTCCAATTCTCTGAGTGTAATGACAAGAATCTAGATGGTACAGACTAGTACATGGCTAAGATATTTGGTATATCCACTGTTGTAGATAAAGTCTCCTCCTGACCAAACTACCATGATGCCACATGATTGATGTTATGAAATTAAATCAATCAGAGTAAACCTCATAATAAAATAAATGGTGGAACTACAGAAAACCAGAACAACAAAACTCTTTATAAGTCTCTTGTTATTTAGGCAGTGATACATAATGAAGATTACAGTGCAGGGAAGAGAAAAACATGGTATTCATTTCAAAGAACGATGCTCGGATATTGGGAAAAACAGTGTGATAATAAAATGCTATTTTATGCCTTCACTCATTAAATATTACAACATATTTTGACTTTAAATTCTGAATATAAGTTATTAATAAATAGTACTGAAATATATAAGAAAGTACAAAGCTCAGAAGTTTTCATACAAAAGATAGGGTGCATATGCTCGTGCACACCTGAAATATCTTCTATTCTGGAGTCTAAGAAATGAAGTTGAAAATTTAAGGCCAACTGAAGAAATTGAGCAAACCTCATCTGAAAATAAAATTTAAAACAGAATTGAGAATATGCTCAGAAATACGACACTTTGGTTGATCCCTAATATCACAAAAGAAAAACAATAGTTTTTGTTTTCAAAATTATACAATATAATATGTGTAAATTTATGAATTACAAAATATTAATAAAAAATCTATTCATCAAATTATTACATTAAAGGTACAAAAGTGACAAGGTAAAAAATTCTAATTTCCTCATATAATCAAGAAACAAAATATAAAACAGATTGCAAAAGAAAAGCAGAATAAATTCTTGAAGAGACACTTTTAAAAGGATATATCTAAGTGTTCAATAACCATAAAACTCAAAATCTTTAGAAATTTGGTAACATTGAATAAAATCACATCATATAGATGAATTAAATAGTATTGATGAATATGTGGAATGAATGCATTCACAAAAGTGGGAAATAATAATTTAAGCTTTTATTATCCATTTGTACAAACTGTTTTGTAATCAAATGTATGTGATGTACCCACACATGAAACAGAGACTAAAATTACAACAACTGTACATATGAGAATACAGCCATATTCCTCCAGTGTTGAAACCAATGGGCATGGTTACAGAGAAAGAAATAATTATTAAATTTTATAAATAGTAAATTCAAAGAACTAGAATTATTGTTGATGTATTATATTCAGTTTGACAAAACTACAAAATACCATGTATGTTTTATGCCAATGTCACATGAATATTGCATTTCATATGCAAGTATATTTAGAAAATGAATATGCAATATTTGAGAAAATAAAAATATAGAAAAGCATATAAAAGACTCAAATATTTAACATATTTACAAAGGATAAATCTATTGTAAAAATGACCATTTTCCCAAGTTAACCTATAATAATAACTGGTCAAAATTTTACCATGCTTCAGTTTTTGTTAAAGAAGAAATCAAAGCAAAAACTTCTAAGATTTCCCTGGAAATTTAAATGTATACAAAATTAGCCAAGAACTCTCTCATATATAAGAGCAAATGTACTAGTGATTATTACCTGACACTAATACATATTATAATATTGCAACAGTGTAGTAATTTTAAGATAAAGAAATCACAATACGGAAAACTACATAGGGAAATTCATATGTAGGCAAATATCTTTTTATTGTTAAGTATAATAAGTATATAAATCAAAACATATCAATAAAATATTTAATATAAGTGAAAAAATGGTATTCATTTCAACCTCAATCCAACCTCAATGTAGATGTTAGAACCATAGGCACAGATCACAAGTAGGGACTTGTGTGCAGAATGTGTGTGACACTGGAATTATACACAAGCATCCACCAAACAGTAGATATAAAGAGATAATTTTAAAAATAAAATAAAATAAAAGCAAAATATAAGCCTCCCTCTGTTTATGAATACACCAAATAAATATTTACTCCTGTTTGGAGGCCTTCTTAAAACTGTAAAGAAATTAGGGGCACACACATTGGAAAACTGAAAAAAAAAAAAATATATCGACCAAGAGATATGTAGAATGCACTTGAAGATTTTCCTGATTTGAGCATTATGCAAAATTACTGGAACAAAATGCCCAAATCCAGTGTTAATATAAATAAAGGAAGATTCATTTGGTTTTGAAATATATTAATTAACTCTAAATTTCCTGTAGTTTAAATGCTAATTTATCTGTACACAGAGAAGAAGAAATAAGATATACATGAGTATCAACTCCAGAGGGAAAAATAAGTGGTTTTCTATGGTCATGCAATATTCATGGGCTTTATTCCATTAGACTAGAGTGAAAAATATGTTACATCTTAAAAAAAAAAAAAACCGTTAATCCCTTAGAGGGATTTGCCAACATTCTCTAAAAATGCAAAGAGCTGTTGTTGATAGTTCAACTTTTATCTAGACAGTACCAAAAAATTAACAGGGAAATACAGACCACCACTGAAAACCGAAGTGTCAGTTTAGCACTTCCTCAGCTCTCTCACCCAGCTCACTTTACTAATAACCCCAGAACTAACCAATTCTTTCTGTAAGTAATTTTTCCCGATATTAACTTTTTCCATTCAATAGACTGTATCTGAAACCTCAGAGCATTGAAACCTCTGGTAACTGTGCAGGTGCAAATCTCCCTAGATCAAAAAGGAGTGGTTTCACATTGGTGTGCAAACATTCTAATGGGCTAAAATCTCAAATACTATGAAAAAAAAATGGTTACAATCACAGATACCTCTTTATTTCTAATATAGGTGTATATCATTTTTTTTCCAGTGAGCATAAGGCACCCTGGAATCTAAAAAGCTTACATCAGAATTTTAGTGCACAGGCCAACTATAAGATCTTCTACATTAGCACATCTGTTAGAATGTCAACTCTCAAAAAGTGGAATAGTACATAGTACTCCAAGTGTATTGATATGGTAGAAAGAAACACTGTGCTAGACAATAAAATTAGTGGACATTAAAAAAAATGGAAGTTGAGAGTTCTCTCAGTTACTTCCTTGAGAAACTATACTATCTACATTTATACTGCTTTTGAATAAAATAAGCCCCTAATACTGGTCTGGACTTATGAGAGGCATTAGATTTGAAAGGTGTGGGATCCTCATATTACATACGTTCTGAAACACAGTTCCAGGAAAATACCAGAGTAGGGAATGAGAATGCTCTCATATACATTTCACAAAAGAAAATCTGAGCATAAAGACACACTGACAGGTTGACTGCCCTTGGAGACATAAAGAAAGAATAGAAACACATGATTTTTCTAAGATCAAAGGATTCTTCTTTACTTTTCAATTATGTAAAATGCTCATAAACAACAACAACAAAATTTTTGCTTTTGATTTTTGTCCATGGTACTGGGGATTTGAAACAGGAGCATGTTAATTCTGGGCAACATACCCAGCCATGTTTTAAAATTTTGAGAGAGGTTTTCCTAATTGTCTAATTGGTCTAACTAAGTTCCTGATGCTTACCATGAAATTGCAATCTTTCTTACTTAGCCACTTGACTCTCTGGAATTAATATACATGTATCATTGCACCCAGAGGGAAAAAAAAGATTATTTTAAAAGTCTCATCCAGTTTTTGGTATAACAATTGAAAACACCATGTTCATTTGAAATATAATATGGGTAAAGTAACTGATAATACTGCAAAAATGTAACTGATAATACTGGGAAAAGGGGGAAGTTGTCATTGAACAGTAAGCTAAAATTTTATATATAAATACAACTCACAATACTGGCACACAAATTTAAAATCACACTCAGCAACTGTCTGGAGATAAAAAAAAAGTACCAGGTATGTAGCTAAATGGTACAGTACCTCTGGCTTAATCCACAATACCACAATCTCAAAAAAGAAGGAGAATGAATTCAGGAGTAAAGAAAAACTGAGATACCTATAGAGTATCTCATCCCTCTCCTGGAGGAAAAAATACATGGAGTTGTGATTGTGATGATCTCCTGACTCCAGAATATATAACACAATCTGAGAAGATTCAGAAATATTGCCACAAATATTCTCAAATAGAATGTAAAGTAGGGGATGAAGATATTCTATAGAATACTATAGGACTTGCAGGGTCTACTGTTAATATATGGTCCAGTTGACTGGCCAGTGGAGATTCATGGCTGAACTTTCTCAGAAGAAGACACAGGACTGGAGAAACCAAAGATTACACCAGGGATTCTAGCCAACCATTGCCAGTTCCCACCATAGTCAGTGCAGCCAGTTTCAACCAGACTCACCATCCAGTCTCAGGATTTCACTGCACACTCATCATTTACTGTATTTTTAGGAACCAAGTGTCCTCTCTATTAATCACACAGTACCTATACAGGAGAAAAAATCAGGTTCACTGAACATAAGTGAGGGAGACTAGAAATGGATACCCACACTGGCAGGCTTCACACCAGATTGTCAAAACTTGCTTCTCTTTACTGAATATGTGTGGATTGGACAATGCTTATATAAGGGCTCCTGATTGGACACAACTTATGTCATCATATGCTCAATCTGAGCCTAGTGAGTTTTTTGAGTGACAGGAGATAACATCAAATCTAAAAATAAATGATGTCACAATTGTAGGGTCTTGTCTGTACATTTATTTTTTTTTTCTTTTGAGGCTGCAGCTAATTTAAGGCTAGTATCCTTGGAGAAGTAAAATCCAGCCAACCCAGAAAAGCATTTGCATTTAAACTTGCATATGAGGCCTTTTGAATTTGTAGATTATATATGTAAATATATTATTTATGGAGGAAAATAATACAGTGACAATCCCGTAAAATTTTAGTTAACTTCTGTTGTATGGAAACAGATTGAGCATTAAAATTATATGAGGTGGAAAGTTAATTATTTTTTTAGAATTTATATAAAAAATAGTAAAAATTGAATTTTATAGTATAATCCATAATTTCCACTATGTGAAAATCACCATTATGTATTTAAAATATTCCTAATAAAGTAGATGTATTTTTGGAACAGCACCCTCAAATTGGTGACGACTCTAAATTGGTGACATCAATCTTGAAAAGAATAAGGAGATTCCTTAGAAAACGTGGAAAGGAATCAAAATTGATCCAGCTATCCCAATCCTCAGTTTAGACCAACAAGAGCTGAAAACAGCATAATACAGTGGCATATCCACATCAATGTTCATAGCAAAATATTTCACAAAGGGAAACTATAGAACAAATCTATATGCTCTTCAAGAGATGAATGGATAAAGAAAATATGGTCTATATACACAGTGAAATATTACTGAGCATAAAGAGAATAAAATTATGGAATTGGGAAGTAAATGGATAGAGTTGGAGAATATCATGTTAAAGAAAGTAAACCAATCCACTAAACCAAATGTTTAATCTACTAAGTGGATGCTGATCCACAATGAGTGAAGTGGGAGGTAGCATGGAAGAAATGAAGAAACTTTGAATAAGACAAAGGGGAGGGAGGTGTTGGTAAATGGTATAGAGGTAAGTAAGATGGTGGAATGAGATGGAAATATTGTGTACACAGAGTTACATGGGTTTTGTAATTATACTTTCTGTGTGAGAGAAATAAAATTTTGTGCTCCACTTGTGTACTATGAAGTGAATTGAATTCTGCTCTAATAGCAAATTTTAACAAATTCATAAATTAATTGATTTTTAAAAATTCAGGAAAGAGACTTGCTTTCTCCTAGATCTATACATAAACATATATATATATATATATATATATTCAATGTATAACATGCACATATTTAATATATATAATTTATAAACATTCTTTTCATATTATTTCAATTTTTTAAATAAATGATAACAGAAGCATTACAATTCTTATTCCATGTATAGAGCACAATTTTTTATATCCCTGGATGTATATAAAGTATGGTAATACCAATTTGTGTCTTCATACATGTACTTTTGATGATGAACTCTATTACATTCCACCATCCTTGCTAATCCTTTGCCCCCTTTTTTTTTCTTCCCACCTTTCTGCTCTATCTAGAATCCATCTATTTCTCTCATGCTCCCCCTCCCTACCACATTATGAGTCAGCCTCTTTATATCAGACAAAACATTTGGCATTTTTTTTGAAATTGGCTAGCATCACTTAGCATTATCTTCTCCAATGCTATCCATTTATCTGCAAATGCCAGATATGATTATACACCTAAAAAACTCAAAAAGCTCCACCAGAAAACATCTAGAACTAGTAAATAAATTTATCAAAGTAGCAGGATATAAAATCAACACCCATAAATCAAAGGCATTTCTGTATATTAGTGAAAAATCTTCTGGAAAGAAATGAAGATAACTACCCCATTTACAATAACTTCGAAAAAATAAGATACTTGGGAAGCAACGTAATGAAAGAGGTGAAAGATTTAAACAAGAAAAACTACAGAACCCTAAAGAAAAAAATAAAAAAAAAATACCATAGAAGATGGAAAGATCTACCTTGCTCACGAATAGGCAGAATTAATATAATCAAAATGACCATGCTACCAAAGCACTATACAGATTTACTGCAATTCTGATCAAAATCCCAATGGCATTCCTCATAGAAATAAAAAAAGCAACCATGAAATTTATCTCGAAAAATAAGAGACCAAGAATAGCTAAAGTAATCCGTAACAGGAAGAGTGAAGCAGGTGGCATCACTATACCAGACCTTAAACTAGACAACAGAGCAATGGTAACAAAACAGCATGGCATTGGCAATAAAAAAAAAAAAAAAAAGACTGGTAGACGAATGGTACAGAATAGAGGACACAGAGACTAACCCACAAAATTACAATTATAATATATTAGACAAAGGTGCCAAAAACATGCACTGGAGAAAAGATAGCCTCTTCAACAAACCATTATCTCTCACCATGCAGAAAACTCAACTCAAAGTGTATCAAGAACCTCAGAATTAAACCAGAGACTCTACATCTAACAGAATAAAATGCAGGCTCTAATCTTCATCATGTGGGACTAGGCCCCAAACTGTTTAATAAGACACCTATAGCATAAGAATTAAAACAAATAATTAATAAATGGGATGGAATCAAACTAAAAAGTTTATTCTCAGCAAAAGCAACAATTTGTGAGGTGAAGAGAGAGCCTACATCCTAGAATGATTTTTTTACCCATCACACATCAGATAGAGCACTAATCTCTAGGGTACACAAAGAACTCAAAAAGCTAAGCAAATAATGATAATAATAATAATAATAATAATAATAATAATAATAATAATAATAACAACAACAACAACCCAATCATGAAATGGGCCAAGAATCTGAACAGAGAATTCTTAGAAGAGAATATACAATCAATCAACATTTTTTCTATATATCTGATTGGTTATGGTGCCCCCTTCAAAAGGCCAAGCATAGTTCTGGTTCAGTTTCTAAGGAAGGGGAATACAAGAAAGAAGTATTTTCAACTCTCCTTTATAAATTATTAAACACAATTTTCTATGTCATTTTCTAAACATAGCGGAACATGGAAAATATTGGCTTGAAGCAGAGAACATTTTTATTAGAAACAAAGTGTAAAAGAAAGACAAAAAACATAATTATTTGCACCACATTGAACCATAAAAGAAATGGAACCTGGAGTTCAGAAAAGAAAGATTCAAACTTTTATACTTGGGAATGTGGATGACATGGATGCCTAAAGTGAAAAGATTAATACAAGCTTTTGAAAGAAAATTCATGTGAGTGGCAGATAATGGTTTACCAAGTAGAATCTGCACAGTGTCTCCCAGGGCTTTCTCAGCTGTGCACTACAGAACACACAGGTATTCATAGCGTCCATGAAGAGCATTATTCATCTGTACCCTCTAAAATTATTCACATAGTATATGAAAAAACAGGTGTATGTGGATTCTAAATGGCAATTCAGCAGACAAGAGAAAACTACCCAGAGACAGAATTGTAGAAATTTCTTCAAAGATCAGCAATGTATATTTAGCTCCTGACACAGGGATGTCAGTCTGGGGAAATATTATTTTCTCTCCATTTTGAAGAGAGTGCATTGAGAATACATTTCAGGGGCAACACAAATACTTTTTTTTCTGTCATTTTAAGAAAATCTTCAGAAACAGAGCTCAGAAGACAGATTTCTTAGAAGGGTAAATGCCTGGAGATTACAAAATGAAAAAAAAAAAACAAACAAACAACAACAAAAAAAACACATCAGTGGCCCTGAGTGACTCAGTAAGGAAGTAAATCTAAAAGGCTTTTTAGAAACTGAAAAGGAAAAAAGTAAGTATTTCTAAAAATAAATATGTTCATTAGTTGCTATCTCCACAACATGTCATTAAGTAAAAAACAAATTATGTATAAATATTTCTAGGAGTGGCCAAATTTTATTCCATATGATTTTATATTAAACTCCAAAATCCAGATAATAGAGTTCATGATTCACTGCCAAAAATATTACAGAAAAAAAATTTTAATGAGTGGGTGTTTAGTAAATATGTCATTTAACAATTTTATTACCATATAATTTTAAAGAAATTTAATCACTTTCATGCAGCCATAGTGTAGAGAAATTTCTTATTTATTTTTCCTGTAGTAATTAACAAAGATAAGCCCTGGAATCCACTTTAAATAACCTACCTTTACAATCATACAAAAAAATCTATAATAAAAGATGAGGAAAAAAAAATGTGAATTTAAAAAAATAATTTAAAACTTTTTCTTTTTCTTGAAATCAATTGCCAGCTGCATTTTTAGATTCTTTTCTCATCTTTTAAGCCAAAAAGATATAAAGGACAGAAGTTTGAAGTACAAATTTATACATGAGATATGTTTATTAAGTATAAAATTCAAAAACTTTAGAAACTTAAGAAATACAAAATAAAAACCCATCATGGCAAAAATTAAGTAATATTGATAAACATTTAAAACAAATCAATAATCATTAACTCAAAAGGAGTTTAAATTAGTATCTATTTGTGGAAACTATTTTGCAATTGAATATACATGATACTCCCAATCACAGAGACTTACTGAAATTAGAGCATATGTGATCATAATAACATATAAGTACTCAATGGTACTCACCCAAACACTTGAAGCCCAAGGACATGGCTCAATACAATATAGATCATGGAAGAGATAAATAATAATCTGTAGGAAAATTGGTAACTAGAGCCAGTTACATTCCACAATATATCCAGTTTACAAAAGAGCATAAAACACTCTGCATAAATTTTACATAGGTGCCTTATGCAAGTGGTATTTCATATGTGTATATTTTTAGAAACTAAATATGTAGAAATTATGAAAAAATGAAAGTCACAAAAAGCACATAAAAGACTGAATTATACATCCCATGTACAGAGGATGAAACTCATCATTATAAAGATGATAATTTTCTTTCAAATTAAACAATATATCTCACCAAATTTCTATGTACAAATATGAACATATCACATGAAGTCTACTTTTATGTGTATTCTATGAAGCAATAATTTTTTTAAAAAATGATAAATAAATATAAGATATAAGAAAATAGGAGAATAGGCAAAAGGGAACTACTGGATACCTAAGGGGGGCAAATTATATTCCATGTTTTATGGTTATGTCAAAATAAACCTGACTATTAAATACAGCAATAATGCAATAAGCATAAATTTTAAAAATTCATCTACAAAGTTATATGTAACTTTAGTCAAAAACCTTTTCAATTATAAGAGCAAAAAACGAACTTATCATGACCTACTATTCATAGATATTTTGAAATTATAATATTACAATAATCATCAAAGAATCACAATATAAATAAGATCCCCATATGAACACATATATATGTAAAAACAGTATGCTTTATTGCAATAGAAAATTGTAGATAAATCACACCATAACAAAAATAATCTCAGCAACTTAGCTAGGGCCTTTCTCAAAATAAATTTAAACCTGTTAGGGCTGTTTATGGGTGAAGAGTCCTTGCTTCCCAAATGCTGGAGTATAACACCAGAGAACTGTGCCAAGGCAGGTTTAGAGCAAAAAGTAGAAGCTTTATTAAAGGACAGTAGAAAAGACTTCTCCCGAGAAGAAAAAGGGTGGCCAAAGAGGTAGAATCCATGAAAGGTATTTTTTTTTAATTAAGGTCTTTTTAGCTTTTTTATAGCTAAGGTCTTCCTTCAGCTATCCCTCATCCCTATCACATTCCTGTCCTTTGTTCTGTATCTTGCAGTTTTGGAATGTAGGTGGGAAGACCCAAAGTGTGGAGGACAGGTGGGCTGAAGGAGTAATGTGGTCAGGAAGGGCTTTTGGATTAGCATCCTCTTGCTTGCTGTGAGCTGCTTCATTAAAATTTTTTTGTGATGGGCTCAGGGCCTTGGGGACATTTTCAATTCCCCTTATTCTTGACTCCATCCTCAATATGGTGTTCATTCTTGATCTTACTGGCTATTAGACCCAATTTACCTAAATACACTAACTACCTATCTGTAAATCTGGCTCCACTTCCAAGGATATGGCTAAGTAGTAAAGTATCCCTGAGTTCACCTAACTTTTACAAAATAATAATAATGAAGAAAGTAAAAATAAAAGAATGTCAAAATGAAAATTAGCTAGCCGTAAAGGAAATTAGGTACCATAATGACAAAATGACAGCCCCTCTCCTGCAGGAAAATTGCCCTTGGAGATTTGATTTTGATAATTATTTCACCTGTAAAACTCCAGCATCTGGTAAGACACTGGGCTGCAGGAACACACCTGCCACATAGTATTTTTTGCAGATTCTGAGGATGCCCTCTGAGCTTAAGGAAGGCAGCAAAGAGTCTCTGCCAGTGACATGTTCCCCACCTGGTTGGCCAGTAGGACTTAGGACATAGTGGCCCAGTGGAGGACTTAAGCCTGCAGACTCCAGAGACTGCCCAGGGTCCCAATCTGCTAGCTCCTGTTTTCAACACAGCCAGTCTTGTGGTTCCAATAGTCTTCCTCCCCCAGCCTCCCTTGCTAGGCCAATGCACACTCACCATTTCCTGGTTCTCAGAAGTAGGGCTACTTGGGATCCTCAGTTCCTGCATTGCAGAACAACCTGTGACTCTGAAGTATGAGACTACAGATGGCAAAAATGGAGGACTCAGGAGATAAGAAGTGGAAGCCCACCCTCCTACTCCCTGATGACACACAGGATTGGACAGTTCCCACAAAATTCTCTTGATTGGAAGGGACTTCAGATAATGAACATTGGATCTGAGAGAAGTGAGCCCTTTTTTGAGTGACAGGGAATATTATCCAATCCAGGCAAGAATAAGGGCTAGAATCTCAGGTCATAGAGTGGTGTTTTTTTTTTGTTTTTTTTTTTTTAATCTGAGAAATGTACCCCAGTGTCTCAGGCTGCTGTTATTTTAAGACAAGGTTGTTTTCCCATAAGTGGGAACTACTTTAAATTTAAACTTACATATAAAGTCATTTCAGTTTATGAATTACATGAGCTTGTATATTATTCAGGAATTAATATAAAATGATGACAATAATTATAAAATTTTATTGATTGATTGATTGATCTCTGTTCTTTTTAGGTGACAGATTGAAGTTTGAACTGGGAAGAAACCCCCTAAAGTAAAAATGCCCAATAAAAACAAGACATAAGGGGCTGGGATTGTGGCTCAGCAGGAGAGTGCTCACCTCCCATGTGCAAGACCCTGGGTTCAATACTCAGTACCACATAAAAATAAATAAGTGAAATAAAGGTATTGTGTCCAGCTACAGCTAAAAAGAAAATACATAAAAAAACCATAAGGTATAAGGTGAGAAACCATCCTCTACCTCAGAGCAAAGACTGTTGAAGGAAGGGGGCTTGACTCTTGTCCTTGGAAAGACACACAGAGCACTTCTAGGCTCATACCCAACCTGTTGAGTTGTTTATCTACAAATAACAGACGACATCTGCTGGGCCTGGTGTCTGTGACTCAGTCAGGCTAGGTGGGGATCCATAGCAACCCCTTAGCAGCCACCAATCAGCATGAAGCAGGGAAAATTCCTGGGATTCCAAATGACCCTTACAGTAGTTTATGGTGGTTGATAACATTTTGGGAAACCATTCAATTCAGCATACACTCCCCTTGTGGCCTAAGCCAGTCTGTTCAAATGAATACCCATCTTGTACTAATTAATCACGCTTACCCAACTTGTTCCCACCAGTGAATGTGCTAATCATGTTTTACAGTTGTTTATGATTTTCCCAAGGTGTGTTATGATTTGCTAAGAGATGGTATGATTTATGTGGGCTTCCTGCCTTCCAAAAGAGTTATAAAACTGCTAACCCTGGGCTCAGGGCCTCTAAGTCACCAGTTGCTGTATGTGTGGAGGACTGAGCTAGATTGCAATAAACATCTCTTTGGTGCTTACATCAATCTTGGTCTCTGGTGGTCTTTTGGGGGTCCCATATTTGAGCATAACAGTCTCTCCTGGAACCCATGGAAAAAGAAGACACCATTCCAGTTCTCCAGGACTGTAGTTTTATAGCACAAAAGGTTGCAAAAGGGGGGTGTCTTGAGAACTTACACGAATAACAGGATTTTCATAAGCATAATACAAATGCAGGTAGTAGGTTAATGGTCTAAATGGTTCAGCACTTAGGGAGTAAATTTAGATAACAACATCAGAATTTATGATGCACCACTAAAGTTTCAGAGTGAGTTGTTATTTGGTCAGGGAAAGCCAGAATTTATGAGTCATCAGTAAAGTTTCAGTGAGGGTTGTTATCTCATCAGGGAAAACCAGACATGGATGAGTTCAAGGCACTGGAAGGCATTTCAAGCAAGGTTACAAATCAAGGTAATTTATAATGAAGCAGAAATTAACTTTTCATGCCTTTGTGATGAGATGGCTTCCAGTCTTAAATGAAAATTAGGCTGGATTTTTCACTTGCTATAGCCATAGCTTTTAAAGTATATGTTTCATACTTTAAAAGTATGAGCATTAAATTATTAATATTGATTACTACTAATTTTTTAAAAGACAGAATAAAATAGGAAATTAGATATTTGTTATTAAATGCATAAAAATTTTGGTTAATATATTGATAATATGAACATGGAAAATTTTGACAATGATAAGAAGACATTTAATATAAGGGCTTCAATATTATAAGTCCTCATGTTCAATGGGTCATCCTTCAATGATTTTTTCATTTTTTAGGTCATTTTGAATTACACTTCTTCAAATGTTTGTGAAGTTTATAAATTTAAGATTTTGTATTCTGTAAAGTAGAAAAATGGCAGATTTGAGCTTCTGTAAGGATTTTAAACTTCTAAGCCATGTGGGGCATCTTAGCACTTATTTTTCATATTTGCACCAGTCCAATTCTCTAGAGGAATGAGTTGGAGACATAGTATACTGTCCTGAGAAAAGAGAAACATAGTCTACTATCTTGAGAAAAGAGAAATTGCCTTAGGCTATTTCTAAAGCTTTCAACTTTTCTAACTTTTCAGAATTTCTGGTGATTTAAAAAAATTATTTATTTTAACAAATGAATAGTTTGAAATTAATTATCTATCTTTCCTGAATTATTTTTCACTTTCATTGATTTTTTTTAAAAAAAGTAACAGTACAGAATTCCAAAAGTCTTCCATGTATATTTAAAGTTATGATTCCAATGATCAAGATAGAAAGCAGTAGCAAAACATCATCTAGTTTCGTGGTTCTGTCTCAAACTAGAGAGTTATTTATTTCTGCCATTATTCACTAGGTTCCTGAGGTTCCAGAAATCACCAACCAACACAGGGAAATGTCTTTTTAGTTTGTTTCTCAAAACTAATTCAAGCTAACGTACACTAGTAGCACTATAGTTTCAGATCAAAGTGTGTTTCTAAATAATAAAATATGTATACATAAACATATAAATAAATATAAAATAAAATATAATACTCAATAGATTTTTTTCCTCGATAATGATTTTGTAAATATTTCCCTTTAGACACAGTTCTGGAAACAAAGTGTCACAAATAAGACATAAATCCTACATTGGTACACAGAGTAATTAAGGCACATACTAAGAGCTTGGTATAAAACATAGAGACAAAAATAACTAGAGAACACCATAGAGAATTATACCTAAGTGCTAAGCAGCAAATTCATAGTCTTTAAGTACATGAAGAGACAAGTTATCATAGCAAATTTTATAACTCAGTTGCTGCTAATATAAAGAGATAGAGATATTTATTAAGAGATGGTTTTATGCAGATTTTTGGTTTAAAAAGGGAAAGATCAAATAATGTAGGTGATTCAAACATGAGCAATAATATTTTCTGCATTCAGTACCTTTTTTGAAAATATATGAATTATAATTAGTTCCAACCAGTAAAATGCAGAAATAGTGTAAAGATAATTCACTGTGAGTAAAACTACTTAAAAAGAGAACCAAAACTTCCATTCTTATCCAAATGTTTATTCCTGACAAAAAAGGCAACTTCTTTGAACCATTTCTGTAGATATGATTTTTTGTAATAAATATTTTGGTGACTTTTTTTGCATATTACTTAATATATTCATGCTTCACATTTTCTCTTTTGTACTATTTTACTACCTATATTCTGAAAGAAATAAAATTTCTACCTCCTAAACTCTCTTGATATTTGAGAAATCTTTTATATCATTTCTATAATGAATACTGTGCTTTCAGTAAGGAATGACTATTCTTATGCACCTGGCTCATTTACAAGAGTTTTGTTGTGTTCTTTGGTTTTATTTACAGTAAAGTTAAAAAAAAGGTTAATCTTAAACCAAAACACAAAGTAAAGACCACCAACTCCAATTTTAAATCAAATTAAATCAAGATTGTATTGTGTAGACAAAAGCTGGCCAGGACTGTCTCTTACAAGACCCCATGCTAGAGATCATCCCCCTGATCTTCAGGAAAATATTTTTACAGGACAAAAAGTTACAAAGGAGGTGGGTGCTAAGGTACTTAGAGCTAACAAGATTTTGAAAATCATAATATAAAGGCAGATAGCAGGTTAAGGATCTACATGGCTAACATTTCAAGGGAGGGAATGAATTCAGCTCCAGACTTAGAATTTATGAGCTGCCACTGAGATTTAGAGAGAATTGTTATTGGGTCAGTGGGAGCCCGAATTTATGAGGCACCAGTAAGGTTTTAGAGAGGGTTGCTATCTGGTAAGGGATAGCCAGGCATAGGTGAATTCAAAACACAGGTAGAAATTGCAAGCAAGTTTAAAACATCAAAATATTGTCAGGATAAAGAGAAATTTTAGTTTTCTTCTAGAAAACAGAAATAAACTTTTTACCTCTGAAAGCTCTAAGAGAAGATTTTATTTTATGTATTTTCTCACATCTAATGGCTTTTGGCATTCCTTTGTTTGTGAGCATAAATGCTTCTCTTCTGTGTTCACGGGGCTTCCAAACCAAAAAATATAGGTAAGCCCTTCTCATAGGGAAGATGTTGCTAACATAGCAAGTAACTACCTTTTAACCCACAAGGTTTGACAACCATATTATAGGATATGAAAGACCCTCCAATATGCTTGTTCTTCCAACCATTGTTGGCAAAGACTTACAAAAGTCAATTCATTGCACAGAATGAGTGAGGTGGATCTCTGCTCTGCAGTCCAGAACAGGAGGTAAAAGATCCCCCAAAGGGAGTTTAGACAGGGCTTTACATGACATAGCTGAGAAAATCCTAAAAACAAGAGAAAACATAAATTCAGAGAGAACCATACCCACATAATCTCATTTGACAGAATCAAATTCATTAGAGGAACAGATGACCAAGGCAAATCTAAAGGGATTTAACTATATTTTCTTTTTCTAAATTGCTATTAATGTCTCCCACAATTATAGAGTTCTGGATCTCCTCAGTTATTACTTTATCATTACCTTCAACCTACAATGCATGAGGCATACTGAATTTACCCTACTCATGTACTTATCACTTATTTTATTTCTATAGAAATTCATATGAATATGAATATATTTTTCCCACATTTCCAAGATTCTACCCTGAATATTTCTGTGACATCACTTTCCTTTAATGCATTTTCATTATTTCATGTCAGTTCATCTAAGTATTCCATATCATGTGTTGGAAAAGATGAGACCACCCTAAGGCCCTTCTTATTTGACTATTTATGAACTATAATTAAAGGTCAACCTCAGTACCTCCACAGAACTTATGTCTCATTCACCTTTCTCATTCATAATGCTTTATTTTTAAGTAGGTAGCAGAAATTTTATTTTGAAGAAGAGTAATGATTTAAAGCCATTCAGTGTACTTTAGAGAATCCCAAAAACCTATGGTTGTGGTTCTTAAACAACCTTACCACTGAAAGATCTGGATTATACTCCAGGTTGGACACTGATAGTATTCTTCCAATGGAAATGGTTTCTTGGTTATGAATATTGTCTTTCCCTTTCTTCTATAGTCTTGGAAATGTGTAGATTATGTGAAGTTTTAGAATCACTATTTTCAACACACTTAGCATGGACCCATTTGATAATAGAAGACATCTATATTCTGAAAAAAAAAAGGCCCTTCACCAAGGCCTAAAGAAGTGATAAAATAGTCTCTGGAAAGAAATAACAGTCATCCATTAGATTATTTTTAAAAAATACTAAGAATAAGTTTAGTTAGTAATTCATTAGTGTACTAGGAAAAGTGATATAAATGCAATTTCAATTTTTAAAGTTGTTTCTGATTACTACAAAGAGAGTATAAAAAGCTGGTTACATGGGCTGGAGTTGTGTCTCAGTGGTAGACTACTTTGCTAGCATGTGCAAAAGCACTGAGTTTGATTCTCAGCAATACATATAAATATTATTTGTTTTATTTTTTAAATACATGACAGCAGAATGCATCGTAATTCTTATTACACATATAGAACAATTTTTCATTCCTCTGTTTGTATATAAAGTATGTTCACATCAATTCCTGTCTTCATATTTTTACTTTATTTTTTTAAAGAGAGAGAGAGAGAGAGAGAGAGAGAGAGAGAGGGGGGGGAGAGAGAGAGGGAGAGAGAAAGAGAATTTTAATATTTTTATTGTTTAGTGCTCGGCAGACACAACACGTTTGTTTGTATGTGGTGCTGAGGATGAAACCCCAGCCGCACGCATGCCAGGTGAGTGCACTACCACTTGAGCCACATCCCCAGCCCCATACATGTACTTTAGATAATAATGTCTATCACATTCCACAATCCTTGCTAATCTTTACTCAACACTCCTACACTGGCAACTTCACATAAACTGCCTCAGGGATTTAATGCAGAAATCAAAAAATTTTCTGTAGCCTATGCAGTTCTGATGGAATGGCTATAATAAAAAACTAAAATTGTCATGCATGGTGGCATATGCCTGAAATTCTAGAAGCTATGGAAAATGAAACAGGTGAATTGTTAGTTCAAAGACAGCCTCATTAACATAACAAGGCTACAATCAACTTAATGTGAGCCTGTCTCAAAATATAACATAAAAAAGAATGTGGATGTATCTCAGTGATATGCAACTCTGGGTTCAATATTCAGCACCAAACCATACAAAACCAAGCAAATATCTCATAATTAATAGGGATTCCACAGTACACAGATATGTAAAAATGTTGGTGACATTTTTAAATACATTTAATAAATATATTTTAAATAAATTTAATAAATATCTTTTATAAAAGGGTTAAGATTCTTTAAAAGCCCTAAACAAAAATGCACATAATCCACTAGTAATAACTTGGGGTAGAAGTGCAAGGTCGTACATGCCTGTACTCCCACTGGCTTAGGAGAATAAGAGGTAGAAAACTAGGGGTTTATTCTCAAGTTAAAGACCAGCCTCAAAGACTTGGCAATGTCCTAAGAAACCCAGTGAAACCCTCTCTCAAAAATCAATCAATAAATAAAAGTGTTGGAGATTGGGTATGTAGCACACTGGTAAAATTCCCTGGGGTTAATCTCTATTATTTAAATAAATAAAAAAATATAAATAATAATTCTTGGTAAAAAAAAATGCCATACAATCCCCCAATAATAACTCTGGGTATATATGTAAAAAATGTGGAATCCTTTTGCTAAATATATTGCCACACATCTATTTTTATTGTAACTTTATTCACAGTATCTAATAAAAGGAAACAAATGAAGTACCTTTTAGATAGAAAGTATATCAGAAAATGGCTTCCAGTTGCAACGCATCCAATTAGTCCATCCCTTCAGAAGCTACATACTTAAAATTCAAACTGGTCCCTAGAATGCAAGACTCAGATAGTGGTGTTTTCTAAATACTCCAAAAAATTTGGAATCTCTGAGAACCTTGTTTCAGATATTCTAAAACTCAGAACTAGGTCATATGGGAAGTCAGAATGAGAACACAACACACAGTAAATTCTTTAATGGGGAATCTTAACTCAGACACGGTCATAACCAAAAGCATTGTTGGAGATAAAAAATAGAATCTGTTTCACTATTATGTATTCAAATCAAATATATATTAGAAAAAAGTTAAGGCTAGTGGTTAAAATCTACCTATAACACGTATTAAAAATGTAGCAGGGGCTGGGTGTGTGGGTGCAAGCCTGTAATCCCAGTTGCTGAAGAGGCTGAGAAAGAGTTATCAGAAGTTCAAAACCAGTCTTAGCAGAAGCGAGGTGCTAAAAAACTCAGTGAGATCTTTTCACAAAATAAAGTAAAAAAAAAAAAACAAAACAAAAATACTGGGGATTTGTCTTAGTAGTGAAGTGTTCATGAGTTCAATCTCCAATATCCCCAATAAAATATGTTCCAGGGGGCTAGGGCTGGAGCTCAGTGGAGCTCTTGTCTGACACATCTGAGACACTGGAATCAATTCTCAGCTCCACATATAAGTAAATAAAACATAAGGTCTATCAACACATTTATATATATTGTACCAAGATATTGACATGGACTTTGATCTAATTTGCCTGTACTTTAGCCCTTAATATTGAAGTTGGCAAGGCATAATGGTGCATGCCTGTAATATCAGCTGTTTACAAGACTGAGAAATAAAATTAATGAATTCAAAAGCAGTCTCATCAATGGTGAGGCACTAAGCAACTCAGTGCAACCCAGTCTCTAAGTAAAATACAAAATAGGGGTACGAATGTGGCTCAGTGGTAGAGTGCCCGTGACTTCAATCCCTGGTTTCTCCCCCCCAAAAAATGGGACTGAGTAAATAGCTCAGCTTGTAGAGTGCTTGCCTTCTAAGTATGAGGCCCTAGGGTCAATCCTCAGTACAGAGAGTGAGAGAGAGAGAGAGAGAGAGAGAGAGAGAAAGATTGAAATTGCATGTAATTTAAATTCAAGTTAGTCCCACTTCTATTTTTTCCTACCACACCAGAATAAAAGCGTTTCTTGAAATGTTTGGAATGTTTCTGTGGGTTATTTATTAATTTATTTATTATTTACTTATTTTTATTTGGTGCTGAGGATCGAACCTAGGACCTCGCATGTTATAGGTGAGTGCTCTATCACTGAGACACAATCCCAGCCCCTTCTGTGGGTTATTTTAATGAAATGGTCTGACCATAAATAAGTAAATAAACAAATTAATGAATAAATAAATACACCCTCAACTGATGACTCATTACAGTTTTTAAAAAAATTTTAAATGGGACACATAAACCTCATTTAGGAGAGATTCATTCTTTTTAATGTCACCTAATATTATTCTGCTTTTTCCTCATGTGAAAATCTCAGAATGATAAATGAAAATCTTTTAAAAATGCCCTCCAGTTCTTGAAGAAAAACATTATTAATGATGCATACATTTGAAATAAAACATGGGGAAATAATGATTAATAATGCTGAAAGTGGAGTTTTTAGATGAACCAAAATTTGTCAGTTTTCCATAAATCTGGGTGCTTGTTTCATAAATTTTGAAGAAAAAAGTTATTTAAGCAAGAAGAAATAGAAAGGCCACCATGTTGTATGAGGATTGATATCAGAAAAAAAAAATCATTTTTGTGTGCCATCTTAGAAGTTTACTGATGGTTTTGGGCAGAACATGGAGCATAATGCATTTAAAATAGGCTTTGGAAAAGGCATCCTGACTACCATATGGGATCATTTTTATTCTTTCTGTGACCCATCCTTTTTCCTTCAATTTCAATAAGGAATCACTCCTGGGAAAAAGGACTTTGTAGGAGGTGTTCCCACAAGTGGGATTCAAGGTCTTTTACTTTTGAAATAGGCCTTAATGGTGCTCATTAACATCTTTCAGTTAGCCACCAGGCATCTTTGAGTGAGGCCCATTATCTGCATTACATGGTCATTATTAAACTTATTCTCTGTGAACAGAGAACCCTAGTTTTGGATATGTGAACAGAGAGTTAGAAAACTAGGGGTTTATTCTGAGACCTATGGAGAGATAAGCTGAAGTTCTGGATTTCAGGTTTTTGTTCTGGATTTGAGATACTGCTTCTGCTACATTTAAAAATCTCAGGACTCATGAAGAGAATGAGTTAAAAGCCAGCATCATCAAATGTGTGAGGCCCTAAAAACTTCAAAGTGACCCTGTTTCTAAATAAAAATATTAAAAAAGGATGGGAATGTGAATCAGTGGATGAACACCTCTGGGTTGAATTTCTGGAACCAAAAAGAAAACAACAAACAAACACACACACACACACACAAAAAAAAATAATAAACAAATGAATAAACAAACCCTCATGAGTAACAAGCCCTAAAATCAGCAGCCTCTCTCATGCTTGAATACAACAAATGTAGTTGTGGTTCTCTCCTGGTAATTATCTCAGTCTTCATTATGCATTCTGGAGACATGCTGGAATCAGGGGACATGGAAGCCCACAAAGGGCTTTAGAAAAAAGCTGGAAACACCTTACAATTATGGAACAAAATGCCCAGGTTTTCAACTGCTGATCTAAGCCTCACTAGACTAGTCAGAGGGAGGTGAACGCTAAGTTACCACAGAGAGACCCTCTGGCCACAAGACTCTGGAGAGGACCATGAGGACTCCCTAGCCATGACTACCAGTTTCCACCATTGCCACTTCTGTCAGCTTTAAGAAACCTTCCTACCCAGTCTCAAGATAACAAGGCACACTTACCATTTCCTGGCTCTCAGGGTTCTCAGTGTTCTCCCTGTGATTTGTTTTCAGTTTCTGCATAGCGCAGACACCTGGGCTTGGATCCAGGACAGAAGCCTACAAGAAGATTGAAAAAATGGTGGGCTCCAGACACCAAGGGAACAGAAGATTGTGGACGCCCTCCCCCTGAACACCAGCTGCATGAGGGTTGGACAGTTCTCACCTAAGAGACTAATTGGTCAAGGCTTCATGCCCTGCCTCCAACCTGAGCCAAGTGGGCGCAGAATCAAAGGCTGAATGACAGGCTGCTCTATTGTCACTGTTAAAAGACTATAGATCAGGGCTGAGGATATAGCTTATTCAGTAGAGTGCTTGTTTTCTGATTAAGGCCATGGATTCAATCCCTTGCACTACACACACACACTCTCCTCCCCCCAAAAAATAAGTAAAGGACTTTGGGGACTAGGGTTATGGATAAGAGATAAAGCACTTCTCTAGCATGCGTGAGGTACTGGGTTGAACACCCAGCACTGCATTAAAAAGCCACCCAAGAGAGGATGTGGCTCAAATGGTACAGCACTCCCTGGCATGCAGGTGGCCCAGTTTTGATCCTCAGCACCCCATGTTGTGTCCGCCAAAAACTAAAAGTAAATATTAAAAAAAGCCAACAAACAAACTAATAATGACATTTGCCAAGAATGAATGAGAACCAAATCTAGATGAATACTCTGACCTCCGTCTCTATATTCATGTGTCAATAAGCAAGAAGGTAAACTTCTCTGTGTCTAATGACTAAAATAAGGGGATAGTGATCGTTTTCTTCAGTGGGAAGTGATTAAAAATCATTATTATGTATAAAGTACTTTAAATGTGAAAAATCTATTTTGGACATGTATAATGATTTTGGACATGTATAAAAATATTGTATAACTAACAGTAATTTTTAATTTTATTATATAGTAGTCAATAAGAACCACAGAGATGCTATACCTATAAAGAACAGTCATTCTTTTCCTTTAATGAAAAAAAAAACATCACCATAGTTTGAACTTATAGTTATTATGAAGCTAGTCGTACTTAAAATTCTTTCTCCATTCAGTATTACTTTTTCAACAATGTTTGTTAGTTTATTTTCACCACATATGGTGTTTCTTTTTTTTTCTTTCTTTTTTTTCTCTTTTTTATTGGTTGTTAAAAACAATAAAAAGTTCTTGACATATCATATTTCATACATTAGATTCAAGTGGGTAATGAACTCCCATTTTTAGCCCAAATACAGATTGCAGAATCACATGGGTTACACATCCACATTTTTACATAATGCCATTAGTAACTGTTGTATTCTGCTACCTTTCCTATCCTCTACTATCCCCCCTCCCCTCTTCTCTCTCTACCCCAACTACTGTAATTCATTTCTCTCCTTGTTTTTTTCCTATTCCCCTCACAACCTCTTATATGTAATTTTGTAAAACAATGAGGGTCTCCTTCCATTTGCATGCAATTTCCCTTTTCTCTCCCTTTCCCTCCCACCTCATGTCTCTGTTTAATATTAATTTTTTCCTCCTGCTCTTCCTCCCTGCTCTGTTCTTAGTAGCTCTCATTATATCAAAGAAGACATTTGCATTTGATTTTTAGGGATTGGCTAGCTTCACTTAGCATAATCTTCTCTAATGCCATCCATTTCCCTGCAAATTCCATGATTTTGTCACTTTTTAGTGCTGAGTAATACTCCACTGTGTATGAATGCCACATTTTTTTATGCATTCATCTATTGAAGGGCATCTGGGTTGGTTCCACAGTGCAGGTATTGTGAATTGTGATGCTACGAACATTGATGTGGCAGTATCCCTGTAGTACGCTCTTTTAAGGTCTTCAGGGAAGAGTCCAAGAAGGGCAATAGCTGGGTGAAATGGTGATTTGACCCAGATTTTTTCAATCAAAAATTCTAAAGTATAAATCATCTACTATGACTTTTTAGCCTAAAGCAAGATACTCATTGAATACAGTATAAGAAGAAAGCCATAATTTTGTCAGAAAGATAACACTTGTAAATTCAGGTACTATCTATAGTTACTGACTTGGTTAGGTATCTAATTGTTACTACCTAAAGAAACCAATCAATTGAACAAAAGTTTCAGGCAATTAATACCTGAGTAAAATAGTGCTTTTGTTTATGTAGTAATACTAAGTTTATATATCTTTCTTTTCTAACAAGCTGAACATAGCTCAAAACCCCAATCTCTCAATATACAGGAATTTAACCAAGACTTTTTACTGAACAACAAATTTATTCAGTTAAGTGAGTTTAGTGATTGCTGCCTGAGCCAAAATGTTTTTTCTCTGCATGCAAATCTGGGTCAGCTTCATGTAACATAAGGTCAAATGATAATAGGAATCCTCAAAGTTCAGCACTGCAGAGAAACAGCATGAATAATTTTCTTTCAAAAATGTTAAAAACTGATGTTACCAATCTACCATTGCATTTATTGAAAATCACAATGTTTTACCCAGGAGACATCTAATTTTCTGCATTACAACTCACTTTAAAAGGCTCCAGTGTAAATTCATTGCAGAATGTATTTCTAGGTAAATAAATAATTTGACCCATGTTTGGAATTTTTGAATAGATGCCAATTAAACAGGAGAGAAGAGCTGAAAAAATAAATTGTCATTTTAATTTTAAAGTAGTTGATCTTGAGCTACTACCATTGACATTAGTTAGAGAGTCGGGCCATTTATCTATTGAGGGCTCTTAATTTGTGAAAATAGTATCATACTATCAGCACAGTAGAAAACACATCTTTTGAATTCTCTAAGGCAAAAAAATGTATTATTTTCTCAAGTTTCTTTGAGTGAATAATTGTCTCAAAAAAATTTCTACTCTAAAATAGTGCTATTATATAGTCTTGCTCAATCCACTGTTTTCTCAATAGACTGAAAATCATTACACATTGTTAGCAGTCTTACTTCAAAATTCCTTTGGTGGTATTCCTGAAAAATATGAATACTGAGACCTTTTACTTCCTACAGGGAAATCCTCTTCCATCATCTTATAATCCTAATAAAGAGTGGAAAGAAGTATCTTGTTTTTCAAGTTTTTATACCTATATATGTTTGTATACAATTATATGTAAAATTCTTTAAAGTAATTTATATATATATACC
Organism: Callospermophilus lateralis; assembly: GCF_048772815.1. Taxonomy (NCBI): domain Eukaryota; kingdom Metazoa; phylum Chordata; class Mammalia; order Rodentia; family Sciuridae; genus Callospermophilus; species Callospermophilus lateralis. Next base: position 43,279,695 of record NC_135311.1, read on the forward strand.
CACACATTGCTTACATAAAAATTACTTTAAGGATAATATGTTTAATATACCTGAAGATTTTAACTGCAATGTGGTCTCTTGTACATGAATTCATGTAGCTGGTTTCAGTGGTACACGCCAGAGTCTTGGGATGCTGAGGCAGGATGATTGTGAGTTCAAAGCCAGCCTCAGCAATTTAGCGAGTCCCTCAGCAACTGAACTCAGTGATATCCTGTTTCTAAATAAAATACAAAAAAGGGCTGAGTATGTGGATCAGTGGTTAAGCATCACTGGGTCCAATCCTTGGTACCAAAAAATAAATAAATAAATAAATAAGGAATGCATTCCTGCAATCATGTAGGCATGGATAATGCATAAGTACATGGATTCAATTTAAACAAAAATAAACATGGTAAAATTTTACTAAACTCCAATAATTGGTAAAAAAATTAAACAAACTAAGTGTTAAAATACTTACATATTTACTGGAATACCATGAACTATTATCAATTTTGTTGTAAACATTGACAACATGAACATTTAATAAACTATAATGTTATCAGAAAAAAAATATTTTTTAATCATTACATTTAACTTTATTACTTGCTATATAATAACAGGTAGGCATCATTTAATCTTAATGCCTTCACATTTTAGGGTCTAAGTTTAGATAGAAGAAGACCATCACTAGTCTTTGGCGATGGGGGTCTACAGATACCTAATGTTAAAAAATCTACAGAATTTACAGTTATTGAATGAATTAATTTGGGAGTATTATGACTATGGGTAATTAATTTTTTCTTTTATTTACCTTTTTTATAGACTTCACAGGATGTTCTACTTTTGTAATAAGAATATTCCCTTTCAAAAAAATTTAATACAATTAAAAGTAAATTAAGACTTGGAATACATTTTGTTTTTAGTAATCAAACAACAAAAAAAAAACTTTGGGGCTTAGAAGGGAATATAGTACATGGCTTGAAAGTTTGCATTTTAGAGTTATGCTTTTCTGAGTCTGAATTCTATCTCTGCCTCTCCTACTTAACAAGGAACACAGCTCTCTAGACAATGGTGTTGTAAACCTCAAATACAATAGTGCTGGTAAGGTACTTGGCATTCATAGTTAGTTTCAAAGGATAGTTGCTTTTATTAGTGCCTTAAAATCTAATTTTAATAAAATCAACAACCTACAACTGTTAGATATTTCACACTTTGTACTCTTTTTGACAATAAAATATTTCTAAACCTTTAACTCATACTTGGACTTGGGCAAATACACACTCAATTTATATTGTATTTTCCACTTAACATATTATTCTAGGGTAGTGAAAAAGGCAACCAGTTCTCATGGCAATGACAAACATGTCTACCTGGAAGTCATCTTTGATACTGGAAACTTGAAACTACTCATTCCTTTAAATAAGAAACGCAACCCTTTATTTGAAATACAAGTTATATTATACTCATAAACATATGGACAAAAGTGTTAGGGAATAATTGGTTGTGGTTGTTTTTCCTTTTCTGTGAAGGTGAGGATTAAACCCAAGGCCTTACAATTGCTAGGCAAGTGCTCTACCACTGAGGTATACTCCCAGTCCCAAATATATGTATTGTATACAATCTCTTTCAAAAATCTGTTATGTACCTCATTAATAACAAAATATGCTTATTACAAGATGAATTTTTTTTCAGAGTATAAATTAGAAATTTATAAAAGGACAGCAGAAAAGACTTCTCCCCAAGGATGAAGGGGACCCAAAATGTGGGAATCCGTGGAAGGGCTGTTCTTTCCCCTTTTTACAGTTTTGGTGATGGAATATAGGTTGAAGGGGTTAGGACACAGGTGGGCCCAATTATCACCTTTGGGATGGGCTTATCATTTCTCTAGGATGGGCTATCTCCAAATCTGTTGGGGGCTGTTTCCTGAGCTCCAGTAACATTTCTTTGAGGTGGACTTTGGCCTATGGCCTTTTCAGGACTTCATTAACATTCCATGAATTGTCCTGCGTTTTCCCTGAGTCATTCCCAGCATGGCCTCCAGTTTAGATTTCACTCGATATTAGACCCGATTTACCTAACTACACTGACTACCTAACTTTAAATCTGGCTTCATTCCCCCCTCTACTTTGGGGACTCCTTACTGCTGTAAGCAAGGGGGCGAAGAAAATCTTTCTGGCTTCTTCAGGCTGAAAAGGGACGGTGTGGGGCAAGCAGTTTGGAATCTCCCTTTAAAATTCGGGTCTATTGAGTGGGTCCATGATAGAAGTCTGATTGAGAAGTAATAGACTGGAAGGCCATTTGAGTGATGGGTGGTCTATAAGAGAAACAAGAATTCATTAGTACTGGAACCAGATTGATGCAGCAGTAAATCCCATAGCACAGGAATATGCCAATGAGTATGATGGCAAAGATAAAGACTAACAATGTTTTCCACCAGGAAGTACCAAGAATCAGGAGCTAAGATATTGTTTCCATGACAAAGTTGCTGAGGACATGGCTTCTATCTGAGCATGTAAATCTTTAAGGATATTCGTCACATTGCCAGAATTATCAGGGGTGTAAACACAACATTTAAATTTAGGGTTACAGATGTCCTTTTCCTTAAGATACAGTTTAATAACTTAATGTCATCTGAGCTTGCAAAATCCTTTTACTATTATGACCTCTGTGTCCTATAGAGAAATATTTAATTCTGTTACTTAGGGCTGGATAACCATACTAGCAAACATTAAGCCTACCTGCTTAGGTTAGAAATAAAGGCCTTGAAATAAAAACTACTCTGGCAGTTTCTTTTGATAGTTATTAGGAATTCCTGTCTGAGAATCTCTTTTGAAGCCTCTTGTTTACTTATTTATGGAAGTTACATTTAACTATTATTTTATTTAGAATGCCCAGGAATAGCTGTGTTTTGGCTTTTACTGTCTTTGCTAAGTGTTTAAGATGAAGCAAGTCAAACTGACTTTTGTTTCTATCTATTGTTAACAGTCAGCTGAGTTTCCTTGGGAGTCCTCGGGAACTTGCAGCAGCTTCTCAGATCTGCTAGTGCCATTTGTGCTAGGATGGGTCCAGGCCTTGCTTGACCATGTGGCTTCCCTCTGAAGCATCAGGGATGTCTCCATTTTCTGATGACCCTCCTCTTCACAGCAAATGCACTGATTGGCTTTCTGTCCACCACTGGTCTCATTAATCTCCCTGATCAGGAGGTTATGTGGCCTAGAGTTGCAAAGCTCTTTGGAAAAGTCCCCTATCCCCTGACTCAGACTGACTCAGAGGGCAAGAGCCAAATTTTTAATTTTAAAACTTAATCTTTTCTTAGTTCAATATTTATTTCCAGATAATCATATGAATAAATAAATCATGTATGCTAATTTTATGATATGCAATGTAAATAAGTTGAATCATCTTCCAGAATAATTAAGATAAAATCCCTTTGCATATTAGCAATTTTTAAAATCCAAATATCTAAAATAATAGCTTTCTTCATTTTCATACCTCTTAGTTAATAAGTAAGCTCATGTGTTTTAAAATAATACTTAAACATACTGATTGAATATAAGTCAAGGAAAAGTAGGATCTTTTAATTTGGCAATAGGAAGGAAACATTTAAAATTTAAAGGAAATTAACCTTTTTAAAGTATTACTTCAAAATTTCCCAAACTCAATATTACATAAGGTAAAATTTTTATCTTTCTGTTTTCCAAAAAAATACTAGTTCATCCTTAGTTACATTATACCATAAAACAAAATCCTGATTCAATGAAATATGTGTTTTTATCTTTAAGGGTTCTAAAATGGTAAGATATTTCTTACTGTTCATATAACTGGAAATATAATAATAATGCTTAAACATTTTCACTTTAGATTCTAGATTACAATATCTTGTATTTTCAAAACTCTCCTAGTAATTGAATTTCTACATTTATCTCAGTTTTTAAATACACATATTAATTAGTAATTCATACTTTAATATGTAGCATGTTATAATGAATTAAATGCTTAAAAATTACAAGACAATGATAGCGAGGGTATTTTAAATGTTGTAAAGATTAGTATCTCCCATTTATATTGCTTTGCTACATAATTTAAAAAATGGAATTGCAGACTCAATATAGCAGAGTGAATCTGTGCTACCTCATCATGCATTGATTTTTCTAGCTTCATAAATGACATTATGATCTTGGATTTGGATTTCACCTTTCTGCGTGCTTAAGAACTAAATCTTGGGTTAACTGAATCTATTTCACAAGACTGTTGGAAAATAAAATTTCAAAGTGGCTTTATAGAAAATTACTAGACAAATTTAAGATATAATCTATTGGAACTTAATTTTCTTTATTTCACAATGTTACATTACTGGAACTCATATGCCAAAATGCCCCAAGACAATTGATACAAATCCACTGAGAATATTGCATTCAGAGAACTGTAATTACTGGTTAGTAATTCAATTTTCCTAAGAGGCAAATACTGGATCACTTGCTCTCCCAGAAAAACAGAAAGGAAAAAAAAAGTTTTAAATAAAACTTGAATATGTAACTTGGACATTTTACAAAGTAGTTCATATTTTTTAGTTGTAATTTCTTCATGGATATGAACTTGATCTTCAGAGATAATATTCCTTATAAGCTCATCACAATTAGTTCTTTCCTAAAACATACAAAAACAGAATCACTTAAGTATTTAAATTCTTAATTTTTTTTTACTATTACAAATATGTCACTACAAAGAAACACATATTAAGCTGCATACTCTTAAGTACATATTATATCATTATGAAAAAGCATTTATTTTTCTCTTGCAAATTTATTATGTAAAGCCTAAAACAAAACAGCATTAAAATATTTTTTTTGCAATAACTCAGGACCTGTTCTTAAGTGTATTCTTAAGTTCTTAAAAATTTCTTAAATCATTATTTATCTTTAAAGATTTGTGAATATATTTAGCTATAATTAGAGAAGAATTTAATTTTGCTTTATAAAGTTTATGGAAATAATATCATCTCATGGAAAGGCTGGAATATTTTAATATCTGTCTGACTTTTGTTGTGTGTTTTCTGCATCTGCAAAGGAAAATGTAACTCAATTGTTTTTGTTTTCTAAGCTAGCAATGAATTTGTAAAATTGGAGATACCATTAATTGTATTTCATACAAAAAAATAGTTTTAGATCCCTACATATTCTGGACCCTTTATCATGTATTTTTTGTACTTTGGACTTTTCAGATATTTTCTATTCCATATGATGGTTCAGTCAAATGTGAAACTTCTTTGAAATTCAAGGTATTAAATGATTTCTTCTATATAAAATATTTTCTTTAGAAAATTTTACATACCCTTATCAAGTCTGAAACCAAGGTTGTAATTTTAAAATGGGAATGAATACTTTATGTTGAATTTATTATCCCACAAAAGTAATAATGCATAAATATCATGTTTAAACAATCATGGATAAACCTTCTACAAAGGCAAATCTTAATGTGTCTATTCATTGGGAGCACACTCTCTCTCTTATAAGAAACAACAGAGCAAATGCAGAGATTTTCCTATACAAATCGAGACATGCCTAATTGAACAGTGAGAAAGTCTCAGGAGATGTCTTCCTAAAATATCATCTGTCAAGAAACTTTAGCTTTAAAGACAGGAATTGAAAGATCTCAGGCCCACCCTTGAGGAACTCATGTTTACATAGATCTGTGCCTGACAGTTGGCTGGGTGTAAGAGCCAGAATTCAAGGTAGGCCCAAAGAGGAGCAGATTCATATTTCTGAAATCTCCTCTCTCCTTGACAGAAAAATATTTAACTGTAACTTGATATTCTCTATAATGTCATTTCCATATACCTTTAGAAAAAGATACCACCGGGAAACAACTAAACATTCTATAATACCTTTCTCTGTTTTTTTGCAACAAGGTGAATTCACCTTCCCATGGCTTTCTCAAGATCATAAATAAAAAGCACTGCATGAGAATACACAAAGAAAGCAAAGTAAACTAAGAACAAGATGAATTTCCTGTCTATATTCTTCATGGTGGTAATTTCTTAAAATATAATAATGGAATTGTTTAGTTTCATCTTTAAGTATTGAAATTGATGAAAAGATGTAAAATAAAAATATGTAAGCTGGTATGTGACTAGAGATTGCCATGTAAACTAAATAAAATGATTAAATGTAAAAATGAAAATGTAACAGGACTTATATAGTCTTTGTGTTTTAACAAATTACAATTTTCATTTTGGGTATATGTGGATATTATTGTACGTGTACCTTAAAAACATTAATTTTCTGAGGGCAGACCATTAATTGGGTCCAATTCACTCTTAACATGAATTGTAAACTCTCTATTATTCAATCTTCCCTCAATCTGATAGCTGTGAACTAACAGGTTATCATGAGTATGGCTAAGATGAACTGTGCAGTGCTCATTCAATAATTTGCTGCTTTGGTGTTTGAGTTCCTGTGGTTCTTGATGCCTGAGGTAGTTTCTATTTTTTTGCCCAGCTTGCATTCCATACTTTCATCAAAGTTTTAGAGATGTATCTCAATGCCATCTAGAAAATATCTATTTTCTTACTAATGGACCCCAACAACCCATTGCAGTAATACGTTAAATTTATAAATCCTTCAAAGCCTATAGTAAGTCTTTCTAAGAAGGACTGGAGATTTGTAAACTCACAGAAATGCAATAATGTATTATTGATTTTTGTTAATGATATGCTCATACTGATTACAAATTTCATAGTGTTATAATTGAATATGACATGTAGTAACAGTACAGTTACATAGAAAATGACAAGTAAATCAGTACTATGTATAACTATTTCTAATTTACATGGCAAGTTTGAGGCTAAATTTATTTAAATTTCCATTTGTCTAGCCAATAGATAACCAAATTATTTTTTCAAGCTTTCTGTGTATGTGTGATGTGTGTATGTGTGTGTGAGTGTGTGTGTGTGTGTATATATATATATATATATATATATATATATATATATATATATAATTCAAAATATTTCTATATACTTTCACACTCTAAATAATATTACAAAATATTATTGTGGTAATATTTGCTTACTAATGAATAATTAACAACACTTATGATTCATATCAGAATATATTCTTGAAAATGTTCTGTAAAATATTTTAGCTGGATAATTTAAGTGTATAAGCAAAGCTGAAATTTAAAATTTAAATTCCAGGTAAGATAACAATACAGTAATTAAAAAAAAATACTATGTTAACAAAAAATATAAAATGACCCAGGAATTTTTAATGATTTGTGTGCAGGCCTTTGTAGTTAACCTCAGAAACAAAATCTGAGCTAGATGTTTCTAAATAGCAGATGATTATTAACCAACTTAAAAGTCTAATGGAAATTTGTTCATAATTATCTATTATTTAAAAGCAGTGCTCTTTATAGTTTGAATCTGGTGCTACCAGAATCATTACACTAGAAAAAATACTAACAAGCATAAGCTTATTCTAACCTATAGATATTTTCTGACATGTTGCTCACCATCTCTAGCAGTCAGAGAAATGCAAGGCAAAACCACCCTAAGATTGGCAGCCATTAGGAAGTCAAACAACAACAGGTGCTGGCGAGGATGTGGTTAAAAGGGTACTCTTGTACATTGCTGGTGGGACTGCAAATTCGTGTGGCCAATTTGGAAAGCAGTATGGAGATTCCTGGGAAAGCTGGGAATGGAATCACCATTTGACCCAGCTATTGCCCTTCTCGGACTATTCTCTGAAGACCTTAAAAGAGCGTACAACAGGGATACTGCCACATCGATGTTCATAGCAGCACAATTCACAATAGCTAGACTGTGGAACCAACCCAGATGCCCTTCAATAGATGAATGCATAAAAAAAATGTGGCATTTATGCACAATGGAGTATTATGCAGCACTAAAAAATGACAAAATCATGGAATTTGCAGGGAAATGAATGGCATTAGAGCAGATTATGCTAAGTGAAGCTAGCCAATCCCTAAAAAACAAATGCCAAATGTCTTCTTTGATATAATGAGAACAACTAAGAACAGAGCAGGGAGGAAGAGCAGGAGGAAAAGATTAACATTAAACAGAGACATGAGGTGGGAGGGAAAGGGAGAGAAAAGGGAAATTGCATGCAAATGCAAGGAGACCCTCATTGTTATACAAAATTACATATAAGAGGTTGTGAGGAAAATGGGAAAAAACTTATTCTAACCTATTGATATTTTATGACATGTTGCTAGTATAAACATGGTGATTACTTATTGCATGAGGATCAGAAAAAATTGGCAAGCATTTTACATTAACTGTTATTATTATTTGCAAAAAGTCAAATACAATTGTCAATACACACACATATATTCTGCGATAAAATTTCTTTGATCTTACATTTATTTTTATTTTCTTTATAATGACATTTATTTTAACATCTTCTATAAATCAGGCAACTGTAAGAACCACTTACCCCCTTGCACGTATGAAAACACATGCCTGTTAACTGCTAAATACATGGCACTTAGAATGTATTTCATTCATTTAATGATCTCAAAAATAACCTTTGCAAGAAATAATTGGTGGGGCTGTGGTATTCAGTGATAGGGTTTTAATCCTCAGCACCACATTAAAACAAATAAATAAAAGAAAGGTATTGTGCACATCTATATCTAAAAATATTTTTAAAAAATAACTGATGATTACATTATAACACTACTTTTCAACTTTATTTTGTTCAACAACCTGAGTTAGCATGCCCTTATCAACCTTCCTGCCTATATCAATATAGTGTTTCACAGATAAACTTTCACTTCTCACATGAAGTTCCCTTTCAGAAGGAAAATGCATCCTATTCTTTGGTTCCTACACACATTGACTTTTTTTTTCTTCACTAAATCTAAAATTACTGCCAATATAAGTTTTAGAAAGCCACATGAACCCTGAGAACTAAAATTGTAGCAGTCTTGAACTCAGACAGTTAGCATGAAAACCAAAGAAGGCACTGACCTCCTGGTGGACTCCCCAGAAGCACCCAGTTAGGAAAAATGAGCTCTGCTTGACATCACTGCCCATCCAGTGTTCCTAGCTAAGTTCTTGAAACCTTCTATTCAATGCCTTTTCCTTCAGTTTTAAAGCAAACATTCAAAACTTGAATAAACTAAAATTTACCTCAGCAAAATGATTCAATAACTTCCATGATATAAAATGCTTTCTTCTTTAACTAAAGTGATCAATATTAGAAAATGGGAGGGAGACTATAGTGTGCATAACAGAATGAAGACAAATAGAATGAATGTGTTCTCTCTATATTATATTTGATTTTTTTAAAAAAAATGGTTTTATCAATACTCAGATCTGTCCTGAAGGTTTGCAAGCTCACTTTGCCACTGAGATAGCCCTAGTCCACAGAGAAGAAAAACTGTCTAATAATTTAAGGTGAATGTCAGAGATGCAGTATAAATCATACCATCATTTTCATTTTAATTCAGGACAAAAGTAATATTTATTTTCTCTGTGTCAGATAGATGCAATACTCTTGCAATTATTAAGTTCCTTAGATGATTATATAATTCCTCAGAGTCTTATTCCTGCATGGGAAACCTATTTATTGCATAAATGTCAATTATTTGAGAATTAATTTATAAGAGTTGTGCAAGATTGGAGAATATAACAATTGAGATTTTTTACGTTTTATTTTATTTTTGATTGATATAATAGGATGTTTAAACACTTGTATACATTGTATAATCATAGATTCACGGTAAACAACAAATCCTTCTTAAATATTTATCATTTCTTAAAGTTAGAACCTTCAGAATTCTCCCTTCAATTCTTTATACATTATTGCTAAGTCACTCTACTTTACAATAAAACTCCAGAAATTATTCCTTCTAACTATAAAACTATTCCCATTGACAACTTCCCTACCCCTTCTAAATCTTGCCTAACCACTATTCTACTCTCAGCTTTTAGGAGATCAACAGGTTTAGAGTTTATTGTTTTTCACTGAGTCTTTTTACTGAAAGTAATGCTTTTACATTTGATTTGAAATAGAGATAATAGATAATAAATCTTGAGAGCTTCTGAATTAGATCATTTAAATAAACAACTCATTTTAAAAACCTAAAAAATGGGGTAACAAACAAATAATCTTAGAGAAGATATTACTTTAGATTTGGGTACAAATGTGCATGTCCAAGTGTGTACACATGTTCATGTACACAGTAAAAAAAAGAATTGCAGGGGCTGGGGTTGTGGCCAGTGGTAGTATGCTTGCCTAGCACATATGAGGAACTGGGTTCAGACCTCAGCACCACATAAAAATACATAAAACAAAGGCATTTTGTGCAACTACAACTAAGAAATATTTAAAATAAATACATGAATAAATACATAAATAAATAAAGAGAATTGCAATTCAATACAAAGAAGAGGATTTTTTCAATGAACAAATTTGCTCCATTTGAAAATCAAATTAGATCTTGATAACATACCATATTAATCCCAGATGGATTCAACATTTTTGGGGGGTCACCCAACCAGCTGTGATTACAGGTGTGTGTCACTGCATCCGGAAGACTCAACACTTAGATGACAAAATTAGAATCAAAGAAGTGAAATCAAAGAAAAAGGTGTGGATAACTAATATTGGAATACCTAATTTTGCAATTGAGAAGAAGGTTTTAAGACTAGGAATAGAGGAGAAATTTACAAGTTTATTATATTTTGCAGTATAAATAATAAAACATTAGAATCACTGAACATACTCATTTGGAATTAAAGCAATAAAAAATATAGATAATGTCATATATATAACATTATCTATAACTTTTCCATATATACAACCTATAAATAAATAAATATTTTACATAAGTTTATATATGTATGTGTATGTATGTATATGTGTATGTGTATATATATATATATATATATATATATATATATATATATATATCTTACTAATTTAAATATATATATATATTTATCTTACTAATTTGCTTAGGGCCTTACTAAGTCTCTAAGCCTGGCTTTGAACTTGTGATTATTCTGCTTCACCCTCCTGAGCCACTGAGTAAAACAAGATTTTCATGCCATTTTAAGCTATCAACTTTCCGTTCTTTATTTATGCAGATAAATATATGTGTATATGCATATATATTTAACCATCATTAAAGAAAATGAAAATAAACTTAAACTGATATAAGAATTTTCACTTCCTAATCTTTCTGAATAAAAATTTGCCAAAATTTTGGAGTATGTGTGTACTTTTATTAAACTGTATTCTTTTGATCTAGTAATTCCAATTTCAATCATTCTTGATATTCAGGTTAAATATTTATATAAAAATGTGTTCTATAATTTAATTTGTATGAATTATAAATAATAATCTATTGGTTAATATCTTACACCTTATTACTATGATAGTATACGGCAAAATAGTTTCAAAATATTTTTGAATATTATTGATCTGCAGAGACATTAGATTACAAATGCTCAAGTTAAAAAAAGTATAAAATATGTTCATTGGGTGTTTGGTCATATATAGACATATAAGCATATAAGTTTAAATTTACACTATTTTTGTATTTAAACAGAAGTCTTCATAAACACACCTTAAATACATATGTATGATAAAACACTAAAATACAAGCCATGTTAAACTTAAAATACAGGTGAATTTATTATCATATTAATGGTTTTTGTTTTTCAAAATGCTAATTGAAGGATATTTAAAAACTTCTTCACTTTTTAATAAAAGTATTGTTGGAAGACTGTATGATAGAGGTTGTCTAAGTAATTCTTTCATTATGAATTGAATATACGTTGGAGGCTATGTATGAAAATGGGTTGTCTCTCTGAACTCATGAAAAAATTTAATTACAAAAATCTTATGTCAATGACATTAAAGATGGTAGAAACTAATTGGACTATGGTGTTTAGTGGTAGGGCCCTTGAATAATGATTAGGTTTGATTCCTTCATTAGGATGAAGCCCCTTTGATGGAGTTCTGGTGGTTTTATAAGGAGAAAGAGATAAGATATAGATTTGAGAGATACACAACATGGCGCCTGCCATGTTGTGATGCATCCAAGAGGGACTTTTCTCAGAGCCTTAAACCTGTAAAGATCTGAAATATCTGAAAGATGGGATAAATGGCCATGACCAGAATGCTGATAGAAATACAGACAGTAAGGACCATGCTGATGAGAACTCAGATGCAAATGAAGACTATTCTACTGGAAACTGGAATCAACAATTGTCACACCTCTGCTGTGAATGTGGCTGAACTGTGTCCATGCTCTAAAGCTTATGGAGGGCCAAATCTAGAAGTGATGGACTATAATATCTAATGAAGAAAATATGTAGTCAAAACAGCATTCAGGCTCCTTCATGGTTACTTTCAATTGTATTCTATAGAACTTGGAACCAATGGGATAATCTAAAGCTGAAATGTATAATTTAAAAGAGAAATATGGAGAATTCACAGCCTGTTTAGGGAAGGAGTTAGGAAAAGCACATTAATGACAGAAGGGTAGAGTGGAAAAACCACTTTCTAAATGGGATGTGCTCATTAGTAAGACAATTGGGAAAAAGCCTAATTTCTTGACCACTGAGCCACATCTGCAGCCCTAATTTTTATTTTATTTAAAGACAAGATCTCACTGAGTTGCTTAGCACGTTTTTTTTAAAAATATTCTTTAGTTTTAGGTGGACATAATATCTTTATTTTTTTATGGTGATGAGGATGGAATCCTGTTCCTCACATGTGCTAGGTGAGTGCTCTGTTACTTGAGCCACAACCCCAACACTTAGCGTCTCACTTTTGCAGAGGCCAATTTTGAACTCACAATACGCCTGCCTCAGCCTCCCAAGCAGCTGGGATTTCAGGTGGGCATCACCGTGCCTGGCTTTATCTTATGTTTGAGCCAAGGTCTTGCTTATGTTGACCATGTTGGCTTCCAACTCCTGGGCTCCAGTGATTCTCATTGTCACAGCATCCTGTACAGCGGGGACAGTGGGGACTACAAGGTCATGCCACCATGACTGGCTTCTTATTTTTTAAACAAGGCTGTCCAGAGCTGGGTCTGGGGCTCAGTGGTAGGGCTGCTTGCTTAGCTTGCATGAGGCACTGGGTTCGATCCTTAGCACCACCTAAAAATAAGTAAAATAAACATTAAAAAATACAACAACATGATTTAAAAAAACAAAGAAGCAAGATTGTTCTGATGTCCCAATTTAACAGATGAAGCCGTGGAGGCTGGGGCTGGGTAACTTGCTGTAGCAGACGCTGTGGGTGCTCCACCCATGACCCCCACCTATCCCGCTCAAGGCTCTGATGGTGCAGGGGGGATAGAGAGCCGAGCCATGTTATTGGTAGAGGCTGGGACACATACACTGGCAGAGGCTAAGCCACTTTCCTAAGTTTCCCCACTTGTCCTGGGGAGTCTGTCTTGCAGCATGACAGAAAAGCCATGTCTTGCAGGCATGGTGGACTGTGTGTGGACAGTCAAGGGGGTGGGACTGGAATGAGGGTGAGCAGGAGAAAATAAGTTCCCTGTGGCCTCCAGTTTTCCCACTGTCATTACTGGGTTTGAGAAACCTAAGCCATCCTGTGTTACAGAATCTGATCCCCAAGCCTAGCACCCCACTTGCCATCCCAAGCAATCCTCCCTGGGAAATCTCCAGTGGGGTGTGCCGGCTGGGTTTTTTTTTATTGTTTTGTTTTGGTTTGGGGTTTGGTTTGGTTTTTCAAACACAAAGCAACTAAAACAAACACATAGCAATTAAAACCTTCACTGAGGGCAGCCACTGTCCTCGGGCAGAGGGTGGAGCAGAGTCGGCCCCTGGGAAGCTTGACCTGTTGTTCCTCATTGGAACACGCTGGTGGCCAGTGGACTTGTCTGTGTTTCGAGTGTCAACAAAAACAAGTTGACTTACAAAGTACTAAAGTCCCAGATGTGGTGTCACACACCCGCAATCCCAGTGACTTGGAAGGCTGAAACTGGGGGATCGCAAGTTCCAGGCTTGCCTGGACAACTCAGTGAGGCCGTGTCTCAAAAACAGTAGGGGCCACACACGTGTGGGAGGCTGAGATGGGAGGATTCCAAGTTCAAACCAGCCTCAGCCTCGGGGATTTGCTAAGCAGTCAGTGAGTCTCTGTCTCTAAATAAAATACAAAATAGGGCTGGGGAGGTGGCTCAGTGGTAGATTGCTCCTGAGTTCAATCCCCTCCCAAAATAACAGAAGGGGCTGAGGGTGTTGCTATGTGGTCAAGTGCTTCTCAAGCAGGTGTGGCCCTGGGTTCACATCCAGTACCAAAAAAAAAAAAAAAAGAGGGAAGAGAGAGAGAGAAAGGAAGGAAGGAGGCAGAGAGGAAGGGAGGGAATGAGAAAGTCCTGAAGTGGTGCTGAATGAACGTGTTTGAAATTGTTACCACCACAGACCCCAGCGCGGTGCAGTCACAGGAGGAAGATGTCTGTGTCTGTCACACATGTGGTCGAACACGCAGTGCCTATTACCAGGCATCAGAAACTAGAATGGTGGTGGCCTCTGGGAAAGGCAGGAGGGTGGCTGAGGGTTGTTTTTAATTTTATCCCGTAAGCATTCATGAGCAGTCAGTGTTTTTAAAAGTGTGTGTGTGTCCTTATTACAACCCTCTGCCCCATCCCCACGGTGCCCATATTCCCTTGGGGACAGGGTTTGGTGGTGCTCCACCTCGACCCCCTCTCTACAACCTGTCCCTGCTGGGTGGTGGGGCCCTGGAGAAACTCTTGAACTCTCTGTACTCCCATTTCCCTGTCGTACAAGGTGAGACTGGACCAGGTTTCCCCCAAGACCCCTCCCATCCCAATGTCCCATTTGCTGTGACTTGGTAAACCCAATCCAGGGCCCAAAGCTGGTCTGATGTGCAAAATCCTCTCCACCCAGCGCACCCCATGACCCCGACCTAGGCCGCTGAAGCTACCCAAGATGTTGGGACAGCACACCCAAACAGCAGCAGTGCTCCAGCAGGTGTCCCCGCCTCCAGTCAGCCTCTGCCCCGCCTCTGCTACCAGCACCCTGACAGTGCCCTAAGACCCAACTATTCCCTGTGCGGACCTTGAGAGACTCTCCCTTTTAACCCAGGATAGTGCATATGCTTTCCCAAGCCCTTGTTCTGCAGCCCAGGGACACAGCGACACCAGGACAAGGGCCTCTGAACACGATGGGGTTCCCTGGAGGGTGGTCCATTCTTTGGTCCCCTAGGGTCTGGAGCCACCCAAGCCCTAGTCCTCCTCCCATTCATCCCAACAGCTCTCCCTGGCCAGGAAATCCCTCTTGGGCCTATGTTGTCACCTCTGTCATGTGCACCCTGAACCCTGATGGACAGGAGAGTGCCCTGTTACTAAGACAGCTGCTAAGACCAAGCACATCTCCACACACATCCCACCCAGGAGCCAACTGGGAAGGGTGATCTCAGCAGGCCAGAGAGCCTACAGCCCTCCACTCCGCCCTGGAGAGTCAGGCCCAGGCCCAACCTGGAGGAAGTAAGCAATCTCTTCCTTCCTGGAGGGCTCTGGGGCTCACAGAGAACCCACTTTTTTTCCCTGGAGCCCAGAGCACTCAGGAAGCAGCCAGTGCAGGAAGGGCAGCCTGCGCCCAAGGACTGGCTAGAGGATGCCAGGAGTTCCTGGCTGGTTCCAGGCTCCCCCAGCCATTGGGAACCCAGGCGTGGGATGGACGAGGCCTTGGAAACAGTCACAAGCCCAGCCCTCAGCAGCTGAGGACATTGGCCAGAGCCTAAAACATTAACCTTTACAGATATCTCCTGTAAATGGGAGGATTCAACCCCTTTCCTGAGAGGAGCTGCAGAAGGGATGAGCTGCAGGGGCAGCCTGGCAGAGGAGGTTACACTTGCCCTTTCCATCAAAGGGACTCAGGCTAGGAGTGGGAATGGACAGGGGTTATCATTTCTCAGATGGGAGAACGAAGACTCAGACAGGACACGCTGGGTCTTGAGAACTACAAGAACCCCCATTTTTCAGGTTCCTCATAACAACCACAGCAGTTGTCTGGGCTGCAAAATGTGGCTTGTGGAGCTCGGTGAGCAATTATTACACCTGCAAAGAATCACAAGGGTTTTTTGACTCGATGGGCCTCGCGTGCATCTCACTATCCCATCCTAAGGCAGCACACAGGACCATTGACCCTTGCTGTGCAAGAACTCAGTCCAGGGCTGCCAGACCTCCTGATCACCTGGAGCCCAGGAGCCCAGCCTGGGTCAGCCCTGGGGGAGGGAAGCCTGGTCCTGAGCACACAGCCAGAGGGGGACTTCCCTGTGAGTGCCGATGGCTGCAAGGAGGGCTAGTGCAAGAGGTGGCAGGGTTTCCTAGGGCACTGGCCTCCCCTTTGCTGCAGGGCACCTCTCTACATCCACCATCTCCCAAGCCACCTAAGGGACAGAAAAAGTAGTTATGGCCTCACTGTCTGCAATGACACAAACATGGGCTCTTGGCCACTTGTAGCTGTGTGACCTCTGGCTAGTTACTCAGCCTCTCAAAACTTCACTTTCTTCATCTGTAACACAGGGGAGGAGAGCCTCTCTTTGTAGGAGAATAATGCTGCTCATCAAATTCCATCATTCCTATCTATAAACACATTATGGTTCCAGAAGCATTGGCACATGCCTGTAATCCCAGCAGCTCAGGAAACTGAGGCAGGAAGATCACCAGTTTGAGGCCAGCCTCAGCAACTTAGAAGACCTTGTCTCAAAAATAAAGGAGGTGGAGGCTGTGGATAGAATTCAACAGTAAAGCACCCTGGGTTCAATCCCCACTACCACAAAAGAAATAAAAATAAAAAAGGTATTGTCTCTTTTCTGTTGTAATACACCTAAAGGCCCTGGCTATGGGGTTAACACAAGTAGTTACCCAGGAATTTTTGAACCCTGGATAAACAGGGAGTCACCTAAGCAAAATCTGATGCCCAGGCCTAATTCAGAAAGGAGAGAAGGGAGACAAGGCAGCCCACCTCTCAGCCTTGCCTTGGCTTAAAGTGAGAAACCACTGATCTAGTCTATTGGCCTCCAGACAGATAGGGAAACTGAAGCACAGAGAGGTGGTGTGACTGGAGCAAAGTCACACAGCAAGCAGGAAGCAGGGCTGGACCAGAAGTTCCATGCTGACTCCTGCCTGCTGCCCCAGCTCATCTAACCCTTAGTGTGTTAGCAACACTCAAGGCCTCCAGGGCCAGACACAAAAGGGGTAAAGAGGACTCGGCTGCACTCCGGAGTCATGGAAAATGGCAGGACAGTGCTAGCGATCCTTGCTGTGTAAGAACTCAGTCTGGGGCTGCCAGATCTCCTGGTGACTTTGAAGGACAGTTAGAAACCTGAGTTTTTGTGCAAACTTTCCTGAATCTTAAGAATTACGTTCTAGGGCTGGGGTCATGGCTGAGTCGTAGAGGGCTCACCTAGTATGTGTGAGGCACTGGGTTCGATCCTCAGCACCACATAAATATAAAATAAAGATATTGTGTACACCTAAAACTAGAAAATAAATATAAAAATAGAATTGCGTTCTAATTCCAAGCAAATTTTTTAAATATTTATTTTTTAGTGGTAGTTGGACACAATACCTTTATCATATTTATTTATTTATTTATTTATTTATTTATTTATTTATTTATTTATTTATTTTTATGTGGTGCTTAAGATCAATCCCAGGGCCTTATACGTGTTAGACGAGCGCTCTACCGCAGAATCACAGCCCCAGACCTCAAGCAAATTTTAAACCTGAACAACCAACCAAAAAAAAAAACCTGGAGCTAGGTGCGCTTCTCTGGTTACCAGTTTGGGACCTCAGTTCAGGATTTCAGGGTAGAACCTGGGGATAATTTTTTGGCACCGAGTAAGGATAACATGAGAGTTTCTTGGAAAGTATATTTCTCTATAAATCAGTGTCTGGTCCTGGTGGCTCATATTCTGCCATTACCTATTTGCTCCTGTGAGCCAAACAGTGCTCTCCCCGGATATTCTTGCCAAAAGGTTTTGAACAGTTTATTACAAATATCGTTGTCTAGAGAACAGATATAGGTACTGTCCTGGACCTGGAAGAACAGAAAAAATTAATGGAAAGTGCACTGCATCCCATGAGAGGGAGGAACAAAAAAGGCTGTGCTGTGGCATCTTCAGCCTCCCTCCATTGCTTCAGTGTGTAAGAGGGTAAACTGAGCCCCCTTGTGGAGCAGACCCTGAGGTCACATATCTATCTCAGAGCCCTAAGACCCTTCTTCCCCACTGGGTCAACAGTGACTTCTGACAGAATTACTGGATGCCTCTCCTGACTCTCTTTGCTTCCTGTGGATGCACCCACCATGCCCTCTGCTCCTTCATCACTGCGTCTCCTGGTTCCTAGGCTGTGCTCACCTAAGGGGTCCCTGGTGGGATGCTGCTTCCAACGTGCTTCCTCTGTCTTCTCCCCATCCACTGTTCTTATGGGTTGGGATCCACTCACTCAGCCTGACTCTGCCTCACCAGCTCTGCCAAACAACTAAGCCCCACTATGTCCTCTCCACTTTTTTTCATAGGCTCCACCCAGCATCTGGCCTCTTACCTGCACTGTTCTGCAGAGCCATGCACACTCCACCCATTTGATCTTCTACATTGTGTCCATGTGGCTCATCTTCCACAGACATATTTAACACTCTGGGATTGCAGGATTTTCTCTCTAGCTCTGGAACCTTTGTAGTATGGCTTGTTTGATATAAGAATACCTTAATATTGTGATTAACAATGTTTCTCAGAAGTTAAAAAATAACATTAAAAAAATCTGAGGATGAGGCTCAGTGGTTATGTTCCCCTAGTGTGAAACCCTTGTACAAAAAAAAGAAAGAAAGAAAGAAAGAAAAAGAAAAAAAGAAAGAAAAAGAAAAAGGAAAAAGAAAAAAAGAATAAAGAGAGAAAAATAGGCAAGTAAGAAAAAAATGTGGTTCCTTTTTCTTATGTTATGTGTTACAAATTTAGCATTCATGTTTACCTGTTGTGGAGGCTGTGAAAAGTCAGTCTTTCATACATACTTCCATGCCCACACCTGACATTTTGCTGTAAGTCTATTGCTTTATGTCAAGGTCTATAATTTACCTGCCACCTCACTTAAATTGGAAATTTTTTTCAAATCCTAGGTTTCTCTGGTGGCAGGGTTCTTCTTCAGTCCTTGGAACCTGACTTCTTCCTTCAGTGCTCATTTAGTTTCAAGTTTTTTTTTTTTTTTTTTTTTTTTTTTTTTGAGAAGACACACTTGAAAATTGGGGAGAGTAAAGCTTGCTTAAACTCACTTTCCCAATGGCCCATCAGTGCAGGAATGGAGATTGGGACCAGTGTCAGCCTGTTGTGGAATAGTTCTCAGGAGAACCATGGGAGCCCTGAGATTTTGGACTTGAGTGTTGGCGTCAAGAGGAAAGATACTCTCTGTGAACATTCTGCAGCAGATGAGGGACCCTGGAGATGACTCAGGCCTAACTCTGTCCCAATGGCTCAGATTAGGTAATATAGAGGTTCTGTGTTGTACTTTCCTTCCATCCCCAGAGACCTGAAATACAATTGGTGACAAAGATGGCTGGTTTTTTTGACCTACATTGTTCCTGAACCTAAAGACAATGAACAGTAAGCAGAACAAGGAGGAAAATCAATGCATCTGTCTTTCCAATACTAGAAAAGTAAACCCATCAAATACTGAAAAATATTTCCTTTTTCTTGAAAATGAAAAAGCCCAGTGATTGGTAGTCTGGGCTGCTATGGCTATCCAGCTATTCCATCATTCCCCAGGGCCCTTCCTGTTTTTCATTGTGCCATCCATTTAATACAGCAATCAGGGAAAAAAGAAAAAGGAAAAAAACAAAGAGCTAGAGTCCTAGTTGCTTCCAATGTTATCTCATTGGCCAGCACAAAATCACAGAGACCCCTACCTGCAAAGAATATTGGGGAATACAGTTGTTTTTCACTTTTACTTTGGGTTTGTTTTTGTATTTGGTTGTGGGGACTGAATCTATGATTGCTTAATCACTGAATAACCATCCCCAACCCTTTTTAAATTTTAGAGACAGATTTCTAGGGCTTTACTAGATTGCTGAAACTGTCCTTAGACTTGTGAGCCTCCTGCCTCAGCCTCTATAGTCACTGGAATTATAGGCATGTGCCATTAGGCCGGCCTGTGTTTTTTTAGGTGCTGGAGTTGGAACACAGAGCCAGGCACATGTGAAATTTGTTTACTACTGAGCTGTAATTTCAGCCATAAACTTGTCATTTTGAATTATTAGCAACCCATTTTAAAAAAATATAAGGTCCCAGTGGAATGAATGAGGGATACCTGCCATCTGGACCTTAGCAACCAGTTGTGCTGGTGTGGTTTAGTGCAGGCCCAATGCATACTCACAGGGTGGCATGAAAAGATGGGCATCAAGTGAGGAATGGGTTCCAATGCGCTGTGAAAGGAGAACTGCTGGATAGGTGGCAGACTGAGATACTGTTCTTTCATGTGTTGTGATGGGCATCTCAGGTGGAGAAGGGGTAGAGGGTGAGTGCATTTGTGTGGTTAAACACTGAGATACATCCCCATTTCTTAAATTATTTTTTTCTTAAAATATTTTTTCCACTGGGATGTCAGGCCTGCACCACTGAGCCAACTCTTATACAATTTTTAAAGTTATTTATTCCATTGTAATATGGATCTGTTGAAACTTACAATATAAAAACATACTTATAATATATTCCCTTATTATAAATAAAGTTATAAGAATTAGAATATGTCATTTTTATAAAAATAGATGTCACAACACTTGTTTCCAGTGACCAAATATGACCCATAAAATGTTAAACACATATGGACATTTGATTTATATATTTTATTCTTTTTTCCATATTTATTATTGTAGACAAGTTCTAAACACTGAATGAGTGAATGCAGAGGTTTATGCCAATTTCCATAATTATTAATTGAGAATAATATTTTATTTTTCCTAGTAGTGGCATTTATTTTCCCACAAATACTGCATGTGGCATTTATGTGTTGAAGCTGAAAAGTTAATCACACAGAAACTGAGAACAGAAACACTTCCCGGATTTATGATAAGAATGAAAAACTGACTGATTGTGTGTAGGGAGTGCAAAAAACAATTAAGTCCAGAAAGTAACTCTTAGGTTTTAGAGCACAATAAGGTGATTACATTGTATAATAACTACTTAAACAAATCAAAATAGTCAGAACTTAGAAAGTTTCAAAGACAGAATAATAATTTTAATGAGATGAAAATTACCCTGATCTGATAATTACACACTATGTACACATGCCGAGTAATAAAAATGGGTCTCATATCCAAGTACAAAGAGTAGATTCCAGGTAAAAATAAAAATAAATAGAAGTAAATTCTTTGATGTTTTAGCCAAATATCTACATTACCTCAGATTTTTAAATGGTATCCTATGTTCATGAATGTTTCACTGTTTTGGTTTCCCTTACTGTCATGTCTTTTAGATCTGCAAGGTCTAAAGAGTCATGGAATGATTTAGACTTATTTACATGGATTTCTCATGACTGTTATTAATTTTCAAAACTTGTTTACACTTTATTTTATTATTTTATTTTTATGTGGTGTTGAGGATTGAACACAGTTCATCACATGTGCTAGGCAAGCATTCTACCACTGAACCACAATCTTAGCCCTGATGACTGGTATTTTTTAATATGTGGCTGGAAAAAAGCTAAAATACATACCTACTATTTCAGGTACTTGACTTAAAATTCAACATGCCTTGTATGAAAAAAAAAATATTCCATCAGATTAACATAAATTTTTTGTATCAATTTTATGCATGGTTTCTTTACTGGAGAAATGCATTGCTTACTTCAAGCAGACGAATATTGGGACTCTTATGGAAGTTTGTCTTTTAGGGTTGCGTCAAATTCTTGTCCTTTAATTTAGAAGACTTATAATGGAATGACTTTGAGTCTATCTGAACTGTGACTTTAATTACACCTTTATTCCAGATGACTAAGGAGAAAACAATAAAAATATATTTCTACTGATATTCAATAGCTGGACTTTGGTCACTTAAGATAGTTTTTGTGGTCATGATAATAGCATATATGCAAGGTGGATAGCGACATTGGGGATTCAAAGACAGGCCTTAAATATTGTCAAAGAGCTTTCTACACATATTGCTAGAAAATTTTAATATCATGAAAAGAATTTGAATCCACAACATATGTAGCCATTATGAAAAGAAAAGTTTTAAATCTATTAAATCAAATAGATGATGAAGTACATAATTAAAAGATAATGGCCAGCATTTCTACTGAGTACTTTTTATTTCAGAAACACATCCATATTTGATCCTTGTTCTTCTTTCATACACAATAGCTCTAGAATATATGTAATAAGACTCCATATATGTAATACAAGATGATCAGATTTAGCACCAACATAACACTTGAACTCAATAAAAGACTATAAATACAAATTAAAAAATCATCTTAGAGGATATGCTTCTCAGTGTCATCTTAGATGATATATTAAAGGCATTAAGTCTGATAATAAATGGTCAAAAGATAGATCTAAAAAATACATCTATGTGCACACCTACTACATTGAGATTCATTTTTTGAGAAGGTAGCAATTCTTTACTTTTGTACAATCATTCCATTTCAATTCATTGAAAATTGTAGAGTTTTCAATATATTCCTACTGCTTAATCAAGAAGAGAAAGATGAAATCAACTTAACACTCTACCACAGAAAATCTCAAAAGAAGATAATATCAAGAAATATTTTGAGAATATATGGTAATTCTGAATCTATAAGAAAGGCTATGTACAGTGGGAGCACAGCTACTATTACATAATCCAGACATGATTTGGTAATAATATTCGAATGGCACCTGGAGAATATTAGAGAGAGTTGATAATTGAAGTGGGAAAAATGTGTGTTGGGTGAATCCACATATATCCCTAGTAATAGGATAGGCTGAGATTGATAAAGATGACACTATTTGAAATAAGGGCTTCTGCTTCATTTTCTCTTAAGATATATACTATTAATATGGAATTTGAAAATATAGATCAACAAAATATATTATTTCATTAGTATAAGAAACATTTCCTCTGAAGTTCATCTTGAGATCTCAGCTAACACCATAATTTTCTTCTGCAACTTCACGTGCCTTTTCTAGCACAAGGTCTAACCCAAGAACTTTACAATTGGTATCTGTGCCGTAACATATCTAGGGATGCTGATAATTATGGGGTTTATAGTTACAGATGTTTTTGTCTCAGAATTTTGGAGATGACATCAAACATAAATTAATTATCTACTTTCACAGGTTTGGAGAGGGGGCTTCTCCATTTTTACCATCTGCCTGATGAGTGTTCTCTATGACATACACCTCAGCCCCAGAAGCTCTTGCTTGGCAACGTTCAACCATATATTCTCACATCAGAGCCTGTGGTTCCTTGTTTTCTGTGGGTATTCTGCATGTATGTGACCTGATATGATCTTATATTTATTACTGTATGCTGAAAAATTATACAGATGCATTACTTTCTAAGGCATTTATTTTAAATATTTGGGATGTTCCAGAAATTCTTTTTATAGGGTTCATGTCCTCAGGTCTTTCTAAAATTCAATAAAGAGAAAAACCTCTAACTAAAAAATAAATGATGTTATCACTATTAAAATGTGAACATTAATATAAATAAACAATATTTAAATCTCTCAGCCCATAGGTATAAGGACTTAGATTACAAAGATGAATTTTTTGGGAGACACAAACTACCAAAATGCATTGTGTCCTTGATGATCATTGTACTGGGAAGAAACTATTGGTTTCAACATTGGACTCTCACCAAGACATGGATTTATTAAGGGTAGGACACTGATGTTTTCTTCTGTAACTATGACATGGTATCAATCATATGTAAAAAGAAAAAAAAATTACAGAAAGAGAAAATGGTTCCCACAGAAAAAGAAGGCATTACCAGCATTCTGTAATAGTGCAAAGAATATCCAAAATGTGGCCTCTGTCAACTGGGACATCTACAGAAAGCATGAACTTGTATACTTTCTGGCAGAAAGAAAAAATGTTCTAACCTTTCAAAGAATTGGGCTTTATTACTTGAAATTATAAAAAGGTAGCCATTGATAAAGCAATATTTTTGCAGGACTGAACATTCAATGTACATTTGCAAGAATATAAAATAGATTCCCAGAGCTATTCAATACAGAAATATTGTTAATACATAAAGCTCAGGAATAGCCCAAATGTCCATCATTTGTTTATTTCCAACTTTGGTCTATCTACACCATGGAAAGGTAAGATTTTTGCATATGTGGGTTGTTTTTCCAGGTTGTTTCATTGAATAATAAATAAGGGGCAGACAGGATATACAGGAGCACTCCCTTTTGGGTAAGAAAGGAATTTACCTAATAACTTATTATTGTTATTGACTCCTACCAGAACAAGAAACAGTAAGAATATATACTAAAAACAATTAAAACAGATGTTCATGAAGGGCAATGGGAAAAGATTAGTGGGGATGGAATAGAGTTGAGTCTTTAACATGGGTTTATATTTGAACCACATAAACAACAACCATGTTGAAAACATAGAATTAAATCATTAACAAAAATCAAGCCCAACAGGTAAGAGTCTGAAACCCAATCATGAACCATATTATTCGGTGACTAATATCTTTTTGTTTTTCTTTTTTTAAAAGAGAGAGAGGAGAGAGAGAGAGAGAGAGAGAGAGAGAGAGATTTTTAATTTTTTTTTTTTTTTTAGTTTTTGGTGGATACATCTTTATTTGTACATGGTGCTGAGGATCGAACTCAGGGCCGTGCACATGCCAGGTGAGCACACTACTGATTGAGAGAGAACTTTGAAAAAAAAAATATATATATATATATAGTTTTCAGGGGATACAAAATCTTTATTTTATTTTTATGTGGTTCTGTGGATAGAACCCAGTGTCCCACGCTTGCCAGATGAGCATGATACCACTTGAGCCAGATCCCCAGCCCCTAATTAGTTTCCTAAGCTTGCATGATTTCAAGGATCTTTTTCTCCAATGTGAACAATATTTTACCTAAATTTTTTACCACATGCTTGTTGCAATGTAATATTTACTGATCAGTAATTAGCCATAAAGGATCCCAGGATTCTTATGCAATGTTTAGTGTCAGTGCAGCAAGGGACAACATGGGTTTTATGCTTTCTCCATTAGACTGGAGTTTACAATGGAAGAGGCCACTTCTTATCTTGAGTGAGCAGCCTGGTGAATACACAGATACGACTATTAATATGCACTGAAGAATTCTTTGAAATTTTATTGTTAGGAATACATAGAGGACTTGACAGTTACTTCCAGGTCCAGATTTCAGAAGCTTGGCTATACACACTTGGGGCAAAATGACCAGTCCTAGACCCTGTGTGAATATGTATTGTAATATTGTGGTAGTTTATCACAAGCCTAGGCAGAAAAAGGTTGGGTCTTGAAGGTTATTCAGTCATGTGGGTAGAGCTATGGAATGGGATTATTGTCCTTTATTAAAAGAGAGCTGCAAAGAAACTTCTCAATTTATCCTGTGAGGACACACATGGTGCACTTCTTTACTCTCATCAAGCTGCTATAATAATTTATGGTAGACTGGGTGGTTTATAAGCCACAGACACTCATTTTTCACATTGTATAAGATCAAGGCACAAGGCTATTCAATGCTTGTTGAGAAAATTTATAATGGGTAGAAGTTTCTGGCTGTGTCATAATGTGGTGGAAGAAGCCAGCTAGCCTGTATCACCTGTTCATTAGAGCATTAATTCCACTGATGAAGTCTTCAGCCTCAGAAACTCAACACCTCTTCAAAGACTCACCTTCTAATACCATCACCTTAATGGAGAGAAGTTCAACCAAGATACTCAAAGGGACACAAACCTTCATATTACAGCTTTCTATGAAAAAGCAGGATCTCAATAGTCAATAAATCTGTTGGAAAGTTGATCTCAGAAATCTGAGCTTTCAGAAGTCTACAAATAAAATTTGTTTTTGCTTGTAAAGTATGTAGTTTCTAGAACTCCCTTAGAGCAGTCCAATCCGACTAAAGTACATTTCAAATGATAATATTGTCTTTTCAATTGTCCTCCATTATGAACAGTTCTCTGATTTTTACACAGGTTATCAACTCTCTGGGCATCTCTCTCTGTATGTGCCTCTGTACATGCACATACAACAGAAAGGATTTTGGGGCTTTCTGCCAAGCCCAATCCTCATATTCTGCATTTCTACATGTCAAATTTGGGAACCATCCACTTGGCCCCATCAATGCAAGGTAGGCCCAGGCCTCCTGTGGTGTTACTCTCTGAGCTACCTCTTTATGGTATGAGTGAAGATGCGTCTACCCTTTACTCTGGACTCTGCTCTCTCCTCCTCAGTCCTTGCCTATACCCTGGTTATAGCCAGGCCTTCCATTGCACCTGTGCCTCCTTTTACTGCTCTATAACCTGATCATTATGTGCCAATGCTTTACCATGCTCATTTGTGCATTTCTTCCCCTCTGTTCCCACAGCTACAATGAAGCTGCCATTTGCTAGCTGTGTGACCTAAATCAAATTAACTCGACACAGCTGAGCATCTTTGTTCTGCAACATGAGTGTAAACATTGCTTCTGCTCATGGAGTTCTTATTGCCAGTGAAGAGGGCAGGGATAAAAGTCTCAAAAACAATAGTCCAGTACATGGTCATCAATGGCTCCTGATGTCATTAAATGTTTCCACTACTAGCTGTCAATCTCATTTCACAACTTGGGAACATGAATCCCTGAAAAGTAAAAAAAAAATAATAATAATTATAATTAAGTTCACCTGGCCAGTGGGACCAGGTCTGCTCTGACTCTAGATTCTTTGTCCCAACCAGAGCTCATTGCCAGGATGAATACAAAGGTGCCACATGAATAGAGGACTAATGCAAACCTGGTAAAGGCAGTTTCATGAATGGACAAAAGGGAAAGAAATGTGGGAAGGAACCATATCCTTTATCTGACACCTGGAGAATCAGGGGATTTTTACCTTCACATTGATTCCCTTCTCTTGAGAACCAAACTCTACTGAAAACAGACCCCTGAAACAGGTTAGTGATCAATGCAGACAATAAAGGACACTCTGGAAGTTACCAGGCTGTTTGGTGCATGTACAAGCAGTAAGAGCCACAGATCGGAAGACCTCAAATGGTTCACGTGAGACCTCATTATTCCTGCATCTTCATTCCCTGGCTCACACAATGGCAGGCTGAGCTTGGAAACTCAAGGTTCTGTGTGCTGGCAGGTGACATACCCAAAAAATAGCATCTACACATCTTTTCACAAGTTTACTCATTCTACTCAGCCATAAACAAGAGAGGAATTATATCATTTGTAGGAGATGGAGGAACCTGGAGCACATCAAATTAAATTAAATAAATCAGATGCAGAAAGTCAATTTTCAAGTGCATTCTCTGATATGTGAAAGGTAAAAAGAAAAATGGTGTGAAAAAAGAAGTGGATCTCGAAAAAATTGGAGAGAGAATAGTTGAGTTTAGATTAATGGAAGAGAGGATAAGAGAGATGATTCAGGCACTGAACAATGAGACTGATCAATGATGTTATGCCCATACATGTATATGTCACAAATGAATATACTAATAAATTAATATAATGTCCTAATATAAATGACATTTTTGGCACCTGTGACTGAAATTCAGCATGCATCAACATTGAGCAACATTTCCTTCACCACTCCTTTTATGTATTTTTTTTTTAAATAGGTTTCTGCTAAGTTGTTCAAGTCTTTGCCAAGAGACAAAAATCTGGGTGCCCACTTTTTGTCTTTGTAAAAATACAAAGGTCTGTTATCCCCCTGGCTTATGGAGCACTCACTAGGCAACAAGTGCCAACTATTTATGACTTCATTTAATTCTCATCCCAGTCTTGAGAAGCAAGTGGCATCATCCCCATCTTTAACATAAATAAATAAAAGTTTGGAGAAATTAAAGATCTATTCAAGCTGAGTGAGGTGGCACGTGGCTGCAATATCAGCAGATTAGGAGGCTGAGGCAGAAAGATTGTGAGTTTAAAGCCAACCCCAGCAAAACTGAGGTGCTAAGCAACTCAGTGAGATACTGTCTGTAAATAAAATACAAAATAGGACTGGGGATGTGACTCAGTGGTTATGAGCCCCTGAGTTCAATCCCAAGTACCAAAGGAAAAAAAATCTATTCAAGCCTTAAACATATATAAAAGCCAGAATACAAATATATGATATGTACTCAAGACCTTGGTCCATTAACATTTATTTTATACTAATCATAACATCTAGGAACCTCCCTGAAGGCTTAATAAATCCAATGCTTGAGAGTACTCCCCAGAGATTTTTGTTTCACTGATTGGAGCTAAAGTCCAGGTATCAGGATAATTGACTCTAATGCTCACAATTAGGAATGGAATCATTTTTCTATTAAAAATCAGGGAAGCACAGACAAAAAGATTGGATTCACCTGCTCAATATTGTTTGTCAAGTCGACAGGAAAACCAGGGTATGTGTATGTACTTCTGTAGCTCTCCAAAGAGCTCTCTGTGGCTCCAAACAAAAGAAGACTCCACAAAGCTGGAGGCGGAACACAAGCCAAACCCTCTGCCACAACTCACCCCACAATACTCCAATTCTCCTAGACAATAAGTGTGCATATAGGAGACAATTCCAGATGGTACCTTGGTGATCAATGGGCGACATGCAAAGAAATAGGGCACAACCAACTTTAGAAAAGGCAGAGGTGTGGCTGGGCCATGGTAGGTACTAGTTTAGAGGATAAACTTTTCCAGGGCACATGAAGTCCAGGGCTTCCTCCTCCCCAAATGAGCCTTGCCTTATCACTCATATGCTTGTTCAACTATTTATGCCCTTCTCCTATTTTATATTTCTCTTGCACATGGCTTTGGAGGTCTTGTGCTTTGGCATTTCTTATATTTTTTAATGCATCTTTCAAACTACCACAAAATCAAACATGAGGAATATTACCTGTACAGGTTACAGTTTTATTTTATTACCATTTAGCTCAAGTTTCCAAATCTCTCTGAAATACAATTTTTTAGTTTTTATGATAATTTTATTATCCCTTTACATATTGACAATGGTTGTGATAAAGCAGTATTCTCTGATTTCAACACTTGGAATATCAGTGACCTCCTTAAACTGATTGCACTTTCTTTTGATTCTCCATCATAAGCCTCCTTTTTATTTTTTTACAGTATATATAAATTTATATATAGTACAGACAAGCCCAAGCTAATATTAAATGTTTTTTCTCAGAGAAAGGGCAGGTACATCCATTAGTGAGTATGAGGGCTCATCACAGCTTTCTTAGTTTGGCCTTCCAGCATGGGCTCTGACTCAGCTCAATGTTCAAACTTCCTGTGATCTTCTCAGCCTGTGGCCTTCAGCTCATCTTCTTCTTTTAAAATTTTAGATTAATTTTAATATTTTACACAGACCCTGAATCACAAAAATGCCAGTTTGAAAATGGTGGCATACATAAACAACACTACCCAGAAATCAGGTGCTTCATGTGGGAACAAGCTAGGGAAGAGGAGCCTACCACACATTATAGAGAGAGGACCCTCAGAGCCATAGTGGAACCATTGGAGGATACAGAAATCCCTCACCTCAAAGTTGAGGCATTGTAAATTGTTTAATGGGTCTGAACTAATGTTATCATACAATCAGAACAATAGCAACTGTGATTGGTACATGATTCCAATTGAGATGCCTTTCCAAATAGGTCCAGAAAAATGTTTGGAGACCAGCTATCCCAGGATTGTTGTTATCAACCAAAGAAGAAAGTAAAATTAAGAGACAGCTGACATGTTACACTGGGAAAGCCACAGTTCTGTGTTTTCCAGGGGGATGTTTGTCATCTTTCTATAGACATTAAAATTATAGGCCTGCAGAGAAAGAACTTAAAGATGTCTTTCCTTAAAACATGCAACTCTTGAGGCTATTACCTGCAAGACATTCTTCCTGGCCTCATCCATCTGGGTAATTGCCTCTGCATTCTTAGATTCAGAAGTATTGTGCATTTGGGTCATGGAAAGGCTGTGGAAGAAGGGAATTTTAGCATATTGCTGAGGTTTCTTGTAGGTGAAGAAGAGAAACTTCAGCTCCAACAGTTCAACGCAGCCCAGAAAACTTTGTTCCGTATGATACATTGAGGATATTTTCTTCTAACAATGTTTGCTTCTTTAATTCATATCCTCCTAAAATGAGTCATTTTTTAAATAGGGAGTGATGATTAATTTTAGTTTCTCATTTGTACTAAGTTTAATGAGTTCTACTGATACAACTTACATATAGAATGTCATCTAGAGATTTTAAACATTACTTACCTGTGCCTGCTCCACCCTCCTCTTGCCCGTTCTGGGGGTGTCCCCATGGCTCCACCATTTTGGCTCCTACAGCACCACTCAAAGCCCCCCAGGTAAGATCTCTGCCCCAACCAGGTCCCAGAGGTGGCCAAGGCAGCCACCTCTATGTCTCAGTTGTCTGTGGCCTTCATCTCTCCCTAAGTCCTAAGGCCCTCACTCTGATGTCACACTGTCTGGCTCAGGCTGGATGGCTGTGCCACCATGCCAGCCATTTTCTCAGCCTGTCTCCCAGGGACAGCAAATCATTCCTTCAAAAACTGTCCCCTCACTCACCATCCTGCTCCAGAGCAAAGTGATCCTCTGGCTGGCTGCCACGGCCCAAGCCTTCACTGACTAGTCCCCTGTGGTCACCACTGCTCCTACTCTTTTTGAAGGCAGCCCCCCACCAAAACCAGGAGGTCTTGGCAGACTCCTTAACTCCTACCCAGATTTTACCACCACATCCACAGCTGGGGCCCAGCTGCTTGGCCTCCAGATCCAAAATTTACCTTTGACTTTCTGAAATTCTAAGAAGAGTCTGCTGTCACCTTTGCCTACGCTTCTGTAAGTGTCGCTGACACTCCTACGTGAGGTCCAGTCTTTCCCATGGGAACTCTCAGGCACCCTGCAGGGACTCATCTGCAGTTTTCTCAATTTGATGTCATGGCACTGAAAGCCAAGAACCAGCTCCACAGTCAATTCCAAGAAAACACAAAAAATGCACACAAATATTTTCCATGAGAGACTTCCCAGCAAAAAACAGATTCAGGGATCAGAGGCCAAAAGAAAAAGAAAAGAAAAAAAAGTCAGTTTCCCTTTTCTAAGAAGTCTCACATGTTTTTCAATTTTTATTTTATTAAGATTTGTAAGCCAGGTGTCATGGTGCATGCCTGTAATCTCAGTGGCTCTGGAGGCTAAGGCAGGATGATTGCAAATTGGAGGCTAATGTCAGCCAAATTGGGGCTCTAAGCAACTCAGCGAGACCCTGTCTCTGAATAAAATACAAAAGAGGGTCGGGGACGGGGCTCAGGGTTTAACTGTCCCTGAGTTCAATCCCCAGTGCCTTCCTCCCCAAAATGGCAATACTGTGGGTTGAACCCAGGAACAGTCTTTCTACCCATGACTGTTTTGAGACAGGGTCTCACTTATTTGCTAAGGCTGTCCTTGAACTTGTAATCATTGAACTAACTGCTCCTTGCCTGAACAAGTGGTTTGGTGTAGAAATTTTATGTTTAGAATCTTATTCGCTAAGAACAACTGCTAAAATATGTGCAGATGATTGCCCAAGGATATTCACTTCGATGCTAACTGTGACTGAGAAGGAACTGAAATGTCCACCAGAAGACAATAGACTATAATCAACACTTCTTTATCTTTTCAGTGCAGGTTCCTGCTAAGTTATTTGAGGCAGGATTACTCTGCGGCATGCTAACTGTCCTTGAAATATTCTTATAAGACATGAAAGTTTAGATATCATTTTGATTGTAAGTGTTGCTGTTGTTATTGTTATAATAATAATAATAATAATAATAATAATAATAATAATAATAATATTTATTATTATTATTATTATTATTTGATACTAGGGATTTAACCCAGGACCACTTAACCTCTGAGCCCTGTCCCCAGCTCCTTTTATATTTTATTTAGTGACAGGACCTCACTAAGTTGCTGAGGCTGGCCTCCAGCTTGTGATCCTCCTGCCTCGGCCTCCTGAGCTGCTGGGATGACAGGATTGAGCTTCTGCACTCAGCTATAATTTTAAACATTTGCACACTGAAAATTCAGAAGAAATGATTCTGAAACAGTTATCTTCCCCCAGAAAAATACTCTGCATACATGAAAACTTCCAGCAGATGTGCCCAACGGGAGGCAGGGCCATTACCTTGGTCGGTGTTTATGGTGGTGGGGTTGAAGGCCTTCCCCAGGATGGTTTCACAAATGTTGCTTGAGATGGAGAGGGAAAAGCCAGAGCCCAGGCCGTGCCCTTTATAATGAAGCTCATCCAAAAGGAAGACGATCAAGCCTGCCACAAAGAACTGCAGAATTAAAATAAATTAATTAATAAAAGTGAACTCTGTGTTACTGGACACAATGCCCTGGTTCCTTCCATCTTCAATAACAGGGCTCTCTGCTATGAGGGCCAAATAAAAGACCCTTCTTCAATCTGCCTCATGAAAATTCAGAAGCCAAAGCCAGGGTCTTTCAATTCTTTATTTTTTTTTTAATCTATTTTTTAGTTGGAGGTGGACACAACACCTTTATTTTATTTTTATGGGGTGCTGAGGATCGAGCCCAAGGCCTTGTACATGCCAGGTGAACCTCTGCCACTGAGCCCCAGCCCCAATATTTCTTTTTGTTTCTTAATTGTTTTTGGGTTTGCAGGTGGACAGCATTCCTTTATTGATTTCAATATTTCTCGTTGTAGATGGGCGCAGTGTCTTCATTTGATTGATTTCTTTTTGGGCAGTGACCAGCCTCCAACCCGGGGCCTTACCCTGCTCAGGCCAGTGTTTAGCCTTGAGCCCAGCCCTGAGCCTGGCCTGGCCCCAGCTCTGGCTGAGTACTGCTGAGGAGGAAGAGGGACAACAGGGTCACTCAGGAAGCGGGGTGAGAGTGGGGGTTCACCTGAGTGATGATCAGAAGGCAGATCCCAGAACCCATCTTTGAGGGGGTC
Source organism: Callospermophilus lateralis (assembly GCF_048772815.1). Lineage (NCBI taxonomy): Eukaryota > Metazoa > Chordata > Mammalia > Rodentia > Sciuridae > Callospermophilus > Callospermophilus lateralis. The sequence goes on from NC_135311.1 coordinate 43,312,792, forward strand.
CCTGTCCATGCCTGTCATCACATCCATAATGGACTGGCCGATGGTGACAATCATGCCAAACACTAGAGTCCTAAGAAAATCTTGAGAAGAGTTTGGAAGAAATTCAGATGACAATACTGACACTGCCCACGGAAACCTTGGTGAGGAGTGTCCAACTGTCACACATCAAAGCGCATGAGAACTCAGAGGCTTTGTAGTGAAAGCACCTTTCATCTTTTTTGTGGCTTTTGGGATTGAACCTAGGGCCTTTCGGACGGTAGGCATGTGCTTTACTAAATTTCAGACCAGTCATCTTAAATCTTTTTTTTTTAAAAAATGATCTTGAATTCTTAATATGGAAAATCATTTTTAAAAAATTGTCAAGGGTAAGGAGAAAACTTCTGGGGCTGTAGCTCAGTGGAAGAGGCACTGAGTTCCATTTTCAGGTCTGCAAAAAAAAAAAAATATTAAAAACAAAGAGAGAAAGAAAAAAACACCCAATTTGGGCTTTAGAAAAATAATGCAAATTTTTTGGTTGTTTGTTTTGATTTTTGTACTGGGGATTGTACTCAGGGTCACTCAACCACAGAACCTCATCCCCAGCCCTATTTTGGTTTTATTTAGAGACAGAGTCTCACTGAGCTGCTTAGGGCCTCGCTGTTGCTGAGGTTGGCTTTGACTCACAATCCTCCAGGATCAACCTCCTGAACTGCTGGAATTAGAGGTGCGCACCACTGCACTAAGCCAAGTATATTATAAAATGTCAAAAATAAAAATTAAAAAAAAGAAAACCACTTATTAGTGCTTTAGAAGGATAATGCATTAATTTAAGGCATTGAATAATAAATGCATTACTTAATATTTAATAATGCATTACTTAATTCATTAATGATTAATGCATTAATACATAAATATATTCTACAATCTTGATTTGTGTCTGAAACTCACAATTTAAGTTAGATGGATTTCTCACTGAATTATTTAACCTAGTAACTTAAGATTTCTAAGACATGCTGTATGGAAGATCGCAGAGTAGAAAATTGTAAATATTGTTTTCTAAATAGCACATTCCAGTTAACAGAGGCTAGGCTTGGCTGACTCTGATGCTGGACCCCATTATTGGGGCTGCCTATCATTTGATACAGCCAATACTCTTAACCTAGTTTAACAGTATGGAGAAACTGAGAATCCAGAACTATTATCTAAATTTCTTCCACATCAAAAAATCTAATCAACAGCAGAGCTGGACTGAGAGGACCACCTTTTTGCTCATTAAATCCATTTAAATACAGAAGAAAAATAGCACTTGCTAAATAACTACCATGTGTTAGGCACTGTGAGAGTGATTATGTAATTTAATCCTTTTTTTTTTTTTATACTGAGGACTGAGCAGACGTGCTTCACCTCTGAGTCTCATCCCCAGCCATTTTTTATTTTATTTAGAAACAGGGTCTCACTGAGGTGCTTAGGGCCTCACTAAGTTGCTGAGGTTGACCTCCAAATAGTGATCCGTCTGCCTCAGCCTCCAAATCTGCTGTAATTAGAGGCATACTCCACAGCATCTGGCTTTGATTGAATTCTTATGACAGCTCTGAAGTAGATGTCACATCCTTCGTGAGGTATGAAAATCATGGCTGGTGAAGGGGTGACCTCCATGCACTAATCCTTCATGTCCATCCTCTGGGGCATTCCTGCCCTCCCCTGCCCTGCCTGGCCTTCCCCCATACCCAGCACCTCCCAGAAGTGCTCTCTCACTAAAAGGCCTTGGAGCACCTACAGGGTCGGCAGGCAAAGCACACAGGCCAAACTGGGCTGTTTTAATGCCCCCAATTTTAGAGCCAATTCAAATTCTCAACTAGACACCAGAAATGTACCCATGATCTTTCTTAAATTTCTGGGCTCCCGTTGAAGAGGGCTTGGTCTTTTGGGGTGTCACCCACTTCAATCATCTTGGTGAAAGCCAAGAGCTGCATGATGAGGCCCAAGGTGACCATTGCAGAGATACCTAGCTCCATGAGTGTGCCTAAGGTAATGGGCAGCCACAAAGCCCCTGTGAGCTCAAGAAAACAAGACATTATTTAATAAAATGAACCTACAGAAATGAATGTGTCCCCTTTTCCACATTGGATGGGCTTCAGGTTGCTGGCAGCAATTATAGCATAACCCCCCAAAACCAAAGATAAGAAAAAAACTCAGTCCCTCTGTCAAGCCCACCAGACCCCATGTCATTCTGTTTGGAAAGTCATGTACCCCTCAAGAGCCTGCTGCATTCCCATCCCCATGGACAGATCCATTCTGGCTGGACAGAGAGGCCCATCCTTCATCAGTTCATAAAACTGGAGAACATTCCAATCATTTCCTGAGTCTGCAGATGGGGCTGGCACCTTTGAATCTAGTTGGGAATCAACCTTCCCTTTCCATCATGTTCAGATGAGCTCTGATTCTGAGTGACTGGAACCTCTTTGGAACCCCATTTTTAAACCGTGTTCATCAAATGCACCATCAACATACACAAGAAAATCATTTCTAGACCCACAGGTGACTGGTTAGATTTGACCCTCCACTGTCACTCATGGTTTTGATCCATATATTTCACCTGTAGATATGAAAAAGATGCAGCTGGGAAACCAATAGAGAGTTCTAGAGAGTGTTCTATGTGGACTCACCATCTCATTTCAGGGATTTCAAACACTCTAGTTTTTTTAAGTTTTCAGAAATTCTCAAGCAGAGACTTATCTTGCTCTTCCAGGTTTTGTATTGCATTCAAACCCCACTCTTAAGAAGATGGTGTTTCCCAGGCTGAATGCACCGTTGATCAGGCTATTTGACATGGCACATGCAGACTTTCCAGGCCACAGAGCTGCCCATTCTCTGAGCTCCACAGAAAGGCTGTAGTTCAACTAAATGTTGCTGGTCCAGCAGAAAAGAGGCACAGTGAGTCTAAGCCTCCCGCTGTTGGAGGCCAGAATCCCTCACATCCAGTAGAAAGGGTCCACAGAATCTGAGGCCATAATACCAAACAAAGGATCTGGAAACAAGTAGAAACCAATGGAGTGGCACATTGTTCTCCCCTCTCCCTCTTGCCCCAACAACAGCACAGGAGACCGGATTGACTTGACAGCAGACTAAGAAGATGAAAAGGGGGATGGCTCGCCACAGCACCTTTGCCTTTAACTGGATCTGCAGAAGAGGTAGAATCAGAGGACATGAAGTTTCCCAGTAAGTCATTAAAAATAGAGTCCAACAGACACTTTCTCTGATCACCAAGAAAGGCCAATTTGGGCTGGGGGCACAGCTCCATGGGGAAGCCCTTGCCGAGCATGCATGATGTTCTGGGTTTAGTCTAAAACAGACAACTTCCACCAAAAAAGCAAAGAAGCCAAACCATGCACCAAGGAGAGTCCTGAAAGGTGAGTCTCATGCTTTCTGTGGACAAAGCCAATGCGAAGATGTCCATAGGTATCACGTCTGGGAATGCTCATATCATACAGCATCATGATCTTCCCACTGCTTAAGTGAGTTCAATGACAAAGCTGTACTCTTAACCATTAACATGAACAGTTTAGATGCTCAAGGAGGAGTAAGAGGAAGGCAAGTTCAAAGATAAAAGTAAGGCAGTGAGCCACTCTATGGGACCCTGTCTCTCAATAAAAAACAAACTAGGTCTGGAGACATCTCTCAGTGAGTGGTTGCTTCTGAGTTCAATCCTAGGGATAAGTAAGTAAGTAAGTAAGTAAGTAAGTAAGTAAGTAAATAAATTCTTTGCGTTGTTGACATTTTTAAAATAATATTTAATCTTTTTTTATTTATCTCTTCTCTGATGTTTAGTATTTTTTCTTCTACTAGCTTTGGGTCAGGCACGTTCTTGATTTTCTACCTCCTTGTAGAGGAAGTCTTGGTTGTTTTCTTTTTTGATGTAGGTATGTACTGATCTAATCATCTTAAAATTGCCTCTGCTCTATGATATAGGGTTTTTTGTTTTGTGTTTCTATCATCATTTTTCTCAAGAATCTTTAAAAATTTCCATTCTGTTTGTCATTGACTCTGCTATTTGAGAGCTTTTTGTTATAATCGCAGACATGCAGGATGTTTCTGAAGTTCCGCCTGTTGTAGGTTTCCAGTTTTATTACATTGTGTTCAGAAAAAAAGTTATTTCAAATGATTTTTAGCTTTTAAAATTTGTTAAGGTTTGTTTTATGACTTAATCTGTTGTCTATTCTGGAGAATGTTGTTGGTACTGTTGTGAAGAATTTGTCTTCTTTTGGTTTTTGTTGGAAAGTTCAGTTAAGCCTATCTGCTCTGCAGTGTACTTTAAATTCTGTGTAAAGCAAGAAGAGACAGAAGCAAGATATTGTGTATATTGTATTTCTGATGAGAGGTTCAAGTCTGTGAGATTTTCCAGAGTACTTACGGTTTTGTTTATGTGACTTCTGGTAACAAATAGGGTTTATTTTGTGTGTGTGTGTGTGTGTGTGTGTGTGTGTGTGTGTGTGCGTGTGTAGAGGGGTTGTATGTTGTATTTCTGTGTGCATGCATACTCAGTGTTTGGTTATATCATGTGCATGCCTTCAGGAAGTGTAGAGTATATAGGAATGTATAAGCCTGCATTTGGAAAGTATACATTATAATTGCATGTCCGTCAGTACCTGGGTGATAACAGGCATGTGTATTTGTGGGTATGAGTATATTTTTTTTAGAAAGGAAGTGGTGGTGTGTGTATTTGGGGAAAGCAGGGATAAAGGTGATTTATGCATCTGTGTTTTTGTTGGGATGGCAGTGAGTTGTGGGTCATGCACCTGTTTCTAAATGTGAGGTGTTTTAATGATATCTGTGGTGAAAGGAGTTTTAATGAGTGTGCATCTTTCCATGTATGTGCCTCAGCAAGAGGTGTTCACAGGTCTCTGTGGCTGGGTGGCATGTGTGCATAAAGATCTCTTTGAACTTCCCCAAGATTGAGTGGAACCAGAAATACCCTGATTACAAAAATGTAACATTCTTAACCCTAAATGACACAGGTACAACCACCAACATACACACATAACCATTCAAGCTAATTAGAGTCATAAAGATATAAGAATAGGGTGTTATAATCCACTGGTATATTAACCTATTTAAGATGGTTGGGCTTTTTATACAAAAAATCCTGAAGTAGTCCTGAAGAATATTTGGATTGAAACAGGTGAGAAATATTGGTTGAGGCCCACTGCTATTTTGTGTTTCACTAATATTAATGCAGAGACCATTAGGAGCAGCACACTAGCTGAGCTGAATAAAGATAGCCAATTTCAAAGAAAATCATATTTTATATAATACAGGACCTTTTAGATCACATCAGGTTAACTCTTTTGGAAAGCAAATGTGTAAGCCATGCAGTTCACAAGACATGACATGGATCATCCACATTCCGCATGGCTTGTTAGGCCTCTGTTTGGCAGCAGAAGACCCTCAAACCTGACTCCCCAAAAAAGAGATTCCTGTAGTCCAATACTGGGATTAGAAAATTGTAGTAAACTATGGTGAAAGCAATTTTGAAGACAGATGCCTTCTGTTTGTTTCCAGAAAAAAGAGTAAAGAAAATATAAGTTAAAAAGTCCTTTTCCATGAAATACTATTTGTTTTGCTTTGTGAGCATACCCTATAGAAGAAAATAGAATTCTGACTGTGAGGGGAAATCTGGACCTCCAGTGATTGTTATAGAAGAATAGGAAATGTTGACACCAAGGGTATGCTATTAAATACTTAGCATAGGATTGCCTACTTCTTTGAGAGAAGGCTCTGTGGTAAATAGAAAATGCTGGTAAAATCTTTTCTTTTGGTTTCATGAAGCATAGAGTTTTATTTGATGTTTGAGATCCACTGTGCTTTGAAAGATAATCTTCTTAGCATCCCTGCCATAGGTTTTTATGAAAGGTGATTTAGCGTACTGTGATGGGCTAACATCCATTTCTTCTTTTTATGGGAAACATTTTTTAGTATAAAAAATAAAAATGGTCAATACTCTTTAATAGGGAATTTTATTCATCATTGAGTGGAGGCTTTCTTAAAATGCTTTTATTCAAAGACATCTTTTTTTAGAGAGAGAGACAGACAGAGAGAGAGAGAGAGAGAGAGAGAGAGAGAGAGAGAGAGAGAGAGATTTTTAATATTTATTTTTTTAGTTTTTGGTGGATACATCTTTATTTGTACATGGTGCTGAGGATCAAACTCAGGGCCGTGCACATGCCAGGTGAGCACACTACTGCTTGAGACATATCCCCAGCCCCCTCAAACACACCTTTTATTTAAAATATAGAAATGACTGGCTTTACAAAGCCAGTTATGTAAAAAAAAAATTCAAACACTTTAAAATAAACATATCACTCACATTATATTTTCTACAAAAATATTTTATTTACCATTAAATTTAGAAAAATATATAAGAATCAAATTATTTCAATTACATATAAAAGTTAACCTTAGATAAAACATATATAAATTTATACATAGTGTTCTATAGTGCACATACACATACATATTCTAAAATATATATTAGATTTCATCGACTTGGAGAAAAATTTCAGGAAGTATCTAGTATTGATATTGTTTAATAAACTTTCATGAATAAGTAATTACAAAATCGTGTCTAAACTTGTGAGAAATAATTTCATATGTTATCTTTATCCCAAGAAAGTAAGTTTTCAGAGATTTATTAGAGGACACATAATCTGTCATTCCTCACTGTCTTATCATGCATTCACTACTTTTCTTATTTTTATTGTGGATTCTCTTGTACATTAAGACTTTTTTCTTCATTTGTATATTTAGTTTTCCACTTCTACCTATTTTGTTTTACTTTCATAATCACTCTTTGTATTCTGTCTTTCTGTATCTCAAAGAATAGATTTAAATGAGACAATATATTATTTTTTAATAAATGAATATATTTTAGTTGCTTAAAAAGTACTTGCTTTTTTTCACAATATGTTACAGTTATTCTTGAGTATTACAAACTCCACAATGGAATATATACAACATTTCAACATATATAAACATGCTTTTTTATTTTTGTATTTAAATATTTGATTCCCTCTGAATTTGCTCACAATCTTTTATGACATAATTTTTAGATTTTATTCTAATTTATTATAAAACACAGTAGAATGCATCGTAATTCATATTACCCAAATAGAGTACAATTTTTCATATCTCTTGTACACAACAGAGTCACACCATTCATGTCTTCATACATGTACTTAGGATAATGACATCCATCTCATTCCATCACTTTCCTATCCCCATGCTCCCTTTCTTCCCCTTCCTCCACGCTGCCTTATCTATAGTTTTTTCTGTTCCTCCCATGCTTCTCCCTCCTTTCCATTACGTATCAGAAATTTTATTTCACAGAAAACATTCAGCATTTGGTTTGGGGGGAATAGCTTACTTCACTTAGCATAATATTCTTCAGCTCCATCCATTTACTTGCATATGCCATGATTTCATTCTTTTAAATGATGAGCATTATCCCATTTTGTATAAAAAGAACATATTCTTCATGAATTCATATTCTGAAGGGCATCACAGCATACTAAAAGAATGCAGCTACAACAATGTTTATACTACCACAATTTAAAAAATGATTTTAACTACCAGATTATAAATGCTTTTTCTAAAAATCTGATATAAAGGTATAAAAACTCTACATGGTTTCTATTGAACATTGTGGATGTTGAAGGTGTTTAATATTTTCTTATATATTTATCATCAGAAATACTATTATTTCTACTAATAGAATGTTTCTAAAATGAAAATATTAAATGGAGAAGCCAATAAAGTAATAGCCTTGCCTCATAATGTATTAGGTGTAAGACTTTGTAAATATTATAGTATTTTTTAGGTGTAAAACCTTAACTAGATTTCATTTGAATCTTACCTTTTCGCACTTAGTAACTTTATAAACTATGATATATCACTTAACTCGGAAATTCTCAGTTTGCTTATCTGTCAATCATTCATAATTGCTCTCAGATTTTTCTGGAAAATTTGAACATGCCCAACATTGTTTTCTTTTTCTTTTTTAAAAATATTTATTTATTTATTTATTTATTTATTTATTTATTTTTTAAAGAGAGAGAGAGAATTTTAATTTTAATTTTGTTTTTTTTTTTTTTTTTTTTTTTTTAATTTTTGGTGGACACAACATCTTTGTTTGTATGTGGTGTTGAGAATCAAACCCAGGCCACACACACTCCAGGCAAGCGCACTACCTCTTGAGCATCATCCCCAGCACTGTTTTTTTTTTTTTTTTTTACTTATATGTTATGAAAGAAATTTTCAGAGTTCTCTAAAGTAAAGTAGCCCTGAAAAAAAGCAAGCGCTCTATACAATGTAGACATGCAGTGGTCATAACTTTTGAGATCAGAACTACATGAAGCTTGGTTTCGTATACTCCATCAATTCAAGTTTTGTAAACAAGGGATAAGACAATGTTTCTATACCATGAAGAAGACCTCATAGCAGGAAGGTACATACTGCAGTCACTTATCCCCATGAAGTCCCAATATCACATCCACTTATCACATCCACCACATTTGCAAAAAACATCTCATTACATCAAAACTGGTATATGAGATGTAACCTCACTAAAAGTCTCACCAAGCACAAAAAAATTTGGACACCATACATGGGAGGGAGGAAGCCAGGACCAGATCAAACAGAAACTGCTTGCATTAAGACCTGTAGCCACCTTGGTGATGTAGCTGAACACAAAGAAAAATCAAAACATGAGTATTGGGGTTTATAGATAAGTGTGCAAAAAGCTTATTTGTTCTAAGGCAAGGAAGCAATCTAAACCATAATTGTAACTATACACTTATAAATCACAATTTTAAACAAAAAGACAGAAAAACAGGCAGAAGTATCAAATTAAAGAACAGGATAGAGTTTTTAAGTCATAACAGAAGACTTGACAATCCTTACCAAAGGGGTGAAGATGTCCAGAAATTTTCCTTTATGAAGGTCATTTGTGGAAGGAGTGAGTTTTTCGTTTCTGAAGAAAATTTTGGCAGAAAGTATAGAATAAGAGAAGGAATAGCAAAAGCACAAAAGTCACAGAAGGAAGCTAGAGTCTAGTAAGATGTTCAGTTAAAGGGTTGGGGATATAACTCAGTTGGTAGAGTGCTGGCCTCACATTCACAAGGCCCTGGGTTTAATCCTCAGTACCAAAAAGAAGTTCAGTTACAAATTTTTATTGTATTTATCATGATGTCATTTAGAACTATTATTAGTACTATTATTTAAATCAGGAATTGAACCCACAGGTGCTAAACTACTGAGCCAAACCCCAGCTCTTTCTTTTCTTTTTTCTTTCTTTCTTTTTTTTTTCTTTTTTTGAGACTTAATCTTGCAGAATTTCTGAGACTGGCTTTGAGATTGCAATTCTCATGCCTTAGTCTCTAGAGCCAACCAAGATTACAGGCATTCACCACCATGCCCAGCTTGGAATTTTTTAAAGTTATTTTATTTTTATATATCAGGACTTCATCTGACAATGATTGTATTTTCTTTTGCTAATGTTTTGAATAGAATCTGTACCTTATAGCACAAATAACCTAAAAACTCACTCTTTATGTAAATATGATATCGTCTTAGCATGAGTGGAATGACTCTACAGTTCTTTATGTGACTCCCTAAGTATCATCAAGCATAATGTCAAATCTTTGATATTGTTCCATAAGAAATTTGGAAAAGAATGTGGCACATTAAATGTATATTCCAATAAAATTGAAAAGCCTTGAAAAATATGTCCCAGATACTTGTGCTTTAATCCATTATGAGTAATCTTTTAGACTGTATAGTTGAGAAAATAAATGTTGTTTAGAACCCCACATCTCAGTGATTTATTTAATCAATGCTTATTTCCCACTCTAAAAGGTCTAAAGTGAACAAAATTTAATGGTCAGGCAGGTATACTGTGTGACTTACATCTGAGATAGTATTCAGAACTCTGGGGTTCCTGAATTTCATGGGTTTTAAGAATCATTTTTCCTCTACAATTTGTTAGTAACACAAGAGTACGTGTTTCCATCAAAAATATCAACCTTAGTCTCCCAGACTTTAGAAATCTTCACTTTGTGATGGTGTGCTTTGGGAGAGGCATTAGCTTTCAGAATCAGTTTCAGCCTTCAGCACACTTGTTCGTGCTACTTGCCATCTTGAAGTATTTTTTCCAGCAAAAAGTATGCTTAGAGAGTTATTTTGTGTATGGAGATAAACTTGAATTTTTATTTAATTTGCCTCTTGGCTGATTCATGTCTCTTAACCAGTGATGAATTTCTATTAATAATTTTACATGAATAATAAATGTAAAGGCATATTTAATAGGATAAAATTATAACTAAAAATAGAATGAGCCATTTTGCCTTCATTAGGATTGCCAAATGAGAAAGAAATTTAATGTATTTTAAATATTTTTAATTTAAAATTATTGTACTTAAAATATTATAGCAATACCTTTAAAACTGTTTCTTTATCTTAAAATATATGATTGAAACTTTATAACTTAAAGATTGTTTTTTTAAAGCTGAACTCAATGAATCACATCTCACCAAGTGCAAAATTCAAAAATGAAGGCAGAGAATTTGTATATTAAAAACAAGATTAAATTATTTTTTAAAAAAATAGATGGCTATTATAAAATCTGAAAGATTATGTTGAAAAGATGCTTCAGAATAAAAACAGAAGATTAGATAAGGAGATTAAATTTTCCTAACATGATTCTAAAATGAGAGAAATGAGATATGGAAAAGGGGAGACAGAAAATGAAAAAATAAAATTCCCTACTGTTGAGTGGGAATGTGAATCTTCAAAGAGTTTTAAGTCTTTCCACAAAGTAAAAAGTGATCATGAATAAAGGTGCCAAACCCACAGTTGTCCCTGTGTTACCACCAGTCTCTCTGTCTAAAAACACAGGAGAAGTTGTTTCATGTTTTTTGAGATAAGGTTTAAAACTAAACATACAAGCCAGTCAAACTTTCTTTAAACTATGAGCTAAAGATAAAGACCATGGTGTCAACACAGACTTTATATCCTGTGATATTACTGTGTCTGTGTTTTAAACAATTTCATCTGTTGCTTTATGAATTTTTAAAAATGACTGAATTCTGTAATGGAGTCCTTTGTAAATTACCTGATAAATGTTGAATAAGAAAAAGTTATCTACCATATCTAGAAAGGCATTAAAATTAATCTATAGAACTAGAAGTAAAAGTGTCCCAGAAATGAATGTAAATTTGCTAGTTTACATTTAACTTCTGGATTCTTACCATGTATCCATTAAATTATAAGATTTGAAGAAAAATATTTTAAGACAGTTTGTACTAGTTATTTGTCTTGGCTAAGGGAAGTCAGACGTCTTAAGACCAACTCCATTCCTCTTTGATATACCCCTAAATGCTGTGTGGTCCTGCACTGGCTTTGGCCTTGTTTTTCAGTTCCTACTCTTCTGTAGCACTTTTTGTTCTGACATTATTTAAATTGTGCTCTCATTCTGGTGGTTCTACACATTCTGTATTATCAGCAACAAGCACAGGGTAATCATTAATTATTGAAGAAATACGAAGGCAAATTACTTCTAAAAAATAGATAAAGAGAGCTAATTATTTTCTTTAACTTTTTTAAGACCTAAATTTAATTACTCAAAAACTTGTTCTTCATTTTTTTTTTTTGATGTCACACTGGAAAGACATGAGAGAGACACATGGACAGACACAGGGGATGTATACAATTTTCTGAGGTTAAACCTTGTTGTGCACACCCATTTCTCATGTATTTGCTTAAAATTCTGACTTCTTTACTCTAATATATAAAATCATTAAGATTTGGTAAAGTAGAATGCTTATTAGTTTTGACTTTACATCAAAATTGATTGATATTTTCTTGCCAAGAATTTATTTATTTCATGATCCTCAGATTTTTGAGGCTTACTTAATATTCTTATCATCTTTCTCTTATGCTTGCATTACTCAGAGACAGAATTGCTGTATTCTTTCATATGTATTTCTTAAGAGCAAAAACTTCATAGTATTTGTTTGGGTATCAAAGGTATTTTAAACTAATCTCATGGTAAAAGAACTCTAAATACTCCTTTCTATGTTTTACATTTTCAAATTGAGGTTTTTTTCAGAGCATATTTTACTGAATATTTGTGTTTCACAATAACAGACTCAGAAATTTCAGTCACTAAAAGCCATTTATTTACTGATATATGTACAATTTGGATTTTTAATTTTGTGCAGCTACAATCATATTTGATAATAATATTTATGATGCTTTCATGAACAAAAGTATATTACAAAAATAGATGTATTTCACTATACCTTAATAAAAATGGACATGTATATGTATCATTATTTAAATGTTTATTTTCACCTCTGGGTATATTTTACCAATATTATTATAAAATAAATCATATAACATTTATTAATTTATGTTTATTTGTTTGTACCATATTCATTTATTATGTTATTGTTGTATACATATTACTGGTTAGCACATTCTTTTTTTTTAAAGAGAGAGAGAGAGAATTTTAATATTTATTTTTTAGTTTTCAGCAGACACACATCTTTGTTTGTATGTGGTGCTGAGCTTCGAACCTGGGCTGCATGCATGCCAGGCAAGTGCGCTACTGTTTGAGCCACATCCCCAGCCCCAGGTTAATACATTCGTAAAAAGAAAATGCTATTTAATAACCATAGTAATGGAATATTAAAGAGCATTTTAAACTACTCTTTTAATACATATTTTCTTTTATCTTTCTAAAACCTTCTAAAATGTGTAAATTTATAAATATACACATTAAGGAACAAGAGATCCAATGCAATAAGTAATATATCAAAGAACCAAAACCTGATAAATTCAGTGCTAGAATTAACAGTTTTCCTGAATTGCAGGTCAATGATGTCTCTAAAGCAGATAGTAAGCAAAACATTAAAATATCTAAATAACTGTAATTAAAATGATTCAGCAAACTATTTGGCATGACCATATATGGCCTCAATTTTAATCAAATATATATTAGATTTATTTATTATATATAGGTTAATTTATTCCTATATGATCACTATCTCTTCTTTGAGAAATGACCTCTAGTAAACAGCCTCATTTGGCCTCAGGATGTGTGTACAGTAAGAAAAAAAGTCTCAAGAGTTCTATTATATTCATAATATATTCACATATTCCCAAGGCCTTTCACATACTGGTCAGTCACACACAGCAAGCAATTTGAAAGTTCATGAAGTTTTGCAGTATAACATTGTTATCCTTCCAAGCCATTTCTAAGAATTCTGTGTGATTTATTGAAAACATCAAGGAAAATGAATATTTCTTTTTAAACTCAGAACTTGAAATGACACTGGACTCAAGAGATCAAGTTTATGAAGACAGGAGTTATGTGTTATGGCTTCTGTTGATCTGCAGAAGAGCTGTCAAGGTGAAAGGGGTTGTGTGAGAATGGCCTTAGGCCTGAGCCTAAGCAACTCCTGTAATGCCAGATTCATGAGACCCCAATAGACCTCCAGGAGCTGAATCTGATGCAGTCACACAAGAGTGTTTATTGTAAGCTCAAGCCTGGACTCACAACCATTTCAGATATAGTGGTCCCAAAGAGTGAGTCTTGACCCTTAATTCATTGAGGATTAATAGATTTTGTGGGATGTTGTATGCATCACAACATCACACAGCCAATCATTTCACATCAGAGAAAAGTCAAACAACAACTCTTAACATTGATTAGCACATTCATTGGCAGAAACAAGTTGTGTAAGGGTGATTGGTTAGTTCAAGTTGTGGATACTTTTGAACCTATTGGTTTAGGCCATGAGAGGTTGCAAGAGTGTATATGATAAACTTGCCTAATCATGTTACCAATCAACAAAACTACTGGGAAGGTCACCTGGTGTTTCAGGTATTTTCTGTGTCTCATGATTTTTGTGGTAGCTAGGGGGTTGCTGTGGGTCCTAACCTAGTGTAACTGAGTCAGGATCACTTGGAATGGAAGATCTCTCCAGTAATTTACAGACAAACAACTCAGCAGGGTTGGTATATGCCTAGGAGCACTCTGAGTTTTTCCATGGAAAAGGGTAACTCCCCCCTTTGGACAGGCTTTGCTGTGAGGTGGCTGGTTTCTCAAAAATGGAGTCACATCAGTTTCTCACTCCATTTAAAATACTCCATTTTGAAACCTGAGGTCATTAATAGAGGGCACTTTTCACCAGGCACACCCACAGAGCCCTCTAATATGGCCTCACACAAATTACTTGTCCTCACCCTGATAAGCCGAATAAAGCCTCTGGCAGGCTTTCCTCTCCTGATAAGAGTGAAAGGTGAGGATATCAGGATGGAGACCACCAGACCAGATATTTCTGACCTCAGGGTAAATGAGAAATCTGGTGGCACCTGATAATTACAAGGTGTGGTAAAAAATAAAAAATAAAAACAAAATTTAGTATAAAAAATAGAGCTAAAAACAGGGATTTAGCCAGCCTAAACGAGTATGTACTCCAGCTGGAGAGCCTGATGAGGACCTACACTGACATCCCATCACTTGCCATCATTTTCCTATTCTCTGTGTGATCCTCACTGCTCTCAAACTCTACCGCCTTGTCTGGACCTTTGTGAGAGCTGCAACTTCTCCCTGTGACCCTCTCTTCAACTGGTCGTCCACTCCCCACCAGAAAAAGCCTGTTTTGGTTTAGTACCTGATCACTGCTGTCTGAGTGAGTGTGAATCTGCAGGACATAAAGCCTAAGGCTTGAGAGTTTTGAACTTAGCATTCAGAGGAAATGTCTGTCACTAGCCTGTCATGATTAAATCTGTTTTGCAATGTTCAGAATTAATCTAATATTGTTTTCGGGGAATTAATTAATCTAGAATTGCTTGGTGTTATTTGATTATCTCCACTGGAGGGCCTATCATTAAGGATTGTTGTTTTATTCATTAGGAACCTATAGAGTAAAGTTGTATTAAGAATTTGAGTGAATAAAGAATTAAAAGGGGCAGAAATGCATGGACATTCTTTATTTCTCCCGTTGAATGCAATGTCACAAATTTGCTCCCTGGCAAAATGTTGTTATTATTTTTAAAGTATTAAATTAAGGAATTCTTATCACTAAAGATTATTATTATCTTCAATTCTAAATGTTGACTTTACTGTTGGCATTACCTCTGTCCTTTAACTGTTATTGTTAAGGCTATTTACTGGTAATGAGGCCTTGCTTTCCCAATGCTGAAGTATAACACCAGAGAAGCACATCAAGGCAAGTTTAGAGTGGAAAGTTGAAGCTTAATAAAGGACAGCAGAAAAGACTTCTCCCTGGAGGAAGAGGGGGACCCAATGAAGTGGTACCCCCTTTCTCCACAGAAAAGTCCACT
The DNA here is from genome assembly GCF_048772815.1 of Callospermophilus lateralis. Taxonomy (NCBI): domain Eukaryota; kingdom Metazoa; phylum Chordata; class Mammalia; order Rodentia; family Sciuridae; genus Callospermophilus; species Callospermophilus lateralis. The sequence continues at coordinate 43,328,176 of NC_135311.1, forward strand.
TCACCATGGCTGATATGGGGACTGTCAGACAAAGAGTCTCTGCAAAAGAGTTCAATGTAGATAAACTTTCTATTTTTGTGTTGCCCTGTTTACTTGGCCACTGGCCAAGGTGCTGGACACCCCCTTATATTTTCACAAATATATCCAGTATAGTACTTTGAAGAAATTGCAAACAAGGCCTCTGGCCTTGAGCTGGGCTTCACAGAGATGTCTACATTTTTAAGATAAGTTACAAATTGGCTCCATGGTAACAGCTGGCAAAGGGAGGAAGAAAGGGAAGAAGAAGTTCTCCTCTTTTCAAGTGTTGTCATTGAAGTGTTAACTTGCCCAGAACAGTGTAAGAAAAAGCTGCTTTTATGTGAACTTCTGCAGACTGTAAACTTCTGAGCCCCTCTACTTACATGCTGGGTATAAAACTCTGAAACTCCCTGAACTTGGAGGGATTGATTGATAAAAGCAAAAGCTGTGCTTTCTGAACCTGGATGCAGCCAAATGAAACTGTTTCTTTCTATCTTCAGTGCCTTGCTTCATTTGTTCCTACAACAAACTGGGACACAGCACTGGAGGGAGTACTGTCACATGTGATGAGTCAGGTTTTGCAAGAGAAAACACCAACTGGGCTGCTCTCCCATACATCTTTCCCACTTAGAAATCTGACTCTGATTATCACCCCCAAACCTCTCCCCACAACAAGAGACCTTTACATATAAGGGTCTGCTGACTGTCCCATGTCAGTCACATGTTATTTGGAAGCCAATGACAGATCCACATGGCTCCACCACAGATGTTTTATCAGACACCTGCACTCCACTGCTCCAAGGCCAGTTCCCAGGAGGCCCCAACTCAATTGCATCTCTGTTCTACACCATTTTCATGAATTACAGTCAATAAAGAAACTATCTGGTTCAGTCATGATGAGCAACAGGAGATCGGATGGATCTCCAGTTCAGAAATTCCTGGTCATGAGAATTTCAAATATTTCACTGTATTGGTCTAGACATCATTCAAGGATGAAGTAGGTGGCACTGTGGGTCTCAATTCTTTCCGGAACCATTAGGGGTGAGAAAACTCCATTCAAAGAATAATACATATGAGAGAAAGAGAGAGAGAGAGAGAGAGAGAGAGAGAGAGAGAGAGAGAGAGATTGAATACATGTAAATGAGCAATAGATATGCAAATTCAAATTCTTAATGGAACATATATCATTCAAAGATCACAAAAATATTTATTTGACTTTACATAGGGTTATGTATAAACTTGTTCAAATATGGAGCTCACCATTGGTTGAACTTTCAGTTCCCCTGGGGTTTGGTGGGAGTGATCTGTTCATGGAATTTGTATTTGCCAAAGTCAGAATACTCACATGAATGTACCTGTGATATCAGGAAGGGCAATCTATATGTATATAACAATACATGTTCTGACCCAGCCTACAGAGAAAGGGAATCCATAAGTTATATATTTGTTAAATCTGACGATACATGGAGAAGTATTAGAATGAAAATGTGACTAGTGATATAACACATACCCTTGATAAAGGAAAAGGAAAATCAAAATACACAATTCCTCCTACGAACTTTCTGCATTTCTCTATTTTAGGTTTGCTTTTATGCATATGTTAGGATTAGTACTCAGAGTCTAGTAGGGTATTGGTTAGGGTCAGAGATTCAATACTTCAAAGGAAAAATATTAAAATCAATCCAATGTGTATATAAACATGTGCTACACAAGATCACCTCCCACTGTCATCCAGAACAATGCCTTGACATTACCATCACCCCAAGTTATACACAATTAGAGGGAGAAGAAGAAGAATATCTGTGAATACATACTGGAATGGAAAATGCTCAGCAGTTCACAACCTTGTAGGTGGCAGAGGAGATTACAATGACTGAGCCTTTAATCTCTCCTACTCTAGGTTTTGCCCTTCCAAAACGTGATCTCAGGTAGTATTTTACTGAGTCTCTGGAAACAAAGAATTGAGATTCAGAATGCAATAGTGGAAAGCTTTCCAGCACTCATCCTGGTGAATATATGAATAGACTGCTGCTTGCTTTGCAGATGGGCAAGACCTACTATGTTCCTAAGTTCCTGTATTTTTCCTGAATTTTGGCCACTCTCCAGAAGGGGCTTGTGGTTTTGTGTCCAAATATGTACCAGCTCCAAGCTCTGTGAAATGGCCATTTCCTGGATTGTTGAAAGGAATGTCAAGCATCTTAGAAAACTCAGAAATCAGTGTGACCAGTAAGGGTCTCAGTGGAGAAACCCTGCTTGGCTAGATAGCAACTCAAGTAGCATCATCAGGAGCTGTCAGTGCCATAGTGTACATCTTGTGCAGAAGTCTGTCCCCCAGCTGTGTTCTTACCTATTGTTCAATTCCCCTGCATGTCAGGAAGGTCTTTGCCTCAGGCCACACCTTTGTGAAGCCTCAAGAAAACAGTTTCAAAATGGAAATTAAGGGGCCTCACCTGTGGCTTTTTGGTAAAGTGCTTTGTGAAGGGATGTGTCTGAATCAACATCTTGGCAATGGGTGAGGCTGTGGCTTAGATTCTCTGCACCCCATGAAACTAAATTAAGATCCTATATGTCCATCCAAAACTAAAATTACAGAAAAGAACAGTAATTTTGGATTAAGCCTTTCACCTATTTCTGGTAAGGCTCCTGACATCCATTATTTCGAAAAGGGATTTATTGGTCAAATGTGGTGTTCCAAGCCCTGAAGTAACTAGCATATAAGTGGTTGTGTTTTCTGCCTTGGACTTTGAATAGCTGGGATAACAGGTATACACCATATCATTACACATAAAGAATCTACCCCCAGCAGTCAGTAGGCTTCTAATTTGAGAAGTAGGGCAGTATTAAACAAATTCTTCTACTTAATCTCCTCTAAAATTAGTCAAGTTCCCAATGAAGCTACAGAAACAAAATTTCTATCAATATTCTCTATTGACAGAAATTTTTGTTTGCCAAACTCAGTTGTAGTGATATCCTATGAAGTGATAGTCATATTCTATCACTAACTTTAGCATCCCAGATCTGGTCTCTTTATTTGTCAAAGCCAGCTCCCCAGTTCCTTCTCTGCCTCAAGGTGTCCCATTCCCATGGGTGAGCCCACTGCCCCTTATCTAAGGCAGTGTACTCTCACTTCAGTAACTCCTCATGCTCTGTCTAGTGAGTGTCTCCTTCAATTATCTGTTCACAAAAAGAACCTTGAACTACAAACCTTGTCATTTCGTCATTCATGCAAGAAAATCTTTCATGATTAGAAGTTGAAAACAACTAGAAATAGAAGAAAGAAAACAGCTGGATGATATAGTGTATACCTGTGATCCCAGCTATTTAAAGTCCAAGTCAGAAAACACATAAGTTCTAAACCACCCTGAACCCCTTGACCAGATTCTGTCTCAACATTTTTAAAAGGGTCAGGATTTAATTCTGTTGTTGGGAGTATGCATGTCTAGCATATGTGAGACCATGAATGCAATTCTTGATACTTAAAAAAATGAAAAATGCAAACAACAACAAAATAAAGATCACACATGAGAAATTACCTTCTAATACATTAACTAATCAAAAAAAAAATATTTTCTTCCCAAAATGGAAAGAAGAAAATTTTGCATGCTTTCACTTGTTCTTTTTAACATATTAGAAATCCTGGTCAGATCAATCTGCAAGAAGTACAGGCAGAGGGCAAGCCAAGTGGAAAGGTAGAAGTATAAAAACTTCTGTTTATCAGTGAGATAAAGTTATATCTGGAGAATCTCAAGATTCCAAGAAAATAATCACCACAATGAATAAATTCAGCAAAGGTGCCAATACAAAAACCCCACACACACAAACTGTGTTTCTATGCACTAATAATAAATATTTATATATATGGAAAGAAAATCAAGAAAACAATTTCATCTGACAAGTAAAATAAAATGTAATACTACACCCAATGTATTACTACCCAATCAAGTAGATCAAACGTGAAGACTTTAAAACAAGCAATGAAACTTAGAATAACAACAAAAAGTGAAAGATATCAAATGATCATGGGCAGGAACACTTAAACTTGTTAACATATCAACACTATCCAAAGAAATCTACAGTTTCTGTTCCATCCCTTAAAAAATTCCTAACTTCTTTTTTTCATGAATACCATTTTTATTTCATGTTTTTATTTACTCATATTCGTTTTACATGAGAGTAGAGAATATTTTGATTTATTCATAAAAAACATGGAATGGATCTTATTCTAATTAAGATCCCAGTCTTGTTGTATGTGATGCAGAAATTACGCATTGCAAAAATTTAAAATTCCATCCTAAAATGATAGGGAATGTGAAAACAACCAACTTCAGGAACATTTTGAACAAGAATAAAATTGGTGGTCTAACCTGTCATAATTTCAAAACTCCTTGCTCTAAATTTACCAGTCATACAAATACAAAATATAGAAATGTTGATTAATAAAACAGGGTAAGAAATTCAGAAATGAAAGAAAATAAGTTCTCAAGTGATTTCTGTCAATAGCATTCCACGGAAATTGAAAGTATTTTCCACAAATACTGTTGAGAAGACTGAAATGTTAGCAACTCATGAAACAAGGAAGTTGGGCCCTTATCTGACACCATGGACTTAAATTAATTCAACATCAATAGGGGACCTAAATGTAAGATCTGAAATATAAAACTCATAACACACAATAGAAAAATCCCATGACAAGGGATTTTGACAGAGACTTTTTGAACAGCACATCAAAAGCACAGGCACCAAAAGGAAAAAACAAACTGAACTACATCAACCCGAAAACTTTGATTCATCAATGGACACATTCATTAGTGAAAAGATGACTCACTAAATGCAAGAAAGCATTTGAAAATTATATTTGTGATTAGAATTTAAGATCTATGATATAAAGAGCCTTTATACCTCAATAAGAAGAAAACAGCAAATCAATATTAAAATGGGAAAAGGACTTGCACAGATATTTCTCCAAAGAAGATATGCAAATAGCTGAGAAGCACATGGGAAGATGTTCAATATCAATACTAAGTGGAGAAATCAAAATCAAAATCAAAATCACAATGAGATCCAGCTTCAAACACATGATGAAACAGAAAGAAACAGAAAACAGAAAAATCCCTGATCGGCTCCCTTTCTCCAGTCCAGGAACAAAGAGGCACATCCACCCACCACCACAACTAAAACAGAAAACACCAGTGCTGCTGAGAATGTGATGGAGTCAGAACCCTAGTGGGTTAGAATGCAAAGTAGTGCAGGCTCTATGGGAAACTGATTGGTGGTTCCCCAAATTATCAAAAGGATCATTCAAATGACCCTTCAATTCTACTTCTTTTGAAGAGATATTTATATGCTTGTAATTACTACAGGGTTATTTATTATACTCAAGGGTACATTGAGGAAGAATCTTTTTATTTTTAGCTGTGCATTATAGTTATACAAAAGCATGGAATATAGTTTGTTCCAAGCCAGTCTCCAGAACTTGCCCTTTCCCTCCCTTCCTCCCTGACCCAGTTTCCTTTCTTTTTCTATACTGGTCTTCCATCCATGTATTTATAATTTTCTTAACTCGTGCTTTACAGATATACATAAAGATAAAACTCACTGTGGTCTCTTCATATATGTATATAGGATAGTATGGTCAATTTCATTCTACAATTTTGCCCTTTTCCTATCCCAAGGAAGAATTTTTTTTACATGTAGCACATGGTGAAGTATTATTTGGTCTAAAAAAACAAAGAAAATTCTGACCGATAGTAGAGTAGGGATGGACCTTGAGAATATATACTGTATGATCCTACTTATATGAAGTACAGTACACAGAATAATTAAAATAATACAGAAAGGAGAATGGTGACTTCTTAGAGCAGGAGGGAAATTGATGATAGCTGTCTAACAAATGAGCTTCAATTTTGCAAGATGAGAAAAGTTTTGTGGCTGCATGCTGGTTTCCAAAAATGGAAAAAATAAGTGTAATGAACACCACTGATGTGCCTTCCCAAATAGCTGACATGGCAAAACTTTGCTGTGAATATTTGAAAATGTGTATAAAATTAAACTCATTCAGCTTATTTCCACACAAACAAAAACCAAGTAAATTCTCCACTAGTAGAAACTTATTAAAAGGAAGTTCTCTATGAGTAGAAATGTGAAAGGATCATTCAGGTTGAAAGGATGAATCACTCACTTGGTCATGCAAAGAAAAAAAGAATACAATGAGGGTAGCTCCACAGGAAAATTTAAAATAAGTATCATTGTACAATCAGTTCTTAACTCCTCTCCTAATCTGACTGAGGTGCAGTGGTGTAATAATTATAGAGCTTGTGATGTTGCCAGAGATGCACACCATGAGGCCAGTCATGTGCACATATGGGCCTAGGACACCACTAAGCTGGGAGGGCCAGTGGAGACTTGTGCTTAGGGTCTCTGTCTTTGTCTTGGCAGAGGGAAAAATGCAAGGGAGGATGCAACATGTGGACAAACAAACAACTCTCTCAACAATTGTCCTTGGATCTGTGAAACTCCTGGCAGTTTTCTTCCAGAGTCAGTCCCTTTGAATCACAATGGCCATACCTTACATCTTGGAGAAAAAGGTCCCCCCACCACTCCTGAGGGACCATCCCTGATCAGCTCCCATCCACCAGCCCAAGATCCAAGAGGCACATCCACTCACCACCACAACTAATGTAGACAGATGTCAGATAAGAATGAGAATGCAGAAATCACTGTTGGAGTTCCAGATCAACAGGAACAAGCATCAGTGCTCTTGGGAAAGGCTTGCCATAACCAATGTGTTTCTGCCATCCCTTACAGCCACAGATGCACACATGCCACCCAGCCACAGAGACCTGTGAACACCTCTTGCTGAGGCGCATACATGTAAAGATGCACACTCATTAAAACCCCTTCCACCACAGATATTATTAAAACACCTCACATTTAGAAACAGGTGCATGACCCACAACTCACTGCCATCCCAACAAAAACACAGATGCATAAATCACCTTTATCCCTGCTTTCCCCGAATACACACACCACCACTTCCTTTCTAAAAAAATATACTCATACCCACAAATACACATGCCTGTTATCACCCAGGTACTGACGGACATGCAATTATAATGTATACTTTTCCAAATGCAGGCTTATACATTCCTATATACTCTACACTTCCTGAAGGCATGCACATGATATAACCAAACACTGAGTATTCATGCACACAGAAATACAACATACAATCTCCCTATACACACACACACACACACACACACACACACACACACACACACACACACAATAAACCCTATTTGTTACCAGAAGTTACATAAACAAAACCCTAAGTACTCTGGAAAATCTCACAGACTTGATCCTCTCATCAGAAATACAATATACACAAAAATCTCTTTGAACTTCCCCAAGATTGAGTGGAACCAGAAATACCCTGATTACAAAAATGTAACATTCTTAACCCTAAATGACACAGGTACAACCACCCACATACACACATAAACATGAGTCCATATTCCCAGAATCACTTGATACGCAAACACCAACTCCGAAAAACACATAAAGTTTCCCAACCCTCTCCAAATGTACACAACAATGATGTCACCTACAATCTACTCATTGTCATTTCCCAAATACATACATAACACATGTGTGGCCTTAATACACATATTTAACCCTGCACTCTAATGTCACACCCTTCCCTAAATAAAAAATTAAATTAAATTAAAAAATCAATATTTTGTGAATATCAAAAACTATTCACCAAAATACTCCATTCAAACACTCTTCTTAATAATTATTCACAAGTCCCACCATGTCATAATAACCCATATACACTGTCAGTACCCAATCCTCCTAACTTGTATTCCCATATAAATATAACTTCTATATTATCTCAGTGGAAACACACACTACCCATCTACTATTTGAGAATGAATACTCAGCCATCATACTTCCTAAATACATTCACAGTCCTAGATTATACAAGTCTGGGAACACACGTGTCCATCTGAATCTACAAATCCACAGTACTCCCAAAGACCCAAAGTACATGCAGCCAGTCTCTCACAATTAAAGGGCACAGAACTCACTATTAATGTACAAAACTGCTCATTCTTTCTGATATACTCAGGTAACAGCACACAACACTGTGGAGCTCTGAAAATCCTCAATAGCATAAACTTCCTATCTTCCAGATGCCTGACTGTAAACCCAGAGTTCCTCATGCCCAAATTAAAACAAATGCACAGCAAAACCCAAATAATTCCAATCAAAAACCTTACTTACAAACTCTCACACATATTCCAGTCGCCTCCAAAAAACACTTAAAATAGACATGAAGTAGGACTGAAGAGGCTGGATACCACAGGAATTTTCAGAAAGCAGGTTTATTGGCTGTTGCCAGCCAGTCCAGAGTGTGGCTCATGCCTGAAACATTCTAGGGACAGATAATTTCAAAATATTTTGAATTTATGTCCCATGGGGGAAAAGGGCTTGAAGATTCACTTGACAAGTGTTTTTCATTCCATTCTCTAGGCCAGACAGAGGTTTCACACGTATTTACCAAAAAAAAAAAAAAAAAAAAAAAAAAAAAATCTGGCATTTACAAGAAAGAGGAAGCTACCAACCACAGTAACCTTTGCATACTTGCTGCTGATCTGACAAGAGAAGAAGCTTAATTATGGCAAGGGTATTTTGGTTGAGAGTATCTGGTGTGCTTCAGATACACATATCTTCAGACCACACATCAATCAGTATCACCCCAAAAGCAATCACACAAACACTCCCTCAGTAACTGAATGGAGCAAACAAATTACTTATTAACATGACAACAATTTGTATTCTCAAAAGAAAACATTTACAATCACCTCTATGTTGCAAACATGCACATACACAGAATGCCTCAGAATATGAAGTTCAACAACAAATCTCAGATGTACAGAAACTGCTAACTCCTCCTACATACTCATAAAAGACACCCCTCCATTCCCAAGAATAACATGATCATCTCAAAGCCCTAAACAAGAAAATACACAGCAGTCCACTTGAGACATTATCAACAGAATCTATACACATCTAAGTGCCACATATACATAATTCCAAACACCCCAACATACCCCATGATTCCATTCTCTCCAAATCTCTGAGCACCAAAGATTATGTCCCTAAATTCTGACCTAGACATCATGAACATACACATACATTCTAAAATCTGAAAATGCACAGATCCAACACATAATAGTAAGACAACATCCTAACTCCTCTCAAATGCATTCACAATAGTCCACAATGCAAACAACACCTACAGATGCACCACTAAAACCCTAAACACATGTCCTGCCAGAAAGGTACTCAGCCAACAATAACCAAAGAAATCACTCAGAAAATATTTACACAACACAACCAAACAATCCCACAGAGGAGAAATTATTGTGTCTTGTTTTATATGATTTTCATACCTGTACACATGAAACACATGAAAGCACAAAGTCCTGGTGCTAGAGGGACAAGTTCTTGTGTTCTCTCTCTCTCTCTCTCTCTCTCTCTCTTTGTCTCTCTATCTCTCGCTCTCTCTCTCTCTCTTTCTCTGTTTCACACACACACACACACAAACAAACACACACACACACACACACACACACACACATACAGAGCATTACATACATAATCTGAACACTGAAACACCCAGTTCAAGGATTTATCTTGGGGGCCCTGCACACAGAGGTAGAGGGGTGAAGATGCAGATTTCAGGCACATACCTTGCTGTTGAAAATGTAAGAAAATATAAAAGTGCAAAGGAGAGAGCACATTCCCTCCTATAAAACTGGAAGGTACTTGCCAGCAACTCAATAACTCCTCAATATAGAGAAAACTCTTCAAATAATAAGAGAGTACTCTCAGATAATGCTTCTGGAGATGAAGGTACTCTGGGACATTTAAGGGGTTTCCAAAAGCGAGAATCACAACAAATAGATTCTTTTGAGTATCTACCATCAGCCCAGATGGATGTCTTCTAGCTGGAAAGCCAGACCATTGTACAATGTGTTCCAATTCCAGGGCTGGGCTTGTTCACCTGGGCTCCCCCCTAAGCCACATCAGCTCCAATTTCTGAATGGGGTCTGCAGTGTTCTCACAGAATAGACCTTTGGCATCATTACATGCCCAATTTCTAACCTGAAGATATTACTGGCATGTTTGTTGGTAAAAAAATTAGTGAGTAAATTGTCAGCTTTTCTGTGTTACATTCAGACAGAAGAGGTGAATCTGGTTAGAGGAAGGTCTGGGGCCTCTTATATTTTGGACAGCAGCTGTCCTAATCACTTTCCAAACCTGTGATAATATACCTGAGATCACCACATTCAAAGGTGCAGAGATTTATTTTGGCTCATGGTTTCAGAGATTTGAGTCCATGGTCACTTGGCCCTCTTACCTCTGGACCTGGAGCAAAGCAGAACATCTGGCCAAGAGTGTATGGCATAGGAAAACGGAACACCTCATGGCTGCTAGGAGGCAGAGAGAGACAGAGACAGAAGTGCATTAGGGTCCCAGTACCCCATCAGTGGCACATCCTCAATGAGGTAATTTTCATCAAATGGGCCCCAATTTCCACAAGCTTCCAACACCTCCCAATAATGACTTCAGCTTGGAACCATATGTTTAAGAGGTGAGCTTTTGAGGAACACCAAATGTTAATGCCAGAATATCTATCCCTTGTCCCCAAAAGCTCATGTCTGTCTCACAGCAATAAATAATTAAAAATAAATAAATAAACAAGCACTTGGACTCCAAGAGTCCACAAATATCAACAGTGCATTCTCAATCGTTTTTGCTCAATGTCTATTCTGAGACTCAAGGGAACACAGTGACGCTGAACCCTGAATTGAACGTTTTTTTTTTTTTTCTGCCATTCTCTTCTTTTTAATTCATGAGTATTGCTTTCTTTGCTCTCCACACCCTCAACCCTCTCTTAATGACTAAACATAGAGTCAGTTAAAAGCATGAAAGTCAGTTAAAAGGGCCCTTGCACTGGGCACTACACCTTACTATGTCACAGGAACTGTCCAAATTAAAAGGTATTGGCAGAAATGAACAGAAGACACTGACTAGAAGGGAAACCAGACACACACACCTTCAGAATTGCAAGCATATAAAAAATCACATTATCTTAGATTCACAGGTCTGGGATGTGTCAGGGTCCACTGGACCCAGATATAACCCACAGAATCCCACCTTCTTTAAATAACAGTTTTTTAAGAGAGAGAGAGAGAGAGAGAGGAGAGAGAGAGAGAGAGAGAGAGAGAGAGAGAGAGAGAGAGAGAGAATTTTCTAATATTTATTTTTTAGTGTTGGGCAGACAAAACATCTTTATTTTTATGTGGTGCTGAGGATCAAACCTAGAACTGCACACATGCCAGGCGAGTGCGCTACCACTTGAGCCACATCCCCAGCTCCTTAGTGACATCTATTTTTAGTTGTCTATTAATATTTATTGATTTATATATGGTTCTAAGAATTGACCCCTGTGCCTCACACATGCCAGGCAAGCTCTCTACCACTGAGCAATGACTCCAGACCCCTCTGAAGGACAGTCTGTCAACACTAGTAAACTGTGCTTGTGTCCACCTGCCCAAGACTGCGAGAACAATTCCACATTACACACTGTATACACTTTCACTCAGCAGTACTAAGCAAGATGAAACCAGGAGCTAGCCATTCATCTCTGAAATGCTGAATTGTTGCCAATGAAGCCTTTTCCTCTCCCACCTCTCTGCCTCTTCAGTTACTGACTTTCATGAGTGGAAGCAAAGCAGCAGAATCAAACCTTTTGTAGCTGCATTGGCTGCAATCCTCATTAATAATAAAAAAAAAGTTAACACATTTCAAAGATACATCTACGCAGGGGAAACACAACTAACCCCAAAGGGAAGAAGAGGACAGCAGTAAGGAGAAGACTGAAAAAGCACAGCAGGGCACACGTTAAGTCTAGTGCTCCATTAAGTCTAGTGCTCCAGGTGTGAAACTAGGGCACCTGATGGTGTAATATGGGTGCCCTAGAACTTGAGCATCCTTACCCCTCCAGCTTGGTCTGATGTGGGACCACTCCCTAGAGCTTCTGTGCTCACTGACTTTCAGTTACCTGAGCAGGTGTTCATAGGCCTGCCACTGCTAACCTCCACCACAACACTGGCTCCACTCTTATAGTTTGATAACTCACTGTTTCTGGGGTTACTGGGTTGCACTCTGAATGTGATATGCACATCCTGGTCACCAGCGTTTCCTCTGAAGTATGAATACAAACCTTCACAACCCCTCAACTCTTCACTCTGTAAGCCTGATAACCAGCATCACATGGACAATAACAAGGTCAGCTGAGAATGAAGACAGTAGCCAGACCCACCAAGACCATGGCCTCTGTGACCCCAAATGATGTTAGTTACACAGCAAAATGAATCTGGACATAGGATTCTGAGGCTGCCTTTTGCACGCAGGGCACCCTGATAATCTCTCCACAAGTCATTGAGCCTGCTAAGGGTGGTGTCCTTCCCATTCCTGAGATGCCTAAAGGTGGCTTCTGTGTAATGGAACTAATCTCTTTACCAACCACACCATCCTTGGCCCCAACATTACAAAGTTTTCATTTCTGGAAAACCTGCAAGTATTTTAAATCTTTCTACCCTGGCTTTTGCTCCTGAACCCCATGGTATATCAGGCTGAAAGCAGATAAATATACCCAGGCCATATCTCAAATGCTGTACTGCCTTTAATATTCCCTGCTGGAAAAATTAGTCTATGTTTTAGTTGCCTTTTACATCACTGTGACCAAAAAAAATCTAACAACAACAATTAGAGCAGGACAAGTTTATGTAGCTCATAGTTTCAGGTCTCACTCCACTGACCACCAACTGCATAGCTCTGGAGCCAAGGTGAGGCAGAACATAGTGGGGGAAGTGTAGGGAGTGGAAAAGCAGCTTAGCATATGGCAATGAAGAAGCAGAGAGAGAACTCTGCTCACCAGGGACAAACTATGAACCCTGGATCCGTTTCCTCCACTTGATCCTCCTCTTTGTCCTCAGCCTGGGTGGGCTTATCTATCTGCCTGTGGTTAACTGGGAAGGCGAGAACAGGCCAATGGTGTGGCTTAACCTTTGTATTAGACCGCCTTGGGCCAGCTTGGGTTGACTCTGTGCCTAAGGCTAATGAGCGGAGCTCAGAGTCAAGGCATCTTAATTCTTTTAAAAGTTGGATCTGTTCACATCAATGTTGGAGAGACTTGCGCAAGGGAGGCAGGTTAGGCAAGGTAAGTGGAGAAAAAATATCTGATGGGGCAGTTGGCCCCTGAAGGGCCAGAGCACAAAAGGCAAGAGGAATATAGAAGGGAGGTGGATGGGTAAGTCCTACAGGCTGTGGCAGGGTCCTGAGAGGTGGTGGGTCTTCTGAATGGTAGAGAGCTGCTTCCTTCTCCAAGGTAGCCTCTTCCCCAGGTGTCAATGTGTCTCTGGGATTTAAAACTGGATAAAGGCGGTTGGTAGCTGTTGGAGCCTTATTCATTATTGTGGGATTTTGAGTGTGTCCAGGAAGGTTCCCAGGGTCCTGGGGAGACTGAGAAGGATCTATGTCTATACTAACTGAAGGGCATGCCAAGGGGGGACGAGAGGGATGAGAGGTCTTTTGCATAGCCTCTTCCCCAATCCTGACAAGTTTTAAGGTACCATTGTCAAAGGGTGAACTTTTAAGAATTTCATTAAGTTCCAGTAAGAAAAATGGGAACAGGCACCTTTTCTTGGCCAAAGGATTCATAATAATCTTTTAAACAGTCTCCTACCCTAAGCCATCTTTTACCATCTATGGTCCCTTCAAGGGGAAACCACGGACACAATTCTCCTATGTATGAAAAGAATAATTTTAAGTCCTTTTTCTTAACACGTGCCACTCGTGTCTTGAGGGCCTCCTTGAGGCCTGACAAAAACAAATCATGTGACGAAACTGCTTGTCCCATGGTGGGTCACTCACTGTGCATTGTCCCCACTCTCCTCCTGGATCTGTTTCTCGTTCGTGTCTGCCAAGGCGATCGCGAGCTCCCCTTGGCCAAGTCTCCCTGGAGGATGGCGTTCCTTCTCAGTCAAAGGCTCGAGCCCCAATCTTTGGGCGCCAAATGTTCTGACCCACAGGACACATCAACGTAAGTGGTGAACCTAGGTGGGGAGGAATGAAGGGACAAGAGACACGAAGGATGACAGCAAACAGGAGTTCTGATCAAGCTGCAAACTTTTATTTTTCACACAGGGGTATTTATATGCTGGGGATGGGGAAGCTCTCTAATCAGCAATTGCTGGATGTGGGTGGTAAAACTGCCAGCTGCAAGATGTCTGATGATCCTGATAACCACAGGATGTTCCAGGGAGATAGGTAGCTGCAGGATGTCTCCCAGGCAGGATGCCTCCCAGGGGGCTGTTTCTTGTAAATGTCAGGCTATTCTTTGAAGGAGAATTTCCTTCTAGCCCCTGACACCATACCTCCAACAAAAAAGAAAATGCATTAACAGAAAAGAGTTCACACTGATCCTTCCTGAATTCCCCACCCCACTCCACCCACAACATCCAAAAATGGCCTTAATAGTCATTGCAGCCATGTTGATGCAGCACCTCCTATGTGCTAGGGACTGCTCTGCATAAAAAAAAAACCCAAGAGACACACCAGTGTCTCCATTTAAGAAAGAAACTGAGGCAAAGAGAGATTTATTAACTTACCAATGATCACACAGCTCAAAAGAGGCCCATAGGGGTTTCAAACCCGGGCCATTTGGTTTTACTCCAGACCCCTCAAACCAAAGATGCAGTAAGTGGGAGAAGAACATCAGACATATGATCCACCTATGGCAGGAGGAGACTTGGATGAGTGGATCCTTCTGAGACACAGACAGTGTCCCCTCTCGGGGGATGCCTCACCTGGTCCTGAGAGGCCCACTCAGCCTGGGGGAGAAGAGAGCCCCCTGCCAGCCTTTTGGTTTAAGAGAATGTTCACTTACCTGAGCTGCAATGTCTCCACTGCTCTGAGGAGGTGGGGCCACGTCCTGTCAGAGATCCTTAAAGGTGACCTCATTTTAAGGAAACAAGCCTGTGGCCAATTGTCCGAGATTGATTAAGTCAGGGGCCAGCACAGGCAGCCAGCAGAGGGGACACCATTGAAGAGATGAGCCGGAGCAGGGTCCAGGGGCCTGGAGCACGGCCTGGGCACGGCCCAGTGGCTCCCAGCTGACAAGCTCCCTGCCCGGGAGATCCTGGAACCTGCCTTCATGGTGATTTTCAGGTGCATGCGTGGGAGGCCCTCCTTGCTCCAGCCTCAGGGTAGGACAGAAAAGATTTCAGGCCTCATCAGATTATGGGCATGAGCAGGATGGTAGCCAGCAGGGGGAAGACATCAAGGGCCTCCATCTCACAGCAGTTTATGCATTGTTTGTTGAGCCACTACCATGCATCATATGGATGTAGCTGGAAAGTGGATTTTTAGCATGTGTAAAGGACCTGAGGCAACAGTGGGCTTGGTACATTTGAGGCTGTGTGGGGAGATGAGGATGGCCTGTGCCAGAATGTGCCTGGGGATAGCTGCACCAGATGAAGCAGTTTGGGAACTGATTGACTTCTTACCCTTGTGCTCCACCTGTCGAACAAGCAAGGCACAGAGATGAAGATCTTTCACATGACAGATGAAGAGTCTGAAGGTCAGAGTGGTAAAGGCATTTTCAGGTCCCAAAGGTAACACATGGCCGAGTTGGAATTCTCACCCAGATCTGCCTCTAGAGCAGTTTACGTGTCCCTTCTAGCATGACTTTCTGACAAGTCCAGATGCACCCAAACTCAACCTCCTGTGTCTGGTTTGGAAAGTCTCAGGTACATGAGTCATATAAGGCCCTGATAAGTCCTTCTGCAAGGGAAGTTTCTAATATTTCTTTAACCCAGCACTTGCAACGTTCATTTGAACATAAGATCCTTATGAATGTGACTACAATGAAGATATTTCAGAAGTGACCTTGGGAGACACTGGTCTTGGTAACCCACCGAAGTCTCAATTGGCCTTCCTGATCTTGGGGAAGAGAATTCTGGGTATATTTTGGAGACTCAGTAAGATGGTGAAGGGATGGAGAGAGATTCAAAGGACTAATGGGGGTATTTCAGAGCGGGAAGGGATCCCTAGGAGGACCCTAAGTAGGACTCTGGAGAGATTTCCTCCCTCGCTTCAGAGAACAGTACCAGGGCCCGTGAGGGTAGGATAGGAGTTGGAGACTGTACCTGAGGTGGGCCATCTTGGTCGGGAGTGAGCTCCCCACCACAAGCAGTGTGCAATTAGAAACTGTTGCATTACACTGCTGAAGGTCACTTCCTCTAGGATTCTGGGCTTCGGGGTAAAGAAAGCCACCCCACCTGGGCCATGCTCAGGTCCCCCTTCTCTCCAGAGTGGGCACAAAGAAGCCAGGCATGGCACATTCATGACATTAGGAAAATCCTTATAAATAAAATAGTTACTATGAAAGCTGATGAGCTCTCCACAGTCCATCTCCTCTCAACAGAAATAATGCCAAGCCCGTGACTCCAGTGTCACCTCCCGCCATCGACTAGAGGAAACCCTCATTTTAAGAAGTATAACAAGAAAAGTGAGTGACAGTCTATTGACATTTTAAAAAGTGTGTGAGCAGTGGGGGCATGACTGGCTGGAGAGACCCAGAGACAGGAGGAGAGAGGAGCCACACCAGTTCCTTCCATCTCCGCTCAACCTGGAGGGCTCAGGCACCTCTGTCGCCCAAGGGCTGAAGCTCAGTGTTTTCTTCACCAAGAAGGAGGTCAAGGTGGGAAGGGGTGGGTGCGGGCCAGGGCCATGAGCCTGGGGTGCCCCAACTCCTAGGTCAGCGTCCCCCCTGGCGGGGCTCTGGTGGCTCTGGGGGACTGTCCTGGAAGGGCAGGCAGGGAATCTGGCCAATGGAGACCAGGGATCAGGTCCCCTCAGCTTTCCAGCCAGGCTGTGGCTCAGGGACACACACGGACGTGCCTCGTGCCGGCACCACTGCCACCTGCCCCCACCGTCACCTGCACCTCTGGAGTGAGCGCAGCCCGGGGTGGGGTGCAGAGGCATGGGACGGATGTCCATGGAGACCGTTCTAGGGAGGACATGGGGCCACCTCTACGCCCTCTCCAAGGTGAGGGGCGAAGGTGATGGGCCTGGGGACTCGCTGGGCACCGACAGGGACAAGGCCCTGGGGATTCATGGGCTCCAGGACTAAAGCCAGCCTCGGGCCTCCACCGTGTCGGCCTGTCACACTGTGCTCCTAGTGCAGCACGCATACACACATGCATGCGTGTGGGCCAGCGCACGTTCACTATCGTGGATGTCACACCCCTGCACCAGCATCACTGCCCGAGCAGAAGGGACTGGCAGGGTCGGTCCACCTGCACATGCGCAGACAATGCGCAACCACCCCATGATGCATGCACCGACCCCCCCACGCCCGTTCTGTCTTACTCATGAGCCCACTTATGTGCACACAGGGGGACAGACCCTCTTTCTGCCCTGCGTCGCACACTCCCAGCAGGTGCCCATCCAGCACAGGCCAAACACACGGGGCGTAGCGCACCCAGTCACGGTGGCCTCTCCACCTCCCAGCACCCAACCTCGTGGTGCCCCACTTCCTGATCAGTGTTTGAACAGCTGTCTTGTGTCTCCTGAGTGCTGGGGGAGTCCACGGATGGCATCCAGGGAGAATGTCACCCTCACCAGCCCCTCCTGCCCCCAGCCCGCCTTTGTCAACCAGGACAGCGCTCGGGGGGACCCTGCTGTGCTGCCCTCCTAGCTGGCTTCCCCACCAGGGCCCTGGGCAATGAATGAGCCTCGGGCATCCCTCCTGACCCCGTTGTCCTTGCCCTGGCCTTATCAGTGGCCGTGGGTAGAGAGAACAGGGGCTGCCACTCGGGGAGGCCTGTTCTAGAAGCATCCACCCATCCCTCCCTTTCCTCTACACCCGCCCAGCCCCTCACATCCGCTGGTGGCCCCACCTCTCAGCCATTGTCCAGGCTGTTCCCCTCCCCCAACTCGCCCCTTAGCAAGGACGCCTAACCTCCCTCTCCAGGAAGCCCTCTGGGTTCCCATCCCTCTTGGCCTCGAGGCGCTTGCACCTCACCCCTCCCACACCAAGATGTCCATTTCTTGCTCCCTGTACATGAAAATGGGATGGGGAAGCGTGGAGTTGTGGGGAAGGTGGACAGCTGGGTTCCCATCATCCTGGCACCCCCAGAAGTGGGGGGGGGGAGCCCTGGCCAAGGGCAAGACCTCTGCAGAAGGAGGGTGGACGGGAGGGAGAGACCCAGGGAGTGCGGTGCCTCTATTCTCGGGCCTCCAGGAGTGAATCAGGTCCCTGGTATTTATTCAAGAGTAAAGGATGCCACCACACACATGAGGAAGTTAGTAAATTCCCTCCCCTCCCCTCCCCACCCAGAAGGCTGCCAACTTCTAGATGGTAATGGAGTGCGGGATAGTGAAATCAGCATATCCATCAACACACTCCCTGCTCATCATGTACAGGGAAGGGCCAGTGGCTCCAGTTCCACATCATCATCCTCTGGAGGCTCCCTGGGCACCGGCTCCCAAATACCCAGAGGGAGGGACATCCCCCCAGTCACCTCCTAGGCGCCACCAGGCAGCCCCCGGGAGCTCTGAGGGACCATCATGAAGGGGATTCCTTTCTACACAGACTGCCTTTGCTTTGGGGGACAGTGAGTGGGACCTTTTGGTTGAACTTGGTGTGACAAGGGTGGGCATCCTGGGTCCACCCCCATAGGCAGAGGCCTGCATAGGAGCGTCCCCAGTGTTCCTCCCACTTGTCAAGTGAGCATGTCCAGACATGGGGAAGTAGGATGTGCTCCTAAAAGCATGTCTGAGGAGGTGAGGCTAAAGTGCAGGGCCCTCTGCTCATAGGAAGGGACAGACAGCACATGGCTTAAGAACTGGGGATTAGACTCAGGGGCACTCAATCATTGAGCCACATTCCTATCTCTTCTTATATTTTATTTAGAGATAGGGTCTTGCTAATTTGCTTAGCATCTTGCTAAGTTGCTGAGGCTGGCTTTGAACTTGCAATCGTGCTGCCTTAGCCTCCAAAGCTGCTGGGATTATAGGCCTGAAGGACATACCCTTTTTCTTGGGAAAACCTGGGTTCTATTCCCTGCCCTGCCACTTGCTACCTTGGAGATCCTGGACATGTGGCTTGGCTCTTCTGAGTCTCAATCTACCTATCTGCAAAATGGGGGTGATATCTGTAGCCCCTCTTTCAAGACTCTGTAAAGATTCACATGGATATTTTGTGGTGACTATATCCCACATAGCAAGCACTGGACTAATGCATGCCTTTTCATAAAAAGTATTTCAGATTCAAAAAAACACATTCCTGATAATCCTAGTGAATCAGGAGGCTGAGGTAGGAGGATCAAAAGCTTCAGGTGAGCTTGGGCAACTTACTGAGATCCTCAAAATAAAAAATAAAAATAAAAAAGTAAAAAGGGCCAGGGTTATAAGGCTCAGTGATAAAGACACCTGTGGGTTTGATCCCCAATTCCACAAAATGAAAAAAAAATGATTTCATGAAATGTCAGGAATATTGCAGAGATGCAGTAAATATTCTTTAGATTGATGCTTGGCTTTCAGCAAGACTCAAGTTGTAGCTGCCTTTAGTCTGAGTATTTTGTAGGTGCTCCGTAGTAGCCTAAGGTTTACCTTGTTTCCTGGGCCCTGGCAGCCTGGACACCCTTTGCCTCTTCACTGGAGGGCCAACAGGGGTTTTTGAAATGACCCTGTGGATGGGGTAAAGGGAGAAGGTTCTGTCCAGGGTGAGGTCCCTGGGAAGCTTTTAGCACGGGTGTGCTAATGCAGGCTGGGAGGTCAGGAGCCCCCTGCCAGCCAATGAGACCTCAAAGCTTAGTCCCAGCCTGGAAGAAGGTTAAGGGCAATTTGCCAACATGAGGCTGACCTGAGCTTAGTTCAGATGCTGCCATTTACTGGCTGCGTGGCTACAGGCTCTTCTCTGGTCTGTGAAATCGGGCTCATGTTGTCTTCTGTGCTCATCAACAAGGTTGGGGTTGAGGATGCAATGATATAGAAAGAATGTATAGATACAATGGAGTGTGGGACACAAGTGTCCTGGGGAATCAAATGAGAACTTCGAACATCTTTTACAGAAGGCAGCAGAGTAAAGAGGAAACCTTGAACCGGGGCTCAAATCTTGGTTCTCTAACTTTGGGGCTGTGTGACCTTAGGTAAGTTAGGGAGCATCTCTGAATCTGGTTCCTCATGTGAATGCGTACTCTATTATCATGAAGGCATAATAGTCTTTCCCACCCTAGTGCCCACCTGGGATTCGCTGTGCTCCAGGAGAAAGCTTCTCTGGCCAGAGCCTGCCACCACAGAACATGGTCTGTCCTTCTCTGACCCCAATCCACAATGTCACTTGAAGCAGATGGAATGAGAGGGGCAAGCTAAGGAAGAGCTGTGGAAGCTTAGTTGGATGCCAGGGAGCACTGACAGTAAAGTGAGGTCCTGCCTGCCCTCCTGGTGGTTGTGCTCCGGCAGAGGGGTGCATGTTGGAACATACGCTACAAAGAGCAAACAGGCACAGGAGGGGATAGGTGTGGCAGGAGGCTGTTCTGGTTTGGATGTGAGGGGTCCCCAAAAAACTTAGCTGTGAGACAATGCAAGAGGGTTCGAAAGACAAGTGATGGGGTTGTATGAGTCTTAACCCGTCAGTGAATTAATCCCCTGATAGTGATTGACTGAGTGGTGACTGAAGTGGTGGAGTGTGGCTGGGGAGGAGGGTCATGGTCCAATTATTTGGGATATATATTTTTATTTGGCAAGTGGAGCCTCCCTCTGCTTCCTGATCATCATGTGAGCCCCTTCCCTCTACCACACTCTTCCGCCATGAGGTTCAGCTCACCCCAAACTTTGAGGAATGGAGCCTGCTGTCTGTGCATTGAGACCTCTAAAACCCTGAGCCCCCAAGGCAACTTTTCCCTCTCTACAATTGTTCTGTTTGGGTCCTTCCATCGTGCAGCAAAAAAGCTGACTAAAACAGAGACTATTTTCAATCAGGTGGCAAGGAAATCTTCCCATTTGTTGGCACAGGATACAGAGGAACAGACTGACCCAAGGTCAGCCAGCAAGGTTCTGAAATATTCCAGAGGTCTGGCCCTCCTCTCTGCACCACGCTGTGTCCAGGGTCCACTCACACTTTCTCCATGGCCTTGTCCTACTCGTGCCCACACCTGTGCAGGGACAGCCCAGCTGGCTAGCCCTTTCTTCTCTCAGGCAGCCGAAGCTGCTGGGAGGATCTGAACTCCAGCCAGTCACGGCGCTCTCAGGTCCGTCCCTGCCCAGTCGTGGGGAGGAGGCTCAGGACCCTCTCCTCAGGGTGGGGCATGTTGGGGGACAGGAACTTACAAAGGCAAATAATGTCTAGGTAAACATTGGCTGCTGATAGCTCCAGCTGTGGAGGCCAACGATGTCCCCTTGGTCTAGATGTTGGCCTCACCGACCTCCCTCCTGTGACAGTGCATTTGAAGAGAACCTTGTAGGCCAGCAGAGAACAACACAGAATGTGGTGTGGGGAGGGGTCTGGCAGGGCCACCCAGCACAATCCATGCACAGCTAGCCAGCATAGTCCTCTGCCTCCAGGGTTGTCCGGACAGCAGGGGTCACTCCTGGGCTGAGAGTGTACCAGGGAAGATGGGGCCACAGCCTCCCCTGTCCAATGTCCCAGATTTCCTGGCTGGGAATGAAAACTGAATCCAGAGGTGGAACCAATGCCAGGACCCTATTATCTCCCAGGATAGAGAGAGCTCCTTGTCCCTGGAGGTATGTTAGCAGGGTCTGCACCTTCAGAACTGGCGAGAAGCAGGCTACTCAGGGCATTGGAGAGGGTTGGGACAAGAGCCTTCTCTTGGATTCTTGCCATTTGCCACACCCCTGATCCTGAATCCCACAGGGTGCCCAGTCCACCCTCCCCTAGAGCACCAGGAGAGTCTAGAACTTGCTTCTTCAAATCTCCCTTCCCTGAGTGGGTCAATGTCTTCATGGGACCCTCCCCCACCCCAGGTGCACACCGACACTTCTCCTAATGCGTCCTGGCTGGCCTGCTGGGAGCCACAGATGACATGTCACATGAGGGGACATAAGGGGGCTCTCACATTTTCCACGGCTGGGCTCCTGGGACCCCAGCATTCATGATGGCTGATTTCAACATGAAACGGCCACTTGAGAAGGAGAGCCCCCTCCCTTTCCCCCTCGGCTCTGCTAAGCCCCACTCTGCAGCTAAACACTGTCTGAGCCTCCCTCCCTCTGGAGCACCCTCTCACTCACCTGCCAAGCCTTCCCCAGACTGCTGCAGCCTCACCTTGCAGCCTCTGCCAGCTAGGATGAGAATCCCAAGGTGGGGTGGGGGGCTCAGGGCTCCATACTGCAGAGGAGAAAGGGGGGTCAGTCTGTCCTGAAGGGATAAGCCATTTGGCCAACCATGGGCCAGAATGACTGAATAAATCTTCGTGGGTGCTTTAATGCTCTGAGGACAGGAGGTCTCCCAATCTCAAATCCAAAGACAGGCAGAGCATTGAAATTTTCCATGAGGCCTTCCAGGCATCTGCCCTAAATTTTCGAAGTGGCATTTTTTTAAACCTTTTATTTTGACCTAATTTTAGATTTACAGAAAAGTTGCCAAAAATAGAACAGATAGTTTCAGTACACCCCTCACCTAGCCTTCCCTAATATTCACATCTTACATAACCCTAGTAAATGATCAAGCCTGAGAACTTATCCTTAGTTCAGTACAATCACCTGAACTTCACATTTTATTGGATGCTGGGTACAGTGGTGCATGTCTGTAATACCAGCAGCTCAGGAGGCTGAGACAGGAGAATAGGGAATTCGAGGCCTGCCTCAGCAAATTAACAAGGCCCTAAGCAATTTAATGAGACCCAGTCTCAAAATTTAAAAAAAAATGAAAATAAAAAAGGGCTGGGGATGTAGCTCAATGGTAAAGCAGTCCTGAATTAGATCCCCAGTACCTAAAACAAAACAAAACAGCTCTTATTGGAATTTCTTGTTTTTCTACTAAGATCCTTTCCTGCTTCCATCACCCCATTCTGGACACCACACTGCATTTAGTTGTTATTTTTCTTTTGTGTCCCTGATCAATTGGTTGCCGCAGTCCGGCTGCAGCAAAATAACCAGGGGGTGACGAACAACTTGTGTAGATTGATACAGCAGGAGTGGAAGCCATTTATTGTAGGACAGGAGGGGTATATATACATTCCATACAGCTTATCTTAATTAACATAAACTAGATACAGCAGTCAACGAATCACAGTTAATGGCTTGCTGGCACCACCTCACAAACCACTCCCTCTGGCAAAATGCCAGGCGCCATCCTGACTTGTTTACAGACCTTAACATTGGTGACATTCCCTCAGTCTATACTCATCTTTCATGATCTTGACAGCACTGAGGAACAAGTGTTTTGTAGAACTGTGGGTTACCTTGTGTTTTCTCAAGATCAGAGGGAGGCTCTGCAGTTTTGGCAATACCACAGAAATGGTGCTGGCGCCTTCTCAGCTCACCATATCAAGAGGCTCATGTCTTCAACATGTTTGATTACTGGTGGTGATGATCTTGATCACTTAGTTAAGTTGATGTCTAAAGGGTCTATCCACTATAAAGTTACTATATTTTTCTTTTGAATTAATACATATCTTGGGGAAAATACTTTGATATATATGTGCAACTATTCATAACTTTATAATTTAATTTACACGTATATATTTTTTTAATTTCTTTGTTTAGTTGTAGATAATTGTTATACCTTTATTTATTTTATGTGGTGCTGAGGATTGCACACAGTGCCTTACACATGCAAGGAAAGTGCTTATCACTGAGCCACCACTCCAGTCTGACACAAGTATATCTTTATTATACAATATAGTAATTTGACACATATATTGATCATAATGGTGTAATTATCATTTTGCCTCCTAAAATACTTATCATTTCTCATTTTGTTTATCACATTTACTTTCTTCTAGTAATTTTGAATCATATCATATATTGTTGTATATATAGAATAGAACACAAGAACAAGTTAATCCTACCGGTGTTTGTGCCCATGTAAAAATGTGCCTACAACTAAAGATTCCAAATGTTCAGCACTTTTTTTAAATATTCATAAAATGTCAAATTATTTAAACATAATGAAAATGATGCCTGTAATCCCAGAAGCTTGGGAGGCTGAGGCAGGAGGATCATAATTCAAATCCAGCCTCAGCCACTCAGAAATGTCCTAAGAAATTTAGGGAGATTCTGTCTCAAAATAAAAAAAAAAAAAGATAAAAGGGCTAGGGATGTGGCTCAGTGATTAAGTGCCCCTGGGTTTCATTACAGGTGCAAAGAAAATAAATAAATAGAATAAATAAAATAAGTAAACTGCTTATCCACAGATAAACTTGGAATAATCAAAACACTCTTTTAAACAAAAACGTAGACATCAAAGTGTATATCATGAGAGACTGGGATTTTGCCTCAGAGGTAGAGTGAGCAACTAGCACATGTGAGGCACTGGGTTAAAACCTCAGTGTCACATATAAATTAAATAAAGATATTGTGTCCACCTACATCTAGAAAATAAACATTTAGAAAATAAATACTTTTAAAAGTGTATATCATGATTTTTTTCAGTTAAAATGTTTCGTTAGTGATTAAATTAATACTTTCATCAAAATCAAAGCAAAGTTGCATATGGTCAATGCAGTTGAAAATTTTACTAGATCTTTTTTTTCATTAGTGAATATGACTCTCATGGTGAGGGTGTTGAATCCTGCAGAAGAGGAACAGTTACTGGTTTGGTTTGGTCTCAAATAAATTATGGCATGATCCCCTGGTTTATGTTGTAGCTAGTGGATCCATGGTTACTTTGCAGAATCCTGTGGTCAATAGATGCCTTCGAGGACCTTAAATTCTCTGTGGAGAGTGAATTTAGGCTAAAATATTACAAGCTTAGTGAGTTTAAACTGAATTTATTTTCTCCCAATAATCTGAGGCAACAACTCAGTTGTTACAACCTCCATAGAAGATGTAGGTAGGCCTTCCTAATATCAATTTATTGGTATTTTTTTCTCACTCAGCATAGCTCCATCAGTTGACTTGTAGGTATGATGTGAAAAGCAGCATGAAGAAAAGTAAAACATTCTGCATAGATTAAAAGAAAAAAAGGGACTCATGGACAAGCTGAATCCTGCTTAAAATAGTATGAAGGAACTGTCATTCGTAAAAAATGGCAGGATACAGAAAGTTCTTTTCATTATCTCCACCCTAATAAATGCTTAAAAAAAAAGAAAAGATCACTCAGTCATTTCTAATGGAAGAATAACCTTCTCTGGTACAAAGACTAAGTGAGTATATATCCAAATATCGAAGATGTGGTGATGGAAATGCAAACATACTGACATTCATTAGAGATCAGGAGAGTCACATTACAAGGATTTTTTTTGATCCTTCAAAAAAAGACAAATGCTATGTGCTGATGTTTATGTGGGCTCTTTCTCGTCCAGCAAGGGGTTTCACGGAAAATTGTAGAAGAGACTGTGTCTGTGAAGTCACTAATCAAGACCTCTGGACATCAAGCAGGAAACAGGTCCCATTTTATTGTGAAGTTACCATGTATATATACTCAGGCAGTAACTAAGCAGATTACAGGCATCCACCAATGCAATTTCTGCAGTGACCTTCAAGGAGTGAGCAATGGAGCAAGAGCAGGGAATTCAACACATAGCCTCATGACCAGGGCTGTGCCTAAGGGGTAAGTATTTTGCTCTTCACACAACCTAGCATGGGGTAGTGTGCTGCCACTCAGGCACTCTTAATGTATGCCATAAAGGCAGTATTCCATGAACTTGACTCTAAGACATCATTGTGGCCTCGCCTCTCTAAGATTTTTTGAGGTTCAAGGTTGTGCCATACTTCTGGTCTCTTTCAGATGGGATCATTGTGGTCAGGTGATGCAGGGGTGCATCCACCTCATTACAGGAGTTTTGCTACCTTTACATGGGGACACAGCACCAAGTCTGCTTATAAATAATTGATGCTTGAAGTCTCCTTGGACTTGCATTTTTTAACAGAGATCATTAAGTTATCACTTTCTGGCAGTAAAATCTCATCTATCAGCAATAAGATAAATATGGTGTACTAAAGATTAAACACTTTCATTCAAAATTAAATTTAATCAAACTATGTTAAAGATAGCATTTTGGAATTATTAGTTTTATTAGATGTATTATTTGGTAATTTATGGTATATATTCCTCCCTTGTGACAGAACAGCTAGTTCAATGACCTTTTGGGCCTTTTTTGCCTCAAGAGAATCCAAGTTGGGTGCAGCTCTGACTTGAGAGCATGTCAGCAGGAGGAAATATCCTGTCTGTTCTTGAGGTCTGTGAAGGGTCTTTGCCACAGCTTCAGTAGAATTTTATGTTATAATCGAGCAAAAAAGTGTTCACATTCTGTCCTGTTCCCAAGTGGGTTGTTCTTTACTTCCTCAAAAAATATTTCTAAAAATATTCTTTTAAAAAACTGTTTATCATTGAGGGGTTTATTGGCAGAAGCCATGTGGAGATGTGATAATTTTTAAAAATTCAAGGTCTTTTTTAGAGAAAAATCCCCACATAAATGTAGAGGGCTTTATTTTATTGTTATTGTTGTTGGTGGTGGTGGTTTGTGTCTTATTTCAGCAGCATCCCCAGCTTATAACTAAGTGGGCTTGAGTCATGTTCTACTAGGACCTGTTATAAAACACCCCAGTGTCCTAGATGTTGGAGTCTGCTGGAGCACTGGTTTTCTAAGTGTGGTACAAATGCCAGCAGCTTCATACTCATAGGATGGCTATGAATTCCCATGCACAAGAATTATCTGGAATGGCGGGGGTAGTGGTTTCTTGATTGGCTAGTTTCCTCATTAGCCTAGAAGGTAAGAGGGAGTCTGACAAAGGACACCATAAGAGTCACTGGCCTTTACCAGAATGGGAGGGGGCCTTCCAGAAAGGTGCTTGAAATCCTGTGATTGGAAGAGGTCAGGTAAAACCTGGTGGATGCTCTAAAACAGAATTCATTAATGTAGCACCTGATAGCTGTATCCACACCACTCTATTTTATTTATTTGTTTATTTATTTTTTTAACAAAAAATGTATATTGGAACACAGTTAGCAAGGTATTTGTTGAAAGGTACTAGATTTGAACTCTCTATAGGTCATATTATCCATAATATTTGCTCCTGGTGATTTATAGAACATCATCATTCAATAATTTTCGCGATTATGGAAATGTTCCTTGTCTATCCTGCCTAATTCAGTAGCTTCAAGCACATAATATTTTGGCATATAGATCCTGTGACAAAAAAGCTGAGTTTGTCAATTTGATGGATTACATGGACAATGGCCACAAGATTGGGGAGCACCATTCTAGGACACCAAGGCAGAAAATGGAAGCATTTCCTCTAAAAACTGGAAAAAGACAGCGATGCCCGTTTCCAACACTTCTATTTAACATAATTCTTGAAACACTGGCCAGACCAATTAGACAAATAAAATTAATTAAAGGCATATGGATAAGTAAGGAAGAACTCAAATTACCACTATTTGCTGACAATATAATTCTACACCTAAAAGACTCGACACATTCCATCAGAAAACTGCTAGAACTAGTAAATGAAGTCAGTAAAGTAGCAGGATACAAATTCAACACCCATAAATCAAAGGCATTTTTGAATATCAATAAAAAATCTTCTGCAAAGGAAATGAGAAAAACTACTAACTTTGAATAGTATAAAAATTATAAAATCTTTGGGAATCAACATAACAATAGCTGAAAGATCTCTCCAATGAAATCTACAGAACCCTATGGAAAAAAGATCAAAGATGACATGAGAATATTGAAAGATCTATTTTTTTTCTTAAATAGGCAGAATTAATATTGTCAAAATGACCACACTACCAAAAGCACTATACAGATTTAATGTAATTTCAATCAAAATCCCAATGACATTCCTCAGAGAAATAGAAAAAGCAGTCATGAAATTTATCTGACAAAATAAGAGACCCAGGATAGCTAAAGCAATTTTTAGCAAGAAGAGTGAATTAGGTGGCATCTCTATACTAGTCCTTAAACTATGCTACAGATCAATAATAACAAAAAAACAGTATGGTATTGGCAACAAGATAGACTTGTAGACTAATGGTATAGAATAGATAACACAGAGACCAATGCCCATAATTAGAGCTCTCTTATATTTGACAAAAAGCATAAAAAATGTACATTGGAGAAAACGATATCCTCTTCAAAAAATACTGATGGGAAAATTGGAAATTTATATACAATAAAATAAAATTAAACCCCTATCTCTCACCATGCAAAATACTCAACCCAAATTGAAAGAAGGACCTAAATACTGAAGCAGAGACATTGTGTATATTAACAGAAAAATAGGCCCAAATCTATCTGGTTAGTGCCTGACTTTCTTAATAAGACTCCAGAGCACTATGATTTATATTAAGCAACAATAAATACTATGGATCTAAATTAAAAAGGTTCTTTTCATCAAAAGAAACAATTGGTTAAGTAAATAGGGTGCCTATTAATTGGGAACAAATTCTTACCACATGCACATCAGATATAGAACTAAGTTATAGAATATATAAAGAACTCAAAAATCTGCAAACCAAAACAACAATAACACAATCAATATATCAGCCAAATAACTGAACATACAATTCTCAAAAGATGATATGCAATCAATTGACACACATATAAAAAATTGCTCAACATGTCTAGCAATTTGATAAATGCAAATCAAAACTACTCTGATTTCATCTTACTCCAGTCATTTAAGAAAAAAAAAAACAACAATAATTGTTGGTGAGGGTGTGGTAAAAGGCACACTCATACAATGCTGGTGGGACTTCAAATTGGTGCAGCCAATCTGGAAAGCAGTATGGAGATTCCTTGAAAAAACTGGAATGGAACCATTTGACAGAGCAATCCCACTCCTTGTTCTTACACAAAAGACTTAAAAACAACATACTACAGGGACACTGTCACGTCAATATTTATCGCAGCACATTTCACAATAGCTAAACTGTGTAGCCATAATAGATGCCCTTCAGTAGATAAATGGAAAAAAATGTGGTATATGTACACAATGGAATATTACTCGCCATTAAAGGGAAAAAAATCATGACTTTTGCAGAAAAAATTGATGGAGCTGAAGAATATAATGCTAAGTAAAATTTACAAATCACCTTAAAACAAACACCAAATGATTTCTCAGTAAGGATGCTAATTCATAGCATTATGTGTTAGGGAACAGAATGGAAAGATTACATTAACTTCAGATAAGAAAAAGGATAAAAGGGGAGAGAAGGGAAGGAAGGGGGCATGGAGGTAAAAAGGACAGTGGAATGTAATTATTATCATTACCCTAAGTACATGTATGAAGCCACACAAGATATAAATCTACTTTGTGTACAACCAGAGATATGAAAAATTGTGTTCAATACATGTAATAAATGAAGGAAGTTGAGTTGATATTCTACTTTTGCTAAAATTTAGAAGATGCAGAACATGAAGTGGATAATGATAGGTGCTTAGTCCATGTTGACTGGGTGACAGATGAGGTAATGGGTTTGTTTTGCTTTAGAGTTCAGCTTATTGCAATAAGAATGTATGCATGCTGAGAGGCTGGCACAGTATCATTCTGAGAATATGTGTTTTGCTA
The DNA here is from genome assembly GCF_048772815.1 of Callospermophilus lateralis. Taxonomy (NCBI): domain Eukaryota; kingdom Metazoa; phylum Chordata; class Mammalia; order Rodentia; family Sciuridae; genus Callospermophilus; species Callospermophilus lateralis. Next base: position 43,358,035 of record NC_135311.1, read on the forward strand.
GTTTGAAAAAAAAGGGGGAAAAGAGGTTATATAGAGCATAAGGCAAGCATAAATACATGTAACATGAATTGTAATGCATTATGTTATCATATTTAAAAAATAATTTAATAATGAATACATAAAAAAATAATAACATCAATATTAGGTCATTAAGTGGTGTCATAAATTAAGCAATCCCCAACATCTTATTCATACATAAAGGTATACTGAAAAATTTAATAATTAATTTTAAAAGAAAATTAAAACACTACCTTCAAAGATAATAACATTTGACAGAAGTAGATTTTGGTGGTTGACCTTTTGTTTTGCATTGATAATATGAGTGACTTTGAACATTCAAGTGTTGTATAGTGATAGCACTGAGCCTTTACAGGTACTTTCTGTTTGTTAAAAAGTTATTGAAGTGAGTGGGGGATAGGTAGAAACTATGGTGTTTGCAGTGAACTGGCCTTGATGAATGGCACCCCTGCTATCTCAGGGCAGACTGTAATTAAAGAATGATGGAAGATTCATAAAGGGAGGTGTGATTAGTGTAGGAATATGCACTGGCATTTATACCATAGAAGGTGTAGTATTGGTTTGCAGGTGGAGTCAAGAGAGAGCCAGTTAACTAAGGGCAATATGGAAAAGTACAGGTACCGAGGCTAGCAATTTTTAGGTGGCTTGGTCTTCTACAGAAAAACCTCCCCTCCACACAGGAACATAGGCCAATTCCCTTTGCCTAGTTCCCTACACAGAGGTCTGGTTTGTTTCCTGCTCTGAGAAACCTAACACATATACTTGCCTTGTGCTATATATAGCCTCTTTTTTTTCCATTTCTGCAAACTAGCAAAGCACATATTCTCAGAGTGATACTAAGCCAGTCTCTCAGCACCCACATATACTTATTGCAATAAGCTGAACTCTATAGCATACTCTACCCATTACCTCGTCTGCCACCTAGTCAACATGGACCCAAGCACCTCTCATTATCCCCTTTATTTTCTGCATCTTCTAAATTATAACAAAGTGGGAAATCAACTCAGCTTCACAATGGCAAACAGAAATTTGATGGTTCTCCTATAGCACATCCCTGAAATCACAGGGTGTAGAGACTCTTTTCATTCTTCCTCCTGTCAAATCCAAAGAGCATTATATTATCTCTATACCCTCATCCCCTCCAAATAAAACCAAGGCCTACAAATCTCAAGACATAGAGGACGCTAAATAGGCTTTCTGTCAAAAATAATAAGGAAATGAATAAATAAATTTGAAAAACCAGTAAGACATGCTACCAGTTTACTGCTCACCACAACTGCTTTCAAGAGAAAACATTCTAAGGTTTTGAAGTAATGGTGAAGATGGTGTTTGTAGCTCTGCAGAGAGCACAGGTCCATAACTGAGAAGCTCAGTGTGGCCATTGGTTTCTCATAAACACAAGGTTTGGAGTGTCCAATTTATTTTAACAGAGTTTTTGTCTTTTTTTTTTAGTTAAATCTAATGTGGATTGCTTTGCAACATAAGAAAATGTTAAAGGGTAACTCTTACATTTGTAATGAGTAGTTGTCAACGAAGTGAAAGTTTGCTTTAATAGCTAAAATGTTCTAATAGCTTCATTTAGGTACACTTAGAATTATGCACACACATTTATCCTACGTATGAGTATGTTTTGATATAAGTATACCCTATGGATCAATTTCCACATTCTCAGGAATATTTCTTCTTCTGCTGTTTTTGTACATTAAATTCATATCATCAAGAACTTAGATAAATCAAACTACTTAATACCGTTTTTGGTGTCTAACTTATTTCATTTAGTGTAATTATTTTGATACTTACCCATGTTCTGAGTGTTTCATTAGTGTCATTAAGTCCTCACTTGTTAGAATTCAATATTTTTTATCCAAATGCTTCAAATGAGAATATTCAAAGAGATTTAGATATAATAACTTTATTTTAAGAGTCTGAGAGACAGAAATATCTTGTGGATGGCATTGTAATTTTCAAAAATTTATAATTTTCTGATAGTTTTTATACATGGTGTGAAGGTAATTTCATAAAATAATTTAATGCTCCTGTGTTTTGACTGTGACCATGTCACATAGGTCTGTTGTAGAATTTTCCACATGCAGCATCATGTCAACTCTCATACCTCTCATAATAATTCAAATTTGTGAGAATTTTTTATTTTTAGATTTGCAATGCTTATCTTTTAGAACAAGGTTTATCATTTAACTTTCATTAGCATGTGGATCATTTACAATTGATGTCTGCTCTGTAATTTACAAGTTGCTCTGCATGAAATAATGATCTAATATTTCAGTTATAAAATTTTTGTGAAATATTTCAGTCTTAATTTATGTATTCATTTAAATTTTAAAGTATATGTTCAGATGTTTTACTTGAAATGCTCCAAGATGTAATTCATGAGCTCTTTACCCTGGCCTCATATCTATGTTTATATCTAACCCTTGTTTGATGTTGTAAATCTTGACATGCTCTCCTGATAATGTTCTAGGTCTATATTGAAAATGATGTCTGGGTGCAGTGACCATCACCCAGTGCTTTAATTAATTCTGCTGTGAAAAATTGTGAAATCCACCTGAAATTGCCAATTCAGTTATTTTATTTTTCATTTAAAGGCTTTTCTGAAAAACAACAACAACAACAACACAAAAACTAACTAACAAACAAAAAACTCTTGCAACCATAGTTGCTCATACTTAATATGTTAAAATGTGAATGAAATAATGTATTTTAACTTGGTAAATGTATTAAAATTTTAAAACAATAAAATTAATTATTATTATTCAACTATCAATAAAATTAATCACTATGCTCTAATAATAATATTAGAGCATATCAAATCAAAATTCCTAATAAAATTTAATAATAATTTTTAATTTTATGGATTTGTTTAAAATGTGACTATTAGTTTTGAATGCTCAGTCCCCTACAGTAAAACAATTATAATTTATACAGTAAAAATTCACAAGTCACAGATATCTGAATGGTGATATCATTGTACGGTTTTGAAATGGGGATTGCCATGATACATTTATCATTCTTTGTGACATAATCGCTGTCTCATGTCATTACATGATTAAAAGTCTAACAAAAAGAGATTTTAAAACAGTTGAGAAATGTCCAGATTATTGGTTAGAAATGAAAACACTTGGTACCTAAAATAAATAAATAAATAAATTGTCTTCAGTGAATCATTGAAATGTCTGAATTTCATGACAGTTCTTATCCTTCTGTTCAGAGAGTAGTAACCCTAATTTTTTAACAGATAAATCTTGTTCCTTACAGGATCAAAAACAGCTCACCCATGACATATGATTATAAAGTGTTTCTTCCATTCAATTTGTCACTAAAATGTTATAATTTATGAAGTGGCAAAAAAAGGTATATAATATCAAGACATATATGTGTGCACATCTATGAGGCTTGCATGGAGGATATCCCTGTTAGTTTTAAATTTTTTTTTTGCAGTTTTTTTTTTATCTAGGAAAAGTTTAGTTAAGAAACATCCAAGTGATAGCACAAGCAGCTCAATAGAAAGTGTCTAGTCTGCTGAGAAGTCTTGATCTAGTTTTGAGAGACATTTGCAAGTTTCATAACTTTAATATAAAACCTGTTTTTAGATATCTGGTTGCTTATGTGTGGCATCTGAAGATGGAATGTATGTATTAACTAAATGATTTTAAAAAATATAAATATATTTTGTTGTTTTCATTTGCATGATAGTTAGTTTACCATTTGGAGAATTTATGGATTGAACACAGGGACACTTTACCACCGGGTCACATCCCCAAAATTTTATTTATTTATTTATTTTAATTTTCAGAAAGGGTTATCACAAAGTTGTGTGGGGTTTTGGTACGTTTCTAAGCCTGTTTTTTTTTTTTTTTTTTTTTTTTAATTCTCCTCTTCCCTTTGCCTGTCAAGCCGGTGGTATGACAGGCATGCTCCTGGGATTTTAGCAATTTTGGGGGGGGTGGGTCATAGAGATTAAACTCAGAGTCACATTCTGAGCACTATTTTGTATTCCATTAATGACAGTTTCAATGAGTTGCACAGTGTCTTGCCATTGCTGATGCTTGCTTTGAACTTGTGATCCTCCTGTTTTAGCTCCAAAGCCACTGAGATTTCTGTCATGCACCACCATGACTACCCAGTTTACCAATTTTTTTAAAACAAATACTACCTTAAAATTTTTTTCCAATGTAGAATTTATTATTTATATTTTAATCTTGGGATAACCACCAAAAATTCATGACTCTTAAGAATAGTATATAATTACATAGTAAAAAGTTATTTTTTAAGCTAACAAAAAGTATATACACTGATTGAAATATATCCTCTACTTTTGTAAGACAAAGAATCATAATTCTGACAGAACTCTGGAATTTTTTTTGTGCTGGTCTAAGTGTAAACCAAAACTCTCCTGAGAAGTCAGTGTTATTAAATATTTGTTAATAAATAAATAGTCTCATTTTCTTTTGATTTGTGTCATGGAGTTTTTTTATAGAGAATTTTATTTATTTATACGTAGTGCAAAAAATCAAACCCATTTCCTCACATATGCTACGTGAGTGATATTCCTCTAAGCCACAACCCCAGCCCCTTCATGGAACTGTTTATAAAAGACGTAAAGTTAAAATATTATTGTCTGAGTAAAGATCACTCAGTAATTTTTAACATTTATTATTTAGTTGTAGGTGGACAAAATACATTTATTTATTTATTTATTTATTTTTGTATGGAGCTGAACATTAAACTGCATTCCTCATACATGCTAGGTGAGTGCTCTTTCTCTGAGCCAAAACCCCAACGCCAAGTATAGTTAAAGTAACCTTTAGCCCTCTGATTTCTGGTATAAAGAATATAAGAAATGACATAATCTAAATTTTGTCATTCTGTAGTCAAGAAAAGAGGGACTCAGAGAAATAACTGTAATATTTTGAGTTGCATATCACATTAGTGGAAGATTAAGTTCAAATACAAATAAATAATAGGACCAAAAATAAAACAGCATTCTTTCTATAAATTAATTATGTTCTCTTCCATATGATTCTAGCTAGAAGATGTGACTTTAATCAGCATCTTACCCTTTTTGTACATCTGAAAAAGGTACTATCTAGTCACTATGCACACAAATAATCTTTTACATTAGGATTCAATGAAAAATTATGTTTTATAAGCACTTTTACAGAGGAGTATTCATCACCCTTCTTTGATTCATTCTCATGCTTTGTAGGTATTACTGTCAAAGGTTTCCTTACCATGAGGTTGTTTAGATACTTGTGAGGCATCAATTTCATGGGTGTCTCTTACCCCTATAAAATTATGTGCCAGATTTAGCTGGAAAGTTCTCAAAAATCAATTTCTCAAAGAAAAATGTATTTTTATTATATTGTTTCTCTCATTATTTTTTTCTTATCTTTCTTGGAATATGCTTACTTTTCTCCATAAGATAGTGCTGGTGCTACCTTAATTCACAATTTATTATTTATCCAAAGATAAATGTCAGTATGTTTTAACTTTTTTTATAGATTTTTTTCTTCACATTTTATACCATTTATAGATATCTGTTGAACACTTTTCAAGTTCTTCATGAGCATGAACACCAAGGAGTCAAAATGAGAAACTATGTATTAAGGACTATCTAATTAAAGATCTTGGATCTGCCAACAATGGTATCAAATTGTGAAAAGGAGAATATCTAAAACTGCTGAGTCCAGCAATGAACAGCATGAAAGGATAGCAGGCATGTGATGTCAAAGAAAAAAGCAGGTAAGAATCTTGTGAAACTAACAAGATAGGAGAGGCATAAGGATCATAATTTGAAACTCAGCCTCAGCAAAAGGGAGGCGCTAAGCAACTAACTGAAAGCCTATATCTAAATAAAAGGCAAATGAAGGCAGGCAATGTTGCTCAGGAGTTCAGTGCCCTTGAGTTCAATACCATATAATAATAATAATAACAACAACAATAATATAATATTCAAAATAAACTAATCTCCAGTAATGGTCATTAATGTGTCAGTGGTGTCAAATTCTTGATCTTTGATAGACAAATAAAATTTTATGCATGCTTTGTTAAATCTGAGATATAACAGTCATACAAAAATTATATCAGTTCTTGTAATGTATAGTATGTGTATAAAAATGCCTCATTAAAAGACAGGCATACACTCTAAGAAATGCACTCAAAATGACTTTGCCATTGTTGCAAATATCATACTGTATACTGACATTTAGATTCTATACTACTACAATCTTAGGCTATATATTGTAGCTGTTGTTGTATATAAATTCCATCACTGACTAAAAGATCACTATGCAACACATTATTGTATGTTATAAACTTAGAGAGATCAGTGTACCAAAAAGAGAATTTTAAATTTTTTTTAGTTGTTAGTGGACACAATATCATTTTTTTTATTATTATTATTTTATTTTAATGTGGTGCTGAGGATCAAACCCAATGCCTCTCATGTACCAAGTGAGCACCCTACTATTGAGCCATAATCCTATCCCTAAAACAGAATCTTTAAAAAAAAATCTTTACAATTAGACAATGAAAAATGAAAGTTTCCACCGCTGAGGAGTAGAAAATTGCCATCCTTTCTAAATAAAGTTTCATATCTATGGGGTATCTGTGTCACACACACACACACACACACACACACACACAGACAAAGTGATTTTAATCTTGCTTAGTGCAACATAATAAGTCTTTCAAAGATAGTCAATATGTAAGTATAAAACATTCAATAGTTACTATAAGAAAAAGTAAGTTTTATTGTGAATGTGTTGGTATTGCTCATAGTATCAACTGCTTAAGAAGTTATGACAAAACCAATCCCCCAAAAACAAATGCTGAATGTTTTCTTTAATACAAAGAGACTGATTCATAGTGGTGTAGGGAGGGACATGAGAGGGATAGACAAACTTTAGATAGGGTAGCAGGGTAGGGGAGAAGAGAGGTGGCAGAGGGTTTGCAATTATGGTGGAATCTGATGAAAACCATTCTCTAAAGTACATTTATGAAGACACAAATTGATGTGAATATATTTTGTATACAGCTAGAGACATAAAGCATGTGCCCTACATGTGTAATAAAAATTATAATGCCTTCCACTGCCTCATATAAATAATAACAACAATAATAATAATAATAAAATAAATTTCACAGAGATGATTAACAACTTATTGAGACTCTGTCTCATATAATTTTAAGACTAGAGTCTAGTTTTGAATGGAAAGGCACCCTTGATTTCGGTCATAAGAAGCACACAGCAATGGGAAACTTACTTCTTTTCAAAGATGCACAAAACAAAATGTTAAACAAATTAATAAATTGGGCATTAAAATAATCAATAAATGAAGCTATACCATTAAATGGTACAAAGAAACAGGTAAGATAAATTGCCTGATGCATGAATAAATAAATTCAGGAAGAAAAAGACAAGGACATCATGAGAAGAACAGTCAAATAACTTGAATATTCTCTTTATACAGGTGATATCTAAGGGTTCAGTACTCATAAAAAATAAAATATAACCAAATACATAAAATTAAACAGTATTCATAAAGATGTGGAGTGAAAAGTTCTCATGAACTACAGATTAATTATAAGTGGCTATCTTTTTGTAAAAAAATGTGTGCCTATTGAAGGACATGACACTTTCCCACCAGTAACATTAACTTATAAATATGACTGCTCTTAAAAACCATAATAATATATAAAAGAAGAGCTGCATGGTCCATACAGTTGAAATCTGTAAGGTGAAAGAAAATATAATGTGCACATAAGAAACGTAAAAATAATAAAGTGTGAGTAAAGTGGTTTCTACTGTCAAGACACATTTTTTGCCACACTACATTCAGCCTAACAAACAGTAAAAAACACCACATCAGTAGTATATAAAGGTAACATTTTCATACTACTTCACACATTGCATATACATTTTAAAGGGAAATATGCAGAATTTACTGGTAAATAAAACTTGAATTAGGACATTAAAAAAACCAATTACACACATGTGTTTAGATACTACACATCAATACAAAGAAAACAATTTTTCTTGAATGAAATCTGTAACATTTTCATCAATATTTTAGCATATAGGACTGGGGTTATGGTAGAGTGCTTACCTAGCACATGTGAGGCACTGGGTTCAATCATCAGAATCACCTAAAAGTAAATAGATAAAATAAAGTTTTATGATTACAACTACGAAAAAAAAAAAACATTAACAAAGAAATTTCAGCATGCTTCTCTATTAAAAGAAAGAGACTGAAAAAAAAATTACATGGAATGAAAAGTATTTATTAAATACCTCCAAAACCTATGCTTCAGAGAATCAAATGAACTATTAGTATCATTAAGAGAAACTTATGTATATAATGAATGTATAATACAATACTGAAATCCAAGGAGTCATAGTATGAACCAAACACAAAGATGAATCCATATGCATGTAATTTCTTGTATTTTTAAGATACATAAAATGGTCTAAGCCTATCCGTATCAAAAATAAGGCTAGAAGTAAATGGATAATACAATACAATCTAAAGTTAGATGGGTTACATTTTCTTGAGCGTTTGTTTGCAGAATATGTAAGGTACTGGGTTCAAAATCACCACAAAGAGCAGATATTAAGGAGAGATCAAGTTAGAAGTTGTTTTAGTTGCCTTTTTCAACAATGTGACTAACAAATTGACCAGAGAAATTGTAGAGGAATAAAAGTTTATTTACAGGCTTAGGTTTCAAAAGTCTTAGCCTATAGAATACTGCTCCATTTCTCAGGGCTCAAGGTGAGGCAGAACATTATGGCAAAAGGGTGTGGTAGAGGGAATCAACTGACATAGTGATAACAGTGAAGAGACAGATTCATTTTTGGGAGAATATACAAATTTAGATTCCAAAGCTCTATCCCCAATTCTCACTTTTTTTCAGCCACACACTATCAATTCAGTTACCACATAGTTAATTCATTCAGGGATTAATTCACTGAGGACTTTAAAGCTATGACCCAATCATTTCTCCTCCAAACCTTCCTGCATTGTTTCACATATGAGCTTTTGGGGAACACGTCACAGCTGGACCATTACAGAAATATAGCAAAATAGAAGGCTTTTAACCCACCATTTGTTTACTAATATATTAATACACATTTACTCATGTTATGTGTGTTACTTTGACAAAGTCATAAATGAGTTATGAGATTTACATACATTGGACAAGTGAAAGAATATCTACAATCAAATGAGTAGAAAAAGCTGGGGTACACATGGGCATTTGAGTTGTTTACTGAAGTGCCACATATTTGAGAAATATTCCTACAAGTTTGAAGGCACCTTAAATAAGGGGAGATTGAGATAATATATAAACTGACTTTAAAATTTTCTGTAATTTTTATCTTAACTTATCCACTGGTTAAAGAAGGAGAGAAATGTAAGTGTAAAAATTACAAAGGGGTTTTCTTCTATGACCAAGTAAGTCTTTTGATTTGTTTCACAACCTGAAGTCAGGGCAGAAAAATTACATCTCAAAGGTGTCAGTTTGCCCCAAAAAGAGATTTACCAGTGGTTTTACTAACTTCTCTTGTTGGAAGAATTACTTCACTATTGATTCAATAAAGGGTACAAAAGGGGAAAATTAATCAATCTCCTGATAGACTCAGTAAGATTTGAGCACTTTCTGAGACCTGACCTACCCTTGTTTACACCACTAATAATTCCAGGCCTAACAGTAGGTTTTCAGAATAAGTTTCTCCATGCACTAAATGTCTAACATTAGCAACTTCTGTTCAAGGGAGTGTATCTTAACTTTCAATTGCTAAAAGCAATAGAGACGAGCATGGGCAAATCTTGATGTATTACAAGCCATTGGATTTGCATTGTTTGTAACACTTCCAAAGACAAAAGTTTTCAGCAGTAGTGTTAACAAAGTTTACAAATCGCAGATTCTTGTTTCATTTCATCACAGAAAATATTTACAGGACACTCTTCCTCTGGCTACTTGAAATCCTGGAATATAACACACTTGCATCAGTAATTTAAAGTATCAGTAAAATAAAAAATATCCTGCACTTTGTGCAGTGTTGTCAGAATGCCTATGCTTAAAATCTCAAAGACTGAGGATAGAGTTCTGGCTTAGTTGTAGAGTGCTTGCACAGCACATCAGCGGCACTATATTTAAGAATCAGTACCACATAAAAATGAGTAAATAAAATAAAAGTAATTTGTCTATCTATGACTAACAAAACGTAAATAAAATATTAAGAACTAAAATATAAAAATCTGAAAGATAATAGGTACTCCAGAGCATGCAAGCATCATATAAAAAGACTCAGTTGAAAAAAATATTGGTGAGAATATCAATTGAATAAAGCTATTTTTGAAAATGGTATTAAGGTTCTTCAGAAAGTTAAAATAAAAAAAGGCTTATGTTCCACTAGATGTTATTCTGGGTATGAATCTAAAAAAAAATACTGGAGTTATTACATCATAGAACCACTGCATGTCTATTTTCATAGTATTATTTACAGAACCTGGTAAAAAAAATTGAAGTACTTTTTTTTAGATAAATGGTAGGTTGGTAATGGTGCCACATGCCTGTATTTTTAGTAGCTTGGGAGGGTGAGGCAGGAAAATTATGAACTTAGAGCGAGTCTTAGTAACTTCTCCAAGAGACACTAACAAAATCAGTGAGAGCTTGTCTCTAAATAAAATATAAATATAGGGCTGGTGATGTAGCTCAGTGGTAGGCTAGCTCTGGATTAAACACACAATACCATAATCAAACAAACAAATAAAGAAAGAAATAAATAGGACCAACATACTGACCCCATTCTTTATTTTCTATGAAGCAATTTACTTGCATCCTTTCTGGCTTAGCTGGACAGGATATGTCACATTCCTTAACAAACTGTTATCTGCAGGAGAAATGAAGTTTCAAAATAATGTTTATAAGAGCAACCTATGTTACTCTAAACAGGATAATTTTGTGACTGTGCTAAAGACCAGATTCTGAAAATCAGAGAAACAAGGGTAATTCTTAATAACCAAAAAATCTGCAACAATTTTTCTTATGAGTTAATTTAGAAATGGTGAGCATGAATCTAATTAACCTAAAGTTGTCATGGCAGTGAATACTTGAGAGTTTTATGTTATTCTAACTATCAGTACAAAATCAAAAACTGTACCTGGGAAGGACCCTTTGGAATCTCTGTTTAGATCTCCAAGAAAACTGGAATGCAAGAGAGCCTGCAAGAGAGACATGTTCTCTTTTCAGACAGAAAATTCTCTCTCTTCAGAGTGTCATCTTTTTCCTCTTTCACAACACTTCTAATAAACTAATTGGTTGCTACTCTGATCGATAAGTTTGAGAACTTTATGTCTTCATTGAAAAAAAAATCTGCATTTTAAGGGGCATGGTCTTCACAGTACCTCAGTTTCCCAGAGGGTCCCAGCCCTGTATAACTAAAAGATCATTGATATCTGAAGGGCTCTCAGAGACTTCCTTAAGTGCCTTAACTTCATACTTTATACTGCTCTCTAGAAGAAAAAAAAATGAACGATATTCACTAGAAACTTCAACAGACTTTAGATATGATATCTCTTCACAATTTTATCAGGCAGTTATGAAACCCCCATTTAACACAATATGGGAAGTTAGAATGAGGATGCATCACACAGGAACATAATAAAAGAAACATTTTAAATCAGACATTTTGATAAGGTGAATGTGCCAGGGAAGACAGGGGGAGGAGACAGACATTGTTTTTATTTTTTAAATTTTCAAGTTACTTGTCTTCTTTTCTCTCTTGTAAAATGCTCACAAAGAGAAAGCAAAATCTTTAAACTGCAATGAAGTTCTTTTCAAAAAAATTAGAAATTCTGCATTCATTTGGAATGTTGAATAGAAAAAATAAAATAGTTGACAATGCAGAGAGGGAATGCTGGCATTAAATATGTGAACAGAACCGAGTGCAGTGGTGCACACTGAAATCAATCCCAGTATTTTGTCAGGCTGAAGCAGGATGATCATGAGTTCAATTCCAGCTTCAGTGAACATCAGGTGCTAAGAAACTTAGTGAGACTCTTTCTTAAAATAAAATATAAAATAGGGATGGGGATTTGGCTCAGGGTTCAAATGTGCTGATAAGTTATACAATGACTTAATATCCAGTGATATATAACTATTCCAATACTATAGACTGGGTGCCAAGATTCAATCACAAGGTTCACAGAAGTCATATGAAGTCATATGGTGACTTATAGATAGTGTGTGTGGTGAAGTGTTCCTGAATCCACTGACACAGTCACACTGCGGGATGCTGGGTCAGAGCAGAACCATATGGAATCTGGAACCATAAGGAATGTTAAGTGCTTTGTTTATGATACTCATGATATAAATAAAAGGGTATACATCAATCAATAATAAAAGTATGTGTTACTTGAGATTGCAGGAAAACTCCCAGAATGAGAATAAGGGTACAATTAAGACATGCCCTGAGATGTGTTTCAATATCTCTGAGGACACAAAATAGTTTTATTTCTCAAGAAGTATGGGGAAAAAATTTCAAATCAAGTTTCCTGAGAAAAAATTAACAATTTACTCTAAGCCCCCAATCCTAAAGTCACACTTTTGTGACATATATTCCTCCAACTAACATACTCTCTTACTTTACAGAGGAATTCATGATGAAAATAGGAAACAAGGGCTGGAGATGTGGTTCAAGTGGTAGCGCGCTCACCTGGCATGCGTGCGGCCTGGGTTTGATTCACAGCACCACATACAAATAAAGATGTTGTGTCCACTGAAAACTAAAAAATAAATTAAAAAAAGAAAATAGGAAAAAATAGTTAATAAAAATGACAAATGGTTTGAGGTGCAGAGCCTGCCTTTTAATTAAAGATCACAAAGACATGAGGATTGGTATACTTTGAACAATGATCAAAGAAACTCTTTTAAGAAAGTGGTTAAATAGGTCATATGAACAAAGGAAATTAGTTGGAAATTAAAAACAAAATAATGTAAAATTAATATAGATATATTTTTGAGACAGTTCAGAGTAGTAGGCTTCTAAAAATAGGCTTTCACTGTTTTAGTGTTATTTATTGGAACTTTAGGAGTAAGAAAGCTTACCAATAATTATAAGTATATTTTAAATTTAAAGGTCAATGGAATAATTATAGGTATGATTTAAAGTTAAAAGATAATAATAGGTCAAGAGACAGGTAGTTAAGTTTTGTATTCGAGCCCGTAGAGACTGAGGTGAAAATGTAAAAGACTAATCATGATTGGTAAAGTTACAGGAAAAATTTTATATAATGTGCTTAATATCTTTGATAATTAACATAGGTTTGACAAGATTGTAACTCTTGAAAGTTATGTAAACCAAAGAAGTTTTGATGCTATTCATTAACTACCAAAAGGAAAAAAAACCTGTAAAACAAACAAACAAAAAAATAATAAAGGCCCTCTAGGGGCAGCAGATCCTTCTGAAGGCTGCTCATAACTTGAAACCATCATCCTGTCTCCTTTTCTTTCATGGACGCTACTTATCCTTCAGCACCAGACACCACTCGTCCCTCAGGATCCCTTGATCTTTACTGGGGCTTGACCTTGGCAATAGTGATTTACTTTTTTTTCATTTAAATCTAAAGTTGACTCTGTTGATGGGATGTATTAAGTTATGAAAATTATATATATATATATATATATGTATATATACACACACACACACACACAGACATAAATGCCTGTGATTTGTCCTAATATTCTCATAGTACCCAATACCAAAAGAAAAAAAAAGACAAAATCCTATGATTAGTCTCCAATCATAATTATTATTTAGTTACTTATACTCTAGGGTCTGGGATACTGACAGATCTAGAGACCTGTCCTACTCCACCTCTTTTTCTTTATTAATGTTAATACTAGAAACTTTAGCATTTTAATGTGTCTCCTAATTTATAAAGAAGTGGGGATATTACTGCCTCAGGGAATTAATAATGAGTTGAAATCTCAAGCTGTTTTCTCATAAGACCAGAGAACATGAATATTAAAGAAAATTTAGAGTAATTGTAATATTTCTTTTTTATAAAAATATACACATATGTATTCATGAATTGATTTATCCTTATATACATGACAAATGCACTTCTCTCAGTGCTGGATCCATGTATTTGAAGGAAACTCTGCCATGAAATAATTTGGTCCTGAGCACTTAGTGCAATTCACAGCAAGTTAAAAAAATAAAGCCATCACAGGAGAATATGAGACCCTGTCCCAACACTCTATCTCTGTGTCTATCCATCCATGAATGCATTCATCTGTTGTCATGGGGCTCTGTAGTGAGTACCTCTTGATCTGATCCTCATTGTTTTTTTTTTTTTTTTCCTACTGGGAATTGAACTCAGGGGCACATGACCACAGAGTCACATACCAAGCCCTTTTTGTATTATATTTAGAGACAGTGTCTCACTGAGTTTCTTAATGCTTTATTATTGCTTAGGCTGGCTTTGAATTCACAATCCTCCTTCCTCAGCCTGTAAAGCTGCTGGGATTACAGTCATGCACCACAGCACATGGTTGATCCCCAGTCCTTTATCAACAAAAAAAGCAACCAAGAATCAGTCTTTGTGACTTTGTTTCTGGTCTGAATGCAATTTACTGTCACTCAAACAGTAAACCTACTAGCCTCAGTTTGGAGGAAGTGCCTGAAGCCCTTTCCAATCTCTCTCTTAGGTGAGAACAGTCCAATCAACACAGAGCCAGTGATGATGGGTGGGCTTTTACATTCTCCTGTCCTTGTGTTTCTGGAGCCTGCCATTCTTTTAATCCATTTCTATGTTTTCTGTTGTAGATCTGGAGCTCCAGGCTTCTGTGCTATACAGGAGCTGAAAAAACTACAGCAGGGACACTAAGCATACTGAAAGCCAGGAAATGGCAAGTGTGTGTTCTTATTTTGAGACTGGGTAGGGAGGCTGTTTGAAGCCACTGAGACTGGCAATGTCAGGAACTGAAATTTGTGGCCAGGAACTCATCACAATTGTTTTCAGTGTCTGGTGGTGTTAGACCAGGAAACAAGAAAAGACCACTGACTCCAATTAAAATCAAATTAAATCAAGCTTATTATTTCAACCAGCCAGGCTGCCTCTCCCACCCAAAACTGCAGGAACAAGACAGACCCGAAGCTTTCCTGCATCCCAGCATTATAGCCCAAAAAGTTACAAAAAGGGAGGTTACAGATAACAAAACTCTGAGGAGCATAACACTATGGTAGTTTACATTATTGCTGACCCCAACATCAGAATTTAGGAAGGTCATTAGAGCCTCAGAGGAGGTCGTTATCTGGCCAGGGAAGGCCAGGATTTGTGAGGCATCAATAAAGTTTCAGAGAGGGCTGCAATCTGGTCAGAGAGCCAGGCATGGGTGAGTTCAAGGCACAGGCAGGCATTCCAAGCAGGTTCAGAATTTGCAGTAATTTATTGTAAAGCTGAAATTATCTATTCATGGCTTTGTGGCGAGATGGCTCCCAATTTTAAGAAATAATCAGGTTGGGTCTATCACTCCCCCCCCCTTTTATGTATTCCTTTCAAATATTTGATTAGGTAGGGGAAGGGCACTGAGAGAATTTTAATTCCTCAGGTAACAGTCTCCAACATTTTTTGAACTCACCCAAAACTGGTCTCCCTGATTTGATGTGACTTAATCAATTACTTATATTGACAGTCTATTTATTTTTGGCTCCATTGTTGTAAGAAAGGGGCATCACTTGTCTTGGCTTTTTCTGAGCTGAGAGGGGGTGATGTGAGGAGACACGCCATGAGGGACATGAGTTTCCTTTTAGAAGTCAGTGCGGTTTGAAGTTTGGTTGGGGAAGAACAGGTTGTAAAGTCATCTGGGGATGGGTGCTTCTATGAGAGAAAAAAAGACTATGAGTACTGAATAAATGTTGCAGCAACTGGAGCATGTCACTGTACAGAAATTCCCTCACAAGGCTTCAACATTTTAAAACTTAATCTTAAACATCCAACAAATAAATCTTAACACCCTTATATTAAGAGTACTGGGCTTTAATGTGTATAAATTTACAATTATTTATCTTTTTTATTAAATGGGATCTGTATTATACTGTCTTTTAGGTGATGGCTTATTATCTTAAATTAATCCATGTTGTGTTCTTAATGCAAAATTTCTGTAAAATACTAACAGGGAATCTTTAGATCACTTATAAGGAAATTACAAAATAAAATTAATAAGAGTGAAAATATTTAGTTCATTTAATAGCTACCCTGAATTTTGGCTGAGGTATACATTATATCCCCTGTTTGAGATCCTAGTAGTCTTGACAGATAAAAAAAAAACTTTTGAACATAACTTTAAAGGAACTAAAATCTGGCCTACTGCTTTTGTAGTCATTCTCACATATAGTAAGATGGAACACAGAACCTTAACTCAGGTAAGGCCCGGCTCTTTATAAATCGTAAGTGTTCCAGTTCTAAAGCTGATATTTGCTTTTTAAATATCACTTTACAAAGTTTACATAAATTGTTTGAGGTCACATGAACATTAGCTAACACCATATGATATCATATTTAAAACATGAATTAAAGAAAGGCTTAAAGAAAGGTTAAAAAAGTTTTTAAACTTTACATAATTTAGGCTCTCATTAACTTAAAAATACATGTAAATTGTTCCCCAATGAAAAAAGTAACATAAAATTTAACATATCTTGTTGATAACAAGTAAATAAATCCCCAATATATTTTTTTTAACCATACAACTTCAGAACACTAGCTTGATATATGCTCTTTTAAAGTTTCTCCCTTACAGACTTGTATACCTGGAAGATATGAGCACATTAATAGCATCACAATTACATTGATGTTTTTATATTAACCAAGTTTAGCTTTAAAAAAATGACAGTATGATGCTCTAAAATAACAGTTTTTATTTAACCAGTTGTTTAATTTTTATGGTTGCTTGCTTTAGAAAATAAAAAAAAAACTTAATAAACACAATGTAATGGGTAAACTTATGTTGTAAGAAATTTTTGTCTCTTCAACACATGACTGATTGTAAAAACAAACTCATACAGACTATAGTAAATTAATCAGATATGTAAAAAAAGTACTTATAAATGAGTAAACCCATATGAAATTTACTTTACTTATTTTACCAAAATATTAGACAAGTGAGTTGAACAGTGCTAGCCATTTTTTGTTGTTGTTTAAGGAAAAATCCTAGAACCAAGGCATATTAGACATTTTATAGACATTAATATTTTATGAGTTTTTTGAACACCTAGAAAAACATGTAAGCTTAAATTTAAAGACATTTATTTTATCTGTTTATTCAATTTAAATTGAACCATTTAAATCACATGATTTAAATCTTTGGATCCACTTTTTAAACTTTGTTTTTGTGAGCGCTTCTTATATATGTTAATTTGTATATAATATATATGATATACAGACATATGTATATATATAAACATACAACACATAACACAAGTGTGCAGACATAACAATAGTAAAAGCCTTGTAGCTTTTCACAGGTGAAATGTCCATTGCAAGTTTTCAAAAACTCCACAGTTGGTCAAAGATAGAACTGATCAGAAAAACATTAACCTATGTCTGTAGGACCAAAATCATGAGCTCAAAAAAATACAGAATCTAAGAAGAAAAAAAAAAAGAATCCTAGAAAAAATGACTGGCCAGTATTTAGTAAATACCATACAATTTACCTTTTTTGTTAAGGCCTCAGATCAGTCTCATACTGAGCTTGCAGGCTTCTTTCATCTGCATTTCAACATAAGTCCTGGCTGAGGTCTGGAAGGAAAAACTGCTATTCTGAGCAGACACCTCAGGCCTAAGGCAATTTAACCATAAGTCATAATTTTCAGGTTCGGATGTTGAAAATAATGATACAAGTTTAAGATACAATTCACAAAATTTTATATCTTTACATCTCGTTTTGTCAACAGATTCCTTACTATGATTTACTATCCTTTTCCAAATTAATGCACTGGTAAACAGTGACATTTTCCCAGGCTATTCAATTCAAAATTGGTGAAAAAAACTGAATGATTGGAAGTAACTTGCCAACTTGGAAGTAGAGTTATTTAGTTTTCCATTCTAAGTATTTAAGTTCTCTGGCATAAATTATCTGAAATCATAAACTAAACAATTACCTAATCCCATCTTTTAACTGCAAGATTGTGCAATGCTTCAAAAACCCATTCAGATACCAGATTGTTACAATTAAATCATCTTTTAGACACACATTCAGCAAAGATCATTCCCAAGAAACAATTTATGATATCAATACACTATTGCACATGTCTTAAAGGGCCAGAAACAAAGACACAGGTCAGACAGACAGAAAGGAGCTCCAGACTGTGGCTGACAAACAGAAACCTTTAAAACAGAGCAGATAAGAAAAAAATCTCCTTCACCAGTGGCACTATAGATGCCCCCACAAGGGGAACAGATGTTTTCACAGAGGGGCAACCAGAAATGTAAAATCAAGGGTCTCCATGGCGACTTTACTGCATTTAGTGTCCCCTTTTTCTTTTTTATTTTTTTAAGAAGACAGAGGTGGCATAATCCTTACAGTGCAAGGAAAAAAGGAGGAAATTCCCCAAAGAAACAGGGCTTCAGCAGCTGCTGGGAGTCCCTCAGTTCCTCCTTTTACTTACAGGATTAGCTCCTCTGGTTCCATTCCACCCCAGGCATGCTCCATCTCCTAACACTTCAGTAGTCAGCTCTGAAAAATTTCCAGGGGGGTGTGGTATCAAAATTTGTAACTGAAAGTTTGGTTCCTGACCTTGAAGCCAATTAATCGCAATTTAATAATGAGAACAGGGATTTGAGAAAAAGAAAAAGGGAGGTTTATTGCTTTTCTAACAAAGAAGAAACACAGGGACTCTGCCCAAAGGTTGTGACTCTCTTGATTTGGAGGGACAAGGGGTTTTAAAGGAGGTTCACTTGTTAACGTAGGAGATACTCAGTTCTTAGATCCCCAGCAGGCATTGCCCTCTGCAGTGGGTGTGCTCCAGCAGCCAGCTAGGGGTTCTCTCATCCTGTTTAACAAAGGGGGATAAAGTTCATCACAGTTCCTTAAAACACAGTCCAAAGGGGTTTCAGACTTACTTGCTTTATTACCCATTTTCACATCCAATATCCTTAAGTTTTTACCACAGAAATCACACAACAAAAGGCACAAAAACAAACAAACAAAAAACATATAGAACACAGAACAAAACACAAGAAAACAGAAACCCGGTGCCGAAACAGAAAAACAGAGGAGCAATGCATCGTCTTGCTAAAGCTCCAGGGTAGGAGCGCGTGCATGCCCGTCGGCACCTCTCTATCCTTCCAGAGGAATTCCCTACAGAACAGAACAGAGGACAGAACAATTTCTCATTACTGTCCCAGAGAGGAGTCAGTATATGTGAGCCTTTTCAGGCCACCTCTCGGTCTTCAGAAGAGATCTCCCTTAACTAGATAATAGATGTTATAATGGCACCATTTACCTATGGAGGCCTCCTCCACCAGGTGCTTGCTAATATTTTTAGCGCAGCAGTTCACTGCACTGCTCCAGAGACTGAGGCTCACTCAGTGAGGCTCACTGAGGCTCACTCCAAGGCCTTGGAACATCTCAAGGTGCACACCACCTAGAGTGGCTCTTCAGCCCAGAGCCCTGGAGTGAATGCTGGCTTCAGAATTTCAAGCAGTCTGGTCTTGTGATCTGGTCTGGCAGGGTCATTTTGCTGGGGCCTCCAAAATGTTAGACCAGGACACAAGAAAATATTACTGACTTCAATTAAAATCAAATTAAAGCAAGCTTATTATTTCGACCGGCTTGGCTGCCTCTCCCTCCCAAAACCGTGGGAACAAGACAGAAACCCCAGCTTTTCTGCAGCCCAGCTTTATAGGCCAGAAAGTTACACAAAGGGGGGTTACAGATAACAGAACTCTGACAAGCATCACACTAATGGTAGTTTACATTTATTGCTGGACACAACATAAGAATTTATTAGGACCATTTGAGCCTCTGAGAGTGTCATTGTCTGGCCAGGGAAGGCCAATATTTATGAGGTGTCATTAAAGTTTTAGAGAGGGCTGCTCTCTTGTATGAGAGCCAGGCATGGGTGGGTTCAAGGCACGGGCAGGCATTCCAAGCAGATTCAGAATTTGCAGTAATTTATAGAAAAGCCTAAATTATCTTTTCATGGATTTGTGGCCAGATGGCTCCCAATTTTAAGAAAAGATCAGGTTGGGTGTATCATTACATCCCTATTTTTTAAATAATACGGGATATCACTGAGTCACTTAAGCTATTGCCAAGTTTCTGAGGCTGGTCTTGCATTTAAGTTCCTCCTGTTTCATCCTCCTGAGCTACTGAGAGTACATATATTCACAATAATACCCTGCTTCAAAAAAATTATTATTAGTGGATTATATGGCATTTTTATTTTGAGCTCTTAAGAACCATGGTAGGACCTGGGAATGTGGCTCAAGCTGTAGTGTGCTTGCCTGGCATGCGTGTGGTGCTGGGTTCAATCTCCAGCACCAAATACAAAAAAAGATATTGTGTCTTCTGAAAACTAAAATGAATAAATAAATATTAAAATTCTCTCTCTCTCTCTCTCTCTCTCTCTCTCTCTCTCTCTCTCTCTTTAAAAAAAGAACCATGTTAGTTTTTTCAAAAGTATCTTTATTAACTTTATATTTTAACCAAAATTTTTTTCTATACATACACACATATACTCTGGAGTCCCTACTGTCTTTCAGATATTTGTTTGGTTTGGTGTGCTTTGGTGCTCGGGGGGTGCTTTCCACTGAGTTATGTCCCCAGTCCTTCTCTTTCTTTTTGAGACAGGTGATATATCACTAATATCTCACTAAGTTGCTTATAGCCTTGCTATGTTGTTAAGGCTGTCTTTCAAATCACAATCCTTCTGATTCTCCCGTCTAGCCTCCAGTATATTTGCCACCACACCTAGCTCCTTCAGATTATTACAATAACCTTTTCAACAACACTGCCCAGGCTACAGAAAATCTCTTTGACTGATGCATTTTATCCCTGTGGAAAGTTTATATGAAGTAGCCAATTTAAAACTATTATGTAAAGATTTATTGAAATAAACAGGAATCATTGTTTTTTAACCTCCTTTCTGAACTACTATTTGGTATCATATTTCATAAAAGCGCCGGGAAAAGAATGTAAATTCATTTGTTTGAAATCTACAGAGATTTACATAAGCTCAGTCACCTTTTGTTCTGGAGATTGGTACTTCAGGACATAGTAACATAAATAAAATATGTTAAAGTTGAGACATTCAGTACACACATCCACACACACAGACATCCAAACACACAAAAAAAACTTTCTAGGAGCAATTGTTAGTTATGGCATTATTACTAGTGTATCAGGGACATAGTAACATAAACAAAATATGTTAAATTTGAAACATTCAATACACACATACACACACCCACCAAAAAAACCCAAAAACTTTTTCTAGGAGGAATTGGTAGTTCTGGCCTTATTACTAATGTATAAGGGTTGGGGCAGGATTCAGGAAGTGCTAAAATCTCACTCAAGCTAAGAGTAGTTTACTGGATTCCTCCTTATTTCACCTACAATTAAAGCTAGAGTGAACTTCATCTGTCAGCAACAGTAAGTGGGAAAATATGCTGGCAGATGTTGTTTTGAGATAAATTGACAGCTTTGATATTTGGGTATTTTTGTGTCTTGGTCACAGCTGATGAAACACTTGTGAAGGTGTTTATGGCTCCTAGATATCACCATTTTTTGTATCATTTCTTTCATATTTCCTTCTTTCTTTTTCTTTTCTTTTTTTTTTTTTTTTTTGGTAGGGGGGTTGCTAGAGATTAAACCCAGGGCCTTGTGCATTCAAGGCAAGCCCTCTGAAAACTGAGCTACATTCTCAGCCCCTCTCTCACATTTCTGTTCACTAGAGCTGATGATGGTATTTGGGGATTTTGTCCCAAATGTGGTACATTTCTTAAGACTGGACTAAAATCTAGTGTATCTAAATCTCTCTACTCACTCATGATTTTGCCAAAGACACACTCACAGTAGTTTTCTTCCTTAAATGTATCTATAGATGGAGGGAGAGTGTCTCATTTAATATTCTGCTTTATTTTCAACATCATTCCCTCTTAATATTTGCTTTTCATAGTGTTGCTAAGATTGGAACTGACTATCTTGCCCATTCTGCACACACACTCTAACAGTGAACTTTGCCACTATGTCCCATTTCTAACTTTAGGTTGGATAGATTCATTCATTAATGTTTAATGTTAGTTTTCATATGGTTAGTTTTACATACACCTTTCTATTGCTCTTAACAATACTATTGATCTACATATGGTTTCAGATTTGATTAATATTATGATTTATTGGTCTGTATTATTGCAATATAGTTTCATAATATACATTAAGAATGTCTCAGTACAATAACTATATTATTTGGTTTGTTAAAAAGGTTTTGGGGTATTTTACATATATTTTTTTTCTACGATAAATTTATTTTTTTTTTGGTCCCTTCTTTTCTTTAATTTGGTACTTGGAATTAAACTCAGGGGAATTTTTCCACATCCCCAAGCCTATTTTGTATGACATTTAGAGACGGTGTCTCACTGAGTTGCTTAGGGCATCACTTTTGCTGATGCTGGCTTTGAGTTCACAATACACCTGTCTTAGCCTACCAAGGTACTGGGATTACAACTGTGCACCAACAGGTCCAGCTCTCTTCTTGTATTTAGAGAAAAACATGCTAAAATTTTGATAGTAAAACATTATATATTAAATTGAGTTAAAATAGTTGTCTTTGTAATGATTAGTTTTATTTATGCACATGCTATTTTATGGGCTTTTGTAAATTTTTATTTAGTTTGTGATAAGTTCCACGTATTTTCCTTGAAATCCATTATACATGTGATGTATTTAACAGATGTAACTTCAATATAATACTTATGTGGTATTTTGTACTCTAATTAAACCAAAAACTTTTCTGGGCTCCAGAAACCATTTTTTCTCAAACTGTATTTTTTTTTATTTTTCTGAATCACCTCCTCTTTCCTCCTAGGCCCCAAATTCCCACTGCATTAACAAGTAGAGGTCTAGTCTTATGCTATCACATACTTGTACACTGTAATGGTACACACATACTATAATTTCCACAGGTCTAAGCAGCTTGGTGAGGAGTATTTCATTTATATGTGTGTGTGTGTGTGTGTGTGTGTGTGTGTGTGTGTGTGTGTGTGTATATATATATATATATATATATATATATATATATATATATATAGTTTTCATGATGAAATAACAGCAATTTTTACTCCATCTTTAGTTCATGAGAATTTGTTTTGTGTCCTCATCAATACTTTGTATTCTTTTTGTTGTTGTTGTTTCTTACTGGAAATTTAAAATAGGGGCACACAGAAACTGAGTCACACATAGTTGCTTGGGGCCTTGCTAAGTTTCTGAGGCTGGCCTTAAACTCAGGATTATTTTGCCTTAGCCTCACAATCCAATGGGATTAGAGGTATGTGCCATGAGACCTGGTTCTATTTTACTATTATATTGAAATATATATTACTTCTGAAAATAATATATTCTTGATATTAAGAAAGCATAGAATACCACCCCTTTTTTGGAAAAGATGTCAATTTTATTTTTGGAAAAGATGTCAGTAGTGCCAAATGTATAATTTATTAATGTCTAAATGGTAAGTTCATTATTATTATTATTTTTATTATTATTCTATGTATTAGTTACAAAACTTTATCTCTTCATATTATTATAAGTTATATACTCTTTTCTATAACTTTATAACATACATCAGTATGTATCAAAATGACCTTTGGGGGGGGGTTGGGAGGTGAGGGGAGGGATCATAGGGTTAGAAATGATGGTGGAATATGATGTATTTTGTTATATAAAGTACATGTACAAGGAAGTGAATTCATGTAAATATATTTTGTATAAAACCAGAGAAATAAAAAATTTTGCTCTATATGTGTAATAAAAAGTGTAATGCATTCTGTTGTCATATATAATTTTAAAAGTACTTAAAATTTAAAGATAAATGATGGCATATGTTCTACCTGAAAATAAATACTACTCCTTTTAAAAATTGAAAAAAAAGGGTCTGTTGGTCAGTTGTAAACTTTAGAAAGTACAAAATGTATCCTGAACATTTGGTAATACATAAACCTAGATATAGCTATTTATAGTGTTTTCAGCAAAATTAAAAGAAAATACTGTAGAGTTCATTTTTTGCAATGTATACTCATAAATATATGAGATGCATTTTGTACATATACATATATACTACCATTATATATAATTAATAAATGATTACTACATCTCACATTAACTACATTTATTTCAAATTAATTTGTCTTTTGAAAGCACCAATATATGACACTCTTTGATATATACACTTGGTGTGTCTTCAAATTTGTCACTTTTATGTATTATGTTCTTTTCTTTATTCTCCTTTTTATAGAATTTCTTTTTCCAATTATTGAGATTAATGAATTTTAAACAATTCAGTTTAACAGTGCAGTCTGTAGATTTTCTTTTTTAACCTAAGACAGAATACATCCCAAATAATAGGCTTATTGTTATGTAAATGACTTGAAAAACCTGCATATATAACACCCTGGCCTGACCTTACTCTGGACTATTGATATCTGGGTGGCGGGGATCTGAAAGTGATCCATGGAAAATCAGAACAGGTATGGGACAGGATGTGAAATTGGTGGATATTTAGTATGTAGTAGGGAGTATTCATGAAAAAGTATTGGTGGAACAGGTACGGGTAGAGAAAAAAAGTGCTCTGAAGGAAAGAGGGAAAGAATGACCAGCTCAAGAGTTCAGATATAAAAAGTCTAATGGTGGATCAATGGTAGTATGAGGGTAAAGGGTAGTTTCTTTGGAGGCAGAAATAAGGTAGAAATAAAAGAAGAAGGTAACTCTGGCACGAACCCCAAGAGAAAGAGTCAATGAACACTACGCTCTATATTCAATATATATATATATATATATATATATATATATATATATATATATATATATATATATATATATATATCAAACTTCTATAACATTAGATTAAAGTAAGCCAGCCTCAGCAACTTAGTGAGGCTCTAAGAAAAACAGCAAAACCCTTTTTCTTTATAGAATAATTTATTAAAGGCTGAGAGTGTTTCTTTGTGAAAAAGCATATCTGATTTCAATTTGTCATATGAGAGAGACAGAGAGAGAGAGAGAGAGAGAGAGAGAGAGAGAGAGAGAGAGAGATCTTGCAAAAATAAAAAAAAAAAACGTAATCAATGACACTCCTAGTGTCAAGGATGTAAATAATTTAAAAGTAATAAAGAGCTAGTTGGAAATCTCACCACCTAGGTTATGAACTACTGCTTTGGAAGTTAGTCTACTCTCCAAAAAATAAAAGTGAGAGAGGAATTCTTTATTAACCTGTATATAAGAAAATAGAGGACTTTTTACACAGTTTTTAGTTGACAAAGACTGCGTCAATTTTAGTGGGTGATTAGGGTTCTGCCAAGATGATAAATCCTTGAGTTATTTGGAATAACGTGATTTTATCTACTCTTCATAAATGAAGATTGACGTGTAATATAAATCAGGCTTGGCAAAGAAAAAACATTTCAATGAAAATTAAATGTATGAATAAAAACATATAACAATATTTAACAAAACTTCAACATTCAGAATATTTATGCAATTATGTAATCACGAGTAATGTAAAAACAATGACAACTGAAGAATAAGTGAATTAATAAAAAACAAATAAATAATGTAATGAATGAATTATCACATGTAATGTGATTGAAATTGTCAAAGTCAGCTTGTAGCCATGAAAAAGTGTACAGGTACATAGAAATGGTGTTTTACTACTTACTGAGACATACCCTATGAACTATAAATTCCACTCCTAGGTGGGAAGAGTTGACAAAAGAACCATTCACCTGGCTCTCTCACTTGGGAACTGTGCAAAAAATTACCTTTTTCTTTCTCTCAAATTTTATTGCTGCTTCCAAGTACACTACCCTCTATATTCACACTGTCATTGTAGACGTGGAATCTGTGAACCCCTCTACTGTTCAAGATTTTCGTCTTTTTTTTATTGCTCTTTTCCTCCCTTCCCCATATCATCCACCAATACTTATTTTGTATTGCAAAATCTACATACTCACGAATCACCAGTCTTATATCTTACTATATCCATTTCCTAACTTGTGCATGACCACTTTGAGATCCCCTCCATCAAAACATCAATAGTCCAAAGTGATCAGAATGGGGGTAAAATTTGAAGAATATTAAAGGTCAGTTATACAACAAGAAAGCTATAAAAAGTGGGCTTCATTTAAAGGTGAAAATAAAAAGAAAATCTTTAGACTTCACTAGTTCAAATAAAGGATCAAAAATTTATGAGTCTCAATAATTTGAATTATATTTGTGAGTCACTTTTTTGGAGGAAGGAATATAAGGACATTGCTAATGAGTTTAAAGCTCAAACTGTGTTTTTATTAGACGAAGAATAGAAAGATTTAAAAAATATTAAAATAATTTTGATATCATTTTCATAAAAAAGATATACATATTTATTCACAAATTGCTTTAACCTTATAAACAGTTATAAGTGTCAATACATTTCTCTCTGGGCTAGGTCCTATTATTGGAAGAAAACTTTGCCTTAAAATAACCCCATACAGAGGCATTTAATGCAATTAACAGGCCTATAATAATAATAATAATAATAATAATAATAAGAAGAAGAAGAAGAAGAAGAAGAAGAAGAAGAAGAAGAAGAATTGAGTTGGGGAGGATTTCAGGGTTGTGAAGCATACCTGTAATATAAGTTACTTGAAAAAAAATCACAGGAGAATTTTAAACACTGTCTGAAGACATATATGTACATATTATTTCTAAAATGTGTTTATGAGTTATGTAGTGAGGGTGCACAAGTCCAATACACAGTCTTTTTATTTTCTTGAATATTTTTGTTGTAGATGGACACAGTACCATTGTTTGTTGGCTTTTTAAAAATATTTTTAGTTTTGGGCGGACACAACATCTTTGTTTGTATGTGGTGCTGAGGATCCAACCTGGGCTGCCCACATACCAGGCGAGTGCACTACCGCTTGAGCCACATCCCCTCTAGGTTGGCTTATTAATGCGGTGCTGGGTGTTCAACCCAGTACCTCACACATGCTAGGGAAGTTCTCTACCACTGATCCATAACCCTAGTTTCCAAAGTCCTTTACTCAATTTTTTTTGGGGGGGAGAGTATGCGTGTAGTACAAGGGATTGAATCCATGGCCTTATAACAGCAAAACAAGCACTCTACTGACTAAGCTATATTCTCAGCCCTGATCTGTAGTTGGTTAACAATGACAATGGAGCAGCCTGTCATTCAGACTTTGATTTTGTGCCCACTTGGCTCAGGTTGGAGGCAGTGCCTGAAGCCTTGACCAATCAGTCTCTTAGGTGAGAACTGTCCAATCCTCAGGCAGCCGGTGATGAGGGGAAGGGCTTCCACAATCTTCTGTTCTATTGGTGTCTGGAGAAGAAGCCTTTTTGTAGGCTTCTTCTGTCCTGGATCTGGAGCCCAGGTGTCTGTTCTATGCAGAATCTGAAAACAAACCACAGGGAGAACGAGGAGGACCCTGAAAGCCAGGAAATGGTAAGTGTGCCTTGCTACCTTGAGACTGGGTAGGAAGGTGGCTTTAAGCTGACAGGAGTGGCAATGGTGGAAACTGGGAGTTGTGGCTAGTGACTCCTCATGGTCCTCTCCAGAGTCTTGTGACCACAGGGTCACTCTGTGGAAGCTTAGCCTTCACCTCCCTCTGACTAGTCTAGTGAGGCATAGATTGGCAGTTGAAAACCTTGGCATTTTGTTCCATCATTGTATGGTGTTTTCAGCTACTTTCTGAACCACTATGTGAGCATCCATGTGCCATGAGTCCAGCATGTCCCAGATTGTGTGAAGAAGACTGGAATAAATATCAGGAGAGAACCCCAAATCCATTTGTTGTACTCCTGAATGAGAGAGGCTGCTGATTTAGGGCTTGTTACTCACGAGGGTTTGTTTGTTTATTTATTTAATTTATTTTTGTGTGTGTAAGTGAGTATGTGTTTTTGTGTGTGTTTGTGTGTGTGTGTGTGTGTGTGTGTGTGTGTGTGTGTGTTGATTTCTTTTTGGTACCAGAAATTCAACCCGGAGGCATTCATCCACTGATTCCCATTCCCACCCATTTTTTATATTTTTATTTAGAGACAGGGTCCCTTTGAGTTTCTTAGGGTCTAATTAATTTGATGATGCTGGCTTTTAACTCATTCTCTTCATGAGTCCTGAGATTTTTAAATGTAGTGGAAGCAGTATCTCAAATCCAGAACAAAATTCTGAAATGCAGAACTTCAGCTGAGCTCTCCATAGGACTCAGAATAAACCCCTAATTTTCTAGCTCTCTGTTCACATATCCAAATCTAGGATTCTCTGTTCACAGTGAATAAGTATAAAATAGAATAGATATTATAATGACGATGTAATCAGGATAATGGGCCTCACTCAACAACACCTGGAGTCTATCTGGAAGATATATTAATTGGCACCATCAAGGCCTATTTCAAATGTAAAAGACCTTGAAACTCACTTGTGGGAACACCTATTGTTAAGAGCAACAGAAAGAACTACCTAAATTCAACCATGGGAAAAATAACATTGGACATGAAGGCATAAAACTGATCTATCTAAAGTTAAAATTTTGGACTGGTGGTACAATTCAATGGTAAAGCATGTGTGCATAGTGTGCACGGTACTGGGTTACAACCTTAGCAACACACACAAAAAATGCAGATGTAAAGGGGGGAAATGATATTAAAAATAAAGCAAAATGTTAAAACTATGTATCATTCTTCTACCTATATACACACTTAATGAAAAGCTACTCATGTTATAAGTTTCTCTTTTTAAAGTCACAAATCAGTAGACGGATTAAGATACATTGGACAATCTAGAAAATATCTACCTTCAGTGAGCAGGAAATGCTGGAGTACACTGAGCGTTAGCTCTGCCTTGAGCAAAGTACCTCATTTGGCATCAAATCCCTAATAGCCAGAATTATCCTCAGTAAAGAGGGGCTGCACATACCAGTGACCCTGAGTACTCTTCTCTAGGTGACTCTACCATAATGGCTTTGATCAGACAAATACATACCTCTGTCATGCCAAAAGGAACTCCTCACACTACTGCTGTGATTGTCCCTCCAGGGCCAGAGGCTGGGTTGATCTACACACCCTACAAATACCTTACACATTGGCATCATCCACTTCAGTCCCTGAGTACCCTTTGAACCCAATGGTGTATGAGGTGCAGTGTCTACTAAAGTTTGAAGGCACAATATGTGTATCCATCATTTCCAAAGAATTGTGACTGAAGGTGGATCTGACACTGTCAACTAACCTATGAACTTCTATCTCTGAACTCTTTGCCCAAAAATGACCTGACCAGCCTGCCTGCTGATCACTTAAGTGATCATTGCCTTTGCTTTCCTGTGCTCAGTGAATCAAGATGAGGGACTTGTTTGTTCATTTGTCTTACCATCTAGACAAACAAAATAAAAGAAAACATTGTCTTCCAGCTCAGCTTTTTGTCCACCAACTCCAACCCTGTGTAGATGAAAGTGGTTCTAGAACCTGTACTGAATAATCGTAAGGTATTAGGGACCAAATAATTCAAAGCACTGATGATCTTTCAATGACTACCCCAAGAGACTGGTAAGAAGGCCTCCATGGGAGACATATGGCCCTTGACTACACAGTGACAGAGGGAGTAACAGTGAAAGATTTCTAGGAAACTTTTCTTCTCATAGCAAAGGCACATTCTCTCTGAATTAACTGTGTGCTGATGCAACATTCATGAACTCAGTCAGGCAAGTCATTGGTGAAGTGATTTGAAAAGTATTCAAACTTCATGTACTGTTCAGTCACTACAGTGCCCTCCAAGGGCAGAAGGTGCATTTTTAAAAATACATTTCCTCTCATATCTGAAGTATACGAAGATTATGCCATGAGAGGAAAAACTTAAGAAGATGTTTTTAAAATAATGCAAAGAACAAAAGTCAAAAAAATGATTTTTTAAAATTTCAGAGTTATTTAAGAGCTAAAATTTAAGAGTCATTGGGATAGAAGAAGGCATAGAGGACCAAATCACAAGAATATACGATCTATTCAATGAAATAATACCAGAAATCTTTCCAAACACGAGGAATAAATTGGAAATCCAAATTCAAGAAGCCTACAGGATGCCAAATGTACAAAATCACAACAGATCCATCTAAAGGCACAGTATAATGAAAATCCCAACATACAGAATAAGGAGAGAATTTTAAAAGCCACGAGAAAAAGGAATAAGATTACATATAGAGGAAAACCAATTGGGATAATTGCAGATTTTTTAACCCAGACCCTGAAAGCTAGAAGATCCTGGAATAACATATATCAAGCACTGTAAGATAATTGGTGCCAATCAAGAATCTTGTATCCAGCAAAATTAAGCTTTAGATTTGAAAATGAAATAGAAACCTTCCATGATAAACAAAAGTTGAAAGTATTTATAACTAGACAACTGGTGCTACAAAACATCCTTGGCAAAATATTTCATAAACAGGAAAAGAAAAACAGCAATGAAAATCAACAGAGGGAGGTATGCAGTAAAGGAAAAAACTAATCAAAGAGGAAAATCAAGTCAAGTTAAATAACAAAAATAAGCAAATATGGCTGGAAATACACACCATGTCTCAATAGTAACCCTAAATGTTAATGGCTTATACTCAACAAAAACAACAACAACAAAAAAGTTATGGGTTGCAGATTTGATAAAATAAAAGACCCAAAAATATGCTGCCTAAAGGTAACTCATCTGATATGAAAAGACATATACAAACTGAAAGTAATAGGTTTGGAAAAACCATACCACTCACATGGACTGTGTAAGGAAGCAGGGGTTTCAATACTCATATCAAATAAAGTAGACTTCAAGTCAAAGTTAATCAAAATGGATAAAGATTGACATTACATACTGCTCAAGGAATCCTACACCAATATTCCATAGCAATCATAAATATATATGCCCCAAAACTTGGTGCAGCTATAATCATCAAACAAACTCTTTTCAAGTTCAAGAGTCAAATTGACCACAACACAGTAATCTTGGTTTACTTTAACAGAGCTCTCTCATCACTGGATAGATCTTCCAAACATAAGTTGAATAAAGAAACTATAGAACTCAATCACACAATCAATAACTTAGACTTATCTGACATATACAGAATATTTCAACTTGCCCCAAGTGCATACACTTTCCTCTAGCAGCACATGGATCCTTCTCTAAAATAGACCATACAATGTGCCACAAAGCAACTCTTAGCAAATACAAAATGTTAGAGATACTAGCATGCATTTTATTGGATCATAAAGGTATGAAATTGGAAATCAACAGCAAAATAAAAAACAAAATTTTCTCCATCACTTGGAGCCTAAACAATATGCTACTTCCAGAAGAAATCAAGGAGGAGATTAAAAAATTCTTAGAAGTAAATGAGAACATAGACACAACATATCAAAATCTCTGAGACACTATGAAAGCAATACTAAAAGGAAAATTTATTGCATGGTCTTTATTTCTTAAAAAAAAGTCAAAAAATATATGACCTCACCCTACATCTCAAAGCCCTAGGAAAAGAAGAGCAAATCAGTAGCAAAAGCAAAAGAAGACAAGAAATAATTAAAATTAGAGCTGGAATCAATGAAATCAAAATTAGAGGAACAATTGAAAAATTGACAAAACAAAAAGTTGGTTCTTTGAAAAAATAAATAAAATTTATAGACCCTTAGCCACGCTAATGAAGAGAAGAGAGAGCTCAAATTACCAGCATAAGTGATGAAAAAGGTAATATCACAACTGACACTACAGAAATACAGAGGAATATTAGAAATTATTTTGAAATCTTAAACTCCAATAAAATCGAAGGCATTGAAGGCATTAACAGATTTCTTAAGTCATATGATCTGCCCAGATTGAGTCAGGAAGATATAAACAATTTAAACAGACCAATATCAAGTGAGAAAATAAAAGACGCCGTCAGAGGCTTACCAACCACTAAAAGCCAAGGACCGGATGTTTACACAGGTGAGTTCTACAAGTCCTTTAAAGAAGAACTAATACCAACACTCTTCAATGTATTTCAGGATATACTAAAATAGGCAGTCATTCCAAACTCATTTTATGACGCCAATATCACCCTGATCCCCAAACCAGGCAAAGACACTTCAAAAAAGAAAACTTTAGACCAATATGTCTAATGAACATAGATGCAGATTTCTCAATAAAATTCTGGCAAATCTAATGCAAAAACATATCAAAAAATTTGTGCACCATGATCATGTGGGATTCATCCCAGGGATGCAAGTTTGGTTCAACATACAGAAATCAAAAAAATATAACTCACCACATCAATAGACTTAAAGGTAAAAATCATATGGTCACCGCAATAGACAGAGAAAAAGCATTTGACAAAATGCAACATCCAGTTAAGTTCAAAACACTAGAAAAACTAGGGATAACAGGAACATATCTCAACGTTTTAAAGGCTATCTATGCTAAACCTCAGGCCAACATCATTCTAAACAGACAAAAATTGAATGCATTCCCTCTAAAATCTGGAACAAGACAGGAATGCCCTCTCTCACCATTTCTATTCAACATAGTTCTTGAAACATTGGCCAGAGCAATTAGACACATGAAAGAAATTAAAGGAATACACATAGAAAAAGAAGAACTTAAATTAGCACTATTTGCTGACAATATGATTCTATACCTAGAAGACCCCCAAAACTCCACCAGAAAATTTCTAGAACTAGTAATTGAATTCATCAAATAGCAGTATATAAAATCAAAACCCATAAATCAAAGGCATTTCTGTATATCAGTGACAAATCCTCTGAGAAGGAAAGGAGGAAAACTACCCCATTCACAATAACCTAAAAAATAAGATAATTGGGAATCAACTTAACAAAAGAGGTGAAAGATCTGTATAATAAAAACTACAGAAGCCTAAAGAGAGAAATCAAAGAAGACCTTAGAAGATGGAAAGATCTACCTTGTTCTTGGTTAGGCAGAATTAATATTATCAAAATGACTATACTACCCAAAGCACTATACATGTTTAATGCATTTTTCATCAAAATTCCAATGGCATTCCTCATAGAAATAGAAAAAGAATCATGAAATTCATATGGAAAAATAAGAGACTCAGAATAGCTAAAGTAATCGTTAGCAGGATAAGTGAAGCAGGTGGCATCACTATACCAGACCTTAAACTATACTACAGAGCAATAGTATCAAAAACAGCATGCTATTCACACCAAATCAGACTTGTAGACCAATGATAGAGAATAGAGGACACAGAGAGTAGCCCCCCAAATTACAATTATCTTATATTAAAAAAGGTGCCAAAAACATGCACTGGAGAAAAGAGAGCATCTTCAAAAATGGTACTAGGAAAACCGGAAACACATATGCAAAAACATGAAATTAAACCCTTATCTTTTACCTGCACAAGACTAAACTCAAAATGGATCAAGAACCTAGTAATGAAACCTGAAACTCTGTGCCTAATAGAATAAAAAGGTAGGCCCTAATCTTCATCATGTGAGATTAGGCCCAATTTCCTTAATAAGACTCCTATAGCACAAAAATTAAAAGCAAGAATCAATACATAGGATAGAATCAAACCAAAAAGTTTCTTGAAGCAAAAGAAACAATCTGTGAGGTGAACAGAGAGCTTACATCCTGGGACCAAATTTTTAACCCTCAGTCATCAGATGGAGCACTAATCTCTAGGATATATAAAGAACTCAAAAACCTAAGTACAAAAAACAAAACAACAACAACAAAAAAAAATCTCAAAAAACTGAATCAACACATGGGCCAAGGAATTGAAAAAACACTTCTCAGAAGAGGATATACAATCAATTAACAAATATATTTTAAAAATGCTCATCATCTATAGCAATTAGAGAAATGCAAATCAAAACTACTTTAAGTTTGGGCTGTGGATGTGGCTCAAGCGGTAGCACACTCGCCTGGCATGCGTGCGGCCTGGATTCGATCCTCAGCCCCACAAACAAAAAAAGGTGTTGTGTCCACTGAAAACTAATATATATATATATATATATATATATATATATATATATATATATACTCATTCTCTCTCTCTCTCTCTCTCTCTCTCTCTCTCTCTCTCTCTCCCTCTCTCTCTAAAAAAACAAATCTAAGTTATTTTCTCACTCCAGTCAGAATGACAGCTATTATAAAGACAAACAACAAAAATGTTGGGGAGGATGTGGAGAAAAATCTACACTCATACATACCTGGTTGGACTACAAATTGGTGCAGCCAATATGGAAAGCAGTATGGAAATTATTGGAAATCTGGGAATGGAACCACCATTTGACTCAGGTATCCCTTCTCCTTGGACTATACCCAAAGGAATTAAAAACAGCATACAACAGGGACACAGCCACATCAATGTTTATAGCAGAACAATTCACAATAGCTAAACAGTGGAGCCAACCTAGATGCCCTTCAGTGGATGAAAAGATATTAAAATGTGGCACATATACACAATAGAATTTTATTCAGCAATAAGAGAGAATAAAATCATGGCATTGGCAGGTAAATGAATGGCGTTGGAGAAGATAATGCTAAGTGAAATTAGCCAATCCACACACACAAAAAAATGCCAAATGTTTTCTCTGATACAAGGAGGCTGACTCATAGTGGGGTAGGGAGGGGGAGCATGGGATGATTAAATGAATTCTACATAGGAAAGAGGAGTGAAAGGTGAAGGGAGGGACAGGGGATTAGAAACCATGGTGGAATGTCATGGACATCATTATTCAAAGTACATGTATGAAGACTTGAATTGGGGGTCAATATACTGTATTAGCAACCTGAGATATGAAAACAATGTGGTATATATGTGGGATAAGAATTGTAATGCAAAAAAAATCCAGAAAGTATTTGTGTTAAGGCATGAATTAGTGTGAACATACTTAATATACAAAGATATGAAAAATTGTGCTCTATATGTGTAATAAGAATTGGAATACATTCCACTGTTGTATACATAAATATATAAAATCAATAAAAATTCATATGCCATTCAGTCACTACAGAGCCCTTCCAGGGGCAGAAGTTGCAATTTTTTAAAAAATTTCCTCTCATATACGAAGTATTAGAAGATTGGGCCATGAGAGAGAAACTTAAAAAGTTTTAAAAGTAATGCAAACACAATGCTGCAACACTATTTTTTAAAAGATGGATACTTGATTTTAAATTATTGAACCTGTATTTAATACCTCCTTATTAAAATTTGAGAACAATATACAATCATTCTGTGTCACATTACTAGGCAAACTGTTGAAGTACTGTTTTAAATCTCCCTGTATATAAAATTATCATGAAGGATGTAAAACCCATAATTTCCTGTTTGCTGTATGCATGTAATGAAATTGTAGATAGAAGTGCATTGCATTAAAAATGAACAAAAACTAGACACTTTTACTATACAAGACTGCGGATGAAGAAGTGTGTTTGTGTGTGTGTGTGTGTGTGTGTGTGTGTGTGTGTGTGTGTGTGTGTGTGAAGAAGATATCACGGGGACAAATGAGTTGTGGCTTTGAATTAAATGATGTTTGCCACATGACCTCAATGAAAATTTGACAAATTTGATATTGTAAAAAAATTGATAACTGTTCTAATATCTGAGTAGTAAGTTTTTAAAAAGTTTTTAACAACATGTAATCATGGACTAATTTTGGTTGTTACAGTCATCAATGTCAACCCAAAAAATTCAGAGGTAAAAAATATGTGTGATCAAAACACCAGTTGACAGACAAACTTAGAGCTTTATTCTATTCAGAGAAGGCAGATGCATTGGAAATCTTTTTTTTTTTTTTTTTTTTTTTTTTTTTTTTTTTTTTTTTTAATTCTGGAGATAATTGTATACCTATCAAAGTTTTTAAAAATATGATTTTTTAATTTCCATTCTGGACAACAGTGGTCAGCAGAATCATCAGTTGTCACCTTCATGGTGACCACTCCATCACCTTGTCTCACTTGAACTGTTTTAATTTTATGCTCTGCAGTAGTCAATTATTTGCATTCAGCTAGTTCTCCTTTAATGTGCCACTGCTCTGTCTTTGTGTTACACATTCTGTTGTTTTGATTTATTTACAAAACATGCTGTGCCATTATGATTTTAACTTTGTTGTGTTGGTTGAATAACTTGTAATACTTAAATACTTGAGGTCACAGTGAAAAACCATACCAGTATTTCTTTCAGCTCCATTTAAAATATATTTATTTGATACCAGTATTTCTTTCAGCTCCATTTCAAATATAATTAACCTAAATATTTTGGATGTTTATCAAAGGTCTTTCATGAGGAAAGTAAATTTATGAAATAATAGATGTGTAACATATATGAGTAATGTTGACTTAGAAAAAATTTTGAAAACTTAGTTGGCAAAATATCGGATCACCTGAAAAGAAGCATGAATTTTGAAAACTGAATGCCTTGGTTCTCAGTATTATCATTCTTTTTTCATATATATATATATATATATATATATATATATATATATATATATATATATATATATATATTTAATTATCAATGGACCTTTATTTATTTATATGAGGTGCTGAGAATCAAACCCAGTGCCTCACATATGCGAGGCGAGTGTTTTCCATTGAGCTACAACCCAACACCATCATTCTTTTTTAAAAAAATACTTTTAGTTGTAAATGGACTCAATGCCTTTATATATTTGGTTTATTGTGTGTGGTGCTTAGAATCAAACCCATGGCCTCACATGTGTGAGGTAAGTACTCTACTACTTAGCCACATCCCCAGTCCCTGTATTATGATTCTTTATTGAATTTATCTCTTATTAAAGTATATAGATTTTAAGACATTTTTTACAGTATTATGTAACTTTTAGCATGGTTAGATTAGAGTGATGCTCCTATGTTACCATAGAGCAGACAATTATATTTTTTCTAGACTTTATTATATCAGTAGTTTTCATGCACTATATATATACAGCAAGCAACCTATTTCCAATGAGAAACATGTCAGTTAATGTATTTAAAGCCATTGTTACAAGTTTGTAATGTATGTTTTCCAACTTGTTTTATATGTATGTGATACATTGCAAAAAATATTGTTCTTAATTGAAAAAAGGATATAAAATGTAAAACCACAATTTTTCAAAAAGAATATTGCCAATTGTTTCCCAGCCCTTTCTTATGCTGGGTGTTTTGACTTGAGATTCAGTTAGCTAATTAATGGATAAATTAATTAAACACTTATGAAATTTAGTTGGGATTTAATTTAGCTTGTAATTTAATCATTTGATTGTTTATTGCATCCATTCACCCACATCAATAATTTTGTGAATGTTATAATACCAATCTAAAAAACAACCAAAAAAGCAAAATGAGGGGTATGGGAGGAGAGGAGTAATGGTGATAGAAGTTACCAGGTAAAATTTTTGTAATTCATCAAGATCTGCCTCAGGAACATATTCCTCTTTTAGTGTGTGTGTTGTTAAAATTTGTTTTAATTAGTTAAACATGACAGTACAATGATATTGACATATCATATTTTTGAATAAGATGGGGTATAATTTCTCATTTTTCTGAGTGTACAGGTTGCAGAATCACATTCGTCATACAGTCATGAATATGCATACAGCTATACCAATGTCTGTTTTATTCAGCTGACCTTCCTTTCCCTCCTTACCTTCCCTTCCCCTCCAATCAGTTCTCTCTACCCAAACTAATGTGACACACTTCTTTTTTTTCCCTCACATCATCATACATGTATTCTGTATAACGATGAGGGTCTCCTTCCATCTTCCGTGCAATTCCACTTCTCCCTCACTTCCCCCCCCCACCTCTCTTCCCATGTGTGTTTTATTATACAGAATGAATTTTAAAAGCAACTGTTACCATTAAATATAATTTACTAGAAAAATTTGGCATGAAATACTAATATTAAAATTATTAAACAAAGAACATATAAGTCTGCAAATTCCATATAATAAAGACAGTTATGTCATTGGAAATGAAAATCAAGCTCCTGCTCCGAGTCTAACAGGTTAATTTCAGCTGCTGTGCAGTGCAGGTATCATCTCTCCTGTGTTCCAGGGCCAAAGTCTCTGCTCTCCCTGGTGTCCTATGGGGTCTATAAAACAGAACAAGGTAAAAAGGTCACTTGGGATGAGTTGCTGGCCACAGAGAGTGGCCAGCACCAAAATTGTCCTCAGGAAATGCAAGATAAACTTGGGCCCTGATCTCTCCTGGGGTCTGGGCAGTGAGCACTGAGACTGGTATGCTGCCCTAAGCTGAGGGTGTTGTCTGTGGGAAGAGTGTCTATGAATGACCTCAGAAGGAAATTCTCATGGATATTCACCTTCAGAACCTTCTGACGCTGCTTTCCTAGAGAGTGAACATGAGGCAATGGGAAGAGTTCTCTAGGACATCTGGGTGTAAAGGCTGAGTAGCATACATCTGGAATCCTGAAGAGCAGCATCTGTGATGACACAGGGTGGAACAAGGAGCCTGGCTCCTCCAGCCCTACTCACTGTAGTGCCATTCCTCAGAGAGCTTCCTGCACTGATTTTTACCAAATTGTACCTTCCCTTGCATGGCCATGGTCACATGCATCTATAGAATATTCAGTCCTCTAATTGATTCTGATGGATTGCAAAAAAGTGCAACAAAGAAACTTGAGAAAGCAAAGGAGAATATGTGAACTGATTTGACCTCTGCTCTACTTCCCATTCTTTCCAGACTCACATTTCCTCTTCCTAAACTGCTTTATCACCTTTGCTGCATTAAGCCCATATATTGAATCAGGAGAGGGCCCCTGGAAACAATTCATGTTAAGGGACCTACATTCCAATTGCGTAATCTTGACCTAGGAAAGGAAGGATACATTCATGCATGCTCAGAGCCAGCAAAGTCAGAACCCAGCTATTCAGTTGTCAGTAAACCAGAACCAGATTGTTTGTGTCTCATGTATCAGGCAACAACTCAGTATTTCTGATGCTCCCTACAACTCAAACTCAGTATATGGGTATGCAGTATTACTCAGCATGATTCAGTGGTGTTGCTTGTGGTAAAAAAAAAGTAGGGAAAGACTAAGAATGTTAGTGCAGAGAGCTTGAACAGACATTGAAGGTCCAAGGACCTCAAAGATCTGGATGAGGAAAGCACCTTTAGAAAAGTCATAAAATGTGGGAAAGATGAAACATGGAAAATCTACAGAGTTTTTACATAAGAAAGAATAATTAAGAGAAACCAATAGAAAATCAATTACTTGCAGATTTCTTGTCCTTTTGTCCTCCTCCTCATCCTCTGAATCACTTTCTATGTTTTCTTTGTGGACCATTGCCGTGATGGTCATGATGTGGCCTTAAAAAAAGGAAAGGCAGAGTTAAATTCAAGGTGAGAACTTAAGTTTCTCCTGCTCTTGGTGTTCTAGAATGCACAGTCAAAGCACTCCATTCTTCCTCTTGTCTGCATTCCTGTCTCCTGGTCTCCATCACCTCACCTCTGCAATGAGAAATAGATCTAGCATCCCAAGAGCTCTTTTACACCAGTTCACATTCTGCCATTGTACTTGGTAGGGATTCTGTGTCATCCTGTTCTTCCAAGAGACAGCCACAGTCTTCCTGATTTTCTGGACTTAGGCCTCTTAAATACAAGAAAATTCAGATTTTCCCTAGTCCAAGTGCTTGGGAATTAGACAAAGACTGGAGGTTAGAAACATGTTCACGGAGGAACATCTCCCCACTCTTTTACAGGA
Organism: Callospermophilus lateralis; assembly: GCF_048772815.1. Classification (NCBI taxonomy): domain Eukaryota; kingdom Metazoa; phylum Chordata; class Mammalia; order Rodentia; family Sciuridae; genus Callospermophilus; species Callospermophilus lateralis. The sequence goes on from NC_135311.1 coordinate 43,398,054, forward strand.
GAACACAGTGGCCTGTCCAGGGTGCACAGAAACAATTATCTTTAAGTTGCCCACATTTGGAAGTTCATTTTCGACCAGAAATAGACAAAACACAGAAGACAAAGTGCTGCTCTAAAAAGATAACATTCAGAGGGGAATTGTGACTTCCTACTCACTACTTATCACTAGTGAGAGCTTCAATTACAGGTTTGCAAAGTGCTTCTAAGAAAGTATGTCCCACTAGATTCTTTCCCTTCTGGGTCAAACCTAAAGTGCAGATCTTATTTCTTTCATGCACAATGCCAAAAAATAATCAATAATGAAAGCCAGGCTACTTGATGTTTATTAGAGGCAAATTTAGGACAGAATGGGACTTAACATGGAAGATTGTGTTTACCTTTCAAAGAAAAAGTTGTCTTCTTATGAACAGGATGTCAGAAGGTCTACTAACCCTTCTTTTTATGAAAATAATACATACTTCTGTTTTCTCAATTTTATTCCCACTCCTTATTTCCAACATGAGTAGGTGAACTCAAATCTTACCATGAAACCTTTCCCATTTTGTCATACCCCAAGTGCTGTTCCTACCTGCAGGCTCTTCCTCGTCACAGCTTGAATCATAATATTTGCTCCATGTCCAACCTTTAGAGACACAGACATCATCAACTGAGTTACTTAAGATTGACTCATTCTTTCTTCTACACAACTAAGCTTATGATGGTTGCTAGGGTTGGATGTTTTTTATCCCACACTGGATTGTGTGATTGAGGCTTGGTGCTCAGTATGGCCACAATGAGATTTGTGAAATCTGTGTGAGGAAGGGTCTGCTTGGAGGTGGTGAGGACATTTGACGGTATGAGAGTCAGAAGTAAGAATACAGATTTCTCAAACCCTTGTTAGATCCTGTTATATAAGAAGAGCAAATGAATCAACTGATCCCTGCTGGCTTCGTGTCTTGCCATGTGATGTCTCTCTACTGCACCTGTATCCCTGCAGACACCACCAATCACGCAATGCAGCTAAGAGGGTATTCACTAAAGAAAAGTGTTTGCTAGTGCCATGCTCTTGTACCTGCAGAACTGTAAGCTAAACACACTCACCTGTATAATTTATTCAGTTTCTGGGTTTCGTTATTGGAAAGAAAAATATAGTGATACTAATATTAATAGTCAGGATCATCTACATCTCTGTTCTGGGTTCTCAGACCCTCTCTGGGTTCTGGGGAGTCAGAGGCCTCAAACAGGATGCTGCAAACAATTGCAAACCTTCTAATGAGAGAGTGGAGCTGTAAGGAGTCAAATTTTAACTACTTTCTTCCATTGGGACATTATCCCTTTCTCATTGAAACAGACCAAGCTGACATGCAAACTGTGATGCCAACAGTTTCAGGAATATAAACTCACAGAACATACACTGTGCCATCATCAGAGCAGCGGTCCAGAAGAGAATGGGAATGTCCTCTGCTTTATCCACATGGGTCTACTGGCCACTTTGAAAGTTTCGTATAAAAATTAAAATTAAATTAAAAATACTGTTATTTAGGATGGCCAAGACCAGGAGTTCAAAGATGAAGCAGACAAGAATTTCCTTCCCCCGGGTTATTGTGGACAGCAGTTTGCTAGCATGTTCTCACTCCTCATAACCTCATTTATAAGTAGACTGTGGAGTCAGTTTGGTAGAATGTTGTCACTCCTCATACTCCTCATTTATACGTAGACTATGGAATCAGTTTGCTAGCATGTTCTCACTACTCATACTCCTCATTTATAAGTAGACTGCGGTGTCAGGCAAAAGTGAAAAGTGCCAGGAACTCTCTGAGGGCCTGAGGAATCGACAGAAACAAAATCAACATTAAGATCCAGATGGCTCCCCTCAAATTCAAGCACATCCCACCTAGAGCTCATAAGAAATGTGTGTGAAAAGCTTGGACACAATGCTATCTTAACTTCCTTACTCATTCTGGCTGGTCCTGGTCAGATCTCTGGTATATACCTTGTTCATTGTAGAGCCCCACATGCTGAACAAGTGGGATCTTAGCACAGAGTTGCATTTATCAAATGATGTCGTGGACTAAGATTAAGACAGTCTGCACAGAGAGGAGTTCTAGGATGAGAAGGAATGATGACTACAGTGGTTCTACCCTCACAGTGACCAATCAGTGTCAGTATCCATGTATGTATGAATAGAAGGACCTAGACAGTACTTGAGACTGACAGTATGAAGACGTTTCATATATACTGTCATTGTGATATTCTGCAGGCCACACAGGGGGCAGCACAGATCCAAACAAGGGATCAGACACCACTGCTGTGCTGAGCTGGACCTTCAATTGAGCCCACCTTTTGCTCTGTAACTAGATGAGCTGGAATTGTGCTGATCAGGCCCCATGAAAATCCATCCAGTTAAAACATGTTTCTACAAAGTAGTGTCTACAAAAAGACCCAATAATGTATTTTTCAGTGTCAGTTGGCACATGCAAAGTAAGCCCTTCCTTAGATAAACTAATCTCTGGTCTTTGAATCTCCCCTGTCTCAGATGTCCACCATAAGTGAGCATAGTGCAGTGGTGGACCTGAGAGTCACTGTTAAGGATTGGCCCTGTCCAGAAACTTTTGCCTAGAATGGGGATTGAAAGATGAATTCTGACACCTCTCACAAAAAATGTACATGAACGTGAAAATTTTTCATGTGTGAAGTGTTCTGAACAATTACATGCACTGATTAAATATAGGACCTACTGACACGTGAGGTTTGCTATTAAATGAAGTTGCTACTGTTGCAGTGACAGGAATGAAGTGGAGCTTTTTCTTTATAGAGTGTCGTGAAAATTTTCTGGGTTTTGATGGAATATGTTTTGCATGTTAATTGAGGTATTGGTGTGAAATGAACTGCACACATGGAAAGTTTACAGTTTGATCTATTTACACATATACAAAATCATGATCTAATGGAGATGGCTTTTTTTTGTTTAAACATGTGGACATTGGAATATAGGCATGTATATATATCTAGAGAAACAGACAATTATGCAAAAACGAACACAAAGTCACACTCAGAATCATGTTGCAAGAATGCACACAGAGATACATGTATAAAACTCTCATTGACCTAACCACGTTGCTCAACTCACACAGGTGCTTCAAGGAAATATGCAGAATGGCCATAGATTTATTTTAATCATTTTAGACCACAAACCCCTCACTTCTCATTCTCAAGGAGGTAGTGAAATCACTGAGTCTCTGCACTCAAAAGGAAGGAAGACTCTCTGACCTTTGGCATCATCTACATTTTGCAACAGGAAGAGAGTAAGGCCAGGATACATACCAATTATGGATCCTCTTGAATCCTCCTGTGAATACAGAGAAGGAGTCACTATGAAGATCAAGCCATGCTCTGACCTGTGTGCACAAGTCTTTTGTTTACTTGGTGACATTCGAATATCCAATTAGAATGTGGGCAAATCAAGGGAACAGATAGCAAATGTACTCTCACCAAATGACACAAGCTTTTCTAGGGGATTTGTGTCACAGGTCTATATTAGGTGATAACTAAGAAATTCGATAGCCAGGCACAAAGCTTGTTATCATACAGTGTGTAGTTTATACTGTTTCTTGTTAATGTTGCTTTCAGTGAGGTCTCATTTGGCAACAGACACCCCAATGAGAATCTGCACAGTCAGGAGATTGTGTAGGTCATCTCTAGGAAACCATGTCATATTACAAGAGAAAGAGAAACTAAAGAGCAACACTGGATTTCAGAGGAAGATAAGCAACCTTACCATGGCTTTTGATGGGGTCTCTCGACTCATGATTTCTCCACGGATGAACTCCACCATGTCATTTGGGTGAACTAGGAGGATGCAGAATAATGATTAGTATACTGATTTAAGGCTTATGAATAGTTCAGGGCATTTCTTGATATGGACATCAGTGAAAATATACAACAAAGATAAGAACAAGAATGAGAGATGGCTGCGAATAGAGTGTATCACACCCAGTGTACCGCATCACTGCACAGATGAATACAGGGTTAGAATGACAAAAAGCTATCTTGTTAGAAATTTCTAGCAAAATTGGGGTGCACCGAAACTTAGGGGAAGGATTTCTATCATCGAGGACCGGTTACTGATTCTCATACGTGAGCCAACAGTGCGACCAGAGATCCAGGCTGACTGATCCGCCGCCCGCCCTGCGGCCCGCCCCGCGGCTACAGACAGTGGGGTGCTGCCGAGAAGCGACCAGAAAGCAGAGAGAAACGGCGCTACGAATTCTGTGGAGTCCTCCCGGCTGTGCCCTCACTGAGCTCTGGGCTGAGTTTGGGGTTTGAGATTGGGGAAGGAAGCAGTCCAGTTCTATCCCCAACAATGGAAAATCCACCAAGGAAGCCAGCGGACACCATCTTGAAGAGCTGACTTCACCATCGCCAGGTTCCGACAGATTGCAACAATAAAACAGCAAGAACAACCAGACTACATATAACTTATCAGATGCAAATAGATGAATTCTACGAACAGGTCTATACTCCACCTAAGCCCTTAACAACCCCAAGTACTCCTGTCTATTCTCTTGTTAATATCCACGTGCATTTGCGTAACACACCAAAGAAGCTAACATATACTAACCTCCATACAATCAAATCACCCGACCTTAACATAAAATCCTAAGTCCAAACCTCAGTTCTCTATATGCCATCAATTTCTGAAGGATTTAAGAAAACCAATGAATTTACCTTAAATCACAATTAAATCCAACATCTCTAAACATCATCTCCTAACACAAAGGAGAGATAGTGGAACTATAAAAACCAAAACAAAATTAAAGGAGAAAACAGAAACACAGCAGTCAAAGAGAGTTGGAAAGTAACTTGAGCACCATAAAAAAACAAGGTAAAAAAAAAGAGTACAAACAATGCAGGACAACTTAAATACAAAAGAGAAGCTAGAGGCACCAGAAAATTGGATGGAGAAAGAAGTCAAGGCATACCTAATTAAGATGGAATGGAATCTCAGAGAAGAGTTTATACAGCAAATTCAAACAATGAAAGCATATTTTGAAAATGAATTAAATAAGCAAATTCAAATGTCAAAGAACGAGCTCTATCATGAAATAGAGATTTCAAAAAAAAAAAAAACAGTTTTCCTAGAAATGCAGGAAACGATAAAGCAAATTAAAAATTCAAACGAGAATATTACAAATAGACTAGATCAAGCAGAAGCCAGAACATCAGATAATGAAGACAAAGTTTATCAACTTGAAAAGAATATAGTCAACACAGAAATGATGCTTAAAAGACACGAGCAATCTATCCAAGAGAAATGGGATGTCATAAAAAAAACCAAACGTGAGAGTCATTGGGATAGAAGAAGGCATAGAGGTTCAAACCAAAGGAATGAGCAATCTATTGAATGAAATAATCCTAGAAAATTTTCCAGATATGAACGATGGAATGGATTGCCAAATCCTGGAAGCCTACAGGACCCTAAACCTTCAAAACCGTAATAGACCAACTCCAAGACACATAATTATGAAGATATTCAACATACAGAAGAAGGAGAGAATATTAAAAGCTACGAGAGAAAGGAGGCACATTACATTCAGGGGTAAACAAATTAGGTTAACGGCTGATATTTCATCACAGATGTTGAAAGCGAGAAGATCCTGGAGCAACGTATTTCAACTGCTAAAAAATAATGGATTCCAACCAAGAATACTGTATCCAGCAAAATTTAGCTTCAGATTTGACAATGAACCTAAAATATTTCATGATAAAAAAAAACTTAAAAGAATTCACAGCAATAAAACCAGTACAGCAGGGCATCCTTAGCAAAACACTAAAAGAAGAGGAATTGAAAAACAGCACCCCAAACTAACAGTGGGAGGTAACTCAGTAAAGGGAAGGGAAAAAATTAAAAAAAAGGAAAAACTAGCCATATTGAAATAAATAAATACACAAGCATGAGGTTAGTACTAAGCATATGTCAATAGTAAACTTAAATGTTAATGGCTTAAATTCTCCAATAAAGAGACATAGGCTAATAACCTGGATGAAAAAAAACAAATCCAACAATATACTGCCTTCAGGAGACTCATCTGATTGGAAAAGACATACAAAGACTGAAGGTGAAAGGTTGGGAAAAATCATACCACTCACATGGTGCCCCGAAGCAAGCAGGAGTGGCCATAGTCAAATCGAATAAAATCAACTTCAAACCTAAGTTAATCAAAAGGGGTAAAGAAGGACACTACATACTATTAAAAGGAACCATCCACATACAAGACATAACAATTATCAATATGTATGCATCAAACAATGGTGCTGTAACATTCATAAAACAAACTCTCCTCAAGTTCAATAGTCAAATAGACCACAACAGAATAATTATGGGTGACTTCAACACAAGGCTCTCTCCATTGGACAGATCCTCCAGACAAAAGCTGAATAGAAACTATAGAACTCAATAACCCAATCAATAACCTAGACTTAACTGACATATATAGAATATATCAACCATCATCAAGTGGTTACATGTTCTTCTCAGCAGCACATGAATCCTTCTCAACGATAGACCATATATTATGCCATGGGACAACATTTAGAAAATATAAAGGTCCGGAGATAATACCATGCATCTTATCTGATTACAGTGGAATGAAACTGGATATCAATGATAAAAGAAGGAAGGAAAAACCATACATCTCATGGAAAATGAACAATATGTTACTGAATGATAAATGGGTTACAAAAGACAAAAAGGAGGAAATCAAAAAATTCTTGGAGATGAATGGAAATACAGACACAACATATTGAAATCTATGGGACACAATGAAAGCAGTTTTAAGAGGGAAATTCATTTCCTGGAGGTCATTCCTCAAAAAATGAAAAAACTAACAAATAAATGAGCCCACACTTCATCTCAAAGCCCTAGAAAAGGAAGAGCAAAACAACAGCAAATAAAGTAGAAGGCAAGAAATAATTTAAATTGGAGCGGAAGCCAACCAAATTGAAACAAACAAAAAAAACCATTAAAAATTGATAAAACAAAAAGTTGGTTCTTTAAAAAAATAAATATGATTGACAGACCCTTAGCCATGCTAATGAAGAGAAGAAGAGAGAGAGCTCAAATTACTAACATACGAGATGAAAAAGGCAATATCACAACAGACACTACAGCAATACAGAAGATAATTAGAAATTATTTTGAAACCCTATATTCCAATAAAATAGAAGATAGCGAAGTTACTGATAAATTTCTTAAGTCATATGATTTGCCCAGATTGAGTCAGGAAGATACACACAATAGAAATAGACCAATAACAAAGGAGGAAATTGAAGAAGCCATCACAAGACTACCAACCAAGAAAAGCCCTGGACCAGATGGATATACAGCAGAGGTTTACAAAACCTTCAAAAAAATAATACCAATACTTTTCAAGTTATTTCAAGAAATAGAAAAAGAAGGAGCTCTTCCAAATTCATTTTATGAGGCCAACGTCACCCTGATCCCAAAACCAGACAAAGACACATCAAAGAAAGAAATCTACAGATAAATATCTCTAATGAACTTAGATGCAAAACTCCTCAATAAATTTCTGGCGAATCAAATACAAAAGCATATCAAAAAAATTGTGCCCCATAATCAAGTAGAATTGATCCCCGGGATGCAAGGCTGGTTCAATATATAGAAATCAATAAATGTTATTCACCACATCAATAGATTTAACCATTAGAACCACATGATCATATCTATAGATGCAGAAAAAGCATTCAACAAAGTTCAGCATCCCTTTATGTTCAAAACACTAGAAAAACTCGGGATAACAGGAAGTTACATCAACATTGTAAAAGCTGTATATGCTAAGCCTCAGGCTAGCGTCATTATGAATGGAGGAAAACTGAAGGCATTCCCTCTAAAATTTGGAACATGACAGGGATGCCCTCTTTCAACACTTCTATTCAATTTAGTCCTCGAAATATTAACCAGAGAAATTAGACAGACAAAAGAAATTAATGGCACAAAAATAGGAAAAGAAGGACTTAAATTATCACCATATGCGGATGATATGATAACATATCTAACAGACCAAAAAGGTTGTACAAAGAAACTACTAGAGCTAATAAGTGAATTGAGCAAAATGGCAGAATATAAAATCAACACGCATAAATAAAAGGCATTCCTTTATATCAGTGACAAATCTTCTGAAATGGAAATGAGGACAACCACCCCATTCACAATTTTTTTCAAAAAATAAAATAAAATAAAATAAAATACTTGAGAATCAACCTAACAAAAGAGGTGAAAGATTTATACGATGAAAACTACAGAACCCTAAAGAGAGAAATAGAAGAAGACCTTAGAAGGTGGAAAAATATACCCTGTTCATGGAAAGGAAGAACTAACATCATCAAAATGGCGATATTACCCAATGTTCTCTGTAGGTTTAAAACAATGCCAATCCAACTCCCAATGGCATTTCTTGTAGAAATAGATAAAGTAATCATAAAATTCATATGGAAAAACAAAAGACCCAGAATAGCAAAAGCAATTCTAATCAGGAAGTGCGAATCAGGAGGTATAGTGATACAAGATTTCAAAGTGTACTACAGAGCAATAGTAACAAAACCAGCATGGTACTGGTTCCAAATCAGGCGGGTGGACCAATAGCCAGATTACAGGACACAGAGACAAATCCACAAAATTATAACTATCTTATATTTGATAAAGGGGAAAAAAGCATGCAATGGAGGAAGGATAGCATCTTCAAAAAATGGTGCTGGGAAAACTGGAAATACATATGCAACAAAATGAAATTGAATACCCTCCTCTCGCCATGCACAAAAATTAATTCAAAGTGGATCAAGAAGCTAGATATCAAATCAGAGACTCTGCGTCTGATAGAAAAAAAAAATTTGGCTCCCATCTACATATTGTGGGGTCGGGCTCCAAATTCCTGAATAGGACACCCATAGCACAAAAGTTATTAACAAGAATCAACAAATTGGACTTACTTAAAATGAAAAAGTTTTTTCTCAGCAAGAGAAACAATAAGAGTGGTAAATAGTGAGGCTACATCATGGGAACAAATTTTTACTCCTTACACTTCAGATTGAGCCCTAATATACAGAGTATACAAAGAACTCAAAAAATTAAACAATAAGAAAACAAATAACCCAATCAACAAATGGGCCAAAGACCTGAACAGAGACTTCTCAGAGGAGGACATACAATCAATCAACAAGTACATGAAAAATTGCTCATCATCTCTAACATTCAGAGAAATTCAGATCAAAACCACCCAAAGATTTCATCTCACTCCTGTAAGATTGGCAGCCATTCTGAAGTCAAACAACAACAAGTGCTAGAGAGGATGGGCGAAAAGTGTACTCTTGAAAATTGCTGGTGGCATTGCAATCTGGTGCGGCCAATTTGGAAAGCAGTATGGAGATTCCTGGGAAAGCCTGGAATGGAACCACCATTTGACCCAGCTATTGCCCTTCTCAGACAATTCCCTGAAGACCTTAAAAGAGCGTACTACAGGGATACTACAACATCGATGTTCATAGCAGCACAATTCAGAATTGCTAGACTGTAGAACCAACCCAGATGCCCTTCAATAGATGAATGGACAAAAAAATGTGGCATTTATAAAACATGGAGTATTACACAGCACAAAAAATGACAAAATCATGGAATTTGCAGGGAAATGGATGGCACTAGAGCAGATTAGGCTTAGTGAAGCTACCCAATTACTTAAAAACCAATACCAAATGTCTACTTTGAAATAATGAGAGCAACTAGAAATACACCAGGGAGGAAGAGCAGGAAGTAAAAATGAATATTAAACATATACATGAGTGAGAGGGAAAGGGAGAGAAAAGAGAAATTGCATGGTAATGGAGGAAGACCCTCCTTGTTATTCAAAATTACATATAAGAGGTTGTGAGGGTAATGGAAAAATAAACAAGAAGAGAAATGAATTATAGTAGATGGGGTAGAGAGCGAAGATGGGAGGAGAGGGTAGGGGGGAGAGTAGACGATAAGAAAGGTTGCAGAATACAACAGTAACTAATAGGGCATTATGTAAAAATGTGGATGTGTAACTGATGTGATTCTGCAATCTGTATTTGGGGTAAAATTGGGAGTTCATAACCAACTTGAATCTAATGTATGAAATAGGATATGTCAAGAGCTTTGTAATATTTTGAACAACCAATAAAAAAAAAAAAAACGATCCTGATGGCTCCCCCCAAAGTCAAGAACTTTCCACATAAAGCTCATGAGAAATGTGTGTGAAAAGCTTGGACAAAATGCTATCTTCTTAACGTCCCAACTGATTCTGACTGGTCCTGGTCAGATCCCAGGTGGATACCTGGTTCATTGTACAGCCCCACATGCTGAACAAGTGAGATCTTAGCACATAGTTGTATTTACCAAATGATGTCATGGACTAAGATGAAGACACTCTGCCCAGGGAGGAGTTCAGGGATGAGAAGGAATGATGACCACAGTTCTTCTACCCTCCCAGTGACCAGTGAGTGTCATTATCCATGTATGTATGAATAGAGGGACCCAAACATGATATGAGACTGACAGTATAAAGACCTATCATATATACTGTCAATGTGATATCCTGCAGGCCACAAAAGGGGCAGCACAGACCTAAACTAGGGATCGGACACCACTGCTGTGCTGAGCTGGATCTTCACTACAGCCCAACTTTTGCTCTGTAACTGGATGAATTGAAATGGTGCTGATCTGGCCCCATGAAAACCCATCCAGTTAAAACATGTTTCTACAAAGTAGTGTCTACAAAAACACACAAAAAGGTACCTTTCAGTGTCAGGTGGAACATGCAAAGTAAGACCTTCCTTAGTTATAGTAATATCTGGCCTGTGCGTCTCCTCTGACACAGATGCCCACCATAAGTGAGCATAGTGCATTGGAGAACCTGAGGGTCACTGTTAAGGATTGTCCCTGTCCAGAAACTTTTGCCTAGAATGGGGATTGGAAGATGAATTCTGACACCTCTCACAAAAAATGTATATGAACGTGAAAATTTTTCATGAGTGAAGTGTTGTGAATAATCACATGCACTGATTAAATATAGGACCTACTGACAGGTGAGGTTTGCTATTAAATGAAGTTGCTACTGGTGCAGTGACAGGAATGAAGTGGAGCTTTTTCTTTATAGAGTGTCATGAAAATGTTCTGGGTTTTGATGGGATATGTTTTGCATGTTAATTGAGGTATTGGTGTGGAATGAACTGCACACATGGAAAGTTTACAGTTTCATCTATTTACACATATACAAAATCATGATCTAATGGAGATGGCTTTTTTTTGTTTAAACATGTGGACATTGGCATCTTGGCATGTATATATCTAAAGAAACAAACAAATGGGCAAAAACGAACAAAAAGTCACACTCAGAATCATGTTGAATGAATGCACACAGAGACACATGTATAAAACTTTCATTGACCTAACCACGTTGCTCAACTCACACAGGTGCTTCAAGGAAATATGCAGAATGACCATAGATATTTTTAAATCAATTTAGACAACAAACCCCTCACTTCTCATTCTCAAGGAAGTAGTGGAATCACTGAGACTCTGCACTCAAAAGGAAGGAAGACTCTCTGACCCTGGGCATTATCTACATTTTCAACAGGAAGAGAGTGAGCCCAGGATACATACCAATTATGGATCCTTTTGAATCATCCTGTGAATAGAGAAAAGGAGTCACTATGAACATCAAGCCATGTTCTGACCTGTGTGCACAAGTCTTTTGTTTACTTGGTAACATTCGAAAATCCAATGAGAATGTGGGCAAATCAAGGGAACAGATAGCAAATGTACTCTCACCAAATGACACAAGCTTTTTCTAGGAGATTTGTGTCACAAGTCTATATTAGGTGATAATTAAGGAATTCGATGGCCAGGAGGGAAAACCATAGCCAGGCACAAAGCTTGTTATTATACAGTGTGTAGTTTATACTGTTTCTTGTTAATGTTGCCTTCAGTGAGGTCTCATTTGGTAACAGACACCCCAATGAGAATCTGCACAGTCAGGAAATTGTGTATGTCATCTCCAGAAAACCATATCATAACACAAGAGAAAGAGAAAGTAAAGAGCAACACTGGATTTCAGAGGAAGATAAGCAACCTTACCATGGATTTTGATGGGGTCCTTCGATTCATGCTTTCTCAAGGAATGAACTCCACCATGTCATTTGGGTGAACTAGGAGGATGCAGAATAATGATTAGTATACTAATTAAAGGCTTATGAATAGTTCAGGGCTTTTCTTGATATGGACATCAGTGAAAATATACAGCAAAGATAAGAACAAGAATGAGAGATGGCTGCGAATAGAGTGTATCACACCCCGTGTACCGCATCACTGCACAGATGAATACAGGGTTAGAATGACAAAAACCTATCTTGTTAGGAATTTCCAGCAAAATTGGGGTGCACCGAAACCTAGGGGAAAGATTTCCATCACCGAGGACCGGTTACTGAGTCTCAAACGCAACCCAACTGTGCCACCAGAGATTCAGGCTGACTGATCCACCACCGGCCCTGCGGCCCACCCCACGTCTACAAATGGTGGGGTGCTACCGAGAAGCTACCAGCAAGCAGAGGAAAATGGCGCTAGGGGTTCTGTGGAGTCCTGCTGGCTGTGCCCTCACTGAGATCTGGGATGAGTTCGGGGTTTGATATGGGTTAGGGAAGCGGTCAAGTTGTATCCCTCACAACGGAAAGTCCACCAAGGAAGCCAGAGGCCAACATCTTGGAAAGCTGACGTCACCATCGCCAGGTTCCGACAGATTGCAAAAATAAAACAGCATGAACAACCAGACTACCTATAACTTACTAAATGCAAATAGATGAATACTACGAATAGGTCTATAGTCCACCTAAGCCCTTTACTACCCCCAAGTACTCCTGTCTATTTTCTTGTTAATATCTGGCTGCATTTGAGTTACCCCCCCAAAGAAGCTAACGTATCCTAACCTCCAAACAATCAAATCACTGGACCTTAACATAAAATCCTAAGTCCAAACCTCTGTTCTCTATATGCCATCAAAATATGAAGGCCTGTAATGAAACCAATGTATTTACATTAAATCACAATTAAATCCAAAATCTCGAAACATTTTCTCCTAACACAAAGGAGAGATAGTAGAAGTATAAAAACCAAAAAAAAATTAAAGGAGAAAACAGAAACACAGCAGTGAAACAGAGTTGGAAAGTAACTTGAGCACCATGAAAAAACAAGTGGAAAAAGGAACACAAACAATGCAGGACAACTTAAATACAAAGGAGAACCTAAAGGCACCAGAAAAATGGATGGAGAAAGAAGTCAAGGCATACCTAATTCAGATGGAATGTAATCTTAGAGAAGACTTTAGACAGCAAGTTCAAACAATGAACGTATATTTTGAAAACAAATTAATTAAGAAAATTCAAATGTCAAAGAACGCGCTCTATCACAAAATAGAAATTTAGAAAAAAACAAACAAACAGTAATCCTAATAATGCAAGAAACCATAAACCAAATTAAAAACTCAAATGAGAATATTACAAATAGACTAGATCAAGTAGAAGCCAAAACATCAGATAATGAAGACAAAATTTATCAACTTGAAAAGAATATAGTCAAAACAGAAAGGATGCTTAAAAGACATGAGCAATCTATCCAAGATATATATGATGTCATTAAAAAACCAAACCTGAGAGTCATTGGAATAGAAGAAGGCATAAAGCATCAAACTAATGGAATGAACAATTTATTGAATGAAATAATCCAAGAAAAATTCCCAGATATTAAAGGTGTAATGGATTGCCAAATCCTGGAAGCCTACAGGACCCCGGACATTAAAAACCATAATAGACCAACTCCAAGACACATAATTATGAAGATATCCAACATAGAAAACAAGGAGAGAATAGTAAAAGCTATGAGAGAAAGGAGGCAGATTACATTCAGGGGTAAACCAATTAGGTTAATGGCTGATTTTTCATCACAGATGTTGAAAGCAAGAAGATCCTGGAACAACGTATTTCCAACGTTAAAAAATAATGGATTCCAACCAAGAATACTGTATCCAGTATTGATAATAAAATTAAAATATTTCATGATAAATAAAAGTTAAAAGAATTCACAGCCAGAAAACCAGCACTCCATGCCATCTTGAGCAAAACACTACAAGAAGAGGAATTGAAAAACAGCTAGCCAAACTAACAGTGGGAAATAACTCAGTAAAAGAAAGGAAAAAAAATAACCAAAAGAAAATACTATCCATATAAAAATAAATAAATAAACAAGCAGGACGGGTAGTACTAACCATATTTCAATAGTAACCTTAAAAGTTAATGGCTTACATTCCCCAATTAAGAGACATAGGCTAATAACCTGGATTAAAAAACCAAATCCAACAATATGCTGCCTTCAGGAGACTCATCTGATCGGAAAAGACATACACAGACTGAAGGTGAAAGGTTGGGAAAAATCATACTACTCACATAGTCCCCTGAAGCAAGCAGGAGTGGCCATACTCAAATCGAATAAAATCAACTTCAAACCTAAGTTAATCAAAAGAGATAAAGAAGGACACTACATACTATTAAAAGGAACCATCCATCAACCAGACATAACAATTATCAATATATATGCACCAAACAATGGTGCTGCAACATTCATAAAACAAACTCTCCTCAAGTTCAAGAGTCAAATAGACCACAACACAATAATTATGGGTGACTGCAACACACTGCTTTCTCCATTTGACAGATCCTCCAGACAAAAGCTGAATAAAGAAACTATAAAACTCAATAACACAATCAATAACCTAGACTTAACCGACATATATAGAATACATAAACCATCATCAAGTGGATACACATTCTTCTCAGCAGCACATAGGTCCTTCTCAAAGATAGACCATATATTATGCCATAGGACAAGTAATAGCAAATATAAAGGTGTGGAGATAATACCATGAAACTTATCTGATTACAATGGAATGAAACTGGGTATGAATTATAAAAGAAAGTTGGAAAAATCATACATCTTATGGAAAATGAACAATATGTTACTGAATGATCAATGGGTTACAAAAGACATAAAGGAGTAAATCAAAAAATTCTTGGAGATGAATGGTAATACAGACACAACATATTGGAATCTATGGGACAAAATGAAAGCAGTCTTAAGAGGGAAATTCATTTCCTGGAGGTCATTCCTCAAAAAATGAAAAAAAAAAAAAAAAAATAAATGAGCTCACACTTCATCTCAAAGACCAAGAAAAGGAAGAGCAAAACAAAAGCAAATGTAGTAGAAGTCAAGAAATATTTAAAGTCAGAGCGGAAATCAACGAAATTGAAACAAAAGAAAACATTAAAAATTGATAAAACAAAAAGTTATTTCTTTGAAAAAATAAATAAGATCGACAGACCCTTAGCCATGCTAATGAAGAGAAGATGAGAAGGATCTCAAATTACTAACATATGGGATGAAAAAGGCAATATCACAACGGACACTACAGAAATACAGAGGATAATTCAAAATTATTTTGAAACCCTATATTCCAATAAAATAGAAGATAGCAAAGATATCACTAAATTTCTTAAGTCATATGATTTGCCCAGATTGAGTCAGGAAGATGCACACAATTTAAACAGACCAATAACAAAGGAGAAAATTGAAAAAGCCATGAAAATACTACCAACCAAGAAAAGCCCTGGATGACATGGATATACACCAGAGTTTTACAAAACGTTCAAAGAAGAATTAATACCAATACTTTTCAAGTTATTTTAAGAAATAGAAAAAGAAGGAGCTCTTCCAAATTCATTGCATGAGGCCAACATCACCTTGATCCCAAAACTAGATAAAGACACTTCAAAGAAAGAAAACTACAGACCAATATCTCTAATGAACTTAGATGCAAAAATCCTCAAAAAAATTCTTTTGAATCGAATACAAAAGCATATCAAAAAAATTGTGCACCATGATCAAGTAGGATTTCTCCCCAGGATGCAAGGCTGGTTCAATATACAGAAATCAATAAATGTTATTCACCACATAAATAGATTTAACCATAAGAACCACATGATCATCTCGATAGATGCACAAAAAGCATTCGACAAAGTTCAGCATCCGTTTATATTCAAAACACTAGAAAAACTAGGGATAACAGGAACTTACCTCAACATTGTAAAAGCTATATATGCTGAGCCTCAGTCTAGCATCATTCTGAATGGTGAAAAACTGAAGGCATTCCCTCTAAAATCTGGAACAAGACAGGGATGCCCTCCCTCACCACTTCTATTCAATTTAGTCCTCGAAATACTAGCCAGAGCAATTAGACAGACAAAAGAACTTAACGGCATAAAAATAGGAAAAGAAGAACTTAAATTATCACCCTATGCGGATGATATGATAATATATCTAACAGACCAAAAAGGGTCTACAAAGAAACTACTAGAGCTTATAAGTGAATTTAGCAAAGTGGAAGGATATAAAATCAACATGCATAAATCAAAGGCATTCCTGTATATCAGCGACAAATCTTCTGAAATGGAAATGAGGACAACCACCCCATTCACAATATCCTCAAAAAAAAAAAAAAAGTAAAATACTTGGGAACCAATCTTACAAAAGAGGTGAATGATTAATACAATGAAAACTACAGAACCCTAAAGAGAGAAATAGAAGAAGACCTTAGAAGATGGGAAAATATACCCTATTGATGGATAGGAAGAACTAACATCATCAAAATGGCAATATTACCCCAAGTTCTCTGTAGGTTTAATGCAATGCCAATCAAAATCCCAACAGCATTTCTAGTAGAAATAGATAAAACAATCATGAAATTCATATGGAAAAATAAAAGACCCAGAATAGCAAAAGCAATTCTAAGCAGGAAGTGTGAATCAGGAGGTATAGTGATACCAGATTTCAAACTGTACTGCAGAGCAATAGTAACAAAAACAGCATGGTACTGGTGCCAAAACAGGCGGGTAACCAATGGTACAAATTAGAGGACACAGAGACCAATCCACAAAATTACAACTTTCTTATATTTGATAAAGGGGATAAAAACATGCAATGGAGGAAGGATAGCATCTTCAACAAATGGTGCTGGGAAAACTGAAAATCCATATGCAAAAAAATAAAAGTGAATCCCTTTCTCTCACCATGCACAAAAGTTAACTCAAAATTGATCAAAGAGCTTCATATCAAATCAGAGACTCTGCACCTTAAAGTGAAAAAGTTGGTTACAATCTACATATTGTGGGATCGGGCTCCAAATTCCTTAATAGGACACCCATAGCACAGAATTAATACTAGGATCAACAAATGGGACTTACTTAAACTAAAAAGTTTTTTCTCAGCAAGAGAAACAATAAGAGAGGTAAATAGGGAGCCTACATCCTGGTAACAAATCTTTACTCCTCACACTTCAGATAGAGCCCTAATATCCAGAGTATACAAAGAACTAAAAATTAAACAATAAGATAACAAATAACCCAATCAACAAATGGGCCAAAGACCTGAACAGACACTTCTTAGAGGAGGACTTACAATCAATCAACAAGTATATGAAAAAAATGCTCACCATTTCTAGCAGTCAGAGAAATGCAAATCAAAACCACCCTAAGATACCATCTCACTCCAGTAAGATTAGCAGCCATTATGAAGGCAAACAACAACAAGTGCTTGAGAGGTTGTGGGGAAAAGGGTACTCTTGTACATTGCTGGTGGGACTGCAAATTGGTGCGGCCAATTTGGAAAGCAGTATGGAGATTCTTGGGAAAGCTGGGAATGGAGCCACCATTTGACCCAGCTATTGCCCTTCTCGGACTGTTCCCTGAAGACCTTAAAATAGCATACTACAGGGATACTGCCACAACGATGTTCAGAGCAGCCCAATTCACAATAGCTAGACTCTGGAACCAACCCAGATGCCCTTCAAAAGATGAATGGATAAAAAGTTGCATTTATACACCATGGAGTATTACGCAGCACTTAAAAATGACAAATTCATGGAATTGGCAGGGAAATTGATGGCACTAGAGCAGATTATGCTTAGTGAAGCTAGCCAATCCCTTAAGAAAATACCAAATGTCTTCTTTGATATAATGAGAGAAACTAAGAACAGAGCAGGAAGGAAGAGCAAGGAGAAAAGATTAACATTAAACAGATACATGAGGTGGGCGGTAAAGGGAGAGTAAAGAGAAATTGCATGGTAATTGAGGGAGACCCTCATTGTTATAAAAAATTACATATAACAGGTTGTGAGGGGAATGAGAAAATAAACAAGGAGAGAAATGAATTGCAGGAGATGGGTAGAGAGCGAAGATGGGAGGGGAGGGGGGATAGTAGAGGATAGGAAAGGTTGCAGAATACAACAGTTACTAATAAGGCATTATGTAAAAATGTGGATGTGAAACCAATGTGATTCTGCAATCTGTATTTGTGGTAAAATTGGGAGTTCATAACCAACTTGAATCTAATGTATGAAATAGGATATGTCAAAAGCATTGTGATGTTTTCAACAACCAATAAATAAAAGGATCCTGATGGCTCTCCTCAAAGTCAAGCACATCCCACCTAGAGCTCATAAGAAATGTGTGTGAAAAGCTTGGACACAATGCTATCTTCTTCACTTCCCTACTGATTCTGGCTGGTCCTTGTCAGATCCCAAGTGGATACCTGGTTCATTGTAGAGCCCCACATGCTGAACAAGTGAGATCTTAGCACACAGTTGCAATTATCAAAAGATGTCATGGACTAAGATGAAGACACTCTGCCCAGGAAGGAGTTCAGGGATGAGAAGGAATGATGACCACAGTGGTTCTACCCTCACAGTGACCAGTCAGTGTCAGTATCCATGTATGTATAAATAGAAGGAACCAGAGAGCATTTGGGACTGACATTATGAAGACCTATCATATATAATGTCAATGTGATATCCTGCAGGCCACACAGGGGGGAACAGACCTAAACTAGGGATCGGACACCACTGCTGTGCTGAGCTGGATCTTCACTACAGCCCACCTTTTGCTGTGTAACTAGATGAGCTGTAATTGTGCTGATCAGGCCCCTTGAAAATCCACCCAGTGAAAACATGTTTCTACAAAGTAGTGTCTACAAAAAACCCCAATAAGGTAGCTTTCAGTGTCAGTTGGAACATGCAAAGTAAGACCTTCCTTAGCTACAGTAATGTCTGGCCCATGCATCTCCTCTGTCTCAGATGCCCACCATAAGTGAGCATAGTGCATTGGTGGACCTGAGGGTCATTGTTAAGGATTGACCCTGTCCAGAAACTTGAGCCTAGAATGGGGATTGGAAGATGAATTCTGACACCTCTCACAAAAAATGTATATGAACGTTAAAATTTTTCATGAGTGAAGTGTTGTGAACTGTCACATGCACTGATTAAATATAGGACCTACTGACAGGTAAAGTTTGCTATTAAATGAAGTTGCTACTGGTGTAGTGACAGGAGTGAAATGGAGTTTTTCCTTTATAGAATGCCATGAAAATTTTCTGGGTTTTCCTGGGATAAGTTTTGCATGTTAATTGAGGTATCGGTGTGGAATAAACTGCACATATGGAAGGTTTACAGTTTCATCTATTTACAGATATACAAAATCATGATCTAATGGAGATGGCTTTTTTTTTGTTCAAACATATGGACGTGGCCTCATGGCATGTATATATCTAGAGAAACAAACAAATGTGCAAAAACGAACACAGTCACACTCAGAATCATGTTGCATGAATGCACACAAAGACACATGTATAAAACTCTCATTGACCTAACCACTTTGCTCAACTCACATAGGTGCTTCAAGGAAATATGCAGAATGGCCATAGATATTTTTTAAATCAATTTAGACCACAAACCCCTCACTTCTCATTCTCAAGGAGGTAGTGGAATCACTGAGACTCTGCACACAAAATGAAGGAAGACTCTCTGACCCTTGGCATTATCTACATTTTCAAACAGGAAGAGAGTGAGCCCAGGATACATTCCAATTATGGATCCTTTTGATTCCTCCTGTGAATACAGAAAAGGACTCACTATGAAAATCAAGCCATGATTTGACCTGTGTGCACAAGTCTTTTGTTTATTGGTGACATTCAAATATTCAATGAGAATGTGTGCAAATCAAGGGAAGAGATAGCAAATGTACTCTCACCAAATGACACAAGCTTTTCTAGAGGATTTGTGTCACAAGTCTATATTAGGTGATAATTAAGGAATTTGATGACCAGGATGGAAAATCATATCCAGGCACAAAGCTTGTTATTATACGATGTTTAGTTTATACTGTTTCTTGTTATATTGCCTTCAGTGAGGTCTCATTTGGCAACAGACACCCTAATGAGAATCTGCACACTCAGGAAATTGTGTATGTCATCTCCAGGAAACCATACCATATTAGAAGAGAAAGAGATACTAAAGAGCACCACTTGAATTTCAGAGGAAGATAAGCAACCTTACCATGGCTTCTGATGGGGCCTCTTGATCCATGCTTTCTCCAGGAATGAACTCCACCATGTCATTTGGGTGAACTAGGAGGATGCAGAATAATGATTAGTATACTGATTTAAGGCTTATGAATAGTTCAGAGCATTTCTTGATATGGACATCAGTGAAAATATACAGCAAATATAAGAACGAGTGATGGCCGCAAATAGAGTGCATCACACCCCGTGTAACACATCACTGCACAGGTGAATACAGGGTTAGAACAACAAAAAGCTATCTTGTTAGGAATTTCCAGCTAAATTGGGGTGCACCGAAACCTAGAGGAAGGATTTCCATCACCCAGGACCGGTTACTGAGTCTCAAATGCGAGCCAATGGTGCGACCAGAGATCCAGGCTGACTGATCCGCCGCCCGCCCTGCAACCCGCCCCGTGGCTACAGACGGCGAGGTGCCGCCGTGAAGCAACCAGCAAACAGAGAGAAACGGCACTACGGATTCTGTGGAGTCCTGCTGGCTGTGCCCTCTTCTGAGCTCTGGGATGAGTTCGGGGTTTGAGATGAAGGAAGGAAGCGGTCCAGTTCTATCCCCCACAACTTAAAGTCCACCAATGAAGCCAGCGGCCAACATCTTGTAAAACTGACGTCATCAACACCAGGTTATGACAGATTGCTACAATAAAACAGCATGAACAACCAGATTACATATAACATACTAAATGCAAATAGATAAATACTACGAATAGGTGTATAGTCCACCAAAGTCCTTAACTACCCCCAAGTTCTCCTGTCTATTCTCTTGTTAATATCCGACTGCATTTGAGTAACCCCCCAAAGAAGCTAACGTATCCTAACCTCCATACAATCAAATCAACCGATCTTTACATAAAGTCTTAAGTCCAAACCTTAGTTCTCTATATGCCATCAAAATCTGAAGGCCTTTAATGAAAACAATGAATTTACCTTATATCACAATTAAATCCAACATCTCGAAACATTGTCTCCTAACACAAAGGAGAGATAGTGGAAATATAAAAACCAAAACAAATTTAAAGGAGAAAACAGAAACACAGCAGTCAAACAGAGTTGGGAAGTAACTTGAGCACCATGAAAAAAACAAAGGGTAAAAGGAGCACAAACAATGCAGGACAACTTAAATACAAAAGAGAACCTGGAGGCACCAGAAAAATGGACAGAGAAAGAAGTCAAGGCATACCTAACTCAGATGGAAGGGAATCTTAGAGAAGACATTAGACAGCAAGTTCAAACAATGAACGTATATTTTGAAAACGAATTAAATATGCAAATTCAAATGTCAAAGAACGAGCTCTATCAGGAAATAGAGATTTTGAAAATAAAACAAACAGTAATTTTTAGAAATGCAGGAAACCATAAACCAAATTAAAAACTCAAACGAGAATATTAAAAGGCAAAAGATTTATATGATCTGAAGAGAAACCAGAGTATAACAAACGAGAATATTACAAATAGACTAGATCAACTAGAAGCCAGAACATCAGATAATGAATACAAAGTTTATCAACTTGAAAAGAATTTTGTCAACACAGAAAGGATGCTTAGAAGGCACAAGCAATCTATTCAAGAGACATGGGATGTCATAAAAAAACCAACCCTGAGAGTCATTGGAATAGAAGAAGGCATAGAGCATCAAACCAAAGAAATGAACAATTTATTGAATGAAATAGTCTTAGAAAACTTCCCAAATATGAAAGGTGGAATGGATTGCCAAGTCCTGGAAGCCTACAGGACCCCAAACATTCAAAACCATAATAGACCAACTCCAAGACACATAATTATGAAGATATCCAACATACAGAACAAAAAGGGAATATTAAAAGCTACGAGAGAAAGGAGGAAGATTTCATTCAGGGCTAAACCAATTAGGTTAACGGCTGATTTTTCATCACAGACATTGAAAGCGAGAAGATCCAGGAACAACGTATTTCCAATGATAAAAAATATTGGATTTCAACCAAGAATACTGTATCCAGCAATATTAAGCTTCAGATTTGACAATGAAATTAAAATATTTAATGATAAATAAATGTTAAAAGAATTCACATCCAGAAAACCAGCACTGCATGGCATCTTGAGCAAAACACTACAAGAAGAGGAATTAAAAAACAGCACGCCAAACTAACAGTGGGAGGTAACTCAGTAAAGTGAAGGAAAAAAAATAACCAAAAAGGAAAAACTATCCATATTAAAATAAATAAATAAACAAGCATGACCGGTAGTACTAATCATATTTCAATAGTAACCTTAAACGTGAATGGCTTAAATTCCCCAATTAAGAGACATAGGCTAATAACCTGGATTAAAAAACCAAATCTAACAATATGCTGCCTTCAGGAGACTCATCTGATAGGAAAAGACATACACAGACTTAAGGTGAAAGGTTGGGAAAAATCATACCACTCACATGGTCCCCCGAAGCAAGCAGGAGTGGCCATAGTCATATCGAATGAAATCAACTTCAAACCTAAGTTAATCAAAAGGGATAAAAAAGGACACTACATACTATTAAAAGGTACCATCCACCAACAAGACATAACAATTATCAATATATATGCACCAAACAATGATGCTGAAACATTCATAAAACAAACTCTCCTCAAGTTCAAGAGACAAATAGACCACAACACAATAATTATGGGTAACTTCAACACACCGCTCTCTCCATTGGACAGATCCTCCAGAAAAAAGCTGAATAAAGAAACTATAGAACTCAATAACACAATCAATAACCTAGACTTAACCGACATATATAGAATATATCAACCATCACCAAGTGGATACACGTTCTTCTCAACAGCACATGGATCCTTCTCAAAGATAGACCATATATTATGCCATAGGACAACTAATAGTAAATATAAAGGTGTGGAGATAATACCATGTAACTTATCTGATTGCAGTGGAATGAAACTGGATATCAATGATAAAAGAAGGATGGAAAAATCATACATCTTATGAAAAATGAACAATATGTTACTGAATGATCAATGGGTTACAAAAGACATAAAGGAGTAAATCAAAAAATTCTTGGAGATGAATGGAAATACAGACACAACATATTGGAATCTATGGGACACAATGAAGGCAGTTTAAAGAGGGAAATTCATTTCCTGGAAGTAATTCCTCAAAAAAATGAAAAAAACAACAAATAAATGAGCTCACACTTCATCTCAAAGCTGTAGAAAAGGAAGAGCAAAACAACAGCAAATGTAGTAGAAGGCAAGAAATAATTAAAATCAGAGCAGAAATCAATAAAATTGAAACAAAAAAAACATTAAAAAATTGATAGAACAAATAGTTGGTTATTTGAAAAAATAAATAAGATCGACAGACCCTTAGCCAAGCTAACGAAGAGAAGAACAGAGAGAGCTCAAATTACTAACATACGGGATGAAAAAGGCAATATCACAATGGACACTACAGAAATACAGAAGATAATTAGAAATTATTTTGAAAACTTATATTCCAATAAAATAGAAGATAGCAAGATATTGATAAATTTCTTAAGTCATATGATTTGCCCAGATTGTCAGGAAGATACACACAATTTAAACAGACCAATAACAAAAGAGGAAATTGAAGAAGCCATCAAAAGACTACCAACCACGAAAAGCCCTGGACGACATGAATATACAGCAGAGTTTTACAAAACCTTCAAAGAAGAATTAATACCAATACTATTCAAGTTATTTCAAGAAATAGAAAAAGAAGGAGCTCTTCCAAATTCATTCTATGAGGCCAACGTCACCCTGATCCCGAAACAATACAAAGACACTTCAAAAAAGAAAACTACAAACCAATATCTATAATGAACTCAGATGCAAAAATCCTCAAAAAAAATCTTGTGAATCGAATACAAAAGCATATCAAAAAAATTGTGCACCATGATCAAGTAGGATTCATCCCCGGGAAGCAAGGCTGGTTCAATATACAGAAATCAATAAATGTTATTCACCACATCAATAGATTTAACCATAAGAACCACATGATCATCTCAATAGATGCAGAAAAAGAATTCGACAAAGTTCAGCATTCCTTTACGTTGAAAACACTAGAAAAACTAGGGATAACAGGAACTTACCTCAACATTGTAGAAGCTATATATGCTAAGCCTCAGTCTAGCATCATTCTGAATGGAGAAAAATTGAAGGCATTCCCACTAAAATCTGGAACAAGACAGGGATGCCCTCCCTCACCACTTCTCTTCAATTTAGTCCTCGAAATACTAGCCAGAGCAATTAGACAGACAAAAGAAATTAACGGCTAAAAAATAGGAAAAGAAGAACTTAAATTATCACATATTCAGATGATATGATAATATATCTAACAGACCAAAAAGGTTGTACAAAGAAACTACTAGAGCTAATAAGTGAATTTAGCAATTTGGCAGGATATAAAATGAACACTCATAAATCAAAGGCATTCCTGTATATCAGTGACAAATCTTCTGCAATGGAAATGAGGACAACCACTGCATTCACAATATCCTCAATAAAAATAAAATGCTTGGGAATCAATCTAACAAAAGAGGTGAAAGATTTATACAATGAATACTACAGAAACCTAAAGAGAGAAATAGAAGAAGACATTAAAAAATGGAAAAATATACCCTGTTCATAGATAGGAAGAACTAACATCATCAAAATGGCGATATTACAAAAAGTTCTCTATACGTTTAATGCAATGCCAATCAAAATCCCAACAGCATTTCTTGTAGAAATAGATAAAGCAATCATGAAATTCATATGGAAAAATAAAAGACCCAGAATAGCAAAAGCAATTCTAAGCAGGAAGTGTGAATCAGGAGGTATAGTGATACCAGATTTCAAACTGTACTGCAGAGCAATAGTAACAAAACCAGCATGTTACTGGCACCATAACAGGCAGCAGGACCAATGGTAGAGATTAGAGGACACAGAGACGAATCCACAAAGTTACAACTATCTTATATTTGATAAAGGGGATAAAAACATGCAATGGAGGAGGGATAGCATCTTCAACAAATGGTGCTGGGAAAACTGGAAATCCATATGCAAAAAAATGAAACTGAATCCCTTTCTCTCACCAAGCATAAAAGTTAACTCAAAATGGATCACAGACCTTGATATCAAATCAGAGACTCTGCGCCTTAAAGTGAAAAAGTTGGTTACAATCTACATATTATGGGATTGGGTTCCAAATTCCTTAATAGAACACCCACAGCACAGAGTTAATAACTACGATCAACAAATGGGACTTACTTAAACTAAAAAGTTTTTTCTCAGCAAAAGAAACAATAAGAGAGGTAAATAGGGAGCCTACATCCTGGTAACAAATTTTTACTCCTCACACTTCAGATAGAGCCCTAATATCCAGAGTATAGAAAGAACTCAAAAAATTAAACAATAAGATAACAAACAACCCAATCAACAAATGGGTCAAAGACCTGAACAGACACTTCTCAGAGGAGGACATACAATCAATCAACATGTACATGAAAAAATGCTCACCATCTCTAACATTCAGAGAAATGCAAATCAAAACCACCCTAAGATACCATCTCACTCCAGTAAGATTAGCAGCCACTCTGAAGGCAAACAACAACTAGTGCTGGAGAGGTTGTGGGGAAAAGGGTACTCTTGTACATTGCTGGTGGGACTGCAAATTGGAGCGGCCAATTTGGAAACCAGTATGGAGATTCCTGAGAAACCTGGGAATGGAAAGACCATTTGACCCAGCTATTGCCCTTCTCGGACTGTTCCCTGAGGACCTTAAAAGAGCATACTACAGGGATACTTCCACAACGATTCTCATAGCAGCACAATTCACAATAGCTAGATGGTGGAACCAACCCAGATGCCCTTCAATAGATGAATGGATTAAAAAAAGTGGCATTTATACACAATGGAGTATTATGCAGCACTAAAAATGACAAATTCATGGAATTGCCCGGGAAATGGATGACATTAGAGCAGATTATGCTAAGCGAAGCTAGCCAATCCCTAAAAAATCAAAGGCCAAATGTCTTCTTTGTTATAATGAGAACAACTATGAACAGAGCAGGCAGGAAGAGCAGGAGGAAAAGATCAACTTTATACAGAGACATGAGGTGGGAGGGAAAGGGAGAGAAAAGGGAAATTGCATGGAAAAGGAAAGAGACCTTCATTGATATACAAAATTACATATAAGGTAATTTAAGTTATGAACTCCTATTTTTACCCCGTATACAGATTGCAGAATCACATCAGTTACACTTCCATTGATTTATATATTGCCATACTGGTGTCTGTTGTATTCTGCTGCCTTTCCTATCCTTACTGTCCCACTTGAATCAAAGTGTGGAATGTGATATATCAAGAACTATGTAATGTTTTGAACAACCAACAATAAAAAAAAGATAATTATAGGGGGAAGGGAATAAAATCCAGAGAAAGAATTAAATTAGAACAGATGGGGTAGAGAGCGAAGATGAGAGGGGAGGGGAGGGAGGATAGTAGAGTATAGGAAAGGTAGCAGAATACAAAAGTTACTAATATGGCATTATGTAAAAATGTGGATGTGTAACTGATGTGATTTTGCAATCTGTATTTGGGGTTAAAATGGGAGTTCATAACCCACTTGAATCTAATGTATGAAATAGGATATGTCAAGAGCTTTGTAATATTTTGAATAACCAATAAAAAAGAACAAGAATGAATGGGAAGCACAGCTTTGGGTTTCCAGTAGATTGGAACCAGGTGTGATATATATTTTTTTTTTGTATTTTGTACCTTTAAGAGTATGTTTTTCTCTAGAGATGACCACTGAGGCCACTTTAAAATATGCAAAATATTTCACATCTCTGTAGGAGATTAGTTATTACTAATATATTGTAATAACCTGGAGTGTGTTATATCACTAAGTGATGTACACAGTTCCCTAACCCAAAGCATCACCATCAGGATAATTTCCTGAACTCTTAATGCTTCTTTCACTTACAGAGTGAAGAACCTGGATCTTTTGGCTCAGCAACATCTCTGTCTACAGAGAGGGCCTACTAACCAAAACTACATTTGGGTGTCATGAAGTGGGAAAAAATTATATCAAGCAAATCATGCATTAGTGTGGGTTTTTATTTTTAGAAAATGGATGCTTGTTCTGGGCATGTTAGAAGAGAATTTCTGAAGAAGCTCCCATAGCCTCACAAACACATACACAATTATTACACATGGACATGCTCAGAGATACCACCCCATGCTCATTCACATAAATGCACAGCACACAAAAGACAGCTGTTTCAGGATCATGGTAGTGGGCCACAATTTTTCACTGGATTATCACTTTGTCACCATATGCCTATCCTCATTTCCAAACAAAATTTAATCCAGGATAACTTTATACATAGAAACAGGAAGGAATGTGTGACCTATCTAAGTACAGAGGTTTTGCTCAGCATGTTAGGGAGTTGAGAATACTTACATTGCTCATTTGTTGCAGAGGCTACCTGTAGTTACAGAAAGGAAGACAGCGTGAGCAGGAGATCATTTGCACAAGTCTACTGTTGGCTGTGGTGACATTAGATAACTAGATGGGAAACAGCAGTTTGGGCAAAGATCACAAAGTAAGGCAGAGAAGGCACTTGTGAAAATACATAAGCTTTGCATGAGGGATTTCTCAGGTACAATTTGATGACATGCATAAAAGTCTTTTTCTATCAAGGAAAAGTGCCACTGAAGAAAATGCTCACTACAATTATTTGACAATGGTTGTTCTCATATGTGAATGTCATCTTGAATCATTCTCACAGGGAATAGATGTGCAGTTGTAATTCCATCACCTATGAGTCACCTATAATGAACACTGTCATATTTTCATGAAGGAATTTGAATTAAAAGGAAGAAAACAACACTATATCTAAGACAAAGAAGGGTCACATTACCTTAGCAATGTAATTTTTTTGGTCTTCTGCCACAATGGGTACCACCTCTATTATGACTTGATAGAAACCTAGGGAAATATAGAGTAACTGTCAGTATATTGGTTTCTGAAGAAACACTCCAGGGGCTTCCTAACTGTGGACATGGGTCTAGAGTGTATGGAGATGGTTGTTTAACACACACAGGCTCAATTAGTGCTGGAACATGTTTGTTTCTGAATGGCAAGAGAAGGAGCAGATCAGGAAACAAAAATTCAAAATAGACAAAAAATGGAAGGAACTACAATGAGAAATTAAATATTCTACTTTTACACTAGAAGGTTTCAGCATTCCTTTATAACACTTGACAGATCAATCAGGAAGTAAAGAAAAAGTATACTTTTGAATCAATCATTTCTGTTATGGGTCAAAATACTTCCACACAAATACATGTTTAAATTCTAAACATGGTAAAGTTAGAACTTAAACCGTACCTCCAAATTTTACTGGGTTTTAAATGAGAGTCATTGTGATCTTAGCAATTAAAAGTATCCTCTTTGAACAGGGTGGACCCATTCTCCAAATAGGGCATCTGTTCTCATGAAGATGGGGCACATTCATGAGAGACTAATGCCATGTGATAATGCAAGCAGAGAGAAAAGTGGTGCAGTTGAAAACTAAGCAGATCAAGGATGGCCACCAAACCAGTAACAGTTAAGAATGGGCAGGAAAAATCCTTCCTTAAAGTTTTCAGAAGTAATATGTTTCTGCTAACAGGTCAATGTGGGATTCCTAGGAAATAGAGCTCTAAGATAGTACACTTACATTACTTCAACCCAAGAAAGCTGGTACTTAGTTATGGCAACCCTAGGAATTTACCAAAACCATTTTCAATCATATAGATCTATTTGGCATTTGTACAAATACTTCATACGACAGTGAGAGAATAACATTTGTTTTCAAGTTAACATGAGGTATTCATCAAGATAAAATATATTTTGGCCCAGAACGTTCCTTGGCATGTTGAGAAATTGTGCAAATTTGCTGTCAGGAGAAGAGAAGTTGGCAAATGGAGGAAGGATGCACCCACGACAGTACTTCAGTGCCAGACTTAGAAGGCAAGAAGACTGCTTCTCAGTGAGAGGGGAACTAAAGGAAGTCACCCAAACTTAATAGTGAATGGAAAAAATTATAGAGGAATATAAACTCAAAAACTCAAGCAAAA
Organism: Callospermophilus lateralis; assembly: GCF_048772815.1. NCBI lineage: Eukaryota > Metazoa > Chordata > Mammalia > Rodentia > Sciuridae > Callospermophilus > Callospermophilus lateralis. The sequence continues at coordinate 43,427,672 of NC_135311.1, forward strand.
GAAATAATACAAGACAGAAGCAAATTTAAGATAGAGAGAACCTTTATTTCTTGCAGCTCCACAACCTGTAATGCAAACATTGCGAATAGTCCTTCCTCTCAGGTGTGCAAAAGATGGGTTTCACGAAAACTCAATAGTGGACACTCAGGGAGTCTTAGAGAATCAGAAACTTGGCTACATTAAACAAAGACAAAAAAGAAAGTACATTAGATCCAAGCTGATGGTGGCAGAAGCAGCAGTAGCAGCAGCAGGATTAGTGGCACTGCTAGATCACCTAAAGAAGGAAATGGACAGAAACAAAATAGAAAGATTCAGTGTGAAAATCCTGAGATCAGAGAGGCAACGTTTTCTTGGCTGAAAAGAGGCTTCTTTGCACTGCACACTGTACATGAAGAAAGATCTGTGATTCATGCTGTCCCCAGAGAGCAAGGCAGGAGCCACCTTGACACAGCCAAGCTGATGCTGCCACTGCAGGAGCCAGGAGCTGGGAGATCTGAGCAGGTAGGCACACATGGACCTGAAAGGAACCTCCCAAAGCACTAGGCTTCTCCTGGCTGAGCTAGAGCAAAAGGCATGGAGAGAATTCTCCCCAGGGGAACTCAAGTCAGAGATGTGCAGGAAAGCTCTGGTCCTTTCATCCTTGAGTCTTGTGCCTCCCAGGACCAGCTGAAAGGGATTGAGAATTTGAAGGAGCAGGTGTAAAAATGGGCTGCTGGGAATAGATGCCCAGACCATAAGCCCAGGAAGCATGTAAAGGTCGCTCCACAGGCAGCAGAGTGGGTGGGGAGAAGCTGACTAGCACACCCATAGTTGTAATTAAGGACAAGATTCAGAAAATCACCACAATAGATGTAGAAAAGCTCTTGATTAAAAAGGAGAAACAATTCATTTCCAAAATAGGGGAGAAACCTGGAAAAAAAGGAACTTAGTTTCAATATTATAAAAGCCATATATGAGAAATTCAAAGCCAACATCACACTGAACAGAGATAAAAATGAACTGTCTTCTTCAAATATCAAGAACAAGAAAAGAATGTCTACTTTTGCCAATTTTATTCAATATATTTTTCTGAAAAAATGTCAGAACAATCAGGCAAAAGTAGGAAATTAATAGGATATCATAAGAAAAATTCAATTGTCCACATTACCTGGTGACATGATTCTATATTTAGAAGGCCCAAAAATTTTCACCAGAAGAATTCTAGAAGTAATAAATTTAGCAATGTAGCAGGATAAAAGATCAACACAAATAAATCAATATTATCACTATCCTCCAACATTAATGGCACTGATTTAGAATTCAAGAAAATAATTTCTTTTATAATAATGTAAAAAAGCCCCTGAGGATAAATCTACCAAATAGGATGTAAGATCTCTACAGCAAAAACTATAGAACACTGAAAAAGAAATGGAAGAAGACCTCAGAAGGGGCAAAATAGTTCTGTGTTCTTGGATAGGCAGAATTAATATTGTCAAAGTGGCCATAATATCAACAATATCCAGGTTCAATGAATTCAATACAATCCCCTTCAAACTACAAATGATATTCCTTACAGTATTGAAAAACTAACCCTGAAATTCATTTGAGATGATGATGATGATAATAATAGTAATAATAATAATTATTGTAATATAATATTATATTAATTATTATATTTATTAAATAATAAAAATTATAATTACTATTATTATTATTATTATTATTATTATTATTATTATTATTATTATTATTATTTGGCAAAGCAATTCTGAGCAAGAAAAAGTAAGGTGAAAGCCAGCACAATGACCAATTTTATATTTTACTACAGAGATGAGTAGCAAAAACAGTATCTTATTGAACTGAAAATAGATATGAAGATTCTTGAATTGAATATACCACCCAGAGACAACCTACCTGATACTTACATTCACCTGATACTGGACAACAACACCAAAATACATGTTAAAGAGGACATTATGGTTTAAACAAATGGTGTTGTGGAAACTGGATAAGCATAGAAATACCAGGAAGGATGAGAGAAAGAAGGTACACTGACACAATGTTGGTGGGTTTGTAAATTATTATGACAACTCTGGAAAGCAATGTGCAGATTCCTGACAAGCCCAAGAGTGGAACTCATAGGACTCAGCTATTACATTTCTCCCTGCTTATTCTATAAAACTACAAGTCAGCATACTATAGTGATACAATCACTTCAATGTTTCTAGCATTCACCATAAATACATTGTATGATCAACCCAGATGTCCACCAGCAGTTGAAATAATCAAGTGCACAGAATTAAAAGGTAACTGGATCTTTACTTCTGGAGCTATAGCACTGCTGAATGACTCAAAGCACGTAAATTTGTACATGTTAAATAAAAGAAGAATTGGAAATCTGAATCAACTAGAATCCTTATTGCAGAATGGACACAATGACAGGATTTCCACAGTACCTTCGTTGGAATTCTCATTTGGAACAGCACTGTTTGGTGGCCAGAGGTCTCCTCTGGACCAAGGCCAGAGGCAACAGCCTGGGAAATGTGATAAAACAGAGTTAGCTGTAGACAATGTGCTAGGAAGGAAACATAGGGTCATCAATAGTAATTCAAATAACAGTTCAACCAGTTTTAATTGATAAGTGTTCATTGTAAATATCTGGGGGTATAATTTGAGCTTTGAATTCAAGTATGTATTTATACACTAATAGCATGCCCAGAAACTTAAATATTTCTTGTATGTTTTTTTTCTGTCATTTTCAACAACAAGAGGTGATAATTATCTTATCAGAAATAGGTCTGGGACACAAAGATAAATGCTGCATAATATCACTCTTTCGTGGAAACTGAAAAATTGATCATAGAAGGTGAGAGTAGAGTATTAGTTAGCAGAGCAGGGGAGACAATGTTACAATTGAATATTAGAAAAATAGTTCTGATGTATTTTTGCAGTCTGTTAACAGAGTTAAAAACAGTAAAATCTGGGTCTCGAGATGTGGCTCATTTGGAGAATGCTTGCCTTGCATGTCTGAGGTACGGGGTTTGATTCCCAGCACCACATTTATATAAATAAATAAATAAAGGTCCATGAATAACTAATAAAAAATTTTAAAAATAACCACATCGATGTTTAATAAATTTTGAAGGAGGGATGTGAATGTTCTTAGATTTCACACTACTGAGTTTATTTTTCACCATTGGGGCAGCAAAGCACCTGAGTCAGATTGATCTTTAGGATAACAATGCAATGTGTGAGGTTTACAACCCAACACAATATTGTGTGGTCAAAAAGAATTACTGAGGCGGAATCATAGAAATCAGAGAAAACAGTGACCATAGCAGAGGCTGTGGTTATGTGGCTTTTGTTCAAATCCTACCTCAAAAATTAAATATCTGTTCAGTTAAATAAACCCCTTCTCAATTGTGGCAAAAAGTGTGGCATCTGATCCATGTAATGGTATAAGGCTGACAATGATCACATCCATGCATTCTTAAGAGGACTGGTGCTTCATATGGGTGCTAATATGTCCTGACATTAAATAGTACACTTGATTAAATGTGTGGAAAAATAAGCTCAATCGTTGACAGTGTTTGAACAGAGAGGTGTCAAACAGAGGTCCTCCTCCAGAGCAATGGGTAAGAAAAGTCTATTCCTCGTTCTTTACAGATGGATATTTGTAAAGCTCATGGAGAATATCTGTGACCTCCTATGACTCCATATCAGCCTAAAGGGATGGGTGGAGCAGAGTCTGTCCACCACAATTTAGAGTTTAGGTGTTTGTAATTTGGAGATTTTATGTGTCTTGCCCAGATTCACAAGAATGATGAGCGGTGGATATGGGACAGGAATGTAGCTATTTACCTGGGACCAGAAATCCCTGAGCACTTGAGTCCTCTAGTGTATATCCTAGAACCAGGAAACCAGAACTCTTCTCAGTGCTTTTTGAATACTCCTTTCTTCAGGCCTCTTTGGCATGAGGTTTCAGTAGCAGACACCATGAGAAATGTTCAAGTTATAACCCCGGGCTTCTGTCTCTTCATTGCAATTACTGACTTAAAAATGATCATTTCATGTAAATGAAGCCTATCTGAAGGTCAAGGTGAAAAGGTTAAGAATGGAAGAATTAAGTTTTGTTTTCCTGGAACCTGAAACTCATGTAGAAGTTGAAAACAACTCCCGGAAATGCCCACTAAATGTATGTTGAAATCTCCCCTGATCATCTGGTTGCTCTACGAAAACAACCCCCCTCCCAGAATCCATGGAATGATTGGCTATGCTGTATGTGAAGTCCCTGCCCTCTCCAAGGAATGTATATAAGCTCTGCTTAAGCTGTTTCCGGGGCTCTCTGCTCTATTCAAGTGAGCTCTGAGCCCCAGCATGCTGGACCCCCCAATAAACCCTTTGCTGTTGCATGAGACAGTCTCTTGGTGGTCTCTTCCTTTGACGCTCGCCCGACCTTTACAAAGGGTAGAGTCCACACTTGGAGCCATCCTCCCCCCAGGGTCTTCTCACTTCCAGCTGTCTCCAAGTGATCCTTCCTGACGAGCAGTTGACCATCTAAATCATCAGAGTTCTCTGGGGCTCACCAACTGTTTCAGAACTTGGGACATTCTAAACCAACTGCCACTTGATGGCTGTGCGAAGAATGAAGTTTCCTTGAGCTTTTCCCTCCTGGATGGCCTGTTAGTGGGGATTAATCAGGGAAACAGATACTCTGGGCTGATGGTTTGATGTTTCCATGTCAGAAGCTGGCCTGCCCCATGTCTGCAGTCTAGTATTCTGAGCCATAATCTGAGCAGTCAGACAAGGCCTGGTTGAAATATCATTTCTCCATATGCACCAGCTCTGATCAGGCATATTCCTGATCCTGGCTTTCCAAGCCTCTTCCTAGACCCTGCATGGCCAGGGGCCAGAGACTTACCTGCCTAGATGGAACCACCACTAACTATAACCTGTGAACCTCAACGAATGAATCCTCCCTGAAACCACTGAGGCCCTCATTTCCTCCATTATCAGACATCCACTCCACTGACCTCAAGGCACTGTCCTTTTTGCCTTCTTCCCAGTAGCCCCCAAACACCTGGGATCCTGTAGTTATCAACCAATTGGAAACGTTTTCTGAAATTTCAGTCCTCTTTTACAAAAGTCTTGATTTAGACTTCTCTAACATTATTTTTAAATATTCATATACATTGAGATGGGTTTGGTTTCTAATTGCCCTTTCATGCTATATATATCGCCTTACTTAGCATCCATATACTATGTCTCACTTTATTTCTTCATCTCATGAAATCAAGGTGGGTGTCCTTCTCCTGTAATTCACTTTAAAGGCACATATATTATTGGCATTAGGAATGGTTCATTTATCTAAATTTAGAAAAAACATTTTCAGTAACCAGGTCAATAGAACAAGGAAATATATGAATTGAGTGATAAAACGATATCACCAAATATTTAAATCTCAGGAGAGAAGATTCAGTGTTGAAGATGAAAAAATCAAGAGGAAAATATATTCAGTAAATATTAACTGCCCTTTGAAGAAACACACTTAAAAATATCACTGACAACATACCTTTCCCACAGCAGTTAAGATTTCCTATGGGCAACCAGGAACTCAAAACCTCCCTACTCTTCTCCAACTTTAACTTACACAAACTCACTCACCACACCAACTGAGTGGAAATGGAATTAAGATGTGCATTCCACATTACCATGGTGACTGGTCAACATGGAACTTTCATTGTGAGCACATGCCACATTCTGAGCTGCTAATATTAGAAAGTGTATTTTCATGTCCAAGTGTGTTGTTGAATAGTTTGTGTATTGCTTCAAAAACTGAAACCTAGAACTATATATTAATATTTGATGTTAATAAAAATAAGTTAAATTAGAAAAAAATGATTTACTCCCAAAATTATTTCATTGATCAAAAAATCATGGGATGAAAGGGATGCATAGCTATAGTTTTGAGAATCAAAGAAGATTCCATTTCTGGTTTGTAATTCTAAACTAACACATGTCTCAATCTTTCTGAACCTTCAAACATTTGTAGATAGAGAAAATTAAAATGTCCTTTTGATTCAGAATGAAAATGTATACAAAGTTTTATCTTTTAAGAGTTGAGGAAATTTTCAGGAAGGAGAAATTTTAAGATCACATCCCCCTTATTTTAAATTTGAAAACAAAACTATTTTCTATTTAGTAGGATTTAATCCAATCATTTGAATTAATCTTCCTCTTCCATGACTCCTGCTGTGGAATCCATTCTTTTGCTTGTCATCCTAACCTGTCATCTCATACCACAAACACTCATGGTTGAACATGCACATGGTGAGGTCTATACAAACAATGTATGCAAAGTCTTCACATTGTAAAAGCTATCTATGCTAAACCCAAGGCCAACATTATTACTAAATGAGAAAAGGAGAAAGCATTCCCTCTAAGGACAGAAACAAGACAGGGATGCCCTCTTTGAAACTCTAGTCAGAGTAATCAGACAGATGAATGAAATTAAAGTGATTTGCATAGAATAAGAACTCAAATTATCACCCCTTGCTGAGGACATAGTTCTATATTTAGAAGATCCAAAAAATTCCTCCAGAAAGCTTCTAGAGCCAATAAATACATTCAACAAATTAGGATATAAAATCAATACGCATGAATCAAATACATTTATATATATAAGCGATGAATCCACAGCAAGAGAAAGTAGGAAAACCTCCCCATTGACTCTATCCTCAAATAAATAGAACACTTGGGAATCAATCTAAAAAAAGAGGTGCAAGACCTCTACAATGAAAACTATAGAACACTAAGAAAAAAAATTGAAAACGATCTTAGAAGATGGAAAGATTTCTCATGCTCTTGGATAGGCAGAATTAATATAGCCAAAAATGGCCATACTACCAAAACTTTTACAAAGATTTAATGCAATTCCTATTAAAATCCCAATGACATTCTTGTTTTTTAATTAAAAACACCAGGCAAAGGCTAATGCTCTCCCACATGGGGTATTTCCTTTTGGGTCTCTCCTGACCCTCTTTTTGGCTTTGGCTTATGCTTTCCCTCAGGGAAGTCATTCCATGTGGACCTTCAGGACCTTCATTTTGCTTGGGGCTTTTTCTATCTCCCAGGTTGCATCTGCATGAAAGGTTCTCAGGATATTCATCCTGGCCCCAGCAACTCAGGCATCTCAGGACAAGGCAACTCTGGGAACTCTGGACACACAGGTAACTCTGGACACATTGAAGAGCCATTTTCTTCTGGCACCCCACTGGAGCCCACAAGCCAGGTGTATAGCTGACAAGAGGAGGCACCTGGGGTGCAATTGCTGTCACTGCTGTGGCTGTTTTTCCTGCTGATTCTGATTTCATTACTACAGGGGCTTGTAGAGATGTTTAGTATGGGAATCCGACTGGGATTGGCACTGAATGGGGCACAGACATTTTTACATGGGGTTGCAGTGCCTGGAGCTAAGGACATGGGTGTCCTGGCACATAAAGCAAAGGTGCTGGGGCTGGCATCTGGGCCTCCAAATGTGGTATGCCCTGTGTTCCAGGTGCTACCACCTCTGCCTGCTCCTCTCCTTCCAGGGACCATGCCACAGCACCATGCTGTTGGGCTCCCATAACAGGTACAAAATTTGAGGGCAATGAATCTGCGAAGGCTGACCTCTCAGCCTGAGGTAGCCTCTCACGTAGCACTTCACACTCATCCATTGCCTGTAGAAAGACAATCTAAGTGAGGTTCAGCTGAGTAGTAGCATCATCACGGTCCTCATACACCCACTGCAGCTCAGAGGCCAAAGCCCAGCAAGCCGCCTCACCCTCCTCCATTTGGTCCTGCAGCAGACAGGCACAATGCCCCTGCTGCTCCCGCTGCCTTGCCACAACTCGCATGCCCAGGGCAAGGGCACTTCAGGTGCATTCCCTCTTGAGGTCTAGAAGCACCTGAAAGTCCACCACCACAGTGCGAATCCACTCCTCTACCTTGTTCCAGGGACACGAGCGAAAGGCCATGTAGAACTTGGGGCCACCACTGTTCAGGAGAGCTTCATTATTAATGAATCGGACCACCTCCTTGTGGAGAAAGCCACTGGCATGCTCGCCAAATTCCACTCTCATTGCTCTGGCGGCCTTTATTTCTTAATTTTATGAAAACAAGGTGGATGTCCTTCCCTTGTTTATTTATTCACTTTTCTATTAAAACATTTATTTATTTTAATTTGTTATATGTGATGGCAGAATGCAATTCATTTCATATTAGATGTAGAGAGCACCATTTTTCAAGTCTCTGGTTGTACAAAAAGTATTTTCACACCATTCGTGTCTTCATATATGTACTTAGGTTAATGATGTCTAACTCATTCCACCATCATTTGTACCCCCATGCCCTCTCCATTCCCCTCCTTTCCCTTTGCCCTATCTAAAGTTCTTCCATTTCTCCCATGCCCTGCTATCATCATTATGAATCACCAACCTCATATCAAATAAAGCATTTGGCCTTTGATATTTTTCAATTGGCTTACTTCACTTAGAATTATATTCTCCTACTCCAACCATTTACTTGTAAATGCTATTATTTTATTCTCTTTTAGTTCTGAGTAATATTCCATTGTGTATATATATAAAAGTTTCTCTGTGTATTCATCTACTGAAGGGCATCTGGTTTTGTTCCACAATTTAGCTATTATAAACTGTGCTGCAAAAAACATTGATGTGTCTGTTTTCCTGTAGTAAGCTGTTTTTCAGTCCTTTACATCTAAGCCAAGGAGTGGGATAGCATGGTCAAATGGTGGTTGTGTTGTAAGTTTCCATGAACTCTCCATACTGACTTCTAGATTGGCTACACCAAATTACAGTCCCACAAGCAATGTGTGAGTGTGCCTTTTCCCCTACATCCTGGACAACTCTTAGTGTTGTTTGTAATCTTGATGGCTGCCATTCTGATGAGAGTGAGAATCTTAGAGTACTTTTGATTAGCATTATATCTCTACTAATGAATGATAGTCTTCATATAACTAGAAAAAGAAACCACAAATTTCATTTGTAAAAATAAGAGGCCTACAATAGACAAAGCAATGCTCAGCAAGAAGAATGAAGCAGAAGGCAACACAATACCAGAATTTAAACTATACTATGGATCAATAGTAACAAAAACAGCATGGTGTTGGTACCAAAGGACACATGTGGAACAATAACACAAAAATACAAGACACAAAGATGAACCCACATCTAGATGATCATATGGTCCTCATCTTTAAGTTTATTGAGGTGAAAGATTTATACAATGAAAACTACAAAACCCTAAAGAGAGAAATAGAAGAAGATCTTAGAAGGTGGAAAAATATACCCTCTTCATGGATAGGCAGAACTAACATCATCAAAATGGCAATATTACCCAAAGTTCTCTATAGGTTCAATGCAATGCCAATCAAAATCCCAATGGCATTTTTTCTAGAAATACATAAAGCAATCATGAAATTCATATGGAAAAATAAAAGACCCAGAATAGCAAAAGAAACTCTAAGCAGGAAGTGTGAATCAGGCGGTATCGCGATACCAGATTTCAAACTATACTACAGAGCAAAAGTAACAAAAACAGCATGGTACTGGTACCAAAACAGGCGGGTGGACCAATGGTACAGAATAGAGGACACAGAGACTAATCCACAAAGTTACAACTATCTTATATTTGATTTAGGGGCTAAAAGCATGCAGTGGAGGAAGGATAGCATCTTCAACAAATGGTGCTGGGAAAAATGGAAATCCATATGCAACAAAATGAAACTGAATCTCCTTCTCTCGCCATGCACAAAAGTTAACTCAAAATGGATCAAGGAGCTTGATATGAAATCAGAGACTCTGTGTCTGATAGAAGAAAATGTTGGCTCTGATCTACATATTGTGGGGTCGGTCTCCAAATTTCTTAAGAGGACACCCATAGCACAAGAGTTAATAACAAGAATCAACAAATGGGACTTACTTAAACTAAAAAGATTTTTATCAGCAAGAGAAACAATAAGAGAGGTAAATAGGAAACCTACATCCTGGGAACTAATTTTCACTCCTCTCACTTCAGATAGAGCTCTAATATCCAGAGTATACAAAGAACTCAAAAAATTAAGCAATAAGATAACAAATAACCCAATCAACAAATGGACCAAGGACCTGAACAAGCACTTCTCAGAGGAGGACTTACAATCAATCCACAAGTACATGAAAAAATGCTCACCATCTCTAGCAGTCAGAGAAATGCAAATCAAAACCACCCTAAGATACCCTCTCACTCCAGTAAGATTGGCAGCCTTTATGAAGTCAACAACAACAAGTGCTGGCGAGAATGTGGAGAAAAGGGTACACTTGTACATTGCTGGTGGGACTGCAAATTTGTGCAGCCAATTTGGAAAGCAGTATGGAGATTCCTGGGAAAGCTGGGAATGGAACCACCATTTGATCCAGCTATTCCCCTTCTTGGACAATTCCCTAAAGACCTTAAAAGAGCATAATATAGGGACACTGTTACAACAATGTTCATAGCAGCACAATTCACATTAGCTAGACTGTGGAACCAACCCAGATGCCTTTCAATAGATGAATGGATAAAAACATGTGGCATTTATACACAATGGAGTATACTCTGCACTGAATAATGACATGGAATTTGCAGGGAAATGGATGGCACTAGGGCAGATTATGCTAAGTGAAGCTAGCCAATCCCTTCAAAATAAATGCCAAATGTCTTCATTGATATTAGGAGAGCAACTAAGAACAGAATAGAGAGGAAGAGCATGAGAAGAAGATCACCACTAAACAGGAACGAGAGGGGGGAGGGAAAGAGAGAGAGAAGGGAAATTGCATGATAAAGGAGGGAGACCCTCATTGTTATACAAAACTACATATAAGAGGAAGTGATGGGAAAAGGGAAAAATAAACAAGAGAGAGAAATGAATTATAGTAGATGGGGTAGGGAGAGAAGAAGGGAAGGGAGGGGAGGGGAGAGGAGGGAAGGGGAGCAGAGGGGGGATAGTAGAGGATAGGGAAGGCAGCAGAATATAACATACACTAGTATGGCAGTAGGTAAAAAATGGTTGTGTAACCGGTGTGAATCTGCAATAATATGTATATAGGGTTAAAATGGGAGTTCATAATCGGCTTGAATCAAATGTGTGAAATATGATATGTCAAGAGCTTTGTAATGTTTTGAACAACTAATAAAAATAGTAAATTAAATAAAAGAACATGTATTACATGGAACTGTATTTCTCATAAGCACTTAAGTGAGTGAATGCACCACAAGGAAGCTATCACAGGTGTGGTGAGCCGCTTCTGCAGATTATGGTCGCCATTACAAGATGGCGCTGGCTCCGCTGTGGTCTGTGACAAACAACTCCTTATTTGGGAGAGTTGGCGCATGGTTTTTCAACACCCTATGAGAAAGTTCCACGTGGCAGCTTCACATTGGGGCTTGAGATGCTTTATTAAGGCTGGGAGGGGCATCCGGGGTGAGAAGAAGAAATATCAAGGGCCTGAATAAACTGCTGAAAGAAGATTCCTGAGTTGCGTCTTCCTTGCGGGCAAGGGGTCGCGACAAGTGGTGCCGAGACCCGGGAACCAGAACTTTCAGTAGTCAGGGGTGGTGCACCGGTTAGTCCCAGGTAAGTGGGATCCGCGATCAAAGCGGGGATTAGTCCCAGGTAAATGGGATCCGCGATCAAAGCTGGGCAGCTCCTCTGTAAAGCAAGAGAGAGCGTTACATTTTATTGCAGCTGCACTGTGTACTTCCACTTTTGTTTTTTGTGCGTCTTTTGTTGTGTCATGGGTGTCGCATCTTCAAGTCCGCTTCTCCTGGCCTTAGATGGCCTGTTACGTTCCAAGGGCCTAGAAGTGAAACGTAGTACTTTACAGAGATTTTTACAGAAGACAGATATTGCTGCACCGTGGTTTGCATTTTCGGGCAGCCTTACTATACCTAGCTGGGATAAGTTAGGCAAAGTTCTTGACTTTGCTTCTGAGCAAGGCATATTAGAAGGTGGGGTGATACCCCTTTGGAAGAGGGTCCATAGTTGCCTCACAGATGGCAGATGTCAGGAAGCACTTACTAAAGGACAGGAAGTTCTAGAGCAATTACATGAGGAAAAATCGGAGACGGCAGGAAGTGAGGTATTTCAGGAGGATAGGAGTGTGTGAAGCGTGAAACAGGGGAGGAGACGATTGTATCCAGATCTCAGTACGCTGTGCACACCCCCATACGACAGTGGGTCAGAGGAAGAGGAGGATGAGGAGGAAGAGCTCGGGAGGCTGTCTCGTCAGCCAGGGAGTTTAGCTATAGGAGAAGGGAACAAAAATAAACAGGGGCTCAAGAAAAATGATCCTCCGGATCCACCGCCGTACGGTGGGGGTGTTTCTTGGAGAGCTTTCCATGCCCAAACATGGAGGGCTGTTAACGCTGAGATGGGTCTTGCTTATCCAGTTTTCCAGGATGACAATAGGGGAAGATTCCATGAGGCCTTAGATTTCAAAATTGTGAAGACCCTGGTGGAGTCTGTGCGCACTTAAGGGGTGGATGCCGCCTTCACACTAACTCAGGTGGAGAGTCTGTCTAGATAGTGTATGACTCCCTCTGATTGGGCTAGCCTTGTTCGGGCTTGTGTTTCTCCAGGTAAATATTTGGACTGGAGAGCCTGTGTGCTAGAGAGCGCGGTAGAGCAGGCCGCCCAAAACCATGCGGCGGGACACCCCCATTGGGACAAGGATATGCTTTTGGGACAAGGTAGATTTGCTAATCAACAAACAGGATTCCCTCTTGAGGCATATGATCAAATTAACAACATTTGCATTCAGGCATGGAAATCACTTCCAAATAGAGGAGAGGTGTCTGGTAATTTGGCCGAGATTCTACAAGGCCCTACAGAACCTTTTTCAGATTTTGTAGCAAGGATGGTGGATGCCGCTGGAAAGATTTTTGGGGATCCTGATAGAGCCATGCCCCTTATCAAGCAATTGGTCTTTGAGCAATGCACCAATCACTCCTTATAAAAACAAGGGCATAGAAGCATTGATGAAAGTGTGTAGAGAGATTGGAGGACCTTTAACTAATGCAGGTCTTGCAGCTGCTGTCCTTCGGATTGCAAAAGGGGGCGGTCCTGGTGACGGAACATGCTTCCATTTTGGTCAATCCAGCGATTTCAAATGTGACTGTCCCAAAAAAGACAATTTTACTGGACCTCCTCACGGTGGCCCTTCCAATGGCCCTCGTCAACCGGGGCTGTGTCCAAAATGCAAAAAGGGGAAGCATTGGGCAAAAGAGTGTAGATCAGTGAGGGACATCCATGGACAGCCTATTTCAGCTGGGCCAAAAAACTGCCGATGGGCCCCCGACCCCAGGGCCCACAAATATATGGGGCAGTGGAGAATGTCACACCCGAACCCGAGACATGGTCTTCTCTGCGCTATCCCACGAGACGCGGAGAGCCAATACAGGTGCCGGAGGATTGGACCTCTGTTCCACCTCCAGACTCGTATTAACACCTAAGATGGGAGTCCAATTGTTGGAAACTGAGTTCAAAGGGCCTTTACCACCTGGCACTGTAGGTTTGCTAACTGGACGTGCATCCTCTATCCTACAAGGTCTTCATGTTTTCCCTGGAGTCATAAGCCCTGATACTGTAGGGGCAGTAAAGGTGATGGTGGAAGCTCCAAGGGGCATTGTGCCTATCTCCCCAGGGGATAGGATTGCTCAATTGCTAATTTTGCCTAACTTGTATAATTACTTCCCTGCTGACTCAAGGTCACAGACGGGAAATGAGACTGGTACCACCGGAGGGAATTATGCCTATTTGTCACTGGATATGAGCAATCGCCCCACTTTGGAATTAAGCATAGAAGGTAAATCTATTGTGGGATTGTTGGATACAGGAGCAGATCGTAGTATCATAGCCCTTAAGGACTGGTCTAAGGGATGGCCAGTGCAGACTTCTGATCAATCCCTAAGAGGACTTGGATATGCCACTCATTTCAAGGCCTCTCCTTACTGTTCCCCTAATCTTGTTTTCCCCCCAACATTTACGCCTTGTCAAGATCATTCTTGGGAGAAACATCAAGTTGCTAAAGGTTTCTCCCTTTCCCCCTCTCTTAAGAGGTATGTTTATAGCTTTAACAACAGTGCCAACTCCTCTACAGGAGTAGGTTGGTCCTGGTTTCAATGGCTGATTTCCAATGAAAAGGGGGCTTCAGCCGATATTTCTGCACTGGCTCAGTTGCTAGGAGCCAAAAGTTGGCTGGCTAATGTTTCTGGTACTGTTAGGGAAAGTGAACGAGGTAATAGACTTACATCTGTTTCATTCAACTCTCTGTTGTATAATGCCACATTGCCCCCTGCAATGGTCTGTGTCCAATCCCCGTTTTTATTCCTTTAGGCTAATGCCACCTCGTTGGGGATGCTGGATTGTTTTCATACTACCTGTCTCTTATCTGAGTGTTGGAATGGTTCCTGGACTGTAGCAGTGGTTATAAAAATTCCAACTTTTGTCCCAATCCCGGTCACTGCGGATCCTGATAAATTCCCTATTGTTGAGCTACTTAGAGTCCGCAGAGATTTTGGAATCACAGCGGCTACAGTGACAGCCGTGGCGGTATCTGCTGCTGCAGCGGTTACGGCTGGAGTGGCTATGGCCAATCAAGTACAAACTGCTGCCACCATTAATCAAGTTGTCCAACAAACTTCCACTATACTTGAATCCCAAAATACAATTAATCAACATATTTTGTCAGGGATTTTAGCTGCCAACCAAAGGATACATTTACTCCAAGCTCAGGTAGATGAATTGGCTGACTTGGTGCTTTTGGGTTGTGTTGACCAACGTGCACATTTATGCATAACCTCTGTCAGATTCAATGATTCCAGAATGCTTCCCGCATCATTGGCAAATATTTGGCCAGAAATTGGTCCATGGAAGCGGAAGACATGATCCAGTCTCAACTAACCCAGATAGCTGTCTTGAATAGTACCCGTGTTGATCCCGTGACTTTGGGTCAATTCGCCGATTGGATATCTTCTGCCTTTTCCTTTTTTAAAGACTGGGTGGGGGTAGGCATTTATGGTGCAATGTGTTGCTTCGGTATGTTTCTCTGTTTGTGGTTTCTCTGTCGCCTCAAGGCCCGCAGTGCTCA
This sequence comes from Callospermophilus lateralis, assembly GCF_048772815.1. Lineage (NCBI taxonomy): Eukaryota > Metazoa > Chordata > Mammalia > Rodentia > Sciuridae > Callospermophilus > Callospermophilus lateralis. The sequence continues at coordinate 43,442,821 of NC_135311.1, forward strand.
CGATAAGGCTATGATCATCCAAGCTCTTGCAGCTTTAGAAAATGGCAATTCACCTCAAGTCTGGCTTGCGTATCTTAAACAGTAAATCTTTGACATGGTCGTTGCACCCCAAGTTATTATAACATTGCACTGGGATTGGCATGTCCTTCCTCGTTATTCTCTTAGTGTTGGAAAGCCCTTGCACTCTGCCGGTCTTGCTGCCATTGCACGCAGAAGGGTTTCCACACTAGTGTTTCTCTATTGCCTTAAAGTCTATGCCTTTCTTTCAGGGTGTTGTCAACTTGTTTGTTGGTGTAAACAGCCACAGTTCAGCCTCAGCTATCCCCCTTCGTCCACCATCATCATGATACAGGATGCGAGGCAAGGCACTGCACTTGAGTGATCCTTGAAGTGGACCTCAAGGAGAGCATGTCCTATTGCATGCGGGTTTGATGTCCACGCCCCGCCCCACGAAAAAAGGCGTTGGCTGATATGGCCTCGGATCTGGGGAAGGGCCCTCCTTAGGACTGAGCCATACTATGCAGCCACTTCTGCAGAGTGGGATAGGACCTCTACTCTCGCCTGTATTGTTTTCAGAAAACAGAAAGGGGGAACTGTGGTGAGCCGCTTCTGCAGATTATGGTCGCCATTACAAGATGGTGCTGGCTCCGCTGTGGTCTGTGACAAACAACTCCTTATTTGGGAGACTTGGCCCATGGTTTTTCAACACCCTATGAGAAAGTTCCACGTGGCAGCTTCACATTGGGGCTTGAGATGCTTTATTAAGGCTGGGAGGGGCATCCGGGGTGAGAAGAAGAAATATCAAGGGCCTGAATAAACTGCTTAAAGAAGATTTCTGAGTTGCGTCTTCCTTGCGGGCAAGGGGTTGCGACACACAGGCACATTGAGATACTCAGGACTGCAGCTTAACCCAGCTGATGGTCACTGTGGGTGGGGGTCTGCACTTGGGTACAGAATTGGGTTTCTGTTTATACCCAGGGGTGCAGGAGTTGTACAAGACTCACATCCACATTAGAATACCAACAATAATTCTGGCGAAAAGGTAGACTCTGCCTTACAGCTGAATAAGAGTTGCAGAACATGGGGTGACTGGAGGACATCAGTGGCCAGCATACCTGTTCCCTCAGCGACCATGGATAACTTAGTACCACTGGGCAGAAGGTAAGAAAACCAAGGCAGCAACACCTGGCCTTGACTCAGGGGACCAGAGGCCATGGCCTACAATCAGCACCCTTCTGACCCAGGAGGTGGGTGGCAGGAGGCATTAACAGCAGTGGCTCTGTCAATATTCAGAGCCCTGACTGGGCTACAGCTCCTGGATGGCAGATATGTAGGTATGCAAGGCTTGTCCCCAGCACTGAGCTCTGGCAAACTTGTCTATGGAGCAAACCACCTAATTGCTGTACTTATTCACTTGTGTGCACAAATCAAGAAAAGGACAGTTAAAATGCACATGCGGTGTGATCTCTTAGCATAATGATCAAAAGAGGAGAACAGCAGGTCTCCTACAAAAAGAGGTTTTTGTAGATGTTAGAATCACCTAGTGATTGCAGGAGACAGGACACAGAAGGACGAGGCTGCAGAGAGAGCCACTGTCTCAATGGGGTCTCAAGAGGCACACACTGGCTGGTCAGTTTGCTTCCTAGTCACTGTGCTTAGAAACATTTGACTAATCTAAGGCTGTGATTACAATTTTAAGAGGAACTGCTCTGGCTGTTAGGGACCATTATGTCTTTTATTAAAAGCATTGTTCTGGGAGCTTCTGACAGACACTAGGGCATTTTAGTGCTTCCCGGAAGGCAGCCACTGCCTCCTCAGACTTCAGTATCTCAACTACCAACTGACCAGAGTTCCAGCCAGGGTGACCCTCACCGTGAAGGTAAGAATCAAACTGCATGTCCAGCAATGGCTCCTGAGTGGACCACAGAAAGACGCAGTTAGGAACACCCTCCAAAAACAAAAGACAATATTTTTCAAAAATATTTTTTACAGCAGTATAACTAATTTACAAAAAGCTACAAAAATCATATATACCATGACACATCTGTTAAATAAAAACATCATGTTAGTGTGCATTTAGGCAGGGCTATGTACAAGGACTCTGGTTCTTGCTCTCCTTAGAACAATAGCCCATGCCCAATGGGGCCCACTCTGGCAGGGCTGCAGGGAGGATAGCAGAGGCAAAACAGACTCTCCACACAGTGGCACCCTGCCCACCTTGTTTCCCCTAAAACTTACCCCGGCATCATGCAATGTTCCTGGCAGCTCCTGGAGGCCAGTGGGAAACAGGGCTCAGACTTCCCAGTCAGGGTGAGCAGCGATGACTCTGTTGAGCAGAGCATCCAAGCAGAAATAGAACTATTTCTGAATGAGAAAAGACAACATGAAAACCAAAAGTGTGACAGGTCTGTGGATACGAAAACAAAGTCAAATGAAAATTCTCCCCAATCCACACTGAAACCCACCCAGGAGCCCCCTGTCATTGTGCTGCTAGCCACAGTCTGATGGAGCCTGTTAGGAGTTTTTCTTTCATGAACTTTCAGATCAGAAAAGGTTAGCACAGCACCCAGTAGCCTCAGGCCTAAGGTTACCACAGAGCTGAGAAGCTGGGCGGCACACGGTCTGCTGTCCCCAAGCCCCAGGCAGCACAGAGTAGAGGCAAGGGCAATAGGAACTGCAGGGCTGAAGGGAGGGGCAGCAGCTCCAGGTCCCTGGAGCGCCAGCACATGGTCTTGACTCCAGCATCAATGATGGCATCCAAGAGGCCATCCAGCTGTGTCAGTTGGAGAAAACCAGAAAGGAGTCCAGCAACAAGAGCCCAGATCATCAAGAAGGGGCTGAAAGTTGCCAGCAGCCTGGGTAGCTCACTGAAAAGTGTCTTTCCTGAAGCCCCCAGGAGAACACACAGCAAGAGGAACTCAGCAGTCCCCAGGGACACAGACCTCATCCCAAGGGGCTTGGACTCTTACCACCTCTCCAAGCCACCAAAGGATGCCACAGCTGCTGCACCTCCAGGAAACACCACCACCAGGAGGGAGCCTATGGAAGTGACCTTGGCGGGGCAGACACTTCTGCTGAGTTGATGTGAACTGAAGCAATCCGGGGTGTTTCCAAGACCACCCTGGAAGGCAGCAATGGGCCTGCATCTGTGAGCACATGCTTCTGCTCCTCCAGTGTGCCTTTCCACTCTAATGGGAACAGCAGCTCTTTGGATAATTATGACAGCATAGAACAGAAGATCCAGGTGTTTTTGGCTCTGAAGACACAGTCAGGAAGCCTGCTGCTGAACTTGCAGAGATGCCTTCCCACTCCTCCCTGGCTTCTCCTTCCATGTCTACTCACATCATCCCTTAAGGCTCTTTGATCATGTTCAGTAACAGGTGGGGGAGGGGATACTTGGCCCCTTCCCTGGATGGAGCATGCACAGCCTCCTTGAGGAGACTCTGCAGAGTGCTCTACAATCTAACTTGCCTCAGAGCCTAAGGTATGATCATGGGCCTGAACTTGCTTAAGTGAAAGGATCCTCTTTGCTTAAGGGATATTTATACACCTACCTTCCAGAGATCCCTTCTAAGGTACTTGCACCTCAGGTTTGTTTCTTGTGTGATTTTCAGCCCTACAAAATCTACTCAGGCTGATACCTGAGGCCAGGTTCCTCCAGGACCTTTCTTAGGTGAGTCTTGTTCTATGTCCTGGCCTCCTTTGAATGTCCTGGAGAGACCCAAAGATTCAGCCCTCAGCCTCAGGTTACAGTCCAGGGCATAGGATGAACTGTTCTGACTTCCAGTTCAATTCCTGACTCCCAATCTTCTGTCCTGAACCCCCACCCTAGCCTCTTCTTTTTCTTTTCTGGGCAACTCTATCCTCTGACCTGGAGTAGTACCTCTGCTGCTATTTGTTGATAGAGGAGGCCAAGAGCTTGCCATTTCTTCTAGATGACACCAAAAGCCTCTGTCACCTGAAATAATGTGGACAGGAGTACTGCCTCGCAGTGCCAGCTGCACCCTGTCCTGCACAGCACAGAGAGGCAGCTTTTGTCCCATGCATGGAGGGACACTGGTGTATTTCCTGTAACTGAGTCTTAGTATGAAAATCTGTCTCTAAGCCTTGTGTTTTAATAGAAAGTGGAGCCTATTGAATAAACTATAGCTATTCTTTAATGTGTCCAGGCTACAGAAACTTTTGTGACACATTTTGGTGCATTTACCACCTCCACATTTTATGCTGGAATCAAGACTGATGCTTTCCTCTGCTCCAATAGCAATAGTAGAAATGTCATCAGAACAGCTGTTGCTCTGGCACAGCAGTTCAACTCTGTGTATATCACCATCACCATCACCATCACCATCTTCTTCCTCCTCCTCATTATAACCTCTGCTACAACTATTTTACTCCACTGTGCACATTTGCAGGGCATAGTGGAAAATTTCCCCATGAACTCAGTGTGTACTTTCTTCAAACTGGGGACTTCCTTCCCATATCTAAGGGGGAAGTGTTCTCCCACCACACATAAAAGCAACCATTTGTTGATCCAATTTTCCACATTTCTCCAGAGGAAGGTCAAGACTCCAAGAATCATCTCACTCACTGAGATCTAGGTGAGCCTTTTTTCAATTAATGAGGCCCTTTCTGCTATTATATCATTTAATTTGAAAACAAAATTAGAAAGTCATACATGTAGATATAGTTGAGGCCCAAGGATACTCTATTGACAGGATAACTGAGAACATTTCTTTCAAACTAAGAAAATTATGCTAAACATAGGTATTCCTTTTGTTGTAGCAGGATTTGTAAAGGTCATCTAGGGTCGGGGGAGGGCATGAGGCCAGGATGGGAGGCACAGCTGGGCACACACTTTATAATGGTGGACACATATACATATATGCACACACTCAGATGAACAGTGATGTTTTTATTATATGCATAGTCTAGAAGAGGGTTCCTATGTCATGAGTAGATGGTTTTATGTTACAGGGACCTGGTCCTAGTTCTAGAGCCATCCCCAGGATGTGTACAAGAAGACCTATTGCCAACTTCTTTGTCTTGTCCACTCTGTGATGAGTGTGTAATTTCTCTAGTTGCCTCACTAGACTTGAGGCTGGTGTGACATCCAGATTCTTGGAGGAGAAACTTACCTATGCAGTAAGTATAAACATGGTTAACACAGCCTTAATAAGTTATGTCCTCTGACCTATTCACTTGGGCCAAGGGGTGGAGAATCACCACCCTTAGAATCCAGGATTTTTGATGAAAAAAACCTTTTCAATTTAGATCCATAGTATTTATTGTTGCTTAATATAAATCATAGTGCTCTGAAGTCTTATTATGAAAGTCAGGCACTAACCAGATAGATTTGGGCCTATTTTTCTTTTAATATACAGAGTGTCTCTGGTTCAATTTTTAGGTCCTTGAATCAATTTGGGTTGACTTTTTTGCATGGTGAGAGAGAGGGGTTTAATTTTATTTTATTGTATGTAAATTTCCAATTTTCACATCATTATTTTTTGAAGAGGATATCGTTTTCTCCAATGTACATTTTTTATGCTTTTTGTCAAATATAAGAGAGCTCTAATTATGGGCATTGGTCTCTTTGTTATCTATTCTATACCATTTGTCTACAAGTCTATTTTGTTGCCAATACCATACTGTTTTTTGTTATTATTGATCTGTAGCATAGTTTAAGGTCTAGTATAGAGATTCCACCTAATTCACTCTTCTTACTACAAATTGCTTTAGCTATCCTGGGTCTCTTATTTTGTCAGTAAATTTCATGACTGCTTTTTCTATTTCTCTGATGAATGTCGTTGGGATTTTGATTGAGATTACATTAAATCTGTATAGTGCTTTTTGTAGTGTGGTAATTTTGACAATATTAATTCTGCCTATTTAAGAAAAAAATAGATCTTTTCATATTCTCATGTCATCTTTTATCTTTTTTCCATAGGGTTCTGTAGATTTCATTGGAGAGATCTTTCAGCTATTGTTAGGTTGATTCCCCAGAATTTTATAATTTTTATACTATTCAAAGTTAGTAGTTTTTCTCATTTCCTTTGCAGAAGATTTTTTATTGATATTCAGAAATGCCTTTGATTTATGGGTGTTGATTTTGAATGATGATTTTCTATAAATCACCAGGAGCAAATATTATGGATAATATGACCTATTTGGAATTCAAATCTGGCACCTTTCAACAAATACCTTGCTAACTGTGTTCCAATATAAATTTTTTGTTAAAAAGAATAAATAAATAAATAAATAAATAAATAAATAAATAAATAAATAAAATAGAATGGTGTGGATACAGCTATCAGGAGCTACATTTATGAATTCTGTTCTAGAGCATCCACCAGGTTTTACCTGGCCTCTTCCAATCACAAGATTTTAAGCACCTCTCTTGAAGGCCCCCTCCCATTCTGGTAAAGGCCAGTGACTCTTATGGTGTCCTTTGTCAGAATCCCTCTTACCTTCTAGGCTAATGAGGAAACTAGCCAATCAATAAACCACTACCCCAGCCACTCCAGATAATTCTTGTGCATGGGAATTCCTAGCCATCCTAGGAGTTGGAAGCTGCTGGCATTGATACCATACTTAGAAAGTTAGTAATTTTCTGTTTTTATAACAGGTCCTAGTTTTTATAACAGGTTCTAGTAGAACATGACTCAAGCCCACTTAGTTATAAGCTGGGAATGCTGCTGAAATAAGACAAAAACAACCACCACCACCAACAATAACAATAACATAAAGCCCTCTACATTTATATGGGGATTTTTCTCTAAAAAAGACCTTGAATTTTTAAAAATTATCACATCTCCATATGACTTCTGCCCAATAAACCCCTCAATGATAAACAGTTTTTTAAAAGAATATTTTCTGAAATATTTTTTGAGGAAGTAAAGAGCAACACACTTGGAAACAGTACAGAATGTGAGCACATTTTTGCTAGATTATAACATAAAATTCTAATGAAGCTGTGGCGAAGACCCTTCACAGACTTCAAGAACAGACAGGAGATTTCCTCCTGCTGACATGCTCTCAAGTCAGAGCTGCACCCAACTTGGATTCTTCTGAGGCAAATAAGGCCCACAAGGTCATTGAACTAGCTGCTCTGTCACAAGAGTGGAATATATATCATAAATTACCAAATAATACATCTAATAAAACTAGTAATTACAAAATGCTATCTTTGACATAGTTTAATTAAATTTAATTTTGAATGAAAGTGTTTAATCTTTAATACACCATATTTATCTTATTGCTGATAGATGAGATTTTACTACCAAAAAGTGATAACTTAATGATCGCTGTTAAAGAATGCAAGTCCAAGGAGACTTCAAGCATCAATTTTTTATAAGCAGACTTGCTGCTGTGTCCCCATGTAAAGGTAGCAAAACTCCTGTCATGTGGTTGATGCACCCCTGCATCACCTGACCACAATGATCTCATCTGAAAGAGACCAGAAGTATTGCACAACCTTGAGCCTCAAGAAATCTTAGAGAGATAAGGCCACAATAATGTCTTAGAGTCAAGTTCATGGAATACTGCCTTCATAGCACACATTAAGAGTGACTGAGTGGCAACACACTATCCCATGCTAGGTTGTGTGAACAGCAAACTACTTACCCTTTAGGCACAACCCTGGGCATGAGGCTATGTGTTAAATTCCCTGCTCTTACTCCATTGCTCACTCCTTGATTGGTCACTGCAGAAATTGCATTGGTGGCTGCCTGTAATCTGATAAGCTACTGCCTGAGTATATATACATGGTAACTTCACAATAAAATGAGACCTGCTTCCTGCTTGATATCCAGAGGTCTTGATTAGTGACTTCACAGACACAGCCTCTTCTAAAATTTTTCGTGAAACCCCTTGCTGAACCAGAAAGAGCCCACATAAACATCAGTACATAGCATTTGTCTTTTTTTTTTTTGAAGGTTCAAAAAAAATTCTTGTAATGTGACTCTCCTGATCTCTAATGAATGTCAGAATATTTAGCATTTCCATCACCACATGTTCGATATTTGGATATTTACTCACTTTCTCTTTGTACCAGAGAAGGTTATTCTTCCATTAGAAATGACTAGGTGATCTTTTCTTTAAGCATTTATTAGGGTGGAGATAATGAAAAGAACTTTCTGTATCTTGTCATTTTCTAAGAATGACAGTTCCTTCATACTATTTTAAGCAGGATTCAGCTTGTCCTTGAGTTACTTTTTTTCTTTTAATCTATGCAGAAGGTTTTAATTTTCTTCACACTGCTTTTCACATCATACCTACAAGTCAACTGATGGAGCTATGCTGAGTAAGAAAAAAAATACCAATAAATTGATGATAGGTAGGCCTACTTACATCTTCTATGGAGGTGTAACAACTGAGTTGTTGCCTCAGATTATTGGGAGAAAATAAATTCAGTGTAAACTCACTAAGCTTGTAATATTTTAGCCTAAATTCAATCTCCACAGAGGATTTTAGGTCCTCCAAGGCATCTATTCACCACAGGATTCTGCAAAGTAACCATGGATCCACTAGCTACAACATAAACCAGGGGATCATCCCAAAATTTTTCTGGGACCAAACAAAACCAGTAACTGTTCCTCTTCTGCAGGATTCAACACCCTCACCATGAGAGTCATATTCACTAATGAAAAAAAAATCTAGTACAATTTTCAACTGCATTGACCATATGCAACTTTGCTTTGATTTTGATCAAAGTATTAATATAATTACTAATGAAACATTTTAGCTAAAAAAATCATGATATACACTTTTAAAAATATTTATTTTCTAAATGTTTATTTTCTAGATGTAGGTGGACACAATATCTTTATTTAATTTATATGTGACACTGAGGTTTTAACCCAGTGCCTCACATGTGCTAGTTGATCACTCAACCTCTGAGGAAAAACCCCAGTCTCTCATGATATTCACTTTGATGTCTACGTTTTTGTTTAAAAGAGTGTTTTGATTCTTCCATGTTTTTCTGTGGATAAGCAGTTTACTCATTTTATTTATTCTATTTATTTAATTCCTTTGTACCTGCAATGAAACCCAGGGGCACTTAATCACTGAGCCACAACCCTAGCCCTTTTATCTTTTTTTCTTATTTTGAGACAGAATCTCCCTAAATTTCTTAGGACATTTCTGAGTGGCTGAGGCTGGATTTGAATTATGATCATCCTGCCTCAGCTTCCCAAGCTTCTGGGATTACAGGCATCATTTTCATTATGTTTAAATAATTTGACATTTTATGAATATTTAAAAAAGTGCTGAACATTTGGAATCTTTAGTTGTAGGCACATTTTTAAATGGGCACAAACACCGGTAGGATTAACTTGTTCTTGTGTTCTATTCTATATATACAACAATATATGATATGATTCAAAATTACTAGAAGAAAGTAAATGTGATAAACAAAATGAGAAATGATAAGTATTTGAGGAGGCAAAATGATAATTACAACATTATTATCAATATATGTGTCAAATTACTATATTGTATGATGAAGATATACTTGTGTCAGACTGGAGTGGTGGCTCAGTGATAAGCACTTTCCTTGCATGTGTAAGGCACTGTGTGCAATCCTCAACACGACATAAAATAAATAAGGATATAAAAATTTTCTACAACTAAAAAAAGAAATTAAAAAAGATATATGTGTAAATTAAATAATAAAGTTATGAATAGTTGCACATATATATCAAAGTATTTTCCCCAAGATATGTATTAATTCAAAAGAAAAATATAGTAACTTTATAGTGGATAGACCCTTTAGACATCAACTTAACTAAGTGATCAAGGTCATCACCACCAGTAATCAAACATGTTGAAGACATGAGCCTCTTGATATGGTGAGCTGAGAAGGAGCCAGCACCATTTCTGTGGTATTGCCAAAACTGCAGAGCTTACTCTGATCTAGAGAAAACACAAGGAAACCCACAGTTCTACAAAACACTTGTTCCTCAGTGCTATCAAGATCATGAAAGATGAGTATAGACTGAGGGAATGTCACCAATGTTAAGGTCTGTAAACAAGTCAGGATGGCGCCTGGCATTTTGCCAGAGGGAGTGGTTTGTGAGGTGGCGCCAGGGAGCCATTAACTGTGGAGATTTCTTACTGGTTGACTGCTGTATCTAGTTTATGTTAATTAAGATAAGCTGTGTGGAATGTATATATACCCCTCCTGTCCTACAATAAATGGCTCCGACTCCTGCTGTATCAATCTACACAAGTTGTTCGTCACCCCCTGGTTATTTTTCTGCAGCCGGACTGTGGCAACCAATTGATCAGGGACACAAAAGAGAAATAACAACTAAATGCACTGTGTTGTCCAGAATGGGGTGATGGAATAAGGAAAGGATCTTGGTAGAAAAATGGGAAATTCCAAATAGTGCTATTTTGTTTTGTTTTACATACTGGGGGTCTAACTCAGGACTGCTTTACCATTGAGCTACATCCCCAGCCCTTTATAATTTTCATTTCTTTTAAAATTTTGAGACTGCGTCTCATTCAATTGCTTAGGGCCTTGTTAATTTGCTGAGGCAGGCCTCGAATTCCCTATCCTCCTGTCTCAGCCTCCTGAGCTGCTGGGATTATGGACATGCACCACTGTACCAAGCATCCAATAAGATGTGAAGTTCAGGTGATAGTACTGAACTAAGGATAAGTTCTTAGGCTTGATCATTTACTAGGGTTATGTAAGATGTGAAAGTTAGGGAAGGCTACATGAGGGGTGTACTGAAGCTATCTGTTCTATTTTTGGCAACTTTTCTGTAAATCTAAAATTAGGTCAAAATAAAAGTTTTAAAAAGTTGCCAGATTGAAAATTTAGGGCAGATGCCTGGAAGGCCTCATGGGAAATTTCACTGCTCTGCCTGTCTTTGGATTTGAGATTGGGAGACATCCTGTCCTCAGAGCATTAAAGCACCCCCAAAATTTTTTCAGTCATTCTGGCCTATGGTTGGCCAAATGGCTTATACCTTTAAAACAGACAGGACCCCCCTCCTCCTCTGCAGTATGGAGGCCGGTGCCCCCCACCCCACCTTGGGATTCTCATTCTGGCTGGCGGAGGCTGCGAGGTGAGGCTGCAGCAGTCTGGGGAAGGCTTGACAGGTGAGTGAGAGGGTGCTCCAGAGGGAGGGAGGCTCAGACAGTGGTTAGCTGCAGAGTGGGGCTTAGTAGAGGCGAGGGGGAAAGGGAGGGGGGCTCTCCTTCTCAAGGGGCCCTTTCATGTTGAAATCAGCCATCATGAATGCTGGGGGCCAAGGAGCCCAGGCGTGGGAAATGTGAGAGCCCCCTTACGTCCCCTCATGTGACAGTGCCGTCTGTGGCTCCCAGCCGGCCAGCCAGGATGTATTAGGAGAAGTGTCGGTGTGCACCTGGGGTGGGGGAGGGTCCCATCAAGACGTTGACCCACTCACGAAGGGAGATTTGAGGAAGGAAGTTCTAGACTCTCGTGGTGCTGGAGGGGAGGGTGGAGTGGGCAGCCTGTGGGCTTCAGGATCAAGGGTTGGGCAATTGGCAAGAATCCAAGAGAAGGCTCTGGTCCCAACCCTCTCCAATGCCCTGAGTAGCCTGCTTCTCACCAGCTCTGAAGGTGCAGACCCTGCTGACAAACCTCCAGGGACAAGGAGCTCACTCTATCCTGGGAGAGCGTAGGGTCCAGGCATTGGTTCCACCTGTGAATTCAGTTTTCATTCCCAGCCAGGAAATCTGAGACATTGGACAGGGGAGGCTGTGGACCCATCATCCCTTTTACACTCTCAGCCCAGGAGTGACCCCTGCTGTCCGGACAACCCTGGAGGCAGAGGACCATGCTGGCTAGCTGTGCACGGATTGTGCTGGGTGGCCTACCAGCCCCCTCCTCACCCCGCATTCTGTGTTGCTCTCCGCTGGCCCCCAAGGTCCTCTTCAAATGTACTGCCACAGGAGGGAGGTGGGTGAGGCCAACATCTGGACCAAGGGGACATCGTTGGCCCTCACAGCTGGAGCTATCAGCAGCCAATGTTTACCCAGACATTATTTTTCTTTGTAAGTTCCTGGCCCCCAACATGCCCCCCCCCGAGGAGAGGGTCCTGAGCCTCCTCCCCACAACCGGGCAGGGACGGACCCGAGAGTGCCTTGGCTGGCTGGAGTTCAGATCCTCACAGCAGCTTCAGCTGCCTGAGAGAAGAAAGGGCTAGCCAGCTGGGCTGTCCGTGCCGACGTGTGGGCACGAGTAGGACAAGGCCATGGAGAAAGTGTGAGTGGACCCTGGACACAGCGTGGTGCAGAGAGAAGGCGTAGACCCCTGGAATGTTCCAGAACCTTGCTGGCTGACCTTGGGTCAGTCTGTTCCTCTGTATCCTCTGACACCATATGGGAAGATTTCCTTGCCACCTGATTGAAAATAGTCTCTGTTTTAGTCAGCTTTTTTGCTGCACTATGGAAGGACCCAACCAGAACAATTGTAGAGAGGGAAAAGTTGCCTTGGGGGCTCAGGGTTTTAGAGGTTTCAATGCACAGGCAGCAGGCTCCATTTCTCAAGGTTTGAGGTGAGCTGAATCTCATGGCGGAATAGTGTGGTGGAGGGAAGGGGCTCACATGATGATCAGGAAGCAGAGGGGGGCTCCACTTGCCAAATACAAATATATATCCCAAATACTTGGCCCATGACCCTCCTCCCCAGCCACACCCCACCAATTGAGTCACCACTCAGTCAATCACTATCAGGGGATTAATTCACTGAGGGGTTAAGACTCTCACAACCCCATCATTTGTCCTCTGAACCCTCTTGCATTGTCTCACAGCTAAGTTTTTGGGGACCCCTCACATCCATACCAGAACAGCCTCCTGCCACACCTCTCCCCTCCCGTGCCTGTTTGCCCTTTGTAGCATATGTTCCAACATGCACCCGTCTGCCGGAGCATGACCACCAGGAGGGCAGGCAGGACCTCACTTTACTGTCACTGCTCCCTGGCATCCAACCAAGCTTCCACAGCTCTTCCCTAGCTTGCCCCTCTCATTCCATCTGCTTCAAGTGACATTGTGGATTGGGGTCAGAGAAGGACAGACCATGTTCTGTGGTGGCAGGCTCTGGCCAGAGGAGTTTTCTCCTGGAGCACAGTGAGTCCCAGGTGGGCACTAGGGTGGGAAAGACTATTATGCCTTCATGATAATAGAGTATGCATTCACATGAGGAACCAGATTCAGAGATATTACGTAACTTACCTAAGGTCACACAGCCCCAAAGTTACAGAACCAAGATTTGAGCCCCGGTTCAAGGTTTCCTCTTTACTCTGCTGCCTTCTGTAAAAGATGTTCAAAGTTCTCATTTGATTCCCCAGGACACTTGTGTCCCACACTCCATTGTATCTATACATTCTTTCTATATCATTGCATCCTCAACCCCAACCTTGTTGATGAGCACAGAAGACAACATGAGCCCGATTTCACAGACCAGAGAGGAGCCTGTAGTCACACAGCCAGTAAATGGCAACATCTGAACTAAGCTCAGGTCAGCTCATGTTGGCACATTGCCCTTAACCTTCTACCAGGCTGGGACTAAGCTTTCAGGTCTCATTGGCTGGCATGGGGCTCCTGAACTCCCAGCCTGCAAAAACACACCGTGCTAGAAGCTTCTCAGGGACCTCACCCTGGACAGAACCTGCTCAATTTACCCCATCCACAGGGTCATTTTAAAAACCCCTGTTGGCCCTCCAGTGAAGAGGCAAAGGGTGTCCAGGCTGCCAGGGCCCAAGAAACAAGGTAAACCTTAGGCTACTATGGAGCACCTACAAAATACTCAGACTCAAGGCAGCTGCAACTTGACTCTTGCTGAAAGCCAAGCATCAACGCAAAGAATATTTACTGCATCTCTGCAATATGCATGACATTCCATGAAATCATTTTCTTTTTTTATTTTGTGGAATTGGGGATCAAACCCACAGGTGCCTTTATCACTGAGCCTTATAACCCTGGCCCTTTATAATTTTTTATTTTTATTTTTTATTTTGAGGATCTCAGTAAGTTGCCCAAGCTCACCTGAAGCTTTTGATCCTCCTACCTCAGCCTCTTGATTCACTGGGATTACCAGGAATGTGTTTTTTTGAATCTGAAATACGTTTATGAAAAGATATGAATTAGTCCAGTGCTTGCTATGTGGGATATAATCACTGCATAAAATCCATGGGAATCTTTATGGAGTCTTGCAAGAGGGGCTACAGATATCACCCCCATTTTGCAAATAGGTAGAGTGAGACTCAGAAGAGCCAAGCCACATGTCCAGGATCTCCAAGGTAGCAAGTGGCAGGGCAGGGAATAGAACCCAGGTTTTCCCAACAAAAAGGCTATGTCTTTCAGGCCTATAATCCCAGCAGCTTTGGAGGCTAAGGCAGCACGATTGCAAGTTCAAAGCCAGCCTCAGCAACTTAGCAAGATGCTAAGCAAATTAGCAAGACCCTATCTCTAAATAACATATAAGAAGAGCTAGGAATGTGGCTCAATGATTGAGTGCCCCTGAGTCTAATCCCCAGTTCTTAAGCCATGTGCTGTCTGTCTCTTCCTATGAGCAGAGGGCCCTGCACTTCAGCCTCACCTCCTCAGACATGCTTTTAGGAGCACATCCTACTTCCCCATGTCTGGACATCCTCACTTGAAAAGTGGGAGGAACCCTGGGGAGGCTCCTAAGCAGGCGTCCGGCTATGGGGGTGGACCCAGGATGCCCACCCTTGTCACACCAAGTTCAACCAACAGGTCGCACTCACTGTCCTCCAAAGCAAAGGCAGTCTGTGTAGAAAGGAGTCCCCTTCATGATGGTCCCTCAGAGCTGCCAGGGGCTGCCTGGTGGCACCTAGGAGGGGGCTGGGGGGCTGTCCCTCCCTCTGGGTATTTGGGAGCCTGTGCCCAGGAAGCCTCCAGAGGATGATGATGTGGAACTTGCAGCCACTGGCCCTTCCCTGTACATGATGAGCAGGGAGTGTGTTGATGGATATGCTGATTTCACTATCGCGCCAACCATTACCATCTAGAATTTGGCAGCCTTCTTGGTGAGGAGGGGAGGGGAGGAAATTTACTAACTTCCTCACGTGTGTGGTGGCATCCTTTACTCTTGAATGAAGGCCAGGGACCTGATTCACTCCTGGAGGCCTGAGGATAGAGGCACCGCACTCCCTGGGTCTCTCCCTCCCTTCCACCCTCCTTCTGCAGAGGTCTTGCCCTTGGCCAGGGCTCCCCCCCTCCACTTCTGGGGGTGCCAGGATGATGGGAACCCAGCTGTCTACCTTCCCGATGACTGCACACTTCCCCATCCCATGGTCATGTTCAGGGAGCAAGAAATGGACATCTTGGTGTGGGAGGGGTGAGGTGCAGGCGCCTCGAGGCCATGAGGGAAGAGAACCCAGAGGGCTTCCTGGAGAGGGAGGCTAGGGGTCCTTGTTAAGGGGCGAGTTGGGGGCGGGGAACAGCCTGGACAAAGGCTGAGAGGTGGGGCCACCAGCAGATGTGAGGGGCTGGGCGGGTGGAGAGGAAGGGGAGGGACGGGTGGATGCTTCTAGAACAGGCCTCCCCGAGTGGCAGCCCCTGTCCTCTCTACCCACGCCCACTGATAAGGCCTGGGCAAGGGCGACGGGGCGAGGGGAAATGCCCGAGGCTCACTCATTGCCCAGGGCCCTGGCGGGGAAACCAGCTAGGAGGGCAGGACAGCAGGTTCCCCCCCCGAGCACTGTCCTGGTTGACAAAGGCAGACTGGGGGCAGGAGGGGCTGGCAAGGGTGACATTCTCCCTCGAGGCCGCCCATGGCCTGCTCCTCCAGCGCTCAGGGGACAAAGTACAGCTGTTCAAACACTGATCAGGGAGTGGGGCTCCATGAGGTGGGGTGCTGGGTGGTGGGGAGGCCACCGTCACTGGGTGCACTACGCCCCGTGGGTTTGGCCTGTGCTGGACGGGCACCTGCTGGGAGTGTGGGACATGGGGCAGAACGAGGGTCTGTCCACCTGTGTGCACGTAAGTGGGCTCCTGAGTAAGAAAGAATGGGTGTGGGGGGGGCGGTGCATGCATCATGGGGTGGGTGCACATGGTCTGTGCATGTGCAGGTGAACTGACCCTGCCAGTCCCTTCTGCTCGAGCAGTGATGCTGGTGCAGGGGTGTGACATCCACTCTAGTGAGCGTGCGCCGGCCCACACACATGCATGTGTGTGTGCGTGCTGCACTAGGAGGACAGTGTGAGATGCCGACACGGTGGAGGCTGGCTTCAGTCCTGGCGCCCACGAATCCCCAGGGCATTGTCCCTGTCAGTGCCCAGCGAGTCCCGAGGCCCAGCACCTTAGCCCCTCACCTTGGAGAGGGCGTAGAGGTGGCCCCAGGTCCTCCCGAGAATGGTCTCCGTGGACATCCGTCCCATGCCTCTGCACCCCACCCCGGGCTGCACTCACTCCAGAGGTGCAGGTGATGGTGGGGGCAGGTGGCAGTGGTGCCGGGACGAGGCAGGTCCATGTGTGTCCCTGAGCCACAGCTTGGCTGGAAAGCTGAGGGGACCTGATCCCTGGTCTCCTTTGGCCAGATCCCCTGCCTGCCCTCCCAGGACAGTTCCCCAGAGCCACCAGAGCCCCGCCAGTGGGGAACCTGATTTAGGAGTCAGGGCACTCCAGGCTCATGACCCTGCCCCCCACCCACCCCTTCCCACCTCGACCTCCTGTTTCGTGAAGGGGACACCGAGCTGCAGCCCTTGGGCGACAGAGGAGCCTGAGCCCTCCAGTTTGGGCGGAGATTTAAGGGACTGGTGTGGCTTCTCTCTCCTCCTCTCTCTGGGTCTCTCCAGCCAGTCGTGCCCCCACTGCTCACACACTTTTTAAAATGTCAATAGACTGTCACTCACTTTTCTTGTTATAGTTCTTAAAATGAGCGTTTCCTGTAGTCGATGGAGAGAGGTGACACTGGAGTCACGGGCTTGGCTTTATTCCTGTCGAGCTGAGATAGACTGTGGAGAGCTCAGCTTTTAAAGGAACTATTTTATTTATAAGGATTTTCCTAATGTCATGAATGTGCCATGCCTGGCTTCTTTGTGCCCACTCTGGAGAGAAGGGGGGACTGAGCATGGCCTAGGTGGGGTGGCTTTCTTTACCCCAAATCCCAGAATCCTAGAGGAAGTGACCTTCAGCAGTGTAATGCAACAGTTTCTTTTTTTTAAATTAATTTTTATTGTTGGGTGTTCAAAACATTACATAGTTCTTGATATATCATATTTCACAGTTTGATTCAAGTAGGTTATGAACTCCCATTTTTACCCCGTATACAGATTGCAGAATCACATCAGTTGCACATCCATTGATTTACATATTGCCATACTAGTGTCTGTTATATTCTGCTGCCTTTCCTATCCTCTACTATCCCCCCTCCCCCCTCCCCTTCCCTCTTCTCTCTCTACCCCCTCTAGTGTAATTCATTTCTCCCCCTTATATTTTTGTCCCCTTTCCCCTCACTTCCTCTTGTATGTAATTTTGTATAACCCTGAGGGTCTTCTTCCATTTCCATGCAATTACCATTCTCTCTCCCTTTCCCTCTCACCTCTCATCCCTGTTTAATGTTAATCTTCTTCTCATGCTCTTCGTTTCTACTCTGTTCTTAGATACTCTCCTTATATCAAAGAAGACATTTGGCATTTGTTTTTAAGGGATTGGCTAGCTTCACTTAGCATAATCTGCTCTAATGCCATCCATTTCCCTGCAAATTCTATGATTTTGTCATTTTTTAATGCAGAGTAATACTCCATTGTGTATAAATGCCACATATTTTTTAATCCATTCATCTATTGAAGGACATATATGTTGGTTCCACAGTCTTTCTATTGTGAATTGTGCTGCTATGAACATGGATGTAGCAGTGTTCCTATAGTGTGCTCTTTTTAGGTCTTTAGGGAATAGACCGAGTAGGGGAATAGCTGGGTCAAATGGTGGTTCCATTCCGAGCTTTCCTAGAAATCTCCATACTGCTTTCCAAATTGGCCGCACCAATTTGCAGTCCCACCAGCAATGTATAAGTGAACCCTTTTCCCCACATCCTCGCCAGCACTTGTTGTTGTTTGACTTCCTAATGGTTGCCAATCTTACTGGAGTGAGATGGTATCTTAGGGTGTTTTTGATTCGCATTTCTCTGACTGCTAGAGATGGTGAGCATTTTTTCATGTACTTGTTGATTGATTGTATGTCCTCATCTGAGAAATGTCTGTTCAGGTCCTTGGCCCATTTGTTGATTGGGTTATTTGTTATCTTATAGTCTAATTTTTTAAGTTCTTTGTATATTCTGTATATTAGGTCTCCTTCTGAAGTGTGAGGAGTAAAAATTTGTACCAGGACGTAGGCTCCCTATTTAACTCTCTTATTGTTTCTTTTGCTGAGAAAAAAACTTTTTAGTTTGAGTAAGTCCCATTTGTTGATTCTAGTTATTAACTCTTGTGCTATGGGTGTCCTATTGAGGAATTTGGAGCCGGACCCCATAGTATGTAGATCATAGCCAACTTTTTCTTCTTTCAGACGACATGTCTCTGATTTTATATCAAGTTCCTTGATCCACTTTAATTTAACTTTTGTGCATGGTGAGAGAAAGGGATTCAGTTTCATTTTGTTGTATATGGATTTCCAGTTTTCCCAGCACCATTTGTTGAAGATGCTATCCTTCCTCCATTGCATGCTTTTAGCCCCTTTATCAAATATAAGATAGTTGTAATTTTGTGGATTGGTTTCTGTGTCCTCTATTCTCTACCATTGGTCCACCCACCTGTTTTGGTACCAGTACCCTGCTGTTTTTGTTACTATTGCTCTGTAGTATACTTTGAAGTCTGGTATAGCTGTACTGCCTGATTCACAGTTCCTGCTTAGCATTGTTTTTGCTATTCTGGGTGTTTTATTTTTCAATATGAGTTTCATGATTGCTTTCTCTATTTCTACAAGAAATGCCATTGGGATTTTGATTGGCATTGCATTAAACCTATAGAGAACTTTTGGTAATATCACCATTTTGATGATGTTAGTTTTACCTATCCATGAACAGGGTATATTTTTCCACCTTCTAAGATCTTCTTCTATTTCTCTCTTTAGGGTTCTGTAGTTTTCATTGTATAACTCTTTCACCTCTTTTGTTAGGTTGATTCCCAAGTATTTTATTTTTTTTGAGGATATTCTGAATTGAGTGGTTGTCCTCATTTCCATTTCAGATCTTTTGTCATTGATATACAGGAATGCCTTTGATTTATGCGTATTGATTTTATATCCTGCCACTTTGTTGAATTCATTGATTAGCTCTAATAGTTTCTTTGTCGACCCTTTTGGGTCTGCTAGGTATAGAATCATGTCATCTGCAAATAGTGATAATTTAAGTTCTTCTTTTCCTATAATTATGCCTTTAATTTCTTTCGTCTGTCTAATTGCTATGGCCAGTGATTCGAGAAATATGTTGAACAGAAGTGGTGAGAGGGGGCATCCCTGTCTTGTTCCAGATTTTAGAGGGAATGCCTTCAGTTTTTCTCCATTCAGAATGATGGTAGCCTGAGGCTTAGCATATATTTCTTTTACAATATTGAGGTATGTTCCTGTTATCCCTAGTTTTTCTAGAGTTTTGAACATAAAGGAATGCTGTACTTTGTCGAATGCTTTTTCTGCATCTATCGAGATGATCATATGGTTCTTATTTTTAAGCCTATTGATGTGGTGAATAACATTTATTGATTTCCATATATTGAACCAAACTTGCATCCCAGGGATAAATCCTACCTGATCATGGTGCACAATTTATTTGATATGTTTTTGTATCCGATTCGCCAGAATTTTATTGAGGATTTTTGCATCTAGGTTCATTAGAGATATTGGTCGGTAGTTTTCTTTCTTTGAAGTGTCTTTGTCTGCTTTAGGAATCAGGGTGATGTCGGCCTCGTAAAATGAATTTGGAAGTTCTTCCTCTTTTTCTATTTCCTGAAATAGCTTGAAACGTATTGATATTAGTTCCTCTTTAAAGGTTTTTTAAAACTCTGCTGTATACCCATCCGGTCCTGGGCTTTTTTTAGTTGGTAGTCTTTTGATGGTTTCTTCTATTTCCTCCATTGATATTGGTCTTTTTAGTTTGGCAATATCCTCCTGACTCGATCTGGGCAGATCATATGACTTAAGAAATTTATGGATGCCTTCACTATCTTCTATTTTATTGGAGAATAAGGATTCAAAATAATTTCTGATAATCGTCTGTATTTCTGAAGTGTCTGTTGTGATATTGCCTTTTTCATCCCGTATGCTAGTAATTTGAGTTCTCTCTCTTCTGCTCTTCGTTAGTGTGGCTAAGGGTCTGTCGATTCTATTTATTTTTTCAAAGAACCAACTTTTACTTTTGTCAATTTTTTTCAGTTGTATCTTTTGTTTTTATTTCATTAATTTCAGCTCTCATTTTAATTATTTCTTGCCTTCTACTTCTTTTGCTGTTCTTTTGCTCTTGTTTTTCTAAGATTTTGAGATGAAGTATTAGATCATTTATTTGTTGGTTTTTTCTTTTTTTAAGAAATGAACTCCAAGCAATAAATTTTCCTCTTAGAACTGCTTTCAATGTGTCCCATAGATTCCGTTATGTTGTGTCAGTGTTTTCATTTATCTCTAAGAATTTTTTAATTTCCTCCTTGATGTCTTCTGTAACCTATTGATCATTCAGTAACCTGTTGTTCATTCTCCAAGTGATGCATGATTTTTCCTTCCTTATTTTATCGTTGATTTTCAATTTCATTCCATTATGATCAGATAAGATGCATGGTATTATCTCTACACCTTTATATTGTCTAAGAGTTGCCCTGTGACATAATATATGATCTATTTTTGAGAAGGATCCGTGTGCTGCTGAGAAAAAAGTGTAACTGCTTGATGTTGGGTGGTATATTCTATATATGTCAATTAAGTCTAGGTTATTAATTATATTATTGAGTTCTATAGTTTCCTTATTCAACTGTTGTTTGGAAGATCTGTCCAGTGGTGAGAGAGGTGTGTTGAAGTCTCCCATGATTATTGTATGGTGGTCTATTTGACTCTTGCACTTGAGAAGAGTTTGTTTGATGAACATAGATGCACCATTGTTTGGGGCATATATATTTATGATTGTCATGTCTTGTTGGTGTTTGGTTCCCTTGAGCAGTATGTAGTGTCCCTCTGTATCCCTTTTGATTAACTTTGGCTTGAAATCTATTTTATTTGATATGAGTATGGACACTCCTACTTGTTTCCGAAGTCCATATGAGTGATATGATTTTTACCAACCTTTCACCTTCAGTCTATTTATGTCTTTTCCTATCAAATGCGTCTCCTGAAGGCAGCATATTGTTGGGTCTTGTTTTGTGATCCATTCGACTAGCCTGTGTCTCTTTATTGGTGAGTTTAAGCCATTAACATTTAGGGTTATTTTTGAGATATGAGTTGTTCTTCCAGCCATATTTGTTTATTTATGTTACTAAACATGGTTTGTTTTCCTCTTTGATTATTCCGCCCCCCCCCCTTTACTGTACTACCTTCCACTGTTGGTTTTCATTGATATTTTCCATTTCCTCTTCCTGTAATATTTTGCTGAGGATGTTTTGAAGAGATGGTTTTCTAGCTGAAATTATTTTAACTTTTGTTTACCATGGAAGGTTTTAATTTCATCTTCCATCCTGAAGCTTAATTTCGCTGGATCCACAATTCTTGGTTGGAACCCATTTTCTTTCAGTGTTTGAAATATGTTATTCCAGGATCTTCTAGCTTTCAGAGTCTGTGTTGAAAGGTCAGCTGTTATCCTGATTGGTTTACCCCTAAATGTAATCTGCTTCCTTTCTCTTGTAGCTTTTGAAATTCTCTCCTTATTCTGTATGTTGGGCATCTTAATTATAATGTGTCTAAGTGTGGATCTCTCATGATTTTGCACATTCGGCGTCCTGTAGGCTTCTAGGATTTGGGATTCTGTCTCATTCTTCAATTTTATAACCTCTATCTCCCTGTATAATTGATCTTTTGCTTCTTGGATTTGTTTATGTAATTCATCGTCGAAGTGGTTGAAGTGGTCTTTCATTGTCTGATTTTGCTGTCTAATGTATTCCTTGAGACTCCAGATCATCTGAAGCATGTATATACTGAATTCTTTATCTGACATTCCATCTGCGGCAGATATTACCTCTTCAAAAGTTGAGTTGACCTGCATTGCTTGTGGTCCTTTCTTTCTTTGACTTTTCATACTGATCACGTTTCTTTCTGCTTGGTGAAACTGTTGTGTTATTGATTTTTCCTCCTATACATTTATATTGCTCTTGTATAGTTGCAAAGTCTCCCTCGCAGGCTTTGGTGGTTGTTCTGCCCCTCCTCCAATTGGGGCAATATGCCTACCACACCAGCAGGCCACTAGGCCTGTACTTTCGGTGGGCCTGTTCTTTCTGTGGTCACAGGTCCGCCTACCTTGCAGGCGCGAGGAGCGGCTCTGTCCCTCCGTGGGCCGCTAGGCCTGTTTTGTCTGTTGGTTACAGGTCTGTCTACCTAGCAGGCGCTGGAGGCGACTCTGCCCCTTTCCCAATTGGGGTGATGGCGGGCCACTGGGCCCGTTCTGCTGGTAGGTTAATGCAACAGTTTCTAATTGCACACTGCTGGTGGTGGGGAGCTCACTCCCGACCAAGATGGCCCACCTCAGGTACAGTCTCCAACCCCTTTCCTACCCTCACGGGCCCTGGTTCTGTTCTCTGAAGTGAGGGAGGAAATCTCTCCAGAGTCCCACTGAGGGTCCTCCTAGGGATTCTTTCCCGCTCTGAAATACCCACCTTAGTCCTTTGAATCTCTCTCCATCCCTTCACCATCTTACTGAGTCTACAAAATATACCCAGAATTCTCTTCCCCAAGATCAGAAAGACTAATTGAGACTTCGGTGGGTTACCAAGACCAGTGTCTCCCAAGGTCACTTCTGAAATGTCTTCATTCTAGTCACACTTATAAGGATCTTATGTTCAAATGAACGTTGCAAGTGCTGGGTTAAAGAAATATTAGAAACTTCTTTTGCAGGACATATCAGGGCCTTATATGACTCATGTACCTGAGACTCTCCAAACCAGATACAGGAGGTTGAGTTTGGCTGCGTCTGCACTTGTCAGAAAGTCATGCTAGAAGGGACACATAAACTGCTCTAGAAGCAGACCTGGGTGAGAATTCCAACATTGCCATGTATTACCTTCGGGACCTCGAAATGCCTTTACCACTCTGACCTTCAGACTCTTCATCTGTCATGTGAAAGATCTTCATCTCTATGCCTTGCTTGTTCGACAGGTGGAGCATGAGGGAAAGAAGTCAATGAGTTCCCAAACTGCCTCATCTGGTGCAGCTATCCCCAGGCATATCCTTGCTCAGGCCAGTCTCAAATCCCCACAAAGCCTCAAATGTACCAAGCCCACTGCTGCCTCAGGTCCTTTACACATGCTAAAAATCCACTTTCCAGCTTCATCCATATGATGCATGGTAGAAGCTCAACAAACAATGCATAAACTGCTGTGAGACGGAGGCCCTTGATGTCTTCTTCTGCTGGCCACCATCCTGCTCATGCCCATAGTCTGATGAGGCCTGAAATCTTTTCTGTCCTACCCTGAGGCTGGAGCAAGCAGGGCCTCCCATGCATGCACCTGAAAATCACAATGAAGGCAGTCTCCAGGATCTCCCGGGCAGGAAGGATGTCAGCTGGGAGACACCGGGCCATTACCAGGCCATGCCCCAGGCCCTTGGATCCCGCTCTGGGTCATCGCTAAAATGGTGTCCCCTCTGCTGGCTCCCTGTGCTGGCCCCTGACTTAATAAATCTCCGACAATTCGCCACAGGCTTGTTTCCTTAAAATGAGGTCACATCTAAGGATCTCTGACATGACGTGGCCCCGCCTCCTCAGAGCGGTGGGGACGTTGCAGCTCAGGTAAATGAACATTCTCTTAAACCAAAAGGCTGGGAGGGGGCTCTCTTCTCCCCCAGGCTGAGTGGGCCTCTCAGGACCAGGTGAGGCAGCCCCCGAGGGGGGACACTGTCTGTGTCACAGAAAGCTCCACTCACCCAAGTCACCTCCTGCCATAGGTGGATCATATGTCTGATGTTCTCCTCCCACTTACTGCATCTTTGGTTTGAGGGGTCTGGAGTAAAACCAAATGTCCCGGGTTTAAAACCCCTCTGGGCCTCTCTTGAGCTGTGTGATCATGGGTAAGTTAATAAATCTCTCTGTGCCTCAGTTTCTTTCTTAAATGGAGATACTGGTGTGTCTCCTTGGGTTTTTTAATGCAGAGCAGTCCCTAGCTCATAGGAGGTGCTGCATCAACGTGGCTGCAATGACTATTAAGGCCATTTTTGGATGTTGTGGGTGGAGTGGGGTTGGGAACTTCAGTGAGGATCAGTGTGAACTCTTCTCTGTTAATTCATTTTCTTTTTTGTGGGAGGTACGGTGTCAGGGGCTAGAAGGAAATTCTCCTTCAAAGAATAGCCTGACATTTACAAGAAACAGCCCCCTGGGTGACATCATGCCTGGGAAACATCCTGCAGCTACCTATCTCCTTTAAACATCCTGTGGCTATCAGGAACATCAGACATCTTGCAGCTGCCAGTTTTACCACCCACATCCAGCAATTGCTGATTAGAGAGCTTCCTTATCCCCAGCATATAAATACCCCTGTGTGAACAATAAAAGTTTGCAGCTTGATCAGAACTCCTGTCTTGCTTTCATCCTTCTTGTCTCTTGTCCCTTCATTCCTCCCCACCTAGGTTCACCACCCACGTTGTTGTGTCCTGTGGGTCAGAACATTTGGCGCCCAAAGATTGGGGCTGGAGCCTTTGACTGAGAAGGAACAAAATCCTCCAGGGACACATGGCCAAGCGGAGCTTGCGATTGCCTTTATCAGACATGACCGAGAGACAGACCCAGGGGGAGAGTGGGGACGACGCACAGTGAGTGACCCACCATGGGACAAGCAGTTTTATCACATGATTTGTTTTTGTCAGGTCTCAAGGAGGCCCTCAAGACACGGGTGGCATGTGTTAAGAAAAGGGACTTAAAATTATTCTTTTCATACATAGGAGAATTGTGTCCGTGGTTTTCCCTTGAAGCGACTATTGATGGTAAAAGATGGCTTAGAGTAGAAGACTGTTTAAAAGATTATTATGAATCCTTTGGCCCAGAAAAGGTGCCTCTTGCCACCTTTTCTTACTGGAACTAAATTAATGAAATTCTTAAAAGTTTACCCTTTGACAATGGTACCTTAAAACTTGTCAGGATTGGGGAAGAGGCTATGCAAAAGACCTCTTGTCTCTCTCGTCCCCCCTCGGCATGCCCTTCAGTTAGTATAGACATAGATCCTTCTCAGTCTCCCTAGGACCATGGGAACCTTCCTGAACCCCCTCAAAATCCCACCATAATGAATAAGGCTCCAATAGCTACCAACCGCCTTTATCCAGTTTTAAATCCCAGAGACACATTGACCCCTGGGGAGGAGGCTACCTTGGAGAAGGAAGCAGCTCACTACCATTCAGAAGACTCGCCACCTCTCAGGACCCTGCCACAGCCTATAGGACTTACACATCCACCTCCCTCCTATATCCCTCCTGCCTTTTGTGCTCTGGCCCTTTAGGGGCCAACTGCCCCATCAGATATTTTTTCTCCACTTACCTTGCCTAACCTGGCTCCCTTGCGCAAGTCTCTCCAACAGAGACGTGAACACATCCAACTTCTAAAAGAATCAAGATCTCTTGACTCTGAGCTCCGCTCATTAGCCTTAGGCACAGAGTCAACCCGAGCTGGCCCAAGGTGGTCTAATAAAAAGGTTAAACCACGCCATCGGCCTATTCTCGCCTTCCCAGTCACCCACAGTCAGATAGATAAGCCCACCCAGGCTGAGGACAAAGAGGAGGATCAAGTGGAGGAAACGGATCTAGGGTTCATAGTTTGTCCCTGGTGAGCAGATTTCTCTCTCTCTGCTTCCTCATTGCCATATGCTGAGCTGCTTTCCGACTCCCTACACTTCCCCCACTATGTTCTGCCTCATGTTGGCCCCAGAGCTATGCAGTTGGTGTTCAGTGGAGTGAGACCTGAAACTATGAGCTACATAAACTTGTCCTGCTCTAATTGTTGTTGTTAGATTTTTTTGGTCACAGTGATGTAAAAGGCAACTATAAACACAGACTAATTTATCCAGCAGGGAATATTAAAGGCAGTACAGCATTGGAGATATGGCCTGGGTATTTCTAGCTGCTTTCAGCCTTATATACCATGGGGATCAGGAGCAAAAGCCAGGGTAGAAAGATTTAAAATACTTGCAGGTTTTCCAGAAAAGAAAACTTTGTAATGTTGGGGCCAAAAATGGTGTGGTTGGTAAAGAGATTAGTTCCATTACACAGAAGCCACCTTTAGGCATCTCAGGAATGGGAAGGACACCACCCTTAGCAGGCTCAATGACTTGTGGAGAGATTATCAGGGTGCCCTGCATGCAAAAGGCAGCCTCAGAATCCTATGTCCAGATTCATTTTGCTGTGTAACTAATATCATATGGGCTCACAGAGGCCATGGTCTTGGTGGGTCTGGCTACTGTCCTCATTCTCAGCTGACCTTGTTATTGTCCATGTGATGCTGGTTATCAGGCTTACAGAGTGAAGAGTTGAGGGGTTGTGAAGGTTTGCATTCATACTTCAGAGGAAACGCTGGTGACCAGGATGTGCATATCACATTCAGAGTGCAACCCAGTAACCCCAGAAACAGTGAGTTATCAAACTATAAGAGTGGAGTCAGTGTTGTGGTGGAGGTTAGCAGTGGCAGGCCTATGAACACCTGCTCAGGTAAGTGAAAGTCAGTGAGCACAGAAGCTCTAGGGAGTGGTCCCACATCAGACCAAGCTGGAGGGGCAAGGATGCTCAAGTTCTAGGGCACCCATATTACACCATCAGGTGCCCTAGTTTCACACCTGGAGCACTAGACTTAATGGAGCACTAGACTTAACGTGTGCCCTGCTGTGCTTTTTCAGTCTTCTCCTTACTGCTGTCCTCTTCTTCCCTTTGGGGTTAGTTTTGTTTCCCCTGTGTAGATGTATCTTTGAAATGTGTTAACTTTTTTTTTTTATTATTAATGAGGATTGCAGCCAATGCAGCTACAAAAGGTTTGATTCTGCTGCTTTGCTTCCACGCATGAAAGTCAGTAACTGAAGAGGCAGAGAGGTGGGAGAGGAAAAGGCTTCATTGGCAACAATTCAGCATTTCAGAGATGAATGGCTAGCTCCTGGTTTCATCTTGCTTAGTACTGCTGAGTGAAAGTGTATACAGTGTGTTATGTGAAATTGTTCTCACAGTCTTGGGCAGGTGGACACAAGCACAGTTTACTAGTGTTGACAGACTGTCCTTTAGAGGGGTCTGGAGTCATGGCTCAGTGGAAGATAGCTTGCCTGGCATGTGTGAGGCACATGGGTCAATTCTTAGAACCATATATAAATCAATAAATATTGATAGACAACTAAAAATAGATGTCACTATGGAGCTGGGGATGAGGCTCAAGTGGTAGCTCACTCGCCTGGCATGTGTGCAGTGCTAGGTTTGATCCTCAGCACCACATAAAAATAAAGATGTTGTGTCTGCCAAACACTAATAAATAAATATTAGAAAATTCTCTCTCTCTCTCTCTCTGTCTCTGTCTCTCTGTCTCTGTCTCTCTCTCTCTCTCTCTCTCTCTCTCTCTCTCTCTCTCTCTCTCTCTCTTTTAAAAAACTGTTATTTAAAGAAGTTGGTATTCTGTGGGTTATATCTGGGTCCAGTGGACCCTGACACATCCCAGACCTGTGAATCTAAGATAATGTGATTTTTTATATGCTTGCAATTCTGAAGGTGTGTGTCTGGCTTCCCTCCTAGTCAGTGTCTTCTGTACACTTCTGCCAATACCTTTAAATTGGACATTTCCTGTGACATAGTAAGGTGGAGTGCCCAGTGCAAGGGCCCTTTTAACTGACTTTCTTGCTTTTAACTGACTCCATGGTTAGTCATTAAGATAGGGTTGAGGGTGTGGGGAGAAAAGAAAGCTATACTCATGAATTAAAAAGAAGAGAATGGCAGAAAAAAAAAAAAACGTTCAATTAAGGGTTCAGCGTCACTATGTTCCTTTGAGTCTCAGAAGAGATTTTGGGCAAAAACTATTGAGAATGCACTGTTGATATTTGTGGACTCTAATCTCTGAAACCATAAGCCAAAATAAATCTCTGCTCCTTTGAATGTGGTGATCTCAGGTATATTATCACAGGTTTGGAAATTGATTAGGACAGCTGCTGTCCGAAACATAAGAGGCCCCAGACCTTCCTCTAACCAGATTCACCTCTTCTGTCTGAAGGTAACAAAGAAAAGCTGACAATTTACTCACTAATTTTTTGACAAACAAACATGCCAGTAATATCTTCAGATTATAAGTTGGACATGTAAGGATGCCAAAGGCCTCTTGTGTGAGAACACTGGAGACCCCATTCAGAAATTGGAGCTGATGTGGCTTAGGGGGGAGCCCAGGTGAACAAGTCAAGCCCTGGCATTGGAACACACATTGCACAATGGTCTGGCTTTCTAGCTGGAAGATATCCATCTCGGCTGATGGTGGATACTCAAACGAATCTATTTGGGGTGATTCTCTTTTTTAGAAACGCCTTAATTGTCGCAGAGTACCTTCATCTCCAGAAGCATTATCTGAGAGTACTCTCTTATTATTTGAAGAGTTTTCTCTATATTAAGGAGTTAATGAGTGGCTGGCAAGTAACTTTCAGTTTTATAGGAGGGAATGTGCTCTTTCCTTTGCACTTTTATATTTTCTTACATTTTCAACAGCAAGGTATGTGCCTGAAATCTGCATCTTCACCCCTCTACCTCTGTGTGCAGAGCCCACAAGATAATATCCTTGAACTGGGTGTGTCAGTGTTCAGATTATGTATGTAATGTTCTGTATGTGTGTGTGTGTGTTTGTTTGTGGGTGTGTGTGAGAGAGAGAGAGAGTGAAAGAGAGAGAGAGAGAGAGAGAGAGAGAGAGAGACAGAGAGAGAGAGAGAGAGAGAGACAGAGAGAGAGAAAACACAAGAACTTGTTTCTCTAGCACCAGTACTTTGTGCTTTTATGTGCTTCATGTGTATAGGTATGGAAAGGATATGAAACAAGACACCATAAATTCTCCTGTGTGGGACTGTTTGGTTGTCGCGTGTAAATATTTTCTGAGTGATTTCTTTGGTCATTGTTGGCTGAGTACCTTTCTGGCAGGACATGTGTTTAGGGTTTTAGTGGTGCGTCTGTAGGTGTTGTTGGCATTGTGGACTATTGTGAACATGACTATTGTGAATGCATTTGAGAGGAGTTAGGATGTTGTCTTACTATTATGTGTTGGATCTGTGCATTTTCAGATTTTAGAATGTATGTGTATGTTGATGTATAGGTCAGAATTTAGGTACATAATCTTTGGTGTTCAGAGATTTGGAGAGAATGGAATCATGGGGTATGTTGGGGTGTTTAGAATTATGTATATGTGGCACATAGATGTGTATAGATTCTGTTGATAATGTCTCAAGTGGACTGCTGTGTATTTTCTTGTTTATTGCTTTGAGGTGATCATGTTATTTTTGGGAATGGAGGGGTGTCCTTTGTGAGTATGTAGGAGGAGTTAGCAGTGTCTGTACATCTGAGATTTGTTGTTGAACTTCATATTCTGAGGCATTCTGTGTATGTGCATGTTTGCAACATAGAGGTGATTGTAAATGTTTTCATTTGAGAATACAAATTGTTGTCATGTTAATAAGTAATTTGTTTGCTCCATTCAGTTACTGAGGGAGAGTTTGTGTGATTGCTTTATGGGTGATACTGATTGATGTGTGGTCTGAAGATGAGTGTATCTGAAGCACACCAGATACTCTCAACCAGAAGACCCTTGCCATAATTAAGCTTCTTCTCTTGTCAGATCAGCAGCAAGTATGCAAAGGTTACTGTGGTTGGTAGCTTCCTCTTTCTTGTAAATGCCAGATTTTTATTATTTTATTTATTTATTTTTTTGGTAAATACGTGTGAAACCCTTTGTCTGGCCTAGAGAATGGAATGAAAAACACTTGTCAAGTGAATCTTCAAGTCCTTTTCCCGCATGGGACATAAAAGTCAAAATATTTTGAAATTATCTGTCCCTAGAATGTTTCAGGCATGAGCCACACTCTGGACTGATTGGCAACATCCAATAAACCTGCTTTCTGAAAATTCCTGTGGTATCCAGCCTCTTCAGTCCTACTTCATATCTATTTTAAGTGTTTCATGGAGGTGACTGGAATATGTGTGAGACTTTGTAAGGAAGGTTATTGATTGGAATTGTTTGGATTTTGCTGTGTATTTGTATTAATTTGGGCATGAGGAACTCTGGGTTTAGAGTCAGGCATCTGGAAGATAGAAAGTTTATGCTACTGAGGATTTTCAGAGCTCCACAGTGTTGTGTGCTGTTAACTGTGTATATCAGAAAGAATGAGCAGTTTTGTACATTAATAGTGAGTTCTGTGCCCTTTAATAGTGAGAGAGTGGCTGCATGTACTTTGGGTCTGTGGGAGTACTGTGGGTTTGTAGATTCAGATGGACACGTGTGTTCCCAGACTTGTATAATCTAGGACTGTGAATGTATTTAGGAAGTGTGATGGCTGAGTATTCATTCTCAAATAGTAGATGGGTAGTGTGTGTTTCCACTGAGATAATATAGAAGTTATATTTATATGGGAAAACAAGGTAGGAGGATTAGGTACTGACAGTGTATATGGGTTATTATGACATGGTGGGACTTGTGAATAATTATTATGAAGAGTGTTTGAATGGAGTATTTTGGTGAATACTTTTTGATATTCACAAAATATTGATTTTTTAATTTAATTTTATTTTTTGTTTACGGAAGGGTATGACATTAGAGTGCAGGGTAAAATATGTGTATTAAGGCAACACATGTGTTATATATGTATTTGGGAAATGACAATGAGTAGATTGTAGGTGACATCATTGTTGTGTACATTTGGAGAGGGTTGAGAATCTTTATGTGTTTTTTGGAGTTGGTGTTTGCGTATCAAGTGATTCTGGGAATATGGACTCATGTTTATGTGTGTATGTGAGTGGTTGTACCTGTGTCATTTAAGGTTAAGAATGTTACATTTTTGTAATCAGGGTATTTCTGGTTCCAATCAATCTTGGGGAAGTTCAAAGAGATTTTTATGCACACATGCCACCCAGCCACAGAGACCTGTGAACACCTCTTGCTGAGGCACATACATGGAAAGAGGCACACTCATTAAAACCCATTTCACCACAGATATCATTGAAACACCTCACATTTAGAAACAGGTGCATGACCCACAACTCACTGCCATTCCAACAAAAACACAGATGCATAAATCACCTTTATCCCTGCTTTCCCCGAATACACACACCACCACTTCCTTTCTAAAACAATATATACATACCCACAAATACACCTGCCTGTTATCACCCAGGTACTGATGGACATGCAATTATAATGTATACTTTCCAAATTCAGGCTGATACATTCCTATATACTCTACACTTCCGGAAGGCATGCACATGATATAACCAAACACTGAGTATGCATTCACACAGAAATACAACATACAACCCCCCTACACACACACACACACACACACACAAACACACACACACACACACAGACACACACAAAATAAACACTAATTGTTACCAGAAGTCACATAAACAAAACCATAAGTACTCTGGAAAATCTCACAGACTTGATCCTCTCATCAGAAATACAATATACACAACACCTTGCTTCTGTCTCTTCTTGCTTTACACAGAATTTAAACTTCACTGCAGAGCAGATAGGCTTAACTGAACTTTCCAACAAAAACCAAAAGACGACAAATTCTTCACAACAGTAACAACAACATTCTCCAGAATAGACAACAAATTAAGTAATAAAACAAACCTTAACAAATTTTAAAAGCTAAAAATCATTTGAAATAACTTTTTTTCGAACACAATGTAATAAAACTGGAAACCTACAACAGGTGGAACTTCAGAAACATCCTGCATGTCTGCAATTAAAACAAAAAGCTCTCAAATAGCAGAGTCAATGACAAACAGAATGGAAATTTTTAAAGATTCTTGAGAAAAATGATAGAAACACAAAATAAAAAACCCTATATCATAGAGCAGAGGCAATTTTAAGATTAGATCAGTACATACCTATATTAAAAAAGAAAACAACCAAGAATCCCTCTTCAAGGAGGTAGAAAATCAAGA
The DNA here is from genome assembly GCF_048772815.1 of Callospermophilus lateralis. Classification (NCBI taxonomy): domain Eukaryota; kingdom Metazoa; phylum Chordata; class Mammalia; order Rodentia; family Sciuridae; genus Callospermophilus; species Callospermophilus lateralis. The sequence goes on from NC_135311.1 coordinate 43,475,086, forward strand.
ACATGCTTGACCCAAAGCTAGTAGAAGAAAAAATACTAAACATCAGAGAAGCGGTAAATAAAATAAAGATTAATATTATTTTAAAAATATCAACAACAGAAAGAATTTATTTACTTACTTACTTACTTACTTACTTACTTACTTATCCCTAGAATTGAACTCAGAAGCAACCACTCACTGAGAGATGTCTCCAGACCTAGTTTGTTTTTTATTGAGAGACAGGGTCCCATAGAGTGACTCACTGCCTTACTTTTGCTGAGGCTGTCATTGAACTTGCCTTCCTCTTGCCCCTCCTTGAGCATCTAAACTCTTCACGTCAATGGTTAAGAGTACAGCTTTGCCATTGAACTCACTTAAGCAGTGGGAAGATCATGATGCTGTATTATATGAGCATTCCCAGACGTAATACCTACGGACTTCTTCGCATTGGCTTTGTCCACAGAAAGCATGAGACTCACCTTTCAGGACTCTGCTTGGTGCATGGTTTGGCTTCTTCGCTTTTTTGGTGGAGGTTTTCTGTTGGAGACTAAACCCAGAATATCATGCATGCTCGGCAAGTGCTTCCCCATGGAGCTGTGCCACCAGCCCACCTTGGCCTTTCTTGGTGATCAGAGAAAGTGTCTGTTGGACTCTATTTTTAATGACTTACTGGGAAACTTCATGTCCTCTGATTCTACCTCTTCTGCAGATCCAGTTGAAGGCAAAGGTGCTTTGGCGAGCCATCCCCCTTTTCATCTTCTTGGTCTGCTGTCAGGTCAATCCGGTCTCCTGTGCTGTTGTTGGGGCAAGGGGGAGAGGGGGGAACCATGTGCCACTCCCTTGGTTTCTACTTGTTTCCAGATCCTTTGTTTGGTATTATGGCCTCAGATTCTGTGGACCCTTTCTACTGGATGTGAGGGCTTCTGGCCTCCAACAGAGGGAGGCTCAGACTCACTGTGCCTCTTTTCTGCTGGACCAGCACCATTTAGTTGAACTACAGCCTTTCTTTGGAGCTCAGAGAATGGGCAGCTCTGTGGCCTGAAAAGTCTGCATGTGCCACGTCAAATAGCCTGATCAATGGTGCATTCAGCCTGGGAAACACCATCTTCTTAAGAGTTGGGTTTGAATGCAATACAAAACCTGGAAGAGCAAGATAAGTCTCTGCTTGAGAATTTCTGAAAACTTAAAAAAACTAGAGTGTTTGAAATCCCTGAAATGAGATGGTGAGTCCACATAGAACACTCTCTAGAACTCTCTATTGGTTTCCCAGCTGCATCTTTTTCATATCTACAGGTGAAATATATGGATCAAAACCATGAGTGACAGTGGAGGGTCAAATCTAACCAGTCACCTGTGGGTCTAGAAATGATTTTCTTGTGTATGTTGATGGTGCATTTGATGAACACGGTTTAAAAATGGGGTTCCAAAGAGGTTCCAGTCACACAGAATCAGAGCTCATCTGAACATGATGGAAAGGGAAGGTTGATTCCCAACTAGATCCAAATGTGCCAGCCCCATCTGCAGACTCAGGAAATGATTGGAATGTTCTCCAGTTTTATGAACTGATGAAGGACGGGCCTCTCTGTCCATCCAGAATGGATCTGTCCATGGGGATGGGAATGCAGCAGGCTCTTGAGGGGTACGTGACTTTCCAAACAGAATGACATGGGGTCTGGTGGGCTCGACAAAGAGACTGAGTTGTGTTCTTATCTTTGGTTTTGGGGGGTTATGCTATAATTGCTGCCAGCAACCTGAAGCCCATCCAATGTGGAAAAGGGGTCACATTCAATTCTGTAGGTTCATTTTATTAAATAATGTCTTGCTTTCTTGATCTCACAGGGGCTTTGTGGCTGCCTGTTTCTTTAGGCACACTCATGGAGCTCGGTATCTCTGCAATGGTCACCTTGGGCCTCATCATGCAGCTCTTGGCTTGCACCAAGATGATTGAAGTGGGTGACACCCCAAAAGACCAAGCCCTCTTCAACATGAGCCCAGAACTTTAAGAAAGATCATGGGTAAATTTCTGGTGTCTAGTTGAGAATTTGAATTGGCTCTAAAATTGGGGGCATTAAAACAGCCCAGTTTGGCCTGTGTGCTTTGCCTGCCGTCCCTGTAGGTGCTCCATGGCCTGTGAGTGAGAGAGCACTTCTGGGAGGTGCTGGGTATGGGGGAAGGCCAGGCAGGGCAGGGGAGGGCCGGAATGCCCCAGAGGATGGACTTGAAGGATCAGTGCATGGAGGTCACCCCTTCACCAGCCATGATTTCCATACCTCACGAAGGAGGTGACATCTACTTCAGAGCTGTCATAAGAATTCAATCAAAGCCAGATGCTGTGGAGTATGCTTCTAATTACAGCAGCTTTGGAGGCCGAGGCAGAAGGATCACTATTTGGAGTTCAACCTCAGCAACTTAGTGAGGCCCTAAGCACCTCAGTGAGACCCTGTTTCTAAAAAAAATTAAAAATGGCTGGGGATGAGACTCAGAGGTGAAGCACGTCTGCTCAGTTCTCAGTATAAAAAAAAAAAAGAAAAAGAGGATTAAATTAAATAATCACTCTCACAGTGCCTAACACATGGTAGTTATTTAGCAAGTGCTATTTTTCTTCTGTATTTAAAAGGATTTAATGAGAAAAAATGTGATCCTCTCAGTCCAGCTCTGCTGTTGATTAGATTTTTTGATGTGGAAGAAATTTAGATAATAGTTCTGGAGTCTCAGTTTCTTCATGCTGTTAAACTAGGTTAAGAGTATTGGCTGTATCAAATGATAGGCAGCCCCAATAATGGGGTCCAGCCTCAGAGTCAGCCAAGCCTAGCCTCTATTAACTGGAATGAGCTATTTAGAAAACAATATTTACAATTTTCTACTCTGCCATCTTCCATACAGCATGTCTTGGAAATCTTAAGTTAGTAGGTTAAATAATTCAGTGAGAAATCCATCTAACTTAAATTGTGAGTTTCAGACACAAATCAAGATTGTAGAATATATTTATGTATTAATGCATTAATCATTAATGAATTAAGTAATGCATTATTAAATATTAAGTAATGCATTTATTATTCAATGCCTTAAATTAATGCATTATCCTTCTAAGGAACTAATAAGTGGTTTTCTTTATTTAATTTTTATTTTTGACATTTTATAATATACTCGGCTTAGTGCAGTGGTGCGCACCTCTAATTCCAGCAGTTCGGGAGGTTGATTGTGGAGGATTGTGAGTCAAAGCCAACCTCAGCAACAGCGATGCCCTAAGCAGCTCAGTGAGACTCTGTCTCTAAATAAAACCAAAATAGGGCTGGGAATGAGGTTCTGTGGTTGAGTGACCCTGAGTACAATCCCTAGTACCAAAATCAAAACAAACAAACAAAAAATTTGCATTATTTTTCTAAAGCCCAAATTGGGTGTTTTTTTCTCTTTCTCTCTTTGTTTTCAATATTTTTTTATGCAGACCTGAAAATGGAACTCAGTGCCTCTACCACTGAGCTACAGCCTCAGAAGTTTTCTCGTTACCATTGACAATTTTTTAAAAATGTTTTTCCATATTAAGAATTCAAGATCATTTTTTAAAAAAAAAAATTTAGGATGACTGGTCTGAAGTTTAGTAAAGCACTTGCCTATGGGCAGTGTCAGTATTTGTCATCTATATTCCTGCCACACTCTGCTCAAGATTTTCTTAGGACCCTAGTGTTTGGCATGATTGTCACCATCGGCCAGTCCATTAGGGATGTGATGATAGGCATGGACAGGGACCCCCTCAAAGATGGGTTCTGGGATCTGCCTTCTGATCACCACTCAGGTGAACCCCGACTCTCACCACGCTTTCTGAGTGACCCTCTTGTCCCTCTTCCTCCTCAGCAGTACTCAGCCAGAGCTGGGGCCAGGCCAGGCTCAGGGCTGGGCTCAAGGCTAAACACTGGCCTGAGCAGGGTAAGGCCCCGGGTTGGAGGCTGGTCACCACCCAAAAAGAAATCATTCAAATAAAGACACTGTGCCCATCTAAAACGAGAAATATTGAAATCAATAAAGGCCTGCTGTCCACCTGCAAACCCCAAAACAATTAAGAAACAAAAAAAAATATTGGGGCTGGGGCTCAGTGGCAGAGGTTCACCTGGCATGTACAAGGCCTTGGGCTCGATCCTCAGCACCCCATGAAAATAAAAAAAGGATGTTGTGTCCACCTCCAACTAAAAAATAGATTTAAAAAAAATAATAGAGAATTGAAAGACCCTGGCTTTGGCTTCTGAATTCCCATGAGGCAGATTGAGAAGGGTCTCTTATTTGGCCCTCATAGCAGAGAGCCCTGTCATTGAAGATGGAAGGAACCAGGGCACTGGGGCCAGTAACACAGAGTTCACTTTTATTAATTAATTTATTTTAATTCTGCAGTTCTTTGTGGCAGGCTTGATCGTCCTCCTTTTGGATGAGTTTCATTATAAAGGGAACGGCCTGGGCTCTGGATTTTCCCTCTCCATCTCAAGCAACATTTGTGAAACCATCCTGGGGAAGGCCTTCAACCCCACCACCATCAACACCGACCAAGGTAAGGGCCCTGCCTCCCGTTGGGCACATCTGCTGGAAGTTTTCATGTATGCAGAGTATTCCTCTGGGGGAAAATAACTGTTTCAGAATCATTTCTTCTTAATTTTCAGTGTGCAAATGTTTAAAATTATAGCTGAGTGCAGAAGCTCAAGCCTGTCATCCCAGCAGCTCAGGAGGCCGAGGCAGGAGGATCACAAACTGGAGGCCAGCCTCAGCAACTTAGTGAGGCCCTATCTCTAAATAAAATATAAAAGGAGCTGGGGACAGGGCTCAGGGGTTAAGTGGTCCTGGGTTAAATCCCTAGTACCAAATAATAATAGTAATAATAATAATAATAATAATAATAATTATTATTATTATTATTATTATTATTATTATTATTATGATAACAATAACAACAACAACACTTACAATCAAAATGATATCTAAACTTTCATGTCTTATAAGAATATTTCAAGGACAGTTAGCATGCCACAGAGTAATCCTGCCTCAAATTTCTTAGCAAGAACCTGCACTGCAAGGATAAAGAAGTGTTGATTTTAGTCAATTGTCTTCTGGTGGACATTTCAGTTCTTTCTCAGTCACAGTTAGCATGAAAGTTAATATCCTTGGGCAATCACCTGCACATATTTTAGCAGTTGTTCTTAGCGAATAAGATTCTAAAAATGAAATTTCTACACCAAACCAATTGTTCAGGCTAGGAGCAGTTAGTTCGATGATTACAAGTTCAAGGACAGCCTTGGCAAAGAAGTGAGACCCTGTCTTAAAACAGTCATGGGTAGAATGACTGTTCCTGGGTTCAACCCACAGTATTGCCAGTTTGGAGAGGAAGGCACTGGGAATTGAACTCATTGACAGTTAACCCCTGAGCCCCGTCCCCAACCCTCTTTTGTATTTTATTCAGAGACAGGGTCTCGCTGAGTTGCTTAGAGCCCCAATTTGGCTGACGTTAGCCTCCAATTTGCAATCCTCCTGCCTTAGCCTCCAGAGCCACTGGGATTGCAGGCATGCACCATGACACCTGGCTTACAAATCTTAATAAAATAAAAATTGAAAAACATGTGAGACTTCTTAGAAGAGGGAAATTGACTTTTTTTTTCTTTTCTTTTTCTTTTGGCCTCTGAACCCTGAATCTGTTTTTTGCTGGGAAGTCTCTCATGGAAAATATTTGTGTGCATTTTTTGTGTTTTCTTGGAATTGACTGTGGAGCTGGTTCTTGGCTTTCACTGCCATAACATCAAATTGAGGAAACTGTAGATGAGTCCCTGCAGGGTGCCTGAGAGATCTCATGGGAAAGACTGGACCCCAGGTAGGAGTGTCAGCGACACTTACAGAAGAGTAGGCAAAGGTGACATGAGACTCTTCCTAGAATTTCAGAAAATATAAGGTGAATTGAGGATCTGGGGGCAAAGCAGCTGGGCCCCAGCTGTGGATGTGGTGGTGAAATCTGGGTAGGAGTTAAGGAGTCTTCCAAGACCTCCTGGCTTTGGCGGGGGGCTGCCTTCAAAAAGAGTGGGAGCAGTGGTGACCACAGGGGACCAGTCAGTGAAGGCTTGGGCCGTGGCAGCCAGCCAGAGGATCACTTTGCTCTGGAGCAGGATGGTGAGTGAGGGGACAGTTTTGAAGGAATGATTTGCTGTCCCTTGGAGACAGGCTGAGAAAATGTCTGGCAAGGTGGCAAAGCCATTCAGCCTCAGTCAGCCAGTGTGACATCAGAGTGAGGGCCTTAGGACTTAGGGAGAGATGAAGGCCACAGACAACTGAGACATGGAGGTGGCTGCCTTGGCCACCTCTGGAACCTCGTTGGGGCTGAGATCTTACCTGGGGGGCTTTTAGTGGTGCTGTAAGGAGCCAAAATGGTGGAGCCACGGGGACAGCCCCAGGACGGGCAAGAGGATGGTGGAGCAGGCTCAGGTAGCTTTCAGCTGAAAGGCTTTCCTGTTAGCAGGAGTGCCACCACGGCTCAGCTTGTGACCTGTAAAGTGTGGTGTGGAAGGGCCCCTAGAATGGAGAGTGATGTTGGTCCTTCTTCCCTGAGGTTTATGACAGTCCAGGCTGGGAGGGAGGTGGACAGTATAGATGTCACATGGCTCTTGCCCCCTGTGACACTAGTGCATGAAACAACCCATTTCCTAGAGATCAGAGGGTAGTGATTTTCAAGAAATGACCATGTTAAAAATTCAGAAAGCTTCTAAGGCCCACACCCTGCCATTGATGTCACCCAACTATCATTCCAGACATTTGTCAGTAAGGTGCTGTTAAGCACTAGGCGCTTCTGTGGGTGTTAATAATACAAAGGGATAGAATGTAAGGTGTGTGAGCGTCAGTGTCATCCCGGGGCCCCGGGGTCAGAATAGAGCAGAGAAGGAAGATGGGGTGACTGGGGAAGAGTGATACAGGTCCACCTAGAGAACCTGGCGGGTGCAAAGGCCCTGGGGCAGAGATGAGTTGGTGTGTTTGAGGGTCCACTTATGGCTCAGCGGAGCAAGTGCAGGGAGTTCAGAGAGGTCATTGGTGGCAAGAGGAGCCAGGACAAGTCCCTACTCTCTTCCCCTGAGATTGCTGAACTTCCTCCTTTACAAAATGCTCAAGGTTTCATGTCTCCAGATTCTTTACCATAGGGACATCAGCGGTTGTCCTACACAGCCACAGGCGGCAGGGAGAGGGGCTGTAAGAAGACCACCACGGGTATGCCAGGGGGCCAGGGAAAGCTAGGACAGCCTTTCTGTCACAGATATCCTGTCCATGTGGTCTACAGGACAAATGGCCCATCTGAGTGGTCCTCCAGAAGGTGACACGAGTCCTGCTGTGCCAATTCTGGGGTGACAGGAAAATGCAGTCCCAGGGAGAGACTGGGACATCTGAGTCCCCAGCTATTAGCCACTCTGCCCACAGATGCCACGTTTAGTGAAGCACCGATCTGGGCCGCAGGGGCCATGGTGACAGCGTTTCCCACTGTGTTCTTGTTCTAAAGTCAGTCTCATGCCATTTCTGAAGTTCTCAGTCCTTGGTGCCCTGTGCTGCAGTGTCCCTGGCTGGTCTGTTGCCTTTTCCTAAGGCCAGGGCCCTTTCTGCCTGTTGCTGAGGCTGAGGTAGGAGGATATCAACTTGGAGGCCAGCCTCAGCAACAGCAAGGCCTCAGAAACTCAGTGAGATGCTGTCAGTGAATGAAATGCAAATAGGCTGGGAGTGGGGCTCAGTGCCTGAGGGCCCCTGGGTTCCATACTTGGTGCCAAAAAAATCCAGATTGTGACCCTGTGACTGTTGGTGCCGTGAGTCTCCTGGCTGAGTCTCCTCGCTGATTCTGTTCTCCTGCCTCTGCTTTGGCCAGGAGGAGGCCCAAGACCCAGCGGAGTCCAGCCCTTTGTTCTTCCCTTCACGTTTGTGTCCTCCTCTGCCAACAGGCATGGAATTGGAGGTTGCCATCTTGTAGTGTTCCATCTCTGGGCCATGAAAACAGACAAAGTCCAAGCCCTTAGAGAGGTTTTCTCACACCAGAATCTCCTCTACCTCATGAATCTCATTGCCTCCATCTTTGTTTTTGCTGTAATCATCCATTTCCAGGTATGTCCAGCATGAGCACAAGAAGTCTGCATTTTTTTTTTTTATTTTTTGGTACCAGGAATGGAACCCAGGGACATTGAACTCCTGAACCCCATCCCCAGCCTTTTTTATATTTTATTTAGAGACAGACCCTCACTGAGTTTCTGAGACTGGCCTCCAATTTGCAGTCCTCCTGCCTCAGCCTCCAAAGCTGTTGGTGACGACAGGCCTGTTTCACTGTCTCTGGCTTCAGTATAATTGTTTGTTTATTTTTTGTTCTGTTTAGAAATGAATGGCTGTAGAGTGAATTTTAGTATATTTTGAGACCAGTTTTTCTGGTTTCTTTCTGTGTGTGCCCCAAGCAGAGTGGGAGGAGGGAAGGGGCAGATTCTCTCCAGCAATGTCAGAAAGTTAGTATTGAATATTTTAAATAAAAGAAAAAGCAGGAATATTTAAAATAGTTTTGATTATTAGATGCATGTAAAAATTAATAGGTAGTGTCCTGGCCTGATGTGGTGGTACATACCTGTAATCTGAAATATCATAGAGGCTGAGGCCTTGAAGAATCACAACTTCAAGACCACCCTTGGTTACTAAAAGAGACCAGTTCTCAAAACAAAATATTGAAGAATTGTGAATATATATGAATGATAAAGCACCCCTGGTTTCAATCCCCAGTACCATATAAAACAGTAGTTTCTAAAATTTAGACCCAAATCAGCATCCTCCACTCTATCTGCAACTATGTAAAGTTCTAAAAGGCAATAAATTTAGCCATACATACTACTATTGTCTGATATTGACCATAATCTTGAAATATATATATATATATATATAGAAGACCCTTCACAATGTATTAGGTGTTCCCATTATTTTTTCCAATAGTAATTAGAGAGCGAAGAAAACCAATTTAGCTTATGGGGCCACTTCTTTCTTTTCAGGACTAATGAATCAAATATTAAAATGCTTTAGTGTTTAATTGATTATCATTTATGAAATCAGAATGATATGCATTCTGTGATTTCTTGCTTAATCTACATTGAAAACTTTATTATTTCTGAGTATCAGCATCAGTACACACCACCACACCCCACTCTATTTTTCAATAGTTACAAGTACCTGTGTTCATTCTTCGTCAGTTAGTTATTCCCTTTTAAAAATAATTATGTGTTGCATTCATTGTTTACAGAAAATTTATGAAGGTTAAAAACCAGTAAGCATTTCCACAAATTTGACTTTAAAATAGATTTCATCACAAAACACACACAAGAAGTAAGAATGCTTTCTTTCTCTAATTTATTAGCCTTTCTAACATCCAATATCAGGACATGAATGCTTCTCATGGAGGGATGTTCTTACCATCAAGAACAATCAGTACTTCTTTCTTCTATCTCATCAAATGTTACAAAGAGTGCACATTTTACTGTGTTTCATATGCAGAACTTGACTTTCCATTATTTGTTTAGTGGGTTTTTGCTTTCTTTTTTATCACTTTGTTTTTCCTGTATTTTCCAATACTCATTTTTTTGTGTGAGAGGTATGAAAAATAGATCACTAGAATTTTCTAAATTTGCTGTATTCAATCATTTGATTACTTACTAGGTAATATTTCTATTAAAGCATCATTTTAAAGATAGGACCGAGGTAAGCTAACAAAACTATTTTCAAGGTCTACTGCAGAATCAGCATAACTTTCTTGAGCTCTGTAGTTAGAACCACAATTTCTGTCCACAAACTGTGCTCTTTTTGTTTTATTTTTTTCTATATTGAGTAACTCTCTTTGAAATGAGGCACAGAAAATTGCTTTTATAGAATTTTATCATTAATGAAAATGTATTATTATTTATCATTAATTGACAGTCTGCTTCAGTTTAGAATTCCAGGTTGAATACGATTTTTTCTTTAAATCTTGTGGTTATTCTATATGTATCATCTATAATCTATCATTAATGATAAATACTTGGGTTCTATTCTTGCTTTATTGAAGCTGACCATAGTTTTTTCTTTTAAGGATATTCTATTTGGTTAAAGCACAGCTTCTTGAGAAATTCTGTAGATATGTTTAGCATGTTTAAATATTATTTTCTTGAATATAGCATTTGATCAAAATGGAATATTTCCAGACCAGATTTCCTTTCCAGTATATACATGTAAAAAACTGGATAAAATATGGAAAATAATATCTATGTTTTTCAGACACTAAAAAAAGGCATAGCAGGTGAGTGAAACAATAAGCAATAAGTGTAGACTGGTTAGGTGAACTATAACTTTATTATAAAAATTGTTCTTAATAAGTGTAGTTTGATAATCTGCTGTTAAAAATTATTGGTAAAGGGGAAGTAAGAATAGTTAAATTATACCAGTGTAAGAAAAACTTGAGGTCTGGCAGCAGAGAGTAGACTGTGGAGAAAAATTCATGTTATAATAGGGAAGAACATCCCACTTTCTCTTCACCCTGTCACCTACTTAATCTCACCAAAAACCACCAAGACACTCAGAATAAAAGGTTTCAAGTTCAGAAGTCACACTCTCTCCAAATACAAAAAGCAGTTACAATTTAACTGAACACAGAAGCTTGTGTGCAAGTTACGAGGATCTGAGACATTTTACAAAACGTTAGGTTAAAGATGATTCTGGTTTTTTTTCTTTTTTCTTTTTTGTATGTGTGTGTTTTATTTTGTTCTGAGGGTGTGGCTATTCCTTGGTTACCTGAACTCAACAAAGAAACTGTTATATTTTGATGAAATATAAGTGGCTGACCCACATTAAAAAAAGAAAAATATTTTCAAAATTTTAAAAAAGCCTAATTACAAATATATATATATATATATATATATATATATATATATATATATATATATATATATTGCATTCTCCCTCAACATTTTTCATTTTAACGTTTTTTTAAGTTTTTATTTTATTTTCTATTTTTAGTTCCGAAAATTAGACAGTAAAAAAGTTTCTGGGACAATTTACAACCAATTGCATGAGGGTCTGGGAAGCTGAGAGGCTGGAGGAGGGCTGGGAGGAGCAGACAGGAAGGAGTCTTCCTCTTAGTCACTGGAGACCAACTATAAACAAAAAGAGACAAAAGTCAATAATTGTTTGTAAGCCAGGAAATGACACAGATTATCAAGTTAGTATGAGTTATGAAAATTTCATATAATCAAGAAAATGGAAAAATCATGAACAGGATTAGGAAAAATAGGTGTAAATTTTTTTTTAGAAGTTTATTTGTGAAACACAAAAAAAAAGATGAATTTTATCTTATGACTTTAAATGGAAGGTAGAGAGTTATGCAAGTCATAAAGTACTTCACAAACCTTTCTTCAGTTACAAAAGCACAATAAATGTATAGCTTCTACTTATTTTACTCTTTATCATCCTTTGCATTTCACCTAAGGTCACACTTGTAGAGTGTGACCAATAACTAAGCAAATAACTAATCAAGAAGATAGTCATGAAGTTACACTTTTCTCAGAAAACCCCAATAAATTTCAGAGCAAAGAATTGATACAACACCTATTCATTCCCTTCTTTGGGAAAAGGTCCCTTTATGAATCATATAGAAGGAGAAATTGGCCATCTTTTAACAAAATGTTACTAGTTTCATAACTGTGTGGGGAGTTTTAGGCCCATGTTTTTGTTTTGTGATCTCACATGCTTCATTTATTCAGATGTATTAATGTAATATATGCTTATATGAGTAGTTTGAAATTATATGCCTCTTTCTAATTATAGAATTGTCTAGAAATTCTTGTTCTTCACAGCTTCTAAATTAGAGAGCAATTACCATGAAAGCTAGAAAATGCACAGTGGCTTAAAGAACTCTTCATCCAAGAGTTTAGCCTCAAATTTTTCACATAGTTGATGGTCAATAAATTTATATGGTTCATAAAGTTAACATCTGTTTAATCTTAAAGTAAAGAAATAAAAAGCCAGAGAGTGCTTCTTCACAGATGCCAAGCTTTCATTACTGGGAAACCCATGGACTCCTAAAGGGCAGTCTGTCTCTCTGATTGATGTAGTTATGTAAAATTCAAGTCCTGCTTTTCTTCCCCACAACTTTGGCTTTTCTGTGTCACCTTGTTCTTTGTGTTTCAGTGACCAGAGAAGGAGACAGGGTTCACAATTACTTGTTCATGTAAAGAATCAAGCAAACAAGTAAAAAAACAACTAAAAAGTAACCTGAGTTTGTGAAAACATCAGAAATTGAAATACAGTGACATGGTAGGATGAGATTCCACTGACCTAAATGTTCCTTTAAGAAAAGTTAGAGTCCGACAGTTCCATTGTAATAGAAATTGGAAAAGACATCTGTGTGCATATAGGCACATATATATACACATAAAAATAATACATAAAGAACTAATCAACACCAATATTCCTCCTCTAAAGTTGGAAATTATATTCCTGTGTATTTTTAATCCAGGATTAGGAAATTACTAGTATGCTCATTTGATTTTCAAAAATTTTCAGTGTGCTTCCAAACACTTTTATTATGATCCTCTCATTTGACATTTTCTAACTGAGAGAGTACAGGGTCAGGAAATTTTTAATTCTTTGAGTTAAATTGGATCCAAAGATTTTATAAGAAATATATGTAGTTTCTGGCATTGTGATATTGCCCTCTATGAAATGAAGTTTTGAAAATAGAATCTCATTTTCTTCTAAAAGTTTAAAAACTTATAATTACTCAAATTATAGGAATCACATCAATAGTAGTTCTATTTTATTTATTAATATTACAGAAGCAAGTTTATAAATAAAAATGCTAAATTACAGATGGCGATATGGCTCAGTTGTGTGAGCCTAACATGTGTTAGGTCCTGGGTTCGATCCTTAGATCCACATGTAAATAAAATAAAAGTTCATAAAATATCAAGTTAAAACTCATGTCTTCTTTTATAATATGTATACAAATAAGTAATATTTAAAATCTCTAGATGACATTCTGTATGTAAGTTGTATCAGTAGAACTCATTAAACTTAGAACAAATGAGAAACTAAAATTAATCATCACTCCCTATTTAAAAAATGACTCATTTTAGGAGGATATGAATTATAGAAGCAAACATTGTTAGAAGAAAATATCCTCAATGTATCATACCGAACAAAGTTTTCTGGGCTGCGTTGAACTGTTGGAGCTGAAGTCTCTCTTCTTCATCTACAAGAAACCTCAGCAATATGCTAAAATTCCCTTCTTCCACAGCCTTTCCATGACCCAACTGCACACTACTTCTAAATCTAAGAATGCAGAGGCAATTACCCAGATGGATGAGGCCAGGAAGAATGTGGTGCAGGAAATAGCCTCAAGAGTTGCATGTTTTAAGGAAAGACATCTTTAAGTTCTTTCTCTGCAGGCCTATAATTTTAATGTCTATAGAAAGATTACAAACATCCCCCTGGAAAACACAGAACTGTGGCTTTCCCGGTGTAACATGTCAGCTGACTCTTAATTTTACTTTCTTTTTTGGTTGATAACACCAATCCTGGGATAGCTGGTCTCCAAACATTTTTCTGGACATATTTGGAAAGGCATCTCAATTGGAATCATGTACCAATCACAGTTGCTATGGTTCTGATTGTATGACAACATTAGTTCAGACCCATTAAACAACTTACAATGCCTCACCTTTGAGGTGAGGGATTTCTGTATCCTCCAATGGTTCCACTATGGCTCTGAGGATCCTCTCTCTATCATGTGTGATAGGCTGCTCTTCCCTTGCTTGTTCCCACATGAAGCACCTGATTTCTGGGTAGTGTTGTTTATGTATGCCACCATTTTCAAACTGGCATTTTTGTCATTCAGGGTCTTTGTAAAATATTAAAATTAATCTAAAATTATAAAAGAAGAAGATGAGCTGAAGGCCACAGGCTGAGGAGATCACAGGAAGATTGAACATTGAGCTGAGTCAGAGCCCATGGTGGAAGGCCAAACTAAGGAAGCTGTGATGAGCCCTCATACTCACTAATGGAGGTACCTGCCCTTTCTCTGAGAGAAACCATGTAATATTAGCTTGGGCTTTTCTGTACTATATATAAAGTTATATATACTGTAAAAAAAATAAAAAGGAGGCTTATGATGGAGAATCAAAAGAAAGTGCAATCAGTTTAAGCAGGTCACTGATATTCCAAGTGTTGAAATCAGAGAATACTGATTTATCACAACCATTGTCAATATGTAAAGGGATAATAAAATTATAAAAACTAAAAAATGTGTATTTCAGAGAGATTTGGAAACTTGAGATAAATGGTAATAAAATAAAACTGTAACCTGTACAGGTAATATTCCTTATGGTTGATTTTGTGGTAGTTTGAAAGATGCATTAAAAAATATAAGAAATGCCAAAGCACAAGACCTCCAAAGCCATGTGCAAGAGAAATATAAAATAGGAGAAGGGCATAAATAGTTGAACAAGCATATGTGTAATAAGGCAAGGCTCATTTGGGGAGGAGGAAGCCCTGGACTTCATGTGCCCTGGAAAAGTTTATCCTCTAGACTAGTACCCACCCTGGCCCAGCCACACCTCTGCCTTTTCTAAAGTTGGTTGTGCCCTATTTCTTTGCATGTCGCCCATTGATCACCAAGATACCATCTGGAATTGTATACTATATGCACACTTATTGTCTAGGAGAATTGGAGTATTGTGGGGTGAGTTTTGGCAGAGGGTTTGGCTTGTGTTCCGCCTCCAGCTTTGTGGAGTCTTCTTTTGTTTGGAGCCACAGAGAGCTCTTTGGAGAGCTACAGAAGTTCATACACATACCCTGGTTTTCCTGTCGTCTTGACACACAATATTGAGAAGGTGAATCCAATCTCTTTGTCTGTGCTTCCCTGATTTTTAATAGAAAAGTGTTTCCATTCCTAATTGTGAGCATTAGAGTCAATTATCCTGAAACCTGGACTTTAGCTCCAATCAGTGACACAAAAATCTCTGGGGAGTACTCTCAAGCATTGGATTTATTAAGCTTTCAGGGAGGTTCCTAGATGTTATGATTAGTATAAAATAAATGTTAATGGACCAAGGTCTTGAGTACATATCGTATATTTGTATTCTGGCTTTTATATATTTTTAAGGCTTGAATAGATTTTTTTTCCTTTGGTACTTGGGATTGAACTCAGGGGCTCATAACCACTGAGTCACATCCCCAGTCCTATTTTGTATTTTATTTACAGACAGTGTCTCACTGAGTTGCATAGCACCTCAGTTTTGCTGGGGTTGGCTTTGAACTCACAATCTTTCTGCCTCAGCCTCCTAATCTGCTGGTATTGCAGACATGTGCCACCTCACTCCGCTTGAATAGATCTTTAATTTCTTCCAACTTTATTTATTTATGTTAAAGATGGGGATGATGCCACTTGCTTCTCAAGACTGTGATGAGAATTAAATGAAGTCATAAATAGTTGGCACTTGTTGCCTAGTGAGTGCTCCATAAGCCAGGGGGATGACAGACCTTTGTATTTTTACAAAGACAAAAAGTGGTCACCCAGCTTTTTTCTGTTGGCAAAGCCTTGAACAACTTAGCAGAAACCTATTTCAACAAAAATACATAAAAGTAGTGGTGAAGAAATGTTGCTCAATGGTGAAGCATGCTGAATTTCAGTCACAGGTGCCAAAAATGTCATTTATATTAGGACATTATATTAATTTATTAGTATATTCATTTGTAACATATACATGTATGGGCATAACGTCATTGATCAGTCTCATTTCTTAGTGCCTGAATCATCTCTCTTATCCTCTCTTCCATCAATCTAAACTCAACTATTCTCTCTCCAATTTTTTCGAAATCCACTTCTTTTTTCACTCTGTTTTTCTTTTTACCTTTCACATATCAGAGAATGCACTTGAAAATTGACTTTCTGCATCTGATTTATTTAATTTAATTTGATGTGCTCCAGGTTCCTCCATCTCCCACAAATGATATAATTCCTCTGTTGTTTATGGCTGAGTAGAATGAGTAAACTTGTGAAAAGATGTGTAGATGCTTTTTTTTGGGTATATCACCTGCCAGCACACAGAACCTTGAGTTTCCAAGCTCAGCCTGCCATTGTGTGAGCCAGGGAATGAAGATGCAGGAATAATGAGGTCTCACGTGAACCATTTGAGGACTTCCGATCTGTGGCTCTTACTGCTTGTACATGCACCAAACAGCCTGGTAACTTCCAGAGTGTCCTTTATTGTCTGCATTGATGACTAACCTGTTTCAGGGGTCTGTTTTCAGTACAGTTTTGTTCTCAAGAGAAGGGAATCAATGTGAAGGTAAAATCTCCTGATTCTCCAGGTGTCAGATATAGGATATGGTTCCTTCCCACAATTCTTTCTCTTTTGTCCATTCATGAAACTGCTTTTACCAGGTTTACATTAGTCCTCTATTAATGTGGCACCTTTGTATTCATTTTAGCCCTGAGCTCTGGTTGGGACAGAGAATCTCCAGTCAGAGCAGACCTAGTCCCACTGGCCAGGTGAACTTAATTATGATCATTATTTTTTTTTTACTTCTCAGGGATTCATGTTCCCAAGTTGTAAAATGAGATTGACAGCTAGTAGTGGTAACATTTAATGACATCAGGAGCCCTTGATGACCATGTACTGGACTATTGTTTTTGAGACTTTTATTCCTGCCCTCTTCACTGGCAATAAGAACTCCATGAGCAGAAGCCATGTTTACACTCATGGTGCAGGACAAAGATGCTCAGCTGTGTCGAGTTAACTTGATTTAGGTCACACAGCTAGCAAATGGCAGCTTCATTGTAGCTCTGGGAACAGACTGGAAGAAATGCACAAATGAGCATGGTAAAGCATTGGCACATAATGATCAGGTTATAGAGCAGTAAAAGGAGGTACAGGTGCAATGGAAGGCCTGGCTTTAACCAGGGTATAGGCAAGGACTGAGGAGGAGAGAGCAGAGTCCAGAGTACAGGGTAGAAGCAGGCTTCACTCCAACCATAAAGAGGTAGCTCAGAGAGTAACACCACATGAGGCCTGGGCCTGCCATGCAGGGATGGTGCCAAGTGAGTGGTTTTCAAATTTGACATGTAGAAATGCAGAATATGAGGATTGGGCTTGGCAGAAAACCCCAAACTCCTTTCTGTTGTATGTGCATGTACATAGGCACATACAGAGAGAGAGATGCCCAGAGAGTTGATCACCTGTGTAAAAATCAGAGAACTGTTCATAATGGAGGAACAATTGAAAAGACAATATTATCATTTGAAATATACTTTAGTCGGATTGGACTGCTCTAAGGGAGTTCTAGAAACTACATACTTTACAAGCAAAAACAAATTTTATTTCTGGACTTCTGAAAGCTCAGATTTCTAAGATCAACTTTCCAACAGATTTGTTGACTATTGAGATCCTGCTTTTTAATAGAAAGCTGTAATTTGAAGGTTTGTGTCCCATTGAGTATCTTGGTTGAACTTCTCTCCATTAAGGTGATGGTATTAGAAGGTGAGTCTTTGGAGAGGTATTGAGTTTCTGAGACTGAAGACTTCATCAGTGGAATTAATGCTCTAATGAACAGGTGATACAGGATGGCTGGCTTCTTCCACCACATTATGACACAGCCAGGAGCTTCCACCCATTATAAATTTTCTCAACAAGCATTGAATAGCCTTGTGCCTTGATCTTATACAATGTGAAAAATGAGTGTCTGTGACTTATAAACCACCCAGTCTACAATAAATAATTATAGTAGCTTGATGAGAGTAAGGAAGTGCACCATGTGTGTCCTCACAGGATAAACTGAGATGTTTCTTTGCAGCTCTCTTTTAATAAAGGACAATAATCCCATTCCATAGCTCTACCCACATGACTGAATAACCTTCGAGACCCAACATTTTTCTGCCTAGGCTTATGATAAACTACCACAATATTACAATACATATTCACACAGGGTCTAGTACTGGTCATTTTGCCCCAAGTGTGTATAGCCAAGCTTCAGAAATCTGGACCTGAAAGTAACTGTCAAGTCCTCTATGTGTTCCTGGCAATAAACTTTCAAAGAATTTTTCAGTGCATATTAATAGTCGTATCTGTGTATTCACCAGGCTGCTCACTCAAGATAAGAAGTGGCCCCTTCCATTGTAAACTCCAGTCTAATGGAGAAAGCATAAAACCCATGTTGTCCCTTGCTGCACTGACACTGAACATTGCATATGAATCCTGGGATCCTTTATGGCTAATTACTGATCAGTAAATATTACATTGCAACAAGCATGTGGTAAAAAATTTAGGTAAAATATTGTTCACATTGGAGAAATAGATCCTGGAAATCAGGCAAGCTTAGGAAACTAATTAGGGGCTGGGGATCTGGCTCAAGTGGTATCATGCTCATCTGGCAGGCGCGGGACACTGGGTTCTATCCTCAGAACCACATAAAAATAAAATAAAGATGTTGTGTCCCCTGAAAACAATATATATATTTTTTTCAATGTTCTCTCTCTCTCTCTTTCTCTCTCTCTCTCTCTCTCTCTCTCTCTCTCTTAAAAAAAAGAAAAACAAAAAGATATTAGTCACCAAATAGTGTGGTTCATGATTGGGTTATCAGACTCTTACCTGTTGGACTTGATTTTGTTATTGATTTAATTCTATGTTTTCAACATGGTTGTTGTTTATGTGGTTCAAATATAAACCCATGTTAAAGACTCAACTCTATTCAATCCCCACTAACCTTTTCCCATTGCCCTTCATGAACATCTGTTTTAATTGTTTTTAGTATATATTCTTACTGTTTCTTGTTCGGGTAGGAGTCAATAACAATAATAAGTTATTAGGTAAATTTCTTTCTTACCCAAAAGGGAGTGCTCCTGTATATCCTGTCTGCCCCTTATTTATTACTCAATGAAACAACCTGGAAAACAACCTACATATGCAAAAATCTTACCTTTCCATGGTGTAGATAGACCAAAGTTGGAACTA
Organism: Callospermophilus lateralis; assembly: GCF_048772815.1. Lineage (NCBI taxonomy): Eukaryota > Metazoa > Chordata > Mammalia > Rodentia > Sciuridae > Callospermophilus > Callospermophilus lateralis. The sequence continues at coordinate 43,494,069 of NC_135311.1, forward strand.
AACAAATGATGGATATTTGGGCTATTCCTGAGCTTTATGCATTCACAATATTTCTGTATTGAATAGCTCTGGGAATCTATTTTATATTCCTGCAAATGTACATTGAATGTTCAGTCCTGCAAGAAATATTGCTTTATCAATAGCTACATTTTATAATTTCAAGTAATAAAGCCCAATTCTTTAGAAGGTTAGAACATTTTTTTTCTGCCAGAAAGTATACAAGTTCATGCTTTCTGTAGATGCCCCAGTAGACAGAGGCACATTTTGGATATTCTTTGGAATATTACAGAATGCTGGTAATGCCTTCTTTTTATGTGGGAACCATTTTCCCTTTCTGTAACTTATTTTTCTTTTTACATATGATTGATACCATGTCATGGTTACAGAAGAAAACATCAGTGTCCTACCCTTAATAAATGCATGGCTTGGTGAGAGTCCAATGCTGAAACCAATAGTTTCTTCCCAGTACAATGATCACCAAGGACACAGTGCATTTTGGTAGTTTGTGTCTCCCAAAAAATTGACCTTTGTAATCTAACTCCTTATACCTATGGGCTGAGAGATTTAAATATTGTTCATTTATATTAATGCTCACGTTTTAATAGTGATAACATCATTTATTTTTTAGTTAGAGGTTTTTCTATTTATTGAATTTTAGAAAGACCTGAGGACATGAACCCTATAAAAAGAATTCCTGGAACATCCCAAGTATTTAAAATAAATGCCTTAGAAAGTAATGCATCTGTATGATTATTCAGCATTCAATAATAAATATAAGATCACATCAGGTCACATACATGCAGAATACCCACAAGAAACAAGGAACCACAGGCTCTGATGTGACAATATATGGTTGAACGTTGCCAAGCAAGAGCTTCTGGGCCTGAGGTGTATGTCATATAGAACACTCAGCAGGCAGATGGTAAAAATGGAGAAGCCCCCTCTCCAAACCTGTGAAAGTAGATTATTGATTTATATTTGATGTCATCTCCAAAATTCTGAGACAAAAACATCTGTAACTATAAACCCCATAATTATCAGCATCCCTAGATATGTTATGGCCAAGATACCAATGGTATAGTTCTTGGGTTAGATCTTGTGCTAGAAAAGGCACGTGAAGTTGCAGAAGAAAATTATGGTGTTAGCTGAGATCTCAAGATGAACTTCAGAGGAAATGTTTCTTATACTAATGAAATAATATACTTTGTTGATCTTTATTTTCAAATTCCATATTAATAGTATATATCTTAAACGAAAATGAAGCAGAAGCCCTTATTTCAAACAGTGTCATCTTTATTAATCTCAGCCTATCCTATTACTAGGGATATATTTGGATTCACCCAACACACATTTTTCCCACTTCAATTATCAACTCAATCTAATATTCTCCAGGTGCCATTAGAATATTATTACCAAATCATGTCTGGATTGTGTAATAGTAGCTGTGCTCCCACTGTACATAGCCTTTCTTATAGATTCAGAAATACCATATATTCTCAAAATATTTGTTGATATTATCTTCTTTTGAGATTTTCTGAGGTAGAGTGTAAAGTTGATCTCATCTTTCTCTTCTTGATTAAGCAGTAGGAATATATTGAAAACTCTACAATTTTCAATGAATTGAAATGGAATGATTGTACAAAAGTAAAGAATTGCTACCTTCTCAAAAAATGAATCTCAATCTAGTAGGTGTGAACATAGATGTATTTTTAGATCTATCTTTTGACCATTTATTATCAGACTTAATGCCTTTAATATATCATCTAAGATGGCACTGAGAAGCATATCCTTTAAGATGATTTTTTAGTTTGTATTTGTAGTCTTTTATTGAGTTCACGTGTTATGTTGGTGCTAAATCTGATCATCTTGTATTACATATATGGAGTCTTATTACATATATTCTAGAGCTATTGTGTATGAAAGAAGAACAGGGATCAAATATGGATGTGTTTCTGAAATAAAAAGTACTCAGTAGAAATGCTGGCCATTATCTTTTAATTATGTACTTCATCATCTATGTGATTTAATAGATTTAAAACTTTTCTTTTCATAATGGCTACATATGTTGTGGATTCAAATTATTTTCATGATATTTAAATTTTCTAGCAATATGTGTAGAAAGCTCTTTGACAGTATATAAGGCCTGTCTTTGAATCCCCAATGTAGCTATCCATCTTGCATATATGCTATTATCATGAGCAGAAAAACTATCTTAAGTGACCAAAGTCCAGCTATTGAATATCAGTAGAAATATATTATTATTGTTTTCTCCTTAGTCATCTGGAATGAAGGTGTAATTAAAGTCACAGTTCAGATAGACTCAAAGTCTTTCCATTGTAAGGTTTTTAAAATAAAGGACAAGAATTTGACCCAAGCCTACAAGACAAACTTCCATAAGAGTCCCAATATTCATCTGCTTGAAGTAAGTGATGCATTTCTCCAGTAAAGAAACCATGCATAAAATTGATACAAAAAATTGATGTTAATCTGATGGAATATTTTTTTATACAAGGCAGGTTGGATTTTACATCAAGTACCTGAAATAGTAGGTATGTATTTTAGCTTTTTTCCAGCCACATATTAAAAAATACCAGTCATCAGGACTAAGATTGTGTTTCAGTGGTAGAATGCTTGCCTAGCACATGTGATGAACTGTGTTCAATCCTCAACACCACATAAAAATAAAATAATAAAATAAAGTGTAAACAAGTTTTGAAAATAAATAACAGTCATGAGAAATCCATGTAAATAAGTCTAAATCATTCCATGACTTTTAGACCTTGCAGATCTTCAAAACAGTGAAACATTCATGAACATAGGATACCATTTAAAAATCTGAGGTAATGTACATATTTGGCTAAAACATCAAAGAATTTACTTCTATTTATTTTTATTTTTACCTGGAATCTTTGTACTTGGATATGAGACCCATTATTATAACTCGGCATGTGTACATAGTGTGTAATTATTAGATCAGGGTAATTTTCATCTCATTAAAATTATTATTCTGTCTTTGAAACTTTCTAAGTTCTGGCTATTTTGATTTATTTAAGTAGTTATTATACAATGTAATCACCTTATTGTGCTCTAAAACCTAAGAGTTACTTTCTGGACTTAATTGTTTTTTGCACTCCCTACACACAATCAGTCAGTTTCTCATTCTTAACATAAATCCGGGAAGTGTTTCTGTTCTCAGTTTCTGTGTGATTAACTTTTCAGCTTCAAAACATAAATGCCACATGCAGTATTTGTGGGAAAATAAATGCCACTACTAGGAAAAATAAAATATTATTCTCAATTAATAATTATGGAAATTGGCATAAACCTCTGCATTCACTCATTCAGTGTTTAGAACTTGTCTACAATAATAAATATGGAAAAAAGAATAAAATATATAAATCAAATGTCCATATGTGTTTAACATTTTATGGGTCATATTTGGTCATTGGGAACAAGTGTTGTGACATCTATTTTTATAAAAATGACATATTCTAATTCTTATAACTTTATTAATAATAAGGGAATATATTATAAGTATGTTTTTATATTGTAAGTTTCAACAGATCCATATTACAATGGAATAAATAACTTTAAAAATTGTATAAGAGTTGGCTCAGTGGTGCAGGCCTGACATCCCAGGGGAAAAAATATTTTAAGAAAAAAATATTTTAAAAAATGGGGATGTACCTCAGTGTTTAACCCCCTAAATGCACTCACCCTCTACCCCTTCTTCACCTGAGATGCCCATCACAACACATGAAAGAACAGTATCTCAGTCTGCCACCTATCCAGCAGTTCTCCTTTCACAGCCCATCCGAACCCATTACTCACTTGATGCTCATCTTTTCATGCCACCCTGTGAGTATGCATTGGGCCTGAACTAAGCCACACAAGCACAACTGGTTGTTAAGGTTCAGGTGGCAGGTATCCCTCATTCATTCCACTGGGACCCTATATTTTTTTAAAATGGGTTGCTAATAATTCAAAATGGCAAGTTTATGCCTGAAATTACAGCTCAGTAGTAAACAAATTTCACTTGTGCCTGGCTCTGTGTTTCAACTCCAGCACCTAAAAAAACACAGGCAGGCCTAATGGCACATGCCTATAATCCCAGTGACTATAGAGGCTGAGGCAGGAGGCTCACAAGTCTAAGGACAGTTTCAGCAATCTAGTAAACCCTAAAAATCTGTCTCTAAAATTTAAAAAGGGTTGGGGATGGTTATTCAGTGATTAAGCAATCATAGATTCAGTCCCCACAACCCAATACAAAAACAAACCCAAAGTAAAAGTGAAAAACAACTGTATTCCCCAATATTCAGTGCAGGTAGGGGTCTCTGATTTTGTGCTGGCCAATGAGATAACATTGGAAGCAACTGGGACTCTAGCTCTTTGTTTTTTTCCTTTTTCTTTTTCCCCTGATTGCTGTATTGAATGGATGGCACAATGAAAAACAGGAAGGGCCCTGGGGCATGATGGAATAGCTGGATAGCCATAGCAGCCCAGACTACCAATCACTGGGCTTTTTGATTTTCAAGTAAAAGGAAATATTTTTCAGTATTTGATGGGTTTACTTTTCTAGTATTGGAAAGACAGATGCATTGATTTTCCTCCTTGTTCTGCTTTCTGTTCATTGTCTTCAGGTTCAGGAACAATGTAGGTCAAGAAAACCAGCCATCTTTGTCACCAATTGTTTTTCAGGTCTCTGGGGATGGAAGGAAAGTACAACACAGAACCTCTATAGTACGTAATCTGAGCCATTGGGACAGAGTTAGGCCTGAGTCATCTCCAGGGTCCCTCATCTGCTGCAGAATGTTCACAGAGAGTGAGTATCTTTTCTCTTGATGCCAACACTCAAGTCCAAAATCTCAGGGCTCCCATGGTTCTCCTGAGAACTATTCCACAACAGGCTGACACTGGTCCCAATCTCCATTGCTGCACTGATGGGCCATTGGGAAAGTGAGTTTAAGCAAGCTTTACTGTCCCCAATTTTCAAGTGTATCTTCTCCAAAAAAAAAAGCAAAAAAACTTGAAACTAAATGAGCATTGAAGGAAGAAGTCAGGTTCCAAAGACTGAAGAAGAACCCTGCTACCAGAGAAACCTAGGATTTGAAAAAAATTCCAATTTAAGTGAGGTGGCAGGTAAATTATAGACCTTGATAAAGCAATAGCCTTACAGCAAAAGGTCACGTGCGGGCATGGAAGTATGAATGAAAGACTGACTTTTCACAGCCTCCACAACAGGTAAACATGAATGCTAAATTTGTAACACATAACATAAGAAAAAGGAACCACATTTTTTTCTTACTTGCCTATTTTTCTTTCTCTATTCTTTTTTTCTTTTTCTTTTTTTTTATTTTTTCCTTTTCTTTCTTTCTTTCTTTCTTTTTTTTGTACAAGGGTTTCAAACTAGGGGAACATAACGACTGAGCCTCATCCTCAGATTTTTTTAATGTTATTTTTTAACATTTGAGAAACATTGTTAATCACAATATTGAGGTATTCTTATATCAAACAAGCCATACTACAAAGGTTCCAGAGCTAGAGAGAAAATCCTGCAATCCCAGAGTGTTAAATATGTCTGTGGAAGATGAGCCACATGGACACAATGTAGAAGATCAAATGGGTGGAGTGGGCATGGCTCTGCAGAACAGTGCAGGTAAGACACCAGATGCTGGGTGGAGCCTATGAAAAAAAGTGGAGAGGACATAGTGGGGATTAGTTGTTTAGCAGGACTGGTGAGGCAGAGTCAGGCTGAGTGAGTGGATTCCAATCCATAAGAACAGTGGATAAGGAGAAGACAGGGGAAGCACGTTAGAAGCAGCATCCCACCGGGGACCCTTTAGGTGAGCACAGATTAGGAACCAGGAGATGCAGTGATGAAGTAGCAGAGGGCATGGTGGGTGCATCCACAGGAAGCAAAGGGGGTCAGGAGAGGCATTCAGTAATTCTGTTAGAAGTCACTGTTGACCCAGTGGGGTAGAAGGGTCTTAGGGCTATGAGATAGATATGTGACCTCAGGGTCTGCTCCGCAAGGGGGCTCAGTTTACCCTCTTACACACTGAAGCAATGGAGGGAGGCTGAAGATGCCACAGCACAGCCTTTTTTGTTCCTCCCTCTCATGGGATGCAGTGCACTTTCCATTAATTTTTTCTGTTCTTCCAGGTCCAGGACAGTAACTAAATCTGTTCTCAAGACAACGATATTTGTAATAAACTCTTCAAAACCTTTTGGCAAGAATATCCGGGGAGAGCACTGTTTGGCTCACAGGAGCAAATAGGTAACAGCAGAATATGAGCCACCAGGACAAGACACTGATTTTTAGAGAAAGATACTTTCCAAGAACCTCTCATGTTATCCTGACTCGGTGCCAAAAAATTATCCCCAGGTCTTACCCTGAAATCCTGAACTGAGGTCCCAAACTGGTAACCAGAGAAGCACACCTAGCTCCAGGTTTTTGTTGGTTGGTTGTTCAGGTTTAACATTTGCTTGGTGTCTGGGGCTGTGGCTCCGTGGTAGAGCGATCGCCTAGCACTTACAAGGCCCTGGGATTGATCTTCAGCACCACATTAAAAATGAATAAATAAATAAATAAATAAATAAATAAGATAAACGTATTGTGTCCAACTACCACTAAAAAATAAATATGTAAAAAATTTGCTTGGCCTTCTCATAAATAGATCATATATTATGTCACAGGGCAACTCTTAGAAAATATAAAGGAGTAGAGATAATACCATGCATCTTATCTGATCATAATGGAATGAAACTGAAAATCAACGATAAAAGAAGGAAGGAAAAATCATGCATCACTTGGAGAATGAACAATAGGTTACTGAATGATCAATAGGTTACAGAAGACATCAAGGAGGAAATTAAAAAATTCTTAGAGATAAATGAAAACACAGACACAACATATCGGAATCTATGGGACACATTGAAAGCAGTTCTAAGAGGAAAATTTATTGCTTGGAGTTCATTCCTTAAAAAAAGAAAAAACCAACAAATAAATGATCTAATACTTCAACTTTAAATCCTAGAAAAAGAAGAGCAAAACAACAGCAAAAGAAGTAGAAGACAAGAAATAATTAAAATCAGAGCTGAAATTAATGAAATCGAAACGAAAGAAACAATAGAAAAAATTGACAAAACTAAAAGTTGGTTCTTTGAAAAAATAAATAAAATTGACAGACCCTTACCCACGCTAATGAAGAGAAGAAGAGAGAGAACTCAAATTACCAGCATACGGGATGAAAAAGTCAATGTCACAACAGACACTTCAGAAATACAGAAGATTATCAGAAATTATTTTGAATCCTTATACTCCAACAAAATAGAAGATAGTGAAGGCATCGATAAATTTTTTAAGTCATATGATTTGTCCAGATTGAGTCAGGAGTATATTGACAACCTAAACAGGCCAATATCAATTGAGGAAATAGAAGATACCATCAAAAAACTACCAACTAAGAAAAGAAGAGGACCGGATGGGTATACAGCAGAGTTTTACAAAACCTTTAAAGAGGAACTAATACCAATACTTTTCAAGCTATTTCAGGAAATAGAAAAAGAGGGAGAACTTCCAAATTCATTCTATGAGGCCAACATCACCCTGATTCCTCAACCAGACAAAGACACTTCAAAGAAAGAAAACTACAGACCAATATCTCTAATGAACCTAGATGCAAAAATCCTCAATAAACTTCTGGCGAACCGGATACAAAAACATATCAAAAAAATTGTGCACCATGATCAGGTAGGATTTATCCCTGGGATGCAAGGTTGGTTCAATATACGGAAATCAATAAATGTTATTCACCACATCAATAGGCTTAAAAATAAGAACCATATGATCATATCGATAGATGCAGAAAAAGCATTCGACAAAGTACAGCATCCCTTTATGTTCAAAACTCTAGAAAAACTAGGGATAACAGGAACATACCTCAATATTGTAAAAATAATCTATGCTAAGCCTCAGGCTAGCATCATTCTGAATGGAGAAAAACTGAAGGCATTCCCTCTAAAATCTGGAACAAGACAGGGATGCAATCTCTCACCACTTCTATTCAACATAGTTCTCGAATCATTGGCCAGAGCAATTAGACAGACGAAAGAAATTAAAGGCATAAAAATAGGAAAAGAAGAACTCAAATTATCACTATTTGCAGATGACATGATTCTATACCTAGCAGACCCAAAAGGGTCAACAAAGAAACTATTAGAGCTAATAAATGAATTCGGCAAAGTGGCAGGATATAAAATCAACAGGCATAAATCAAAGGCATTCCTGTATATCAGCAACAAATCCTCTGAAATGCAAATGAGGACAACCACCCCATTCACAATATCCTCAAAAAAAATAAAATACTTGGGAATCAACCTAACAAAAGAGGTGAAAGACTTATACAATGAAAACTACAGAACCCTAAAGAAAGAAATAGAAGAAGATCTTAGAAGATGGAAAAATATACCCTGTTCATGGATAGGTAGAAGTAACATCATCAAAATGGCGATATTACCAAAAGTTCTCTATAGGTTTAATGCAATGCCAATCAAAATCCCAATGGCATTTCTTGTAGAAATAGAGAAAGCAATCATGAAATTCATATGGAAAAATAAAAGACCCAGAATGCAAAAACAATGCTAAGCAGGAAGTGTGAATCAGGCTGTATAGCTATACCAGACTTCAAACTATACTACAGAGCAATAGTAACAAAAACAGCATGGTACTGGTACCAAAACAGGCGGGTGGACCAATGTTACAGAATAGAGGACACAGAAACCAATCCACAAAACTACAACTATCTTATATTTGATAAAGGGGCTAAAAGCATGCAATGGAAGAAGGATAGCATCTTTAACAAATGGTGTTGGAAAAACTGGAAATCCATATGCAACAAAATGAAACTGAATCCCTTTCTCTCGCCATGCACAAAAGTTAACTCAAAGTGGATCAAGGAACTTGATATCAAATCAGAGACATGGTGTTTGATAGAAGAAAAAGTTGGGTATCATCTACATACTGTCCGGTCGTGCTCCAAATTCCTCAATAGGACACCCATAGCACAACAGTTAATAACTAGAATCAACAAATGAGACTTACTCAAACTAAAAAGTTTTTTCTCAGCAAAAGAAACAATAAGAGAGGTAAATAGGGAGCCTACATCCTGGGAACAAATCTTTACTCCTCACACTTCAGACAGAGCCCTAATATCCAGAATATACAAAGAACTAAAAAAATTAGACAATGAGATAACGAATAACCCAGTCAACAAATGGGCCAAGGACCTGAACAGAAATTTCTCAGAGGAGGACATACAATCAATCAACAAGTATATGAAAAAAATGCTCACCATCTCTAGCAGTCAGGGAAATGCAAATCAAAACCACCCTAAGATACCATCTCACTCCAGTAAGATTGGCAGCCATTAGGAAGTCAAACAACAACAAGTGCTGGCGAGGATGTGGGGAAAAGGGTACTCTTGTACATTGCTGGTGGGACTGCAAATTGGTGCAGCCAATTTGGAAAGCAGTATGGAGATTTCTTGGAAAGCTCGGAATGGAACAACCATTTGATACAGCTATTCCCCTACTTGGTCTATTCCCTAAAGACCTAAAAAGAGCACACTATAGGGACTCTGCTACATCCATGTTCATAGCAGCACAATTCACAATAGCAAGACTGTGGAACCAACCTAGATGCCCTTCAATAGATGAATGGATAAAAAAAATGTGGCATTTATACACAATGGAGTATTACTCTGCATTAAGAAATGACAAAATCATAGAATTTGGAGGGAAATGGATGGCATTAGAGCAGATTATGCTAAGTGAAGCTAGCCAATCCCTTAAAAACAAATGCCAAATGTCTTCTTTGATATAAGGAGAGTAACTAAGAACAGAGTAGGGACGAAGAGCATGAGAAGAAGATTAACATTAAACAGGGATGAGAGGTGGGAGGGAAAGGGAGAGAGAAGGGAAATTGCATGTAAATGGAAGCAGACCCTCAGGGGTATACAAAATTACATACAAGAGGAAATGAGGGGAAAGGAGAAAAATATAAGGGGGAGAAATGAACTACAGTAGAGGGGGTAGAGAGAGAAGAGTGGAGGGGAGGGGGAGGGGGGATAGTAGAGGATAGGAAAGGCAGCAGAATACAACAGACACCAGAATGGCAATATGTAAATCAATGGTTCTGCAACTGATGTGATTCTGCAATCTGTATATGGGGTAAAAATGGGAGCTCACATCCTACTTGAATCAAAGTGTGAAATATGATATATCAAGAACAATGTAATGTTTTGAACAACCTACAATAAAAATTAATTAAAAAAATTTGCTTGCAATTAGAATGCAATTCTTTTTTTATATTTATTTTTTAGTTTTAGGTGGACACAATATCTTTATTTTATATTTATGTGGTGCTGAGGATCGAACCCAGTGCCTCACACATACTAGGTGAGCCCTCTACCACTCAGCCACGACGCCAGCCCTAGAACGTAATTCTTACAATTCAGGAAAGTTTGCACAAAAACTAAGGTTTCTAACTGTCCTTCAAAGTCACCAGGAGATCTGGCAGCCCCAGACTGAGTTCTTACACAGCAAGGATCGCTGGCACTGTCCTGCCAGTTTCCACGACTCCGGAGTGCAGCCGAGTCCTCTTTGCCCCTTTTGTGTCTGGCCCTGGAGGCCTTGAGTGTTGCTAACACACTAAGGGTTAGATGAGCTGGGGCAGCAGGCAGGAGTCAGCATGGAACTTCTGGTCCAGCCCTGCTTCCTGCTTGCTGTGTGACTTTGCTCCAGTCACACCACCTCTCTGTGCTTCAGTTTCCCTATCTGTCTGGAGGCCAATAGACTAGATCAGTGGTTTCCCACTTTAAGCCAAGGCAAGGCTGAGAGGTGGGCTGCCTTGTCTCCCTTCTCTTCTTTCTGAATTAGGCCTGGGCATCAGATGTTGCTTAGGTGACTCCCAGTTTATCCAGGGTTCAAAAATTCCTGGGTAACTACTTGTGTTAACCCCATAGCCAGGGCCTTGAGGTGTATTACAACAGAAAAGAGACAATACCTTTTTTATTTTTATTTCTTTTGTGGTAGTGGGGATTGAACCCAGGGTGCTTTACTGCTGAATTTTATCCACAGCCTCCACCTCCTTTATTTTTGAGACAAGGTCTTCTAAGTTGCTGAGGCTGGCCTCAAACTGGTGATCTTCCTGCCTCAGTTTCCTGAGCTGCTGGGATAACAGGCATGTGCCAAGGCTTCTGGAACAATAATGTGTTTATAGATAGGAATGATGGAATTTGATGAGCAGCATTATTCTCCTACAAAGATAGGCTCTCCTCCCCTGTTTTACAGATGAAGAAAGTGAAGTTTTGAGAGGCTGAGTAACTAGCCAGAGGTCACACAGCTACAAGTGGCCAAGAGCCCATGTTTGTGTCATTGCAGACAGTGAGGCCCTAACTACTTTTTCTGTCCCTTAGGTGGCTTGGGAGGAGGTGGGTGTAGAGAGGTGTCCTGCAGCAAAGGGGAGGATAGTGCCCTGGGAGACCCTGCCACCTCTTGCACTAGCCCTCCTGGAAGGGAATCGGCACACACAGGGGAGTCCCCCTCAGGCTCTGTGCTCAGGACCAGGCTTCCCTCCCCCAGGGCTGACCCGGGCTGGGCTCCCTGGCTCCAGGTAATCAGGTTTTCTGGCAGCCCTGGACTGAGTTCTTGCACAGCAAGGGTCAGTGGTGCTGTGCGCTGACTTAGCATGGGATAGGGAGATGCACGCGAGGCCCATCGAGTCAAAAGACCCTTGTGGTTCTTTGCAGGTGTAACAATTGCTCACCGAGCTCCACAAGTCACATTTTGCAGCCCAGACAAGTGCTATGGTTGTTACGAGAAACCTGAAGAACGGGGGTTCTTGTAGTTCTCAGGACCCAGTGTGTTCTGTCTGAGTCTTGGTTCTCCCATTTGAGAAAGGAGAACCCCTGTCCATTCCCACTCCCAGCCTGTGTCCCTTTGATGGAAAAGGCAAGTGTAACCTCCTCTGCCAGGCTGCCCCTGCAGCTCATCCCTTCTGCAGCTCCTCTCAGGAAAGGGGCTGAATCCTCCCATTTACAGGTGATATCTGTAAAGGTTAATGTTATAGGCTCTGGCCAATGTCCTCAGCTGCTGAGGACAGCTTGTGACTTTTTCCAAAGCCTCGTCCATCCCAGGCCTGGGTTCCCAATGGCTGGGGGAGTCTGGAACCAGCCAGGAACTCCTGGCAGCCTCTAGCCAGTCTTTGGGCGCAGGCTGCCCTTCCTGTGCTCGCTGCTTCCTGAGTGCTTTGGGCTCCAGAGAAAAAAAGTGGGTTTTCAGTGAGCCCCACAGCCCTCCAGGAAGGAAGAGATTGCATTCTTCCTCCAGGTGGGGCCTGGGCCTGACTCTCCAGGGCGGAGTTGAGGACTGTAGGCTCTTGGGTCTGCTGAGATCACCCTTCCCAAGTGGCTCCTGGGTGGGATGTGTGTGGAGATGTGCTTGGTCTTAGCGGCTGTCTTAGTAACAGGGCGCTCTCCTGTCCATCAGGGTTCAGGGTGCACATGACAGAGGTGACAACATAGGCCTAAGAGGAATTTCCTGGCCGGGGAGAGCTGCTGGGATGAATGGGAGGAGGACTAGGGCTTGGGTGGCTCCAGACCCTAGGGGACGAAAGAATGGACCACCCTCCAGGGAACCCCATCGTGGGGAGAGGCCCTTGTCGTGGTGTCGCTGTGTCCCTGGGCTGCAGAACAAGGGCTTGGGGAAGCATATGCACTATCCTGGGTTAAAAGGGAGAGTCCCTCACTGTCCACACAGGGAATAGTTGGGTCTTAGGGCACAGTCAGGGTGCTGGCAGCAGAGGCGGGGCAGAGGCTGCCTGGAGGTGGGGACACCTGCCAGAGCACTGCTGCTGTTTGGGTGTGCTGTCCCAACATCTTGGGAGGCTTCAGTGGCCTAGGTCGGGGTCGTGGGGTGGGCTAGGTGGAGAGGTTTTTTGCACATCAGACCAGCTTTGGGCCATGGAATGGGTTTACAAAGTCACAGCACATGGGACATTTGGATGGGAGGGGTCTTGGGGGAAACCTGGTCCAGTCTCACTTTGTACCACAGGGAAATGGGAGTCCATAGAGGCCAAGAGTTTCTCCAGGGCCCCACCACCCAGCAGGAAAAGGTTGGAGAAAGGGGTCGAGGTGGAGCACCACAATACCCTGTCCCCAAGGGAATATGGGCACCATGGGGATGGGGCAGAGGGTTGCAATGAGGACACACACACACTTTTAAAAACACTGACTGCTCATGAATGATTACGGGATAAAATTAAAAACAACCCTCAGAAACCCTCCTGCCTTTCCCAGAGGCCACCACCATTCTAGTTTCTGATGCCTGGTAATAGGCAATTGCGTGTTCCACCACATGTGTGACAGACACAGACATCTTCCTCCTGTCACTGCACCGTGCTGTGGTCTGTGTTGGTAACAATTTCAAACCCGTTCATTCAGCACCACTTCAGGACTTTCTCTTTCCCTCCCTTCCCCTCTGCCTCCTTCCTTCCTTTCTCTCTCTCTCTTCCCTCTTTCTTTTTTGGTACTGGATGTGAACCCAGGGCCACACCTGCTTGAGAAGCACTTGACAACATAGCCACACCCTCAGCCCCTTCTGTTATTTTGGGAGGGGATTGAACTCAGGGGCACTCCACCACTGAGCCACCTCCCCAGCCCTATTTTGTATTTTAATTAGAGAAACAGACTAACTGACTGCTTACCACCTCCCCGAGGCTGAGGCTGGTTTTGAACTTTGAATCCTCCCATCTCAGCCTCCCACACGTGTGTGGCCCCTACTGTTTTTGAGACAGGGCCTCACTGAGTTGTCAAGGCCAGCCTGGAACTTGCGATCCCCCAGTTTCAGCCTTCCAAGTCACTGGGATTGAGGATGTGTGACACCACATCTGGGACTTTAATACTTTGTAAGTCAACTTGTTTTTGTTGACACTCGAAACACAGACAAGTCCACTGGCCACCAGCGTGTTCCAATGAGGAACAACAGGTCAAGCTTCCCAGGGGCCGACTCTGCTCCACCCTCGGCCCGAGGACAGTGGCTGCCCTCACTTGGAGGTTTTAATTTCTATGTGTTTGTTTTAGTTGCTTTGTGTTTGAAAAACGAAACCAAACCCCAAACCAAACCAAACAAAACAAAATAACCCAGCCGGCACAGCCCACAAGAAATTTCCCATGGAGGATTGCTTGGGATGGCAAGTGGGGTGCTAGGCCTGGGGCTCTGATTCTGTGACACATGATGGCTTAGGCTTCTCAAACACAGTAATGACAGTTGAAAAACTGGGGGCCACAGGGACCTTATTTTCTCCTGCTCACCCTCATTCCAGTCCCACCACCTTGACTGTCCACACACAGTCCACCATGCCTGCAAGACATGGCTCATCTGTCATGCTGCAAGACACAGATTCCCCAGGACAAGTGGGGAAACTTAGGAAAGTGGCTTAGCCTCTGCCAGTGTATGTCCCAGCCTCTACCAATAACATGGCTCGGCTCTCTATGCCCCCTGCACCGTCAGAGCCTTGAGCAGGATAGGTGGGGGTCATGGGTGGAGCACCCACAGTGTCTGCTACAGCAAGTTACCCAGCCCCAGCCTCCACGGCTTCATCTGTTAAATTGGGACATCAGAACAATCTTGCTTGTTTGTCTATTTTAAATCATGTTGTTGTATTTTTTTAATGTTTATTTTACTTATTTTTATGTGCTGCTGAGGATCGAACCCAGTGCCTCATGCAAGCTAAGCAAGCAGCTCTACCACTGAGCCCCAGACCCAGCTCTGGAACAGCCTTGTTTAAAAAATAAGAAGCCAGTCATGGTGGCATGACCTTGTAGTCCCCGCTGTCCCCGCAGTACAGGATGCTGTTACAATGAGAATCACTGGAGCCCAGGAGTTGGAAGCCAACCTGGTCAACATAAGCAAGACCTCGCCTCAAACATAAGATAAATCCAGGCACGATGATGCCCACCTGAAATCCCAGCTGCTTGGGAGGCTGAGGCAGAAGTATTGTGAGTTCAAAATTGGCCTCTGCAAAAGCGAGGAGCTAAGGGTTGGGGTTGTGGCTCAAGTAACAGAGCACTCACCTAGCACATCTGAGGAACAGGATTCCATCCTCATCACCATAAAAAAATAAAAATATTACGTCCACCTAAAAGTAAAAAATATATATTTAAAAAAAAAAAAAAAGGTGCTAAGCAATTCAGTGAGACCTTGTCTTTAAATAAAATACAAAATAGGGCTGCAGATGTGGCTCAGTGGTCAAGAAATTAGGCTTTTTCCCAATTGTCTTACTAATGAGCACATGCCATTTAGAAAGTGGTTTTTCCATTCTACCCTTCTGTCACAAATGTGCTTTTTCTCACTCCTTCCCTAAACAGGCTGTGAATTCTCCATATTTTTCTTTTAAATTATACATTTCAGCTTTAGATTATCCCATTGGTTCCAAGTTCTATAGAATACAATTTAAAGTAACCAGGAAGGAGCCTGAATGCTTTTTTGACTACATATTTTCTCCTTTAGATATTATAGTCCATCACTTCTAGATTTGGCCCTCCATAAGCTTCAGAGCATGGACACAGTTCAGCCACATTCACAGCAGAGATGTGACAATTGTTGATTCCAGTTTCCAGTAGAATAGTCTTCATTTGCATCTGAGTTCTCATCAGCATGGTCCTTACAGTCTGTATTTCTATCAGCATTCTGGTCATGGCCATTTATCCCATCTTTCAGATGTTTCAGATCTTTACAGGTTTAAGGCTCTGAGAGGAGTCCCTCTTGGATGCATCACAACATGGTAGGCGCCATGTTGTGGATCTCTCAAATCTATATCTTAGTTCTTTCTCCTTATAAAACCACAAGAACTCCATCAAAGGGGCTCCATCCTAATGAAGTAATCAAACCTAAACATTTTTCAAGGGCCCTACAACTAAACACCATAGTCCAATTAGTTTCTACCTTCTTTAATATCATTTACATAAGATTTTTGTAATTAAATTTCTTCATGAGTTCAGAGAGACAACCCATTTTCATACATAGCCTCCAACGTATATTCAATTCATCATGAAAGAATTTCTTAGACAACCTCTGTCATACAGTCTTCCAATGATACTTTTATTAGAAAGTGGAGAAGTTTTTAAATATCCTTCAATTAGCATTTTTAAAAACAAACACCATAAATATGATAATAAATACACCTGTATTTTAAGTTTAACATGGCTAGTATTTTAGTGTTTTATCATACATCTATATGTAAGGTGTGTTTATGAAGACTCCTTTTTAAATACTAAAATATTGTAAATTTAAACTTATATGCTTATGTGTCTATATATGACCAAACACCCAATGAACATATTTTATATTTTTTTAACTTGAGCATTTGTAATCAAAGGTCTCTCCAGATCAATAATCTTCAAAGATATTTTGAAACTATTTTGCCGTATATTATCATAGTAATAAGGTGTAAGATATTAAGTAATAGATTATTATTTATAATTCATACAACTAAATTATAGAACACATTTTTATATAAATATTTAACCTGAATATCAAGAATGATTGAAATTGTAATTACTAGATCAAAAGTATACAGATTAATAAAAGTACACACATACTCCAAATTTTGGCAAATTTTTCTCCAGAAAGCTTAGGAAGTGAAAATTCTTATATCAGTTAAACTTGTTTTACTCAGTGGCTCAGGAGGGTGAAGCAGAATAATCACAAGTTCAAAGCCAGGCTTAGAGACTTAGTAAGGCCCTAAGCAAATTAGTAAGTTATATATATATATACACATACATATATAAATTTAAATTAGTATGATATATATATATATACATACACATGCAAATATAAATTTATATAAAATGTTTATTTATTTATAGGTTGTATATATGGAAAAGTTATTGATAATGTCATATATATATATATATGGTATTATCTATTTTTTTTATTTCTTTTATTCCATATGAGTCTGTTCAGTGATTCTAATGTGTTATTAGTTATATTGCAAAATACAATAAACTTGTG
This sequence comes from Callospermophilus lateralis, assembly GCF_048772815.1. Lineage (NCBI taxonomy): Eukaryota > Metazoa > Chordata > Mammalia > Rodentia > Sciuridae > Callospermophilus > Callospermophilus lateralis. The sequence goes on from NC_135311.1 coordinate 43,511,142, forward strand.
AATTTCTCCTCCATTCCTAGTCTTACAACCTTCTTCTCAATTGCAAAATTAGTTATTCCAATGTTAGTTATCCACATCTTTTTCTTTGATTTCACTTCTTTGATTCTAATTTTGTCATCTAAGTGTTGAGTCTTCCAGATGCAGTGACGCACACCTGTGATCACAGCTGGTGGGGTGACCCCCCAAAAATGTTGAATCCATCTGGGATTAATTATGGTATGTTAACAAGATCCAATTTGATTTTCAAATGAAGCAAATTTGTTCATTGAAAAAATCCTCTTCTTTTTATTGAATTGCAATTCTCTTTATTTATTTATGTATTTATTCATGTATTTATTTTGAATATTTTTTAGTTGTAGTTGGACAGAATGCCCTTGTTTTATGTATTTTTATGTGGTGCTGAGGTCTGAACCCAGTGCCTCATATGTACTAGGCAAGCATACTACCACTGGCCACAACCCCAGCCCCTGCAATTCTTTTTTTTTTACTGTGTACATGAACATGTGTACACACTTGGACATGCACATTTGTATCCACATCTAAAGTAATATCTTCTCTAAGATTATTTGTTTGTTACCCATTTTTTAGGTTTTTAAAATGAGTTGTTTATTTAAATGATCTAATTCAGAAGCTCTCAAGATTTATTATCTATTATCTCTATTTCAAATAAAATGTAAAAGCATTACTTTCAGTAAAAAGACTCAGTGAAAAACAATAAACTCTAAACCTGTTGATCTCCTAAAAGTTGAGAGTAGAATAGTGGTTAGGCAAGATTGAGAAGGGATAGGGAAGTTGTCAATGGGAATAGTTTTATAGTTAGAAGGAATAATTTCTGGAGTTTCATTGTAAAGTAGAGTGACTTAGCAATAATGTATAAAGAATTGAAGGGAGAATTCTGAAGTTTCTTACTTTAAGAAATGATAAATATTTAAGAAGGATTTGTTGTTTACCGTGAATCTATGATTATACAATGTATTCAAGTGTTTAAACATCCTATTATATCAATCAGAAATAAAATAAAACCTAAAAAATCTCAATTGTTATATTCTCCAATCTTGCACAACTCTTATAAATTAATTCTCAAATAATTGACATTTATGCAATAAATAGGTTTCCCATGTAGGAATAAGACTCTGAGGAATTATACAATCATCTAAGGAACTTAATAATTGCAAGAGTATTGCATCTATGGGACACAGAGAAAATAAATATTACTTTTGTCCTGAATTAAAATGAAAATGATGGTATGTTTTATACTGCATCTCTGACATTCACCTTAAATTATTAGACAGTTTTTCTTCTCTGTGGACTAGGGCTGTCTCAGTGGCAAAGTGAGCTTGCAAACCTTCAGGACAGATCTGAGTATTGATAGAACCATTTTTTTAAAAAAAAATCAAATATAATATAGAGAGAACACATTTGTTCTGTTTGTCTTCATTCTGTTATGCACACTATACTCTCCCTCCCATTTTCTAATATTGATCACTTTAGTTAAAGAAGAAAACATTTTATATCATGGAAGTTATTGAATCATTTTGCTGAGGTAAATTTTAGTTTATTCAAGTTTTGAATGTTTGCTTTAGAACTGAAGGAAAAGGCATTGAATAGAAGGTTTCAAGAACTTAGCTAGGAACACTGGATGGGCAGTGATGTCAAGCAGAGCTCATTTTTTCTAACTGGGTGCTTCTGGGGAGTCTACCAGGAGGTCAGTGCCCTCTTTGGTTTTCATGCTAACTGTCTGAGTTCAAAACTGCTACAATTTCAGTTCTCAGGGTTCATGTGGCTTTCTAAAACTTATATTGGCAGTAATTTTAGATTTAGTGAAGAAAAAAAAGTCAATGAGTGTAGAAACCAGGGAATAGGATGCATTTTCCTTCTGAAAGGGAACTTCATGTGAGAAGTGAAAGTTTATCTGTGAAACACTATATTGATATAAGCAAGAAGGTTGATAAGGGCATGCTAACTCAGGTTTTTGAACAAAATAAAGTTGAAAAGTAGTGTTATACTGTAATCATTAGTTATTTTTTAAAAATATTTTTAGTTACAGATGTGCACAATACCTATCTATTATTTATTTCTTTTAATGTAGTGCTGAGGATTAAAACCCTATCACTGAATACCACAGCCCCACCAGTTATTTCTTGCAAAGGTTATTTTTGAGATCATTAAATGAATGAGGTACATTCTAAGTGCCAGGTGTTTAGCAGTTAACAGGCAAATGTTTTCATACGTGCGAGGGGGTTAGTGGTTCTTACAGTTGCCTGATTTATAGAAAATGTTAAAATAAATGTCATTATAAAGAAAATAAAAATAAATGTAAGATCAAAGAAATTTTATCACAGAATATATGTGTGTGTTTTGACATTTGTATTTGACTTTTTGCAAATAATATTAACAGTTAATGTAAAGTGCTTGCCAATTTTTTCTGATCCTCATGCAACAAGTAACCACCATGTTTATACTAGCAATATGTCATAAAATATCTATAGGTTAGAATAAGTTTATTTCCCATTTTCCTCACAACCTCTTATATGTAATTTTGTATAACAATTAGAGTCTCCTTGCATTTGCATGCAATTTCCTTTTCTCTCCCTTTCCCTCCCACCTCATGTCTCTGTTTAATGTTAATCTTTTCCTCCTGCTCTTTCTCCCTGCTCTGTTCTTAGTTGTTCTCATTATATCACAGAAGACATTTGGCATTTGTTTTTTAGGGATTGGCTAGCTTCACTTAGCATAATCTGCTCTAATGCCATCCATTTCCCTGCAAATTCCATGATTTTGTCATTTTTATTGCTGCATAATACTCCATTGTGCATAAATGCCACTTTTTTTTTATCCATTCATGTATTGAAGTGCATCTGGGTTGGTTCCACAGTCTAGCTATTGTGAATTGTGCTGCTATGAACATCGATGTTGCAGTATCCTTGTAGTACGCTCTTTTAAGGTCTTCAGGGAATAGACCGAGAAGGGCAATAGCTGGGTCAAATGATGATTCCATTCCCAGCTTTCCCAGGAATCTCCATACTGCTTTCCAAATTTGCCGCACCAGTTTGCAGTCCCACCAGCAATGTACAAGAGTACCCTTTTCCCCACATCCTCGCCAGCACCTGTTGTTGTTTGACTTCCTAATGGCTGCCAATCTTAGGGTGGTTTTGCTTTGCATTTCTCTGACTGCTAGAGATGGTGAGCAACATGTCAGAAAATATCTATAGGTTAGAATAAGCTTATGCTTGTTAGAATTTTTCCTAGTGTAATGATTCTGGTAGCACCAGATTCAAACTATAAAGAGCACTGCTTTTAAATAATAGGCAATTATGAACAAATTTCCATTAGACTTTTAAGTTGGTTAATAATCATCTGCTATTTAAAAACATCTAGGTCAGATTTGTGTTTCTGAGTTTAACTACAAAGGTCTGCACTCAAATCATTAAAAATTCCTGGGCCATTTTATATTTTTTGTTAACATAGTATTTTTTTAATTACTGTATCATAATCTTACCTGGAATTTAAATTTTAAATTTCAGCTTTGCTTATACACTTAAATTATCCAGGTAAAAATTTTACAGAACATTTTCAAGAATATATTCTGATATAAATCATATGTGTTGTTAATTATTCATTAGTAAGCAAATATTACAATAATATTATGTAATATTATTTAGAGTCTGAAAGTATATAGAAATATTTTGAAATATATATATATATATATATATATATATATATATATATATATATATATATATATACACACTCACAGACACATACACACATCACACATACACACAATGTTTGAAAAAATAATTTGGTTATCTATTGGCTAGACAAATGGAAATTTAAATAAATTTAGCCTCAAACTTGCCATGTAAATTTGAAATAGGTATACATAATACTGATTTACTTGTCATTTTCTATGTAACTGTATTGTTACTACATGTCATATTCAATTATAACACTATGAAATTTGTAATCAGTATGAGCATATCATTAACAAAAATCAATAATACATTATTGCACTTCTGTGAGTTTACAAATCTCCAGTCCTTCTTAGAAAGACTTACTATAGGCTTTGAAAGATTTATAAATTTAACGTATTACTGCAATGTGTTGTTGGGGTCCATTACTAAGAAAATAGATATTTTCTAGATGGAATTGAGATACATCTCTAAAACTTTGATGAAAGAATGGAATGCAAGCTGGACAAAAGAATAAAAACTAGATCAGGCATCAAGAACCACAGGAACTCAAGCACCACAGCAGCAAATTGTTGAATGAGCACTGCAAGTGCATCTTAGCCATACTCATGATAACCTGGGAGTTCACAGCTATCAGATTGAGGGAAGATTGAATAATAGAGAGTTTACAATTCATGTTAAGAGTGAATTGGACCCAATTAATGGTTTGCCCTCAGAAAATTAATGTTTTTAAGGTACACGTACAATAATATCCACATATACCCAAAATGAAAATTGTAATTTGTTAAAACACAAACACTATATAAGTCTTGTTACATTTTCATTTTTACATTTAATCATTTCTTTTAGTTTAGATGGCAATCTCTAGTAACATACTAGCTTGCATATTTTTATGTATTGTCAAATTCTTTTCATCAATTTCAATACTTAAAGATGAAACTAAACTATTCCATTATTATATTTTAAGAAATTACCACCATGAAAAATATAGACAGGAAATTCATCTTGTCCTTAGTTTACTTTGCTTTCCTTGTGTATTCTCATGCAGTTCTTTTTATTTATGATCTTGAGAAAGCCATGGGAAGGTGAATTCACCTTCTTGCAAAAAACCGGAGAAATGTATTATAGAATGTTTAGTTGTTTCCTGGTGGTATCTTTTTCAAAAGGTATATGGAAATGACATTATAGACAATATCAAGTTACAGTTAAATATTTTTCTGTCAAGGAGAGAGGAGATTTCAGAAATATGAATCTGCTCCTCTTTGGGCCTATCTTGAATTCTGGCTCTTACACCCAGCCAACTATCAGGCACAGATCTATGTAAACATGAGTTCCTCACGGGTGGGCCTGAGATCTTTCAATTCCAGTCTCTAAAGCTAAAGTTTCTTGACAGAAGATATTTTAGGAAGACATCTCCTGAGACTTTCTCACAGTTCAATCAGGCATGTCTCGATTTGTATAGGAAAATCTCTCAATTTGCTCTATTGTTTCTTGCAAGAGAGAGAGTGTGCTCCCAATAAATAGACACATTAAGATTTGCCTTTATAGAAGGTTTATCCATAATTGTTTAAACATGATATTTATGCATTATTATTTTTATGGGATAATAAATTCAACATAAAGTATTCATTCCCATTTTAAAATTACAACCTTGGTTTCAGACTTGATAAGGGTATGTAAAATTTTCTAAAGAAAATATTTTATATAGAAGAAATCATGTAATACCTTGAATTTCAAAGAAGTTTCACATTTGACTGAACCATCATATGGAATAGAAAATATCCGAAAAGTCCAAAGTACAAAAACTACATGATAAAGTGTCCAGAATATGTAGGGATCTAAAACTATTTTTTTGTATGAAATACACTTAATGGTCTCTCCAATTTTACAAATTCATTGCTAGCTTATAAAACAAAAACTATTGAGTTACATTTACCTTTGCAGATGCAGAAAACACACAACAAAAGTCAGACAGATATTAAAATATTCCAGCGTTCCCATGAGATGATATTATTTCCATAAACTTTATAAAGCAAAATTACATTCTTCTCTAATTATAGCTAAATATATTCACAAATCTTTAAAGATAAATAATGATTTAAGAAATTTTTAAGAACTTAAGAATACACTTAAGAAATGTCCTGAGTTATTGTAAAAAAATATTTTAATTCTGTTTTGTTTTAGGCTTTACATAATAAATTTGCAAGAGAAAAATAAATGCTTTTTCATAATGATATAATATGTACTTAAGAGTATGCAGCACAATATGTGTTTCTTTGTACTGACATATTTCTCATAGTAAAAAATAACATTAAGATTTTAAATACTTAAGTGATTCTCTTTTGGTATGTTTTAGGAAAGAAATAAATGTGATGAGCTTATAAGGGATATTATCTCTGAAGATCAAGTTCATATCCATGAAGAAATTACAACTAAAAAATATGAACTACTTTGTAAAATGTCCAAGTTACATATTCAAGTTTCATTTAAACCTTTTTTTTTCCTTTCTCTTTTTCTGGGAGAGCATGTGATCCAGTATTTGCCTCTTAGGAAAATTGAATTACTAACCAGTAATTACAGTTCTCTGAATGTAATATTCTCAGTGGATTTGTATCAATTTTCTTGGGGCATTTTGGCATATGAGTTCCAGTAATGTAACATTGTGAAATAAAGAAAATTAAGTTCTAATAGATTATATCTTAAATTTGTCTAGTATATTTCTATAAAGCCACTTTGAATTTTTTTTTCCAACAGTCTTGTGAAATAGATTCAGTTAACTTAAGATGTAGTTCTTTAGCAGACAGAAAGGTGAAATCCAAATCCAAGATCATAATGTCATTTATGAAGCTAGAAAAATCTGTGCATGATGAGGTAGCACAGATTCATTCTGCTATATTGAGTCTGCAATTCCATTTTTTAAATTATGGAGCAAAGCAATATAAATGGGAGATACTAATCTTTAAAACATTTAAAATACCCTCACTATCATTGTCTTGTAATTTTTAAGCATTTAATTCATTATAACATGCTATATATTAAAGTAAGAATTACTAATTAATATGTGTATTTAAAAACTGAGATAAATGTAGAAATTCAATTACTAGGAGAGTTGTTGAAAATACGAACAGGGAGATTAATGAGAACAGTGGAGGACAGAAAGCCAATCAGTGCATTTGCTGTGAAGAGGAGGGTCATCAGAAAATGGAGACATCCCTGATGCTTCGGAGGGAAGCCACATGGTCAAGCAAGGCCTGGACCCATCCTAGCACAAATGGCACTAGCAGATCTGAGAAGCTGCTGCAAGTTCCTGAGCACTCCCAAGGAATCTCAGCTGACTGTTAACAATAGATAGCAACAAAAGTCAGTTTGACTTGCTTCATCTTAAACACTTAGCAAAGACAGTCAAAGCCAAAACACAGCTATTCCTGGGCATTTTAAATAAAATAATAGTTAAATGTAACTTCCATTAATAAGTAAACAGGAGGCTTCAAAAGAGATTCTCAGACTGGAATGCCTGATTACTATCAAAAGAAACTGCCAGAGTAGTTTTTAGTTTAAGGCCTTTATTTCTAACCTATGCAGGTAGGCTTAATGTTTGCTAGTATGGTTATCCAGCCCTAAGTAACAGAATTAAATATTTCTCTATCAGACACAGAGGTCATACTAGTAAAAGGATTTTGCAAGTTCAGATGACATTAAGTTATTAAACTGTATCTTAAGGAAAAGGACATCTGTAACCCTAAAAGTTAAATGTTGTTTTTACACCCCTGACAATTCTGGCAATGTGACAAATATCCTTAAAGATTTACATGCTCAGATAGAAGCCATGTCCTCAGCAACTTTGTCATGGAAACAATATCTTAGCTCCTGGTTCTTGGTACTTCCTGGTGGAAAACATTGTTAGTCTTTGTCTTTGCCATCATACTCATTGGCATTTTCCTGTGCTATGGGATTTATTGCTGCATCAATCGGCTTCCAGTACTAATGAATTCTTGTTTCTCTTATAGACCACCCATCACTCAAATGGCCTTCCAGTCTATTACTTCTCAATCAGACTTCTATCATGGACCCACTCGATAGACCCGATTTTTAAAGGGAGATTCCAAACAGATTGCCTCACACCGTCCCTTTTCAGCCTGAAGAAGCCAGGAAGATTTTCTTCGCCCCCCTTGATACAGCAGTAAGGAGTTCCCAAATTAGAGGGGGGAATGAAGCCAGATTTAAAGTTAGGTAGTCAGTGTAGTTAGGTAAATCAGGTCTAATATCGAGTGAAATCTAAAATGGAGGCCATGATGGGAATGACTCAGGGAAAACGCAGGACAATTCATGGAATGTTAATGAAGTCCTGAAAAGGCCCTAGGCCAAAGTCCACCTCAAAGAAATGTGAATGGAGCTCAGGAAACAGCCCCCAACAGATTTGGAGATAGTCCATCCTAGAGAAATGATAAGCCCATCCCAAAAGGTGATAATTGGGCCCAACTGTGTCCTAACCCCTTCAACCTATATTCCATCACCAAAACTATAAAAAGGGGAAAGAACAGCCCTTCCACGGATTCCCACCTTTTGGGTCCCCTTCTTCCTCCGGGAGAAGTCTTTTCTGCTGTCCTTTTATAAATTTCTAATTTCTACTCTGAAAAAAAATTCATCTTGTAATAAGCATTTTTTGTTACTAATGACGTACATAACAGATTTTTTAAAGAGATTGTATGCAATACATATATTTGGGACTGGGAGTATACCTCAGTGGTAGAGCACTTGCCTAGCAATTGTAAGGCCTTGGTTTAATCCTCACCTTCACAGAAAAGGAAAAACAACCACAACCAATTATTCCCTAACACTTTTGTCCATATGTTTGTGAGTATAATATAACTTGTATTTCAAATGAAGGGTTGTGTTTCTTATTTAAAGGAATGAGTAGATTCAAGTTTCCATTATCAAACATGACTTCCAGGTAGACATGTTTGTCATTGCCATGAGAACTGGTTGCCTTTTTCACTACCCTAGAATAATATGTTAAGTGGAAAATACAATATAAATTGAGTGAGTATTTGCCCAGGTCCAAGTATGAGTTAAAGGTTAAGAAATATTTATTTGTCAAAAAGAGTACAAAGTGTGAAAAGTCTAATAGTTTGTAGGTTGTTCATTTCATTAAAATTAGATTTTAAGGTAATAATAAAAGCAACTATCCTTTGAAACTAACTATGAGTGCCAAGTACCTTGCAAGCACTATTGTATTTGAGGTTTCCAACACCATTGTCTAGAGAGCTGTGTTCCTTGTTAAGTAGGAGAGGCAGAGATAGAATTCAGACTCAGCAAAGCATAACTCTAAAATGCAAACTTTCAACCCATGTACTATATTCCCTTCTGAGCCCCGAAGTTTTTTTTTTTTTTTGATTACTAAAAACTAAATCCATTCCAAGTCTTAATTTACTTTTAATTGTATTAAATTTTTTTTGAAAGGGAATATTTTTATTACAAAAGTATAACATCCTGTGAGGTCTATAAAAAAAGGTAAATCAAAGAAAAAATTAATTACCCATAGTCATAATACTCCCAAATTAATTCATTCAATAACTGGAAATTCTGTAGATTTTTTAACATTAGATATCTGTAGGCCCACATCGCCAAAGACTAGTGATGGTCTTCTTCTATCTAAAACTTAGACCCTAAAATGTGAAGGCATTAAGATTAAATGATGACTCCCTCTTATTATATAGCAAGTGATAATGTTAAGTGTAATGTTTGAAAAATATTTTTTTCTGATAACATTATAGTTTATTAAATGTTCATGTTGTCAATGTTTACAACATAATTGATAATAGTTCATGGTATTCCAGTAAATATGTAAGTATTTTAACATTTAGTTTCTTTAATTTTTTTTTTTACCAACTATTGGAATTTAGTAAAATTTTACCATGTTTATTTTTGTTTAAACTTGAATCCATGTACTTATGCATTATGCATGCCTACATGATTGCAGGAATGCATTCCTTATTTATTTATTTATTTATTTTTTTGGTACCAAGGATTGGACCCAGTGATGCTTAACCACTGATCCACATACTCAGCCCTTTTTTTGTATTTTATTTAGAAACAGGATCTCACTGAGTTGAGTTGCTGAGGGACTCGCTAAATTGCTGAGGCTGGCTTTGAACTCACAATCATCCTGCCTCAGCATCCCAAGACTCTGGCGTGTACTACTGAAACCAGCTACATGAATTCATGTACAAGAGACCACATTGCAGTTAAATTCTCCAGGTATATTAAACATATTATCCTTAAAGTAATTTTTATGTAGGCAATGTGTGGAGATATATATATATATATATATATATATATATATATATATATATATATATAAATTACTTTAAAGAATTTTATATATAATTGTATACAAACATATATAGGTATAAAAACTTGAAAAACAAGATACTTCTTTCCACTCTTTATTAGGATTATAAGATGATGGAAGAGGATTTCCCTGTAGGAAGTAAAAGGTCTCAGTATTCATATTTTTCTGGAATACCACCAAAAGAATTTTGAAGTAAGACTGCTAACAATGTGTAATGGTTTTCAGTCTATTGAGAAAACAGTGGATTGAGCAAGACTATATAATAGCAATATTTTAGAGTAGAAATTGTTTTTGAGACAATTATTCACTCAAAAAAACTTGAGAAAATAATACATTTTTTGCCTTAGAGAATTCAAAAGATGTGTTTTCTACTGTGCTGATAGTATGATACTATTTTCACAAATTAAGAGTCCTCAATAGAGAAATGGCCCGACTCTCTAACTACTGTCAATGGTAATAGCTCAAGATCAATTACTTTAAAATTAAAATGACAATTTATTTTTTCAGCTCTTCTCTCCTGTTTAATTGGCATCTATTCAAAAATTCCATACATGGGTCAAATTATTTATTTACCTAGAAATACATTCTGCAATGAATTTACACTGGAGCCTTTTAAAGTGAGTTGTGGTGCAGAAAATTAGATGTCTCCTGCGTAAAACATTGTGATTTTCAATAAATGCGATGGTAGATTGGTAACATCAGTTTTTAACATTTTTGAAAGAAAATTATTCATGCTGTTTCTCTGCAGTGCTGAACTTTGAGGATTTATATAATCATTTGACCTTATTTTACATGAAGCTGATCTAGACTTGCATGCAGAGAAAAAACATTTTGGCTCAGACAGCAATCACTAAACTCACTTAACTGAATAAATTGGTTGTTCAGTAAAAAGTCTTGGTTAAATTCTTGTATATTGAGAGATTGGGGTTTTGATGCTATATTCAGCTTGTTAGAAAAGAAAGATATATAAACTTAGAATTACTACATAAACAAAAGCACTATTTTACTCAGGTATTAATTGCCTGAAACTTTTGTTCAATTGATTGGTTTCTATAAGTAGTAACAATTAGATACCTAAAAAGCCAGTAACTATAGATAGTACCTGAATTTACAAGTGTTATCTTTCTGACAAAATTATGGCTTTCTTCTTATACTGTATTCAATGAGTATCTTGCTTTAGGCTAAACAGTCATAGTAGATGATTTATACTTTAGAATTTTTGATTGAAAAAAACTGGGTCAAATCACCAAATCACCCAGCTATTGCCCTTCTTGGACTATTCCCTGAAGACCTTAAAATAGCGTACTACAGGGATACTGCCACATCAATGTTCATAGCATCACAATTCACAATACCTGGACTGTGGAACCAACCCAGATGCCTTTCAATAGATGAATGGTTTAAAAAATGTGGCATTTATACACAGAGGAGTATTACTCAGCACTAAAAAGTGACAAAATCATGGAATTTGCAGGGAAATGGATGGCATTAGAGAAGATGATGCTAAGTGAAGCTAGCCAATCCCTAAAAATCAAATGCAAATGTCTTCTTTGATATAATGAGAGCTACTAAGAACAGAGCAGGGAGGAAGAGCAGGAGGAAAAGATTAATATTAAACAGAGACATGAGGTGGGAGGGAAAGGGAGAGAAAAGGGAAATTGCATGCAAATGGAAGGAGACCCTCATTGTTTTACAAAATTACATATAATAGGTTGTGAGGGGAATGGGAAAAAAACAAGGAGAGAAATGAATTACAGTAGCTGAGGTAGAGAGAGAAGAGGGGACGGGGGATAGTAGAGGATAGGAAAGGTAGCAGAATACAACAGTTACTAATGGCATTATGTAAAAATGTGGATGTGTAACCGATGTGATTCTGCAATCTGTATTTGGGCTAAAAATGGGAGTTCATAACCCACTTGAATATAATGTATGAAATATGATATGTCAAGAACTTTTTATTGTTTTGAACAACCAATAAAAAAGAGAAAAAGAAGAAAGAAAAAAAAAGAAACACCATAATGTGGTGAAAATAAACTAACAAACATTGTTGAAACAGTAATACTGAATTGAGAAAGAATTTTAAGTATGACTAGCTTCATAATAATTATAAGTTCAAACTATGGTGATGTTTTTTCTCATTAAAAGAAAGGAATGACTGTTCTTTATAGGTATAGCATCTCTGTGGTTCTTATTAACTACTATATAATAAAATTACAAATTATTGTTAGTTATACAATATTTTTATACATGTCCAAAATCATTATACATTTCCAAAATAGATTTTTCACATTTAAAGTACTTTATACATAATAATGATTTTTAATCACTTCCCACTGAAGAAAATGATCGCTATCCCCTTATTTTAGTGATTAGACACAGAGAAGTTTACCTTCTTGCTTATTGACACATGAATAGAGAGACGGAGGTCAGAGTATTCATCTAGATTTGGTTCTCATTCATTTTTGGCAAATGTCATTAGTAGTTTGTTTGTTGGCTTTTTTTTAATATTTACTTTTAGTTTTTGGAGGACACAACATGGGGTGCTGAGGATCAAAACTGGGCCCCCCACATGCCAGGGAGTGCTGTACCATTTGATCCACATCCTCTCTTGGGTGGCTTTTTAATGCAGTGCTGGGTGTTCAACCCAGTTCCTCACGCATGCTAGAGAAGTGCTTTACCTCTTATCCATAACCCTCGTCCCCAAAGTCCTTTACTTATTTTTTTTGGGGGGGAGTAGAGTGTGTCTGTGTAGTGAAGGGATTGAATCAATGGCCTTAATCAGCAAAACAAGCACTCTACTGACTAAGCTATATCCTCAGCCCTGATCTATAGTCTTTTAACAGTGACAATGGAGCAGCCTGTCATTCAGCCTTTGATTCTGCACCCACTTGGCTCAGGTTGGAGGCAGGGCATGAAGCCTTGACCAATCAGTCTCTTAGGTGAGAACTGTCCAACCCTCATGCAGCCAGTGATGAGGGGGAGGGCGTCCACAATCTTCTGTTCCCTTGGTGTCTGGAGCCCACCATTTTTTCAATCTTTTTGTATGCTTCTGTCCTGGATCCAAGCCCAGGTGTCTGTGCTATGCAGAAACTGAAAACAAATCACAGGGAGAATACTGAGAACCCTGAGAGCCAGGAAATGGTAAGTGTGCCTTGTTATCTTGAGACTGGGTAGAAAGGTGGCTTAAAGCTGACAGAAGTGGCAATGGTGGAAACTTGTAGTCATGGCTAGGTAGTCCTCATGGTCCTCTCCAGAGTCTTGTGGCCAGAGGGTCTCTCTGTGGTAACTTAGCGATCACCTCCCTCTGACTAGTCTAGTGAGGCTTAGATCAACAGTTGAAAACATGGGCATTTTGTTCCATAATTGTAAGGTGTTTCCAGCTTTTTTCTAAAGCCCTTTGTGGGCTTCCATGTACCATGATTCCAGCATTTCTCCAGAATGCATAATGAAGACTGAGATAATTACCAGGATGGGCTATCTCCAAATCTGTTGGGAGCTGTTTCCTGAGCTCAATTAACATTTCTTTGAGGTGGACTTTGGCCTAGGGCCTTTTTAGGACTTCATTAATATTTCATGAATTGTCCTGCGTTTTCCCTGAGTCATTCCCATCATGGCCTCCATTTTAGATATCACTCGATATTAGACCTGATTTACCTAACTACACTGACTACCTAACTTTAAATCTGGCTTCATTCCCCCCTCTAATTTGGGAACTCATTACTGCTGTAAGCAAGGGGGGCGAAGAAAATCTTTCTGGCTTCTTCAGGCTGAAAAGGGACGGTGTGGGGCAAGCAGTTTGGAATCTCCATTTAAAAATCGGGTCTATCGAGTGGGTCTATTTTACAAGTCTGATTGAGAAGTAATAGACTGGAAGGGCATTTGAGTGATGGGTGGTCCATAAGAGAAACAAGAATTCATTAGTACTGGAAGCAGATTGATGCAGCAATAAATCCTATAGCACAGGAATATGCCAATGAGTATGATGGCAAAGACAAAGACTAACAATGTTTTCCACCAGGAAGTACCAAGAACCAGAAGCTAAGATATTGTTTCCATGACAAAGTTGGTGAGGACCTGGCTTCTATCTGAGCATGTAAATCTTTAAAGATATTTGTCACATTGCCAGAATTGTCAGGGATATAAACACAACATTTAACTTTTAGGGTTACAGATGTCCTTTTCCTTAAGATACAGTTTAATAACTTAATGTCATCTGAGCTTGCAAAATCCTTTTACTAGTATGACCTCTGTGTCTGATAGAGAAATATTTAATTCTATTACTTAGGGCTGGATAACCATACTAGCAAACATTAAGCCTACCTGTGTAGGTTAGAAATAAAGGCCTTAAACTAAAAACTACTCTTGCAGTTTCTTTTGATAGTTATCAGGCATTCCTGTCTGAGAATCTCTTTTGAAGCCTCCTGTTTACTTATTTATGGAAGTTACATTTAACTATTATTTTATTTAAAATGCCCAGGAATAGCTATGTTTTGGCTTTGACTGTCTTTGCTAAGTGTTTAAGATGAAGCAAGTCAAACTGACTTTTGTTGCTATCTATTGTTAACAGTCAGCTGAGTTTCCTTGGGAGTCCTCGGGAACTTGCAGCAGCTTCTCAGATCTGCTAGTGCCATTTGTGCTAGGATGGCTCCAGGCCCTGCTTGACCATGTGGCTTCCCTTGGAAGCATCACGGATGTCTCCATTTTCTGATGACCCTCCTCTTCACAGCAAATGCACTGATTGGCTTTCTGTCCTCCAGTGGTCTCATTAATCTCCCTGATCAGGAGGTTATGTGGCCTAGAGTTGCAAAGCTCTTTGGAAAAGTCCCCTATCCCCTGACTCATACTGACTCAGAGGGCAAGAGCCAAATTTTTATTTTAAAACTTAATCTTTTCTTAGTTCAATATTTATTTCCAGATAATCATATGAATAAATAAATCATGTATGCTATTTTTATGATATGCAATGTAAATAAATTGAATCATCTTCCAGAATAATTAAGATAAAATCCCTTTGCATTATAGCAATTTTACCATCCAAATATCTAAAATAATAGCTTTCTTCATTTTCATACCTCTTAGTTAATAAGTAAGCTCATGAGTTTTAAAATAATACTTAACCTTACTGATTCAATATAAATCAAGGAAAAGTAGAATCTTTTAATTTGGCAATAGGAAGGAAACATTTAAAATTTAAAGGAAATTAAGCTTTTTAAAGTATTTCTTCAAAATTTCCCAAAATCAATATTACATAAGGTAAAATTTTTTCTTTCTGTTCTCCAAAAAAATACTAGTTTATCCTTAGTTACATTATACCCTAAAAAAAAATCCTGATTGAATGAAATATGTATTTTTATCTTTAAGGGTTCTAAAATGGTAAGATATTTCTTACTGTTCATATAACTGGAAATATAATAATTATGCTTAAACATTTTCACTTTAGATTCTAGATTATAATATCTTGTATTTTCAAAAACTCTCCTAGTAATTGAATTTCTACATTTATCTCAGTTTTTAAATACACATATTAATTAGTAATTCATACTTTAATATGTATCATGTTATAATGAATTAAATGCTTAAAAATTACAAGACAATGATAGTGAGGGTATTTTAAATGTTCTAAAGATTAGTATCTCCCATTTATATTGCTTTGCTACATAATTTAAAAAATGGAATTGCAGACTCAATATAGCAGAGTGAATCTGTGCTACCTCATCATGCACAGATTTTTCCAGCTTCATAAATGACATTATGATCTTGGATTTGGATTTCACCTTTCTGTGTGCTAAAGAACTACATCTTGGGTTAACTGAATCTATTTCACAATACTGTTAAAAAAATTTCAAAGTGGCTTTATAGAAATATACTAGACAAATTTAAGATATACCTATTAGAACTTAATTTTCTTTATTTCACAATGTTACATTACTGGAACTCATATGCCAAAATGCCCCAAGAAAATTGATACAAATCCACTGAGAATATTACATTCAGGGAACTATAATCACTGGTTAGTAATTCAATTTTCCTAAGAGGCAAATACTGGATCACTTGCTCTCCCAGAATAAGAGAAAGGAAAAAAAAAGTTTTAAATGAAACTTGAATATTTTTAAGTTCTTAAAAATTTCTTAAATCATTATTTATCTTTAAAGATTTGTGAATATATTTAGCTATAATTAGAGATGAATTTAATTTTGCTTAATAAAGTTTATGGAAATAATATCATCTCATGGGAAGGCTGGAATATTTTAATATCTGTCAGACTTTTGTGTTTTCTGCATCTGCAAAGGTAAATGTAACTCAATAGTTTTTGTTTTATAAGCTAGCAATGAATTTGTAAAATTGGAGAGACCATTAAGTGTATTTCATACAAAAAAATTGTTTTAGATCCCTACATATTCTGGACCCTTTATCATGTGGTTTTTGTACTTTGGACTTTTTAGATATTTTTTATTCCATATGATGGTTCAGTCAAATGTGAAACTTCTTTGAAATTCAAGGTATTAAATAATTTCTTCTATATAAAATATTTTCTTTAGAAAATTTTACATACCCTTATCAAGTCTGAAACCAAGGTTGTAATTTTAAAATGGGAATGAATACTTTATGTTGATTTTATTATCCCACAAAAATAATAATGCATAAATATCATGTTTAAACAATCATGGATAAACCTTCTATAAAGGCAAATCTTAATCTGTCTATTCACTGGGAGCACACTCTCTCTCTTATAAGAAACAATAGAGCAAATGGAGAGATTTTCCTATACAAATCGAGCCATGCCTAATTGAACAGTGAGAAAGTCTCAGGAGATGTCTTCCTAAAATATCATCTGTCAAGAAACTTTATCTTTAAAGACTGGAATTGAAAGATCTCAGGCCCACCCATGAGGAACTCATGTTTACATAGAACTGTGCCTGACAGTTGGCTGGGTGTAAGAGCCAGAATTCAAGATAGGCCCAAAGAGGAGCAGATTCATATTTCTGAAATCTCCTCTCTCATTGACAGAAAAATATTTAACTGTAAATTGATATTGTCTATAATGTCATTTCCATATACCTTTTAAAAAGGATACCACCAGGAAACAACTAAACATTTATAATACATTTCTCTGTTTTTTTGATACAAGGTGAATTCACCTTCCCATGGCTTTCTCAAGATCATAAATAAAAAGCACTGCATGAGAATACACAAAGAAAGCAAAGTAAACTAAGGACAAGATGAATTTCCTGTCTATATTCTTCATGGTGGTAATTTCTAAAAATGTAATAATGGAATTGTTTAGTTTCATCTTTAAGTATTGAAATTGATGAATAGAATTTGACAACACATAAAAATATGTAAGCTAGTATGTGACTAGAGATTGCCATGTAAACTAAATGAAATGATTAAATGTAAAAATGAAAATGTAACAGGACTTATATAGTCTTTGTGTTTTAACAAATTACAATTTTCATTTTGGATATTACAAATTTCATATGTGGATATTATTGTACGTGTACTTTAAAAACATTAATTTTCTGAGGGCAGACCATTAATTGGGTCCAATTCACTCTTAACATGAATTGTAAACTCTGTATTATTCAATCTTCCCTCAATCTGATAGCTGTGAACTCCCAGGTTATCATGAGTATGTCTAAGATACACTGTGCAGTGCTCATTCAACAATTTGTTGCTGTGGTGCTTGAGTTCCTGTGGTTCTTGATGCCTGAGGTAGTTTTTATTCTTTTGCCCAGCTTGCATTTCATACTTTCATTAAGGTTTTAGAGATGTATCTCAATGCCATCTAGAAAATATCTATTTTCTTAGTAATGGACCCAAATAACACATTGCAGTAGTACGTTAAATTTATAAATCCTTCAAAGCCTATAGTAAGTCTTTCTAAGAAGGACTGGAGATTTGTAAACTCACAGAAATGCAATAATGCATTATTGATTTTTGTTAATGATATGCTCATACTGATTACAAATTTCATACTGTTATAATTGAATATGATATGAAGTAACAATAGAGTTACAAAAAAAATGACAAGTAAATCAGTACTATGTATAACTATTTCAAATTTACATGGCAAGTTTGAGGCTTAATTTATTTAAATTTCCATTTGTCTAGCCAATAGATAACCAAATTATATTTTCAAACTTTGCATGTATGTGTGATGTGTGTATGTGTCTGTGAGTGTGTATGTGTCTGTGAGTGTGAGTGTGTGTGTGTGTGTATATATATATATATATATATATATATATATATATATATATATATATATTTCAAATATTTCTATATACTTTCACATTCTAAATAATATTTCATAATATTATTGTGGTAATATTTGCTTACTAATGAATAATTAGCAACACAAATGATTTACATCAGAATACATTCTTGAAAATGTACTGTAAATTATTTTAGCTGGATAATTTAAGTGTATAAGCAAAGCTGAAATTCAAAATTTAAATTCCAGGTAAGATTATGATACAGTAATTAAAAAAATACTATGTTAACAAAAAATATAAAATGGCCCAGGAATTTTTAATGATTTGTGTGCAGACCTTTGTAGTTACCTTCAGAAACACAAATCTGAGCTAGATGTTTTTAAATAGCAGATGATTATTAACCAACTTAAAAGTCTAATGGAAATTTGTTCATAATTGTCTATTATTTAAAAGCAGTGTTTTTTATAGTTTGAATCTGGTTCTACCAGAATCATTACACTAGGAAAAATATTAACAAGCATAAGCTTATTCTAACCTATAGATATTTTCTGACATGTTGCTCACCATCTCTAGCAGTCAGGGAAATGGAAAGCAAAACCACCCTAAGATACCATCTCACTCCAGTAAGATTGGCAGCCATTAGGAAGACAAACAACAACAGGTGCTGGCGAGGATGTGGGGAAAAGGGTACTCTTGTACATTGCTGGTGGGAATGAAAATTGGTGCGGCCAGTTTGGAAAGCAGTATGGAGATTCCTGGGAAAGCTGGGAATGGAATCACCATTTGACCCAGCTATTGCCCTTCTTGGACTATTCCCTTAAGACCTTAAAAGAGCGTACAACAGGGATCCTGCCACATCGATGTTCATAGCAGCAAAATTCACAATAGCTCGACTGTGGAACCAACCCAGATGCCTTTCAATAAATGAATGGATAAAAAAAATGTGGCATTTTTACACAATGGAGTATTATGCAGCACTAAAAGTGACTAAATCATGGAATTTGCAGGGAAATTAGAGCAGATTATGCTAAGTGAAGCTAGCCAATTGCTAAAAAACAAATGCAAAATGTCTTCTTTGATATAATGAGAACAACTAAGAACAGAACAGGGAGGAAGAGCAGGAGGAAAAGATTAACATTAAATAGAGACATGAGGTGGGTGGGAAAGGGAGAGAAAAGGGAAATTGCATGCAAATAGAAGGAGACCCTCATTGTTATACAAAACTACATATAAGAGGTTGTGAGGGAAATGGGAAAAAAAGCTTATTCTAACCTATAGATATTTTATGACATGTTGCTAGTATAAACATGGTGATTACTTATTGCATGAGGATCAGAAAAAATTGGCAAGCACTTATATAAACTGTTATTTTTATTTGCAAAAAGTCAAATACAAATGTCAATAAACACACATATATTTTGTGATAAGATTTCTTTGATCTTACATTTATTTTTATTTTTTTATAATGACATTTATTTTAACATCTTCTATAAATCAGGCAACTGTAAGAACCACTTACCCCCTCGCACGTATGAAAACACTTGCCTGTTAACTGCTAAATACCTGGCACTTAGAATGTACCTCATTCATTTAGTGAGCTCAAAAATAACCTTTGCAAGAAATAACTGGTGGGGCTGTGGTATTCAGTGATAGGGTTTTAATCCTCAGCACCATATTAAAAGAAATAAATAAAAGAAAGGTATTGTGTATATCTGTAACTAAAATTATTTTTAAAAAATAACTGATGATTACATTATAAAACTACTTTTCAATTTTACTCTGTTCAACAACCTGAGTTAGCATGCCCTTATCAACCTTCCTGCCTATATCAATATAGTGTTTCACAGATAAACTTTCACTTCTCACATGAAGTTCCCTTTCAGAAGGAAAATGCATCCTATTCCCTGGTTCCTACACTCATTGACTTTTTTTTTCTTCACTAAATCTAAAATTACTGCCAATATAAGTTTTAGAAAGCCACATGAACCCTGAGAACTGAAATTGTAGCAGTCTTGAACTCAGACAGTTAGCATGAAAACCATAGAAGGCACTGACCTCCTGGTGGACTCCCCAGAAGCACCCAGTTAGAAAAAATGAGCTCTGCTTGACATCACTGCCCATCCAGTGTTCCTAGCTAAGTTCTTGAAACCTTCTATTCAATGCCTTTTCCTTCAGTTCTAAAGCAAACATTCAAAACTTGAATAAACTAAAATTTACCTCAGCAAAATGATTCAATAACTTCCATGATATAAAATGTTTTCTTCTTTAACTAAAGTGATCAATATTAGAAAATGGGAGGGAGACTATAGTGTGCATAACAGAATGAAGACAAATAGAACAAATGTGTTCTCTCTATATTATATTTGATTTTTTTTTTAAAATGGTTCTATCAATACTCAGATCTGTCCTGAAGGTTTGCAAGCTCACTTTGCCACTGAAATAGCCCTAGTCCACAGAGAAGAAAAACTGTCTAATAATTTAAGGTGAATGTCAGAGATGCAGTATAAATCATACCATCATTTTCATTTTAATTCAGGACAAAAGTAATATTTATTTTCTCTGTGTCCCATAGATGCAATACTCTTGCAATTATTAAGTTCCTTAGATGATTGTATAATTCCTCAGAGTCTTATTCCTACATGGGAAAACTAATTATTGCATAAATGTCAATTATTTGAGAATTAATTTATAAGAGTTGTGCAAGATTGGAGAATATAACAATTGAGATTTTTTAGGTTTTATTTTATTTCTGATAGATATAATAGGATGTTTAAACACTTGTATACATTGTATAATCATAGATTCACGGTAAACAACAAATCCTTCTTAAATATTTATCATTTCTTAAAATAAGAACCTTCAGAATTCTCCCTTCAATTCTTTATACATTATTGCTAAGTCACTCTACTTTACAATAAAACTCCAGAAATTATTCCTTCTAACTATAAAACTATTCCCATTGACAACTTCCCTACCCTTTCTAAATCTTGCCTAACCACTGTTCTACTCTCAACTTTTAAGAGATCAACAGGCTTAGAGTTTATTGTTTTTCACTGAGTCTTTTTACTGAAAGTAATGCTTTTACATTTTATTTGAAATAGAGATAATAGATAATAAATCTTGAGAGCTTCTGAAATAGATCATTTAAATAAACAACTCATTTTAAAAACCTAAAAAATGGGTAACAAACAAATAATCTTAGAGAAGATATTACTTTAGATGTGGATACAAATGTGCATGTCCAAGTGTGTACACATGTTCATGTACACAGTAAAAAAAAGAATTGCAGGGGCTGGGGTTGTGGCCAGTGGTAGTATGCTTGCCTAGCACATATGAGGAACTGGGTTCAGACCTCAGCACCACATAAAAATACATAAAACAAAGGCATTTTGTCCAACTACAACTAAAAAATATTTAAAATAAATACATGAATAAATACATAAATACATAAAGAGAATTGCAATTCAATACAAAGAAGAGGATTTTTTCAATGAACAAATTTGCTTCATTTGAAAATCAAATTAGGTCTTGATAACATACCATAATTTATCCCAGATGTATTCAACACTTTTTGGGGGTCACTCAACCAGCTGTGATTACATGTGTGTGTCACTGCATCCGGAAGACTCAACACTTAGATGACAAAATTAGAATCAAATAAGTGAAATCAAAGAAAAAGTTGTGGATAAATAACATTGGAATAACTAATTTTGCAATTGAGAAGAAGGTTGTAAGACTAGGAATAGAGGAGAAATTCACAAGTTTATTATATTTTGCAGTATAAATAATAAAACATTAGAATCACTGAACATACTCATTAGGAATAAAAGAAATAAAAAAATAGATAATATCATATATATATATATATATATATATATATATATATATATATATATAACATTATCTATAACTTTTCCATATATACAACCTATAAATAAATAAATATTTTACATAAATTGATATATGTATGTGTATGTATATATATATATATATATATCGTACTAATTTAAATTTATATATATATATATATATATATATATATATATATATATATATATATACACATATATATCTTACTAATTTGCTTAGGGCCTTACTAAGTCTCTAAGCCTGGCTTTGAACTTGTGATTATTCTGATTCCCCCTCCTGAGCCACTGAGTAAAACAAGATTTTGATGCCATTTTAAGTTATCAACTTTCTGTTCTTTATATATGCAGATAAATATATGTGTATATGCATATATATTTAACCATCATTAAAGAAAATGAAAATAAAGTTACACTGATATAAGAATTTTCACTTCCTAAACTTTCTGAGGAAAAATTTGCCAAAATTTTGGAGTATGTGTGTACTTTTATTAAACTGTATACTTTTGATCTAGTAATTCCAATTTCAATCATTCTTGATATTCAGGTTAAATATTTATATAAAAATGTGTTCTATAATTTAATATGTATGAATTATAAATAATAAAATATTGGTTAATATCTTACACCTTATTACTATGATAGTATATGGCAAAATAGTTTCAAAATATTTTTGAAGATTATTGATCTGCAGAGACTTTAGATTACAAATGCTCAAGTTAAAAAAGTATAAAATATGTTCATTGGGTGTTTGCTCATATATAGACATATAAGCATATAAGTTTAAATTCACACAATTTTTGTATTTAAACAGAAGTCTTCATAAACACACCTTACATACAGATGTATGATAAAACACTAAAATACAAGCCATGTTAAACTTAAAACACAGGTGAATTTATTATCATATTAATAGTTTTGTTTTTCAAAATGCTAATTGAAGGATATTTAAAAACTTCTTCACTTTTTAATAAAAGTATTGTTGGAAGACTGTATGATAGAGGTTGTCTAAGTAATTCTTTCATGATGAATTGAATATACGTTGGAGGCTATGTATGAAAATGGGTTGTCTCTCTGAACTCATGAAGGAATTTAATTACAAAAATCTTATGTCAATGATATTAAAGAAGGTAGAAACTAATTGGACTATGGTGTTTAGTGGTAGGGCCCTTGAAAAATGATTAGGTGATTCCTTCATTAGGATGGAGCCCCTTTGATGGAGTTCTGGTGGTTTTATAAGGAGAAAGAGAAAAGACATAGATTTGAGAGATACACAACATGGCGCCTGCCATGTTGTGATGCATCCAAGAGGGACTCCTCTCAGAGCCTTAAACCTGTAAAGATCTGAAATATCTGAAAGATGGGATAAATGGCCCTGACCAGAATGCTGATAGAAATACAGACAGTAAGGACCATGCTGATGAGAACTCAGATGCAAATGAAGACTATTCTACTGGAAACTGGAATCAACAATTGTCAAACCTCTGCTGTGAATGTGGCTGAACTGTGTCCATGCTCTGAAGCTTATTTAGGGCCAAATCTAGAAGTGATGGACTATAATATCTAATGAAGAAAATATGTAGTCAAAACAGCATTCAGGCTCCTTCCTGGTTACTTTCAATTGTATTCTATAGAACTTGGAACCAATGGTATAATCTAAAGCTGAAATGTATAATTTAAAAGACAAACATAGAGAATTCACAGCCTGTTTAGGGAAGGAGTGAGAAAAAGCACATTTATGACAGAAGGGTAGAGTGGAAAAACCACTTTCTAAATGGCATGTGCTCATTAGTAAGACAATTGGGAAAAAGCCTAATTTCTTGACCACTGAGCCAAAACTGCAGCCCTATTTTTTATTTTATTTAAAGAGAAGATCTCACTGAGTTGCTTAGCACCTTTTTTAAAAATATATATATATTCTTTAGTTTTAGGTGGACAAAATATCTTTATTTTTTTTATGGTGAGGAGGATGGAATCCTGTTCCTCACATGTGCTAGGTGAGTGCTCTGTTACTTGAGCCACAACCCCAACCCTTAGAGCCTCACTTTTGCAGAGGCCAATTTTGAACTCACAATACTCCTGCCTCAGCCTCCCAAGCAGCTGGGATTTCAGGTGGGCATCACCGTGCCTGGCTTTATCTTATGTTTGAGGCGAGGTCTTGCTTATGTTGACCAGGTTGGCTTCCAACTCCTGGGCTCCAGTGATTCTCATTGTCACAGCATCCTGTACAGTGGGGACAGCGGGGACTACAAGGTCATGCCACCATGACTGGCTTCTTGTTTTTTAATCAAGGCTGTCCAGAGCTGTGTCTGGGGCTCAGTGGTAGAGCTGCTTGCTTAGCTTGCATGAGGCACTGGGTTCGATCCTCAGCAGCACATAAAAATAAGTAAAATAAACATTAAAAATATACAACAACATGATTTAAAAAAACAAACAAGCAAGATTGTTCTGATGTCCCAATTTAACAGATGAAGCCGTGGAGGCTGGGGCTGGGTAACTTGCTTTAGCACACGCTGTGGGTGCTACACCAATGACCCCCACCTATCCCGCTCAAGGCTCTGACGGTGCAGGGGGGATAGAGATCCTAGCCATGTTATTGGTAGAGGCTGGGACACATACACTGGCAGAGGCTAAGCCACTTTCCTAAGTTTCCCCACTTGTCCTGGGGAGTCTGTGTCTTGCAGCATGACAGATGAGCCATGTCTTGCAGGCATGGTGGACTGTGTGTGGACAGTCAAGGTGGTGGGACTGGAATGAGGGTGAGCAGGAGAAAATAAGGTCCCTGTGGCCTCCAGTTTTCCCACTGTCATTACTGGGTTTAAGAAGCCTAAGCCATCCTGTGTTACAGAATCAGAGCCCCAAGCCTAGCACCCCACTTGCCATCCCAAGCAATCCTCCCTGGGAAATCTCCAGTTGGGTGTGCCTGCTGGGTTTTTTTGTTTTGTTTTGTTTTGGTTTGGGGTTTGGTTTGGTTTTTCAAACACAAAGCAACTAAAACAAACACATAGCAATTAAAACCTCCAAGTGAGGGCAGCCACTGTCCTCGGGCAGAGGATAGAGCAGAGTCAGCCCCTGGGAAGCTTGACCAGTTGTTCCTCATTGGAACACACTGGTGGCCAGTGGACTTGTCTGTGTTTCGAGTGTCAACAAAAACAAGTTGACTTACAAAGTACTAAAGTCCCAGATGTGGTGTCACACACCCACAATCCCAGTGACTTGGAAGGCTGAAAATGGGGATCGCAAGTTCCAGGCTGGCCTGGACAACTCAGTGAGGCCCTGTCTCAAAAACAGTAGGGGCCACACACGTGTGGGAGGCTGAGATGGGAGGATTCCAAGTTCAAAACCAGCCTCAGCCTCGGGGAGGTGCTAAGCAGTCAGTGAGTCTCTGTCTCTAAATAAAATACAAAATAGGGCTGGGGAGGTGGTTCAGTGATGGAGTGCACCTGAGTTCAATCCCCTCCCAAAATAACAGAAGGGGCTGAGGGTGTGGCTATGTGGTCAAGTGCTTCTCAAGAAGGTGTGGCCCTGGGTTCACATCCAGTACCAAAAAAGAAAGAGGGAAGAGAGAGAGAAAAAAAAAGGAAGGAGGCAGAGAGGAAGGGAGGGAAAGAGAAAGTCCTGAAGTGGTGCTAAATGAATGGGTTTGGAATTGTTACCAACACAGACCACAGCGTGGTGCAGCGACAAGAGGAAGATGTCTGTGTCTGTCACACATGTGGTCCAACACGCAATTGACTATTACCAGGCATTAGAAACCAAAATGGCTGTGGCCTCTGGGAAAGGCAAGAGGGTGGCTGAGGGTTGTTTTTAATTTTCTCCCATAAGCATTCATGAGCAGTCAGTGTTTTTAAAAGTGTGTGTGTGTCCTCATTACAACCCTCTGCCTTATCCCTAGGGTGCCCATATTCCCTTGAGGACAGGGTATTGTGGTGCTCCATCTCGACCCCCTCTCTCCAACCTGTCCCTGCTGGGTGTTGGGAACCTGGAGAAATTCTTGGCCTTTCTGGACTCCCATTTCCCTGTGGTACAAGGTGAGACTGGACCAGGTTTCCCCCAAGACCCTCAATCCCAATGTCCCATTTGCTGTGACTTGTTAAACCCAATCCAGGGCCCAAAGCTGGTCTGATGTGCAAAAAACCACTCCACCCAGCCCACCCAACGACCCCGAAATAGGCCGCTGAAGCCTCCCAAGATGTTGGGACAGCACACCCAAACAGCAGCAGTGCTCCGGCAGGTGTGCCCGCCTCCAGGAAGCCTCTGCCCCGCCTCTGCTACCAGCACCCTGTCTGTGCCCTAAGACCCAACTATTCCCTGTGCGGACCTTGAGGGACTCTCCCTTTTAACCTAGGATAGTGCATATGCTTCCCCAAGCCCTTGTTCTGCAGCCCAGGGACACAGTGACACCAGGACAAGGGCCTCTCCCCACGATGGGGTTCCCTGGAGGGTTGTCCATTCCTTGGTCCCCAAGGGTCTGGAGCGACCCAAGCCCTAGTCTTCCTCCCATTCATCCCAGCAGCTCTCCCTGGCCAGGAAATCCCTCTTGGGCCTATGTTGTCACCTCTGTCATGTGCACCCTGAATCCTGATCGACAGGAGAGCGCCCTGTTACTAAGCAGCCGCTTAGACCAAGCACATCTCCACACACATCCCACCCAGTAGCCACCTGGGAAGGGTGATCTCAGCAGGCTCGAGAGCCTACAGCCCTCAACTCCGCCCTGGAGAGTAAGGCCCAGGCCCCACCTAGAGGAAGAAAGCAATCTCTTCCTTCCTGGAGGGCTGTGGGGCTCTATGAGTACCCACTTTTTTTCCCTGGAGCCCAGAGCACCCAGGAAGCAGCCAGTGCAGGAAGGGCAGCCTGCGCCCAAGGACTGGCTAGAGGCTGCCAGGAGTTCCTGGCTGGTTCCAGGCTCCCCCAGCCATTGGGAACCCAGGCCTGGGATGGACGAGGCCTTGGAAACAGTCACAAGCCTAGCCCTCAGCAGCTGAGGGCATTGGCCAGAGCCTATAACATTAACCTTTACAGATATCTCCTGTAAATGGGAGGAATCAGCCCCTTTCCTGAGAGGAGCTGCAGAAGGGATGAGCTGCAGGGGGAGCCTGGCAGAGGAGGTTACACTTGCCCTTTCCATCAAAGGAATTCAGGCTAGGAGTGGGAATGGACAGGGGTTATCCTTTCTCAGATGGGAGAACCAAGACTCAGACAGGACACGCTGGGTCCTGAGAACTACAAGAACCCCCATTTTTCCGGTTCCTCATAATACCACAGCAGTTGTCTGGCCTGCAAATGTGGCTTGTGGAGCTCGGTGAGCAATTATTACACCTGCAAAGAACCACAAGGGTTTTTTGACTCGATGGGCTTCGCGTGCATCTCCCTATCCCATCCTAAGGCAGTGCACAGCACCACTGACCCTTGCTGTGCAAGAACTCAGTCCAGGGCTGTCAGACCTCCTGATCACCTGGAGCCCAGAGCCCAGCCCGGGTCAGCCCTGGGGGAGGGAAGCCTGGTCCTGAGCACAGAGCCTGAGGGGGACTCCCCTGTGTGTGCCGATTCCCTTCCAGGAGGGCTAGTGCAAGAGGTGGCAGGGTCTCCCAGGGCACTATCCTCCCCTTTGCTGCAGGACACCTCTCTACACCCACCTCCTCCCAAGCCACCTAAGGGACAGAAAAAGTAGTTAGGGCCTCACTGTCTGCAATGACACAAACATGGGCTCTTGGCCACTTGTAGCTGTGTGACCTCTGGCTAGTTACTCAGCCTCTCAAAACTTCACTTTCTTCATCTGTAAAACAGGGGAGGAGAGGCTCTCTTTGTAGGAGAATATTGCTGCTCAACAAATTCCATCATTCCTATCTATAAACACATTATGGTTAAAGAAGCCTTGGCACATGCCTGTAATCCCAGCAGCTCAGGAAACTGAGGCAGGAAGATCACCAGTTTGAGGCCAGCCTCAGCAACTTAGAAGACCTTGTCTCAAAAATAAAGGAGGTGGAGGCTGTGGATAAAATTCAGCAGTAAAGCACCCTGGGTTCAATCCCCACAACCACAAAAGTAATAAAAATAAAAAAGGTATTGTCTCTTTTCTGTTGTAATACACCTCAAGGCCCTGGCTATTGGGTTTACACAAGTAGTTACCCAGGAATTTTTGAACCCTGGATAAACAGGGAGTCACCTAAGCAAAATCTGATGCCCAGGCCTAATTCAGAAAGGACAGAAGGGAGACAAGGCAGCCCACCTCTCAGCCTTGCCTTGGCTTAAAGTGGGAAACCACTGATCTAGTCTATTGGCCTCCAGACAGATAGGGAAACTGAAGCACAGAGAGGTGGTGTGACTGGAGCAAAGTCACACAGCAAGCAGGAAGC
The DNA here is from genome assembly GCF_048772815.1 of Callospermophilus lateralis. NCBI lineage: Eukaryota > Metazoa > Chordata > Mammalia > Rodentia > Sciuridae > Callospermophilus > Callospermophilus lateralis. The sequence continues at coordinate 43,539,621 of NC_135311.1, forward strand.
AGGGCTGGACCAGAAGTTCCATGCTGACTCCTGCCTGCTGCCCCAGCTCATCTAACCCTTAGTGTGTTAGCAACACTCAAGGCCTCCAGGGCCAGACACAAAAGGGGCAAAGAGGACTCGGCTGCACTCCGGACTCGTGGAAACTGGCAGGACAGTGCCAGCGATCCTTGCTGTGTAAGAACTCAGTCTGGGGCTGCCAGATCTCCTGGTGACTTTGAAGCACAGTTAAAAACCTTAGTTTTTGTGCAAATTTTCCTGAATCGTAAGAATTACGTTCTAGGGCTGGCGTCGTGGCTGAGTGGTAGAGTGCTCACCTAGTATGTGTGAGGCACTGGGTTCGATCCTCAGCACCACATAAATATAAAATAAAGATATTGTGTCCACCTAAAACTAAAAAATAAATATAAAAAAAGAATTGCGTTCTAATTCCAAGCAAATTTTTTAAATATTTATTTTTTAGTGGTAGTTGGACACAATACCTTTATCTTATTTATTTATTTATTTATTTATTTTTTTATGTGGTGCTGAAGATCAATCCCAGGGCCTTGTACGTGTTAGGCGATCGCCCTACCGTGGAGCCACAGCCTCAGACCCCAAGCAAATTTTAAACCTGAACAACCAACCAACAAAACCTGGAGCTAGGTGCACTTCTCTGGTTACCAGTTTGCGACCTCAGTTCAGGATTTCAGGGTAGGACCTGGGGATAATTTTTTGGCACCAAGTCAGGATAACATGAGTGGTTCGTGGAAAGTATCTTTCTCTATAAATCAGTGTCTGGTCCTGGTGGCTCATATTCTGCCTTTACCTATTTGCTCCTGTGAGCCAAACAGTGCTCTCCCCGGATATTCTTGCCAAAAGGATTTGAAGAGTTTATTACAAATATCGTTGTCTAGAGAACAGATTTAGGTACTGTCTTGGACCTGGAAGAACAGAAAAAATTAATTTAAAGTGCACTGCATCCCATGAGAGGGAGGAACAAAAAAGGCTGTGCTGTGGCATCTTCAGCCTCCCTGCATTGCTTCAGTGTGTAAGAGGGTAAACTGAGCCCCCTTGCAGAGCAGACCCTGAGGTCACATATCTATCTCATAGCCCTAAGACCCTTCTTCCCCACTGGGTCAACAGTGACTTCTGACAGAATTACTGGATGCCTCTCCTGACTCCCTTTGCTTCCTATGGATGCACCCACCATGCCCTCTGCTCCTTTATCACTGCATCTCCTGGTTCCTAGGCTCTGCTCACCTAAGGGGTCCTGGGTGGGATGCTGCTTCCAACTTGCTTCCCCTGTCTTCTCCCCATCCACTGTTCTTATGGGTTGGGATCCAGTCACTCAGCCTGACTCTGCCTCACCAACTCTGCCAAACAACTAAGTCCCACTATGTCCTCTCCACTTTTTTTCATAGGCTCCACCCAGCATCTGGCCTCTTACCTGCACTGTTCTGCAGAGCCATGCCCACTGCACCCATTTGATCTTCTACATTGTGTCCATGTGGCTCATCTTCTACAGACATATTTAACACTCTGGGATTCTAGGATTTTCTCTCTAGTTCTGGAACCTTTGTAGTATGGCTTGTTTGATATAAGAATACCGGAATATTGTGATTAACAATGTTTCTCAAAAGTTAAAAAATAACATTAAAAAAATCTGAGGATGAGGCTCAGTCGTTATGTTCCCCTAGTTTGAAACCCTTGTACAAAAAAAGAAAGAAAGAAAGAAAGAAAAAGAAAGAATGAAAGAAAGAAAAAGAAAAAGAAAAAGAAAAAAAGAATAAAGAAAGAAAAATAGGTAAAGCTGACAGGAGTGGCAATGCTGGAAACTGGGAGTTGTGGCTAGTGACTCCTCATGGTCCTCTCCAGAATCTTGTGACCACAGGGTCACTCTGTGGAAGCTTAGCCTTCCCCTCCCTCTGACTAGTCTAGTGAGGCTTAGATTGGCATTTGAAAACCTTGGCATTTTGTTCCATCATTGTATGGTGTTATCAGCTACTTTCTGAAGCCCTATGTGAGCATCCATGTGCCATGAGTCCAGGATGTCCCAGATTGTGTGGAGAAGACTGGAATAATTATCAGGAGAAAACCCCAAATCCATTTGTTGTACTCCTGAATGAGAGAGGCTGCTGATTTAGGGCTTGTTACTCACGAGGGTTTGTTTGTTTATTTATTTAATTTATTTTTGTGTGTGTAAGTGAGTGTGTGTTTGTGTGTGTGTGTGTGTGTGTGTGTGTGTTGATTTCTTTTTGGTACCAGAAATTCAACACGGAGGCATTCATCCACTGATTCCCATCCCCACCCATTTTTTATATTTTTATTTAGAGACAGGGTCCCTTTGAGTTTCTTAGGGTCTAATTAATTTGATGATGCTGGCTTTTAACTCATTCTCTTCATGAGTCCTGAGATTTTTAAATGTAGTGGAAGCAGTATCTCAAATCCAGAACAAAATTCTGAAATGCAGAACTTCAGCTTAGCTCTCCATAGGACTCATAGTTTTCTAGCTCTCTGTTCACATATCCAAATCTAGGATTCTCTGTTCACAGTGAATAAGTATAAAATAGAATAGATATTATAATGGCCATGTAATCAGGATAATGGGACTCACTCAACAACACCTGGAGTCTAACTGGAAGATATATTAATTGGCACCATCAAGGCCTATTTCAAATATAAAAGACCTTGAAACCCACTTGTGGGAACACCTTCAACAAATTCCTTTTTGAAGAAAAAAGGATGGGTCACTGAAAGGATGAAAGTGAAACCATATGGTAGTCAGGATGCCTTTTCCAAAGCCTATTGGAAATGCATTTTTCTCCATGTTCTGCCCAAAACCATCAGGAAACTTCTAAGTTGGCACACTAAAATGAGTGTTTTTTTCTGGTATCATCCCTCATACCAAATGATGGGAGTTCTATTTCTTCTTCCTTAAACAGATTTTTGTCTTCAAAATTTATGAGACAAGCACACAGATGCAATCAGCAAACTGAGAAACTTTGGTTCATATCAAAACTCCATTTTCAGCATTATCAATCATTATTTTCTCATGTTTTATTTAAGATGTATGCATGGTTTATAATGTATTTCTTCAAGAACTGGAGGAAATTTTTAAAAAGATTTTAATTTATCATTCTGAGATTTTCACATGAGAAGAAAGCAAAATAAAATTAGATGATATTGAAAAGAATGAATATCTCCTAAGTAAGGTTCATGTGTCCCAAATAAAGATTTTTTAAAACTGTAATGGGTCTTCAATTGAGGGTTTATTTATTTATTTGTTAACTTGATAACACTTGGATTTGAATAACCAATTACTTTACCAAAGCAATCTTCAAAGAATCCATATTTGTGTCCACTTTTAGTATTGTTAAGAGCAACAGAAAGGACTACCTAAATTCAACCATGGGAAAAATAACATTGGACGTGAAGGCATAAAACTGATCAATCTAAAGTTAAAATTTTGGACTGGTGGTACAATTCAATGGTAAAGCATGTGTGCATAGTGTGCACAGTACTGGGTTACAACCTTAGCAACACACACAAAAAATGCAGATGTTAAGGGGGAAAATGATATTAAAAATAAAGCAAAATGTTAAAATTATGTATCATTCTTCTACCTATATACACACTTAATAAAAAGCTACTCATGTTATAAGTTTCTCTTTTTGAAGTCACAAATCAGTAGACGGATTAAGATACATTGGACAATCTAGAAAATATCTACCTTTAGTCAGCAGGAAATGCTGGAGTACACTGAGCATTAGCTCTGTCTTGAGCAAAGTACCTCATTTGGCACCAAATCTCTAATAGCCAGAATTACCCTCAGTAAAGAGGGGCTGCACATACCAGTGACCCTGAGTACTCTTCTCTAGGTGACCCTACCATAATGCCTTTGATCAGACAAATACAGACCTCTGTCATACCAAAAAAAACTCCTCACACTACTGCTGTGATTGTCCCTCCAGGGCCAGAGGCTGGGTTGATCTACACACCCTACAAATACCTTACACATTGGCATGAGCCACTTCAGTCCTTGAGTACCCTTTGAACCCAATGGTGTATGAGGTGCAGTGTCTACTAAAGTTTGAAGGCACAATATGTGTATCAATCCTTTCCAAAGAATTGTGACTGAAGGTGGAGCTGACACTGTCAACTAACCTATGAACTTCTATCTCTGAACTCTTTTCCCAAAAATGACCTGACGAGCCTGCCTGCTGATCACTTAAGTGATCACTGCCTTTGCTTTCCTGTGCTCAGTGCAGCAAGATGAGGGACTTGTTTGTTCATTTGTTTTACCATCTAGACAAACAAAATAAAAGAAAACATTGTCTTCCAGCTCAGCTTTTTGTTCACCAACTTCACCCCTGTGTAGATGAAAGTGGTTCTAGAACCTGTACTGAATAATAGTAAGGTATTAGGGACCAAATAATTCAAAGCACTGATGATCTTTCAATGTCTACCCCAAGAGACTGGTAAGAAGGCCTCCATAGGAGACATATGGCCCTTGACTACACAGTGACAGAGGGAGTAACAGTGAAAGATTTCTAGGAAACTTTTCTTTTCATAGCAAAGGCACACTCTCTCTGAATTAACTGTGTGCTGATGCAACATTCATGAACTCGGTCAGGCATGTCATTGGTGAAGTGATTTGAAGAGTATTCAAATTTCATGTACTGTTCAGTCACTACAGTGCCCTCCAAGGGCAGAAGGTGCATTTTTAAAAATACATTTCCTCTCATATCTGAAGTATACGAAGATTATGCCATGAGAGAAAAACTTGAGAAGATGTTTTTAAAATAATGCAAAGAACAAAAGTTCAAAAAATGATTTTTTAAAATTTCAGAGTTATTTAAGAGCTAAAATTTAAGAGTCATTGGGATAGAAGAAGGCATAGAGGACCAAATCACAAGAATATACGATCTATTCAATGAAATAATACCAGAAATCTTTCCAAACACGAGGAATAAATTGGAAATCCAAATTCAAGAAGCCTACAGGATGCCAAATGTACAAATCACAACAGATCCATCTAAAGGCACGTATAATGAAAATCCCAACATACAGAATAAGGAGAGAATTTTAAAAGCCACGAGAAAGAGGAATAAGATTACATATAGGGGAAAACCAATTGGGATAATTGTAGATTTTTTAACCCAGACTCTGAAAGCTAGAAGATCCTGGAATAACATATATCAAGCTATGTAAGATAATTGGTGCCAATCAAGAATCTTGTATCCAGCAAAATTAAGCTTTAGATTTGAAAATAAAATAGAAACCTTCCATGATAAACAAAGTTGAAAGTATTTATAACTAGACAACTGGTGCTACAAAACATCCTTGGCAAAATATTTCATGAACAGGAAAAGAAAAACAGCAATGAAAATCAACAGAGGGAGGTATGCAGTAAAGGAAAAAACTAATCAAAGAGGAAAACCAAGTCAAGTTAAATAACCAAAATAAGCAAATATGGCTGGAAATACAAACCATGTCTCAATAGTAACCCTAAATATTAATGGCTTATACTCAACAACAACAACAACAACAAAGTTATGGGTTGCAGATTTGATAAAATAAAAGACCCAACAATATGCTGCCAAAAGGTAACTCATCTGATATGAAAAGACATATACAAACCGAAAGTAATAGGTTTGGAAAAACCATACCACTCACATGGACTGTGTAAGGAAGCAGGGGTTTCAATACTCATATCAAATAAAGTAGACTTCAAGTCAAAGTTAATCAAAACGGATAAAGATTGACATTACATACTGCTCAAAGAATCCTACACCAATATTCCATAGGAATCATAAATATATATGCCCCAAAACTTGGTGCAGCTATGATCATCAAACAAACTCTTTTCAAGTTCAAGAGTCAAATTAACCACAACACAATAATCTTGGTTGACTTTAACAGACCTCTCTCATCACTGGATAGATCTTCCAAACATAAGTTGAATAAAGAAACTATAGAACTCAATCACACAATCAATAACTTAGACTTATCTGACATATACAGAATATTTCAACCTGCCCCAAGTGCATACACTTTCCTCTAGCAGCACATGGATCCTTCTCTAAAATAGACCATACAATGTGCCACAAAGCAACTCTTAGCAAATACAAAATGTTAGAGATACTAGCATGCATTTTATTGGATCATAAAGGTATGAAATTGGAAATCAACAGCAAAATAAAAAACAAAATTTTCTTCATCACTTGGAGCCTAAACAATATGCTACTTCCAGAAGAAATCAAGGAGGAGATTAAAAAATTCTTAGAAGTAAATGAAAACATAGACACAACATATCAAAATCTCTGGGACACTATGAAAGCAATACTAAAAGGAAAATTAATTGCATGGACTTTATTTCTTATAAAAAAAAAGTCAAAAAATATATGACCTCACCCTACATCTCAAAGCCCTAGGAAAAGAAGAAAAAATCAGTAGCAAAAGCAAAAGAAGACAAGAAATAATTAAAATTAGAGCTGGAATCAATGAAATCAAAATTAAAGGGACAATTGAAAAATTGACAAAACAAAAAGTTGGTTCTTTTAAAAAATAAATAAAATTGATAGACGCTTAGCCACGCTAATGAAGAGAAGAGAGAGCTCAAATTACCAGCATAAGTGATGAAAAATGTAATATCACAACTGACACTACAGAAATACAGAGGAATATTAGAAATTATTTTGAAATCTTAAACTCCAATAAAATCGAAGGCATTGAAGGCATTAACAGATTTCTTAAGTCATATGATCTGCCCAGATTGAGTCAGGAAGATATAAACAATTTAAACAGACCAATATCAAGTGAGAAAATAAAAGACGCCATCAGATGCTTACCAACCACGAAAAGCCCAGGACCGGATGTTTACACAGGTGAGTTCTACAAGTCCTTTAAAGAACAACTAATACCAACACTCTTCAATGTATTTCAGGATATACTAAAATAGGCAGTCATTCCAAACTCATTTTATGACGCCAATATCACCCTGATCCCCAAACCAGGCAAAGACACTTCAAAAAAGAAAACTTTAGACCAATATGTCTAATGAACATAGATGCAAATTTCTCAATAAAATTCTGGCAAATCTAATGCAAAAACATATCAAAAAATTTGTGCACTATGATCATGTGGGATTCATCCAAGGGATGCAATTTTGGTTCAACATACAGAAATCAAAAAAATATAACTCACCACATCAATAGACTTAAAGGTAAAAATCATATGGTCACCGCAATAGACACAGAAAAAGCATTTGACAAAATGCAACATCCAGTTAAGTTCAAAACACTAGAAAAGCTAGGGATAACAGGAACATATCTCAACGTTTTAAAGGCTATCTATGCTAAACCTCAGGCCAACATCATTCTAAACAGACAAAAATTGAATGCATTCCCTCTAAAATCTGGAACAAGACAGGAATGCCCTCTCTCACCATTTCTATTCAACATAGTTCTTGAAACATTGGCCAGAGCAATTAGACAGATGAAAGAAATTAAAGGAATACACATAGAAAAAGAAGAACTTAAATTAGCACTATTTGCTGACAATATGATTGTATACCTAGAAGACCCCCAAAACTCCACCAGAAAATTTCTAGAACTAGTAATTGAATTCACCAAATAGCAGTATATAAAATCAAAACCCAACATTTCTGTATATCAGTGACAAATCCTCTGAGAAGGAAATGAGGAAAACTACCCCATTCACAATAACCTAAAAAATAAGATAATTGGGAATCAACTTAACAAAAGATGTGAAAGATCTGTATAATAAAAACTACAGAAGCCTAAAGAGAGAAATCAAAGAAGACCTTAGAAGATGGAAAGATCTACCTTGTTCGTGGTTAAGCAGAATTAATATTATCAAAATGACTATACTACCCAAATCACTATACATGTTTAATGCATTTTTCATCAAAATTCCAATGGCATTCGTCATAGAAATAGAAAAAGCAATCATGAAATTCATATGGAAAAATAAGAGACTCAGAATAGCTAAAGTAATCCTTAGCAGGATAAGTGAATCAGGTGGCATCACTATACCAGACCTTAAACTATACTACAGAGCAATAGTATCAAAAACAGCATGCTATTCACACCAAATCAGACTTGTAGACCAATGATAGAGAATAGAGGACACAGAGAGTAATCCCCCAAATTACAATTATCTTATATTTAAAAAGGTGCCAAAAACATGCACTGGAGAAAAGAGAGCCTCTTCAAAAATGATACTAGGAAAACTGGAAACCCATATGCAAAAATATGAAATTAAACCCTTATCTTTTACCTGCACAAGACTAAACTCAAAATGGATCAAGAACCTAGGAATGAAACCTGAAACTCTGTGCTGATAGAATAAAAAGGTAGGCCCTAATCTTCATCATGTGGGATTAGGCCCAATTTCCTTAATAAGACTCCTATAGCACAAAAATTAAAAGCAAGAATCAATATATAGGATAGAATCAAACCAAAAAGTTTCTTGAAGCAAAAGAAACAATCTGTGAGGTGAACAGAGAGCTTACATCCTGGGACCAAATTTTTACCCCTCACACATCAGATGGAGCACTAATCTCTAGGATATATAAAGAACTCAAAAACCTAAGTACAAAAAACAAAACAACAACAACAAAAAAAAACCCTCAAAAAACTCAGTCAACACATGGGCCATGGAATTGAAAAAACACTTCTCAGAAGAGGATATACAATCAATTAACAAATATATTTTAACAATGCTCATCATCTATAGCAATTAGAGAAATGCAAATCAAAACTACTTTAAGTTTGGCCGTTGGATGTGGCTCAAGCGGTAGCATGCTCGCCTGGCATGCGTGCGGCCTGGATTCGATCCTCAGCACCACAAACAAAAAAAGATGTTGTGTCCACTGAAAACTAAAATATATATATATATAAATATAAATATATATATATATATATATTTATATATAAATATAAATATATATATATATATACTCATTCTCTCTCTCCTCTCTCTCTCTCTCTCTCTCTCTCTCTCTTTCTCCCTCTCTCTAAAAAAACAAATATAAGTTATTATCTCACTCCAGTCAGAATGACAGCTATTATGAAGACAAACAACAAAAATGTTGGCAAGGATGTGGAGAAAAATCTACACTCGTACATACCTGGTTGGACTGCAAATTGGTGCAGCCAATATGGAAAGCAGTATGGAGATTATTTGGAAATCTGGGAATGGAACCACCATTTGACTCAGGTATCCCTTCTCCTTGGACTATACCCAAAGGAATTAAAAACAGCCTACAAAAGGGACACAGCCACATCAATGTTTATAGCAGCACAATTCACAATAGCTAAACATTGGAGCCAACCTAGATGCCCTTCAGTGGATGAAAGGATTTAAAAATGTGGCACATATACACAATAGAATTTTATTCAGCAATAAGAGAGAATAAAATCACGGCATTTGTAGGTAAATGAATGGCGTTGGAGAAGATAATGCTAAGTGAAATTAGCCAATCCACAAAAAAAAAAAATGCCAAATGTTTTCTCTGATACAAGGAGGCTGACTCATAGTGGGGAAAGGAGGGGGAGCATGGGATGATTAGATGAATTCTACATAGGAAAGAGGAGTGGGAGGTAAAGGGAGGGACAGGGGATTAGAAACGATGGTGGAATGTGATGGACATCATTATTCAAAGTACATGTATGAAGACTTGAATTGGGGGTCAACATACTTTATATGCAACCTGAGATATGAAAAAAATGTGGTATATATGTGGGATAAGAATTGTAATGCAAAAAAATCCCAGAAAGTATTTGTGTTAAGGCATGAATTAGTGTGAACATAATTAATATACAAAGGTATGAAAAATTGTGCTCTATATGTGTAATAAGAATTGGAATACATTCCACTGTTGTATACGTAAATATATGAAATCAATAAAAATTCATATGCCATTCAGTCACTACAGAGCCCTTCCATGGACAGAAGTTGCAATTTATTAAAAAATTTCCTCTCATATACGAAGTATTAGAAGATTGTGCCATGAGAGAGAAACTTAAAAAGTTTTAAAAGTAATGCAAACACAATGCTGCCACACTATTTTTTAAAAGATGGATACTTGATTTTAAATTATTGAACCTGTATTTTATACCTCCTTATTAAAATTTGAGAACAAGATACAATCATTCTGCGTCACATTACTAGGCAAACTGTTGAAGTACTGTTTTAAATCTCCCTGTATATAAAATTATCATGAAGTATGTAAAACCCATAATTTCCTGTTTCCTGTATGCATGTAATGAAATTGTAGATAGAAGTGTATTGCATTAAAAAATGAACAAAAACTAGACACTTTTACTATACAAGACTACTGATGAAGAAATGTGTTTGTGTGTGTGTGTGTGTGTATGTGTGTGTGTGTGTGTGTGAAGATGATATCACGGGGACAAATGAGTTGTGGCTTTGAATTAAATGATGTGTGCCACTTGACCTCAATGAAAATTTGACAAGTTTGATATTGTTAAAAAATTGATAACTGTTCTAATATCTGAGTAGTAAGTTGTTAAAACGTTTTTAACAACATGTAATCATGGACTAATTTTGGTTGTTACAGTCATCAATGTCAACCCAAAAAATTCAGAGGTAAAAATTATGTGTGATCAAAACACCAGTTGACAGACAAACTTAGAGCTTTATTCTATTCAGAGAAGGCAGATGCATTGGAAATCTTTATTTTTTTAATTCTGGAGATAATTGTATACCTATCAAAGTTTTTAAAAATATGATTTTTTAATTTCCATTCTGGACAACAGTGGTCAGCAGAATCATCAGTTGTCACCTTCATGGTGACCTCTCCATCACCTTGTCTCACTTGAACTGTTTTAATTTTATGCTCTGCAGTAGTCAATTATTTGTATTCAGCTAGTTCTCCTTTAATGTGCCACTGCTCTGTCTTTGTGTTACACATTCTGTTGTTTTGATTTATTTACAATACATGCTGTGCCATTATGATTTTAACTTTGTTGTGTTGGTTGAATAACTTGTAATACTTAAATACTTGAGGTCACAGTGAGAAACCATACCAGTATTTCTTTCAGCTCCATTTTAAATATATTTATTTGATACCAGTATTTCTTTCAGCTCCATTTCAAATATAATTAACCTAAATATTTTGGATGTTTATCAAAGGTCTTTCATGAGGAAAGTAAATTTATGAAATAATAGATGTGTAACATATATGAGTAATGTTGGCTTAGAACAAATTTTGAAACCTTAGTTGGCAAAATATCGGATCACCTGAAAAGAAGCATGAATTTTGAAATCTGAATGCCTTGGTTCTCAGTATTATCATTCTTTTTTCATATATATATATATATATATATATATATTAATTATCAATGGACCTTTATTTATTTATATGAGGTGCTGAGAATCAAACCCAGTGCCTCACATATGCGAGGCGAGTGCTCTACCATTGAGCTACAACCCAACACCATCATTCTTTTTTTAAAAAAAATATTTTTAGTTGTAAATGGACTCAATGCCTCTACATATTTTGTTTATTGTGTGTGGTGCTTAGAATAAAACCCATGGCCTCACATGTGTGAGGTAAGTACTCTACTACTTAGCCACATCCCCAGTCCCTATATTATCATTCTTTATTGAATTTATTTCTTATTAAAGTATATAGTTTTTAAGACATTTTTTACAGTATTATGTAACTGTTAGCATGGTTAGATTAGAGTGATGCTCATATGTTACCATAGAGCAGACAATTATATTTTGTCTAGACTTTATTATATCAGTAGTTTTCATGCACTATATATATACAGCAAGCAACCTATTTCCAATGAGAAACATGTCAGTTAATGTATTTAAAGCCATTGTTACAAGTTTGTAATGTATGTTTTCCAACTTGTTTTATAAGTATGTGATACATTACAAAAAATATTGTTCTTAATTGAAAAAAGGATATAAAATGTAAAACCACAATTTTTCATAAATGAATATTGACAATTGTTTCCCAGCCCTTTCTTATATTGGGTGTTTTGAATTGAGATTCAGTTAGCTAATTAATGGATAAATTAATTAAACACTTATGAAATTTAGTTGGGATTTAATTTAGCTTGTAATTTAATTATTTGATTCTTTATTGCATCCATTCACCCACATCAATAATTTTGTGAATGTTATAATACCAATCTAAAAAACAACCAAAAAAGCAAACTGAGGGGTATGGGAGGAGAGGAGTAATGGTGATAGAAGTTACCAGGTAAAATCTTTGTAATTCATCAAGATCTGCCTCAGGAACATATTCCTCTTTTAGTGTGTGTGTTGTTAAAATTTGTTTTAATTAGTTAAACATGACAGTACAATGATATTAACATATCATATTTTTGAATAAGATGGGGTATAATTTCTCATTTTTTTGAGTGTACAGGTTGCAGAATCACATAGGTCATACAGTCATAAATATGCATACAGCTATACTAATGTCTGTTTTATTCAGCTGACCTTCCTTTCCCTCCTTACCTTCCCTTCCCCTCCCATCAGTTCTCTCTACCCAATCTAATGTGACACACTTCTTTTTTTTTCCCTCACATCATCATACATGTATTCTGTATAACAATGAGGGTCTCCTTCCATCTTCCGTGCAATTCCACTTCTCCCTCACTTTCACCCCCACCTCTCTTCTCAAGTGTGTTTTATTATACAGAATGAATTTTAAAAGCAACTGTTACCATTAAATATAATTTAATAGAAAAATTTGACATGAAATACTAATATTAAAATTATTAATCAAAGAACATATAAGTCTGCAAATTCCATATAATATAGACAGTTATGTCATTGGAAATGAAAAACAAGCTCCTGCTCTGAGTCTTACAGGTTAATTTCAGCTGCTGTGCACTGCAGGTATCATCTCTCCTGTGTTCCAGGGCAAAAATCTCTGCTCTCCCTGGTGTCCTATGGGGTCTATAAAACAGAACAAGGTAAAACGGTCACTTGGAATGAGTTGCTGGCCACAGAGAGTGGCCAGGACCACAATTGTCCTCAGGAAATGCAAGATGAACTTGGGCCCTGATCTCTCCTGGGGTCTGGGCAGGGAGCACTGAGACTGGTATGCCGCCCTCAGCTGAGGGTGTTGTCTGTGGGAAGAGTGTCTATGAATGTCCTCAGAAGGAAGTTCTCATGGATATTCACCTTCAGAACCTTCTGACCCTGCTTTCCTAGAGAGTGAACATGAGGCAATGGAAAGAGTTCTCTAGGACATTTGGGTGTAAAGGCTGAGTAGCATACATCTGGAATCCTGAAGAGCAGCATCTGTGATGACACAGGGTGGAGCAAGGACCCTGGCTCCTCCAGCCCTACCCTCTGTAGTGCCATTCCTCAGAGAGCTTCCTGCACTGATTTTTACCAAATTGTACCTTCCCTTGCATGGCCATGGTCACATGCAACTATAGAATCTTCAGTGCTCTAATTGATTCTGATGGATTGCAAAAAAGTGCAACAAAGAAACATGAGAAAGCAAAGGAGAATATGTGGACTGATTTGATTTCTGCTCTCCTTCCCACTTTTCCAGACTCACATTTCCTCTTCCTAAACTGGTTTATCGCCTTTGCTGCATTAAGCCCATATATTGAATCAGGAGAGGGCCCCTGGAAACAATTCATGTTAAGGGACCTACATTCCAATTGCATAATCTTGACCTAGGAAAGGAAGGATACATTCATGCATGCTCAGAGCCAGCAAAGTCAGAACCCAGTTATTCAGTGGTCAGTAAAACAGAACCAGATTGTTTGTGTCTCATGTATCAGGCAACAACTCAGTATTTCTGATGCTCCCTACAACTCAAACTCAGTATATGGGTATGCAGTATTACTCACCATGATTCAGTGGTGTTGCTTGTGGTATAAAAAAGTAGGAAAATACTAAGAATGTTAGTGCAGAGAGATTTAACAGACATTGAAGGTCCAAGGACCTCAAAGATCTGGATGAGGAAAGCACCTTTAGAAAAGTCATAAAATGTGGGAAAGATGAAACATGGAAAATCTACAGAGTTTTTACATAAGAAAGAATGATTAAGAGAAACCAATAGAAAATCAATTACTTGCAGATTTCTTGTCCTTTTGTCCTCCTCCTCATCCTCTGAATCACTTTCTATGTTTTCTTTCTGGACCATTGCCGTGATGGTCATGATGTGGCCTTAAAAAAAGGAAAGGCAGAGTTAAATTCAAGGTGAGAACTTAAGTTGCTCCTGGTCCTGGTGTTCTAGAATGCACAGTCAAAACTCTCCATTCTTCCTCTTGTCTGCATTCCTGTCTCCTGGTCTCCATCACCTCACCTCTGCAATGAGAAATAGATCTAGCATCCCAAGAGCTCTTTTCCACCAGTTCACATTCTGCCATTGTACTTGGAAGGGATTCTGAGTCATCCTGTTCTTCCAAGAGACAGCCACAGTCTTCCTGATTTTCTGGACTTAGGCCTCTTAAATACAAGCAAATTCAGATTTTCCCTAGTCCAAGTGCTTGGGAATTAGACAAAGACTGGAGGTTAGAAACATGTTCACGGAGGAACTTCTCCCCAATCTTCTACAGGAGAACACAGTGGCCTGTCCAGGGTGCACAGAAACAATTTTCTTTAGGTTGCCCACATTTGGGAGTTCATTTTCGACCAGAAATAGACAAAACACAGAAGACAAAGTGCTACTCTAAAAAGATAACATTCAGAGGGGAATTGTGACTTCTTACTCACTACTTATCACTAGTGAGAGCTTCAATTACAGGTTTGCAAAGTGCTTCTAAGAAAGTATGTCCCACTAGATTCTTTCCCTTGTGGGTCAAACATAAGTGCAGATCTTATTTCTTTCATGCACAATGCCAAAAAATAATCAATAATGAAAGCCAGGCTACTTGATGTTTATTAGAGGCAAATTTAGGACAGAATGGGACTTAACATGGAAGATTGTGTTTACCTTTCAAAGCAAAAGTTGTCTTCTTATGAACAGGATGTCAGAAGGTCTACTAACCCTTCTTTTTATGAAAATAATACATATTTCTGTTTTCTCAATTTTATTCCCATTCCTTATTTTCCACATGAGTAGGTGAACTCAAATCTTACCGTGAAAACTTTCCCATTTTGTCATACCCCAAGTGCTGTTCCTACCTGCAGGCTGTTCTTCGTCACAGCTTGAATCATAATCTTTGCTCCAAGTCCAACCTTTAGAGACACAGACATCATCAACTGAGTTACTTAAGATTGACTCATTCTTTCTTCTACACAACTAAGCTTATGATGGTTGCTAGGGTTGGATGTTTTTTATCCCACACTGGATTGTGTGATTGAGGCTTGGTGCTCAGTATGGCCACAATGAGATTTGTGAAATCTGTGTGAGGAAGGGTCTGCTTGGAGGTGGTGAGGACATTTGATGGTATGAGAGTCAGAAGTAAGAATACAGATTTCTCAAACCCTTGTTAGATCCTGTTATATAAGAAGAGCAAATGAATCAACTGATCCCTGCTGGCTTCGTGTCTTGCCATGTGATGTCTCTCTACTGCACCTGCATCCCTGCAGACACCACCAATCACGCAATGCAGCTAAGAGGGTATTCACTAATGAAAAGTGTTTGCTAGTGCCATGCTCTTGTACCTGCAGAACTGTAAGCTAAACACACCCACCTGTATAATTTATTCAGTTTCTGAGTTTTGTTATTGGAAAGAAAAATATAGTGATACAAAAATTAATAGTCAGGATCGTCTACATCTCTGTTCTGGGTTCTCAGACCCTCTCTGGGTTCTGGGGAGTCAGAGGCCTCAAACAGGATGCTGCAAACAATTGCAAACTTTCTAATGAGAGAGTGGAGATGTAAGGAGTCAAATTTTAACTACTTCCTTCCATTGGAACATTATCCCTTTCTCGTTGAAACAAACCAAGCTGACATGCAAACTGTGATGCCAACAGTTTCAGGAATATAAACTCACAGAACATACACTGTGCCATCATCAGAGCAGTGGTCCAGAAGAAAATGGGTATGTCCTCTGCTTTATCCACATGGGTCTACTGGCCACTTTGAAAGTTTCGTATAAAAATTAAAATTAAATTAAAAATACTGTTATTTTGGATGGCCAAGACCAGGAGTTCAAAGATGAAGCAGACAAGAATTTCCTTCCCCCAGGTTTCCATGGACAGCAGTTTGCTAGCATGTTCTCACTAGTCATACTCCTCATTTATAAGTAGACTGTGGAGTCAGTTTGCTAGAATGTTATCACTCCTCATACTCCTCATTTATAAGTAGACTGTGGAGTCAGTTTGCTAGCATGTTCTCACTACTCATACTCCTCATTTATAAGTAGACTGCGGTGTCATGCAAAAGTGAAAAGTGCCAGGAACTCTCTTAGGGCCTGAGGAATCGACATAAACAAAGTCAACATTAAGATCCAGATGGCTCCCCTCAAATTCAAGCACATATCACCTAGAGCTCATAAGAAATGTGTGTGAAAAGCTTGGACACAATGCTATCTTAGCTTCCCTACTGATTCTGGCTGGTCCTGGTCAGATCTCTGGTCGATACCTGGTTCATTGTAGAGCCCCACATGCTGAACAAGTGGGAACTTAGCACAGAGTTGCATTTATCAAACGATATCGTGGACAAAGATTAAGACACTCTGCTCAGGGGGGAGTTGTAGGATGAGAAGGAATGATGACCACAGTGGTTCTACCCTCACAGTGACCAGTCAGTGTCAGTATCCATGTATGTATGAATAGAAGGACCTAGACAGTACTTGAGACTGACAGTATGAAGACGTTTCATATATACTGTCATCGCGATATTCTGCAGGCCACACAGGGGACAGCACAGACCAAACAAGGGATCAGACACCACTGCTGTGCTGAGCTGGACCTTCAATAGAGCCCAACTTTTGCTCTGTAACTAGATGAGCTGAAATTGTGCTGATCAGGCCCCATGAAAATCCATCCAGTTAAAACATGTTTCTACAAAGTAGTGTCTACAAAAAGACCCAATAAGGTATTTTTCAGTGTCAGTTGGAGAATGCAAAGTAAGCCCTTCCTTAGCTAAAGTAACCTCTCATCTTTGAGTCTCCTCTGTCTCAGATGTCCACCATAAGTGAGCATAGTGCATTGGTGAACCTGAGGGTCACTGTTAAGGATTGGCCCTGTCCAGAAACTTTTGCCTAGAATGGGGATTGGAAGATAAATTCTGACAACTCTCACAAAAAAATGTATATGAACGTGAAAATTTTTCAAGAGTGAAGTGTTCTGAACAATTACATGCACTGATCAAATATAGGACCTACTGACACGTGAGGTTTGCTATTAAATGAAGTTGCTACTGTTGCAGTGACAAGAATAAAGTGGAGCTTTTTCTTTATAGAGTGTTGTGAAAATTTTCTGGGTTTTGATGGGATATGTTATGCATGTTAATTGAGGTATTGGTGTGAAATGAACTGCACACATGGAAAGTTTACAGTTTGATCTATTTACACATATACAAAACCATGATCTAATGGAGATGACTTTTTTTGTTTATACATGTGGACATTGGCATCTTGGCATGTATATATCTAGAGAAACAGACAAATATGCAAAAACAAACACAAAGTCACACTCAGAATCATGTTGCAAGAATGCACACAGAGATACACGTATAAAACTCTCATTGACCTAACCACGTTGTTCAACTCACAAAGGTGCTTCAAGGAAGTATGCAGAATGGCCATAGATTTATTTTAATCAATTTAGACCACAAACACCTCAATTCTCATTCTCAAGGAGGTAGTGGAATCACTGAGTCTCTGCACTCAAAAGGAAGGAAGACTCTCTGACCCTTGGCGTCATCTACATTTTGCAACAGGAAGAGAGAGAGGCCAGGATACATACCAATTATGGATCCTCTTGAATCATCCTGTGAATACAGAAAAGGAGTCACTATGAAGATCAAGCCATGCTCTGACCTGTGTGCACAAGTCTTTTGTTTACTTGGTGACATTCGAATATCCAATGAGAATGTGGGCAAATCAAGGGAACAGATAGCAAATGTACTCTCACCAAATGACACAAGCTTTTCTAGGGGATTTTTGTCCCAGGTCTATATTAGGTGATAACTAAGGAATTCGATGGCCAGGAGGGAAAACCATAGCCAGGCACAAAACTTGTTATCATACAGTGTGTAGTTTATACTGTTTCTTGTTAATGTTGCCTTCAGTGAGGTCTCATTTGTCAACAGACACCCCAATGAGAATCTGCACAGTCAGGAAATTGTGTATGTCATCTCCAGGATACCATATCATAACACAAGAAAAAGAGAAACTAAAGAGCAACACTGGATTTCAGAGGAAGATAAGCAACCTTACCATGGCTTTTGGTGGGGTCCTTCGACTCATGCTTTCTCCAGGAATGAACTCCACCATGTCATTTGGGTGAACTAGGAGGATGCAGAATAATGATTAGTATACTAATTTAAGGCTTATGAATAGTTCAGGGCATTTCTTGATATGGATATCAGTGAAAATATACAGCAAAGATAAGAACAAGAATGAGAGATGGCTGCGAATAGAGTGTATCACACCCAGTGTACCGCATCACTGCACAGATGAATACAGGGTTAGAACGACAAAAAGCTATCTTGTTAGAAATTTCTAGCAAAATTGGGGTGCACCGAAAATTAGGGGAAGGATTTCCATCATCGAGGACCGGTTACTGAGTCTCAAACGTGAGCCAACAGTGCGACCAGAGATCCAGGCGGACTGGTCCGCCGCCCGCCCTGCGGCCCACCCCGCGGCTACAGACAGTGGGGTGCTTCGGAGAAGCGACCAGCAAGCAGAGAGAAACGGGGCTGCGGATTCTGTGGAGTCCTCCCGGCTGTGCCCTCACTGAGCTCTGGGCTGAGTTTGGGGTTTGAGATTGGGGAAGGAAGCAGTCCAGTTCTATCCCCAACAATGGAAAATCCACCAAGGAAGCCAGCGGACACCATCTTGAAGAGCTGACTTCACCATCGCCAGGTTCCGACAGATTGCAACAATAAAAAAGCATGAACAACCAGACTACATATAACTTATCAAATGCAAATAGATGAATTCTACGAACAGGTCTATACTCTACCTAAGCCCTTAACTACCCCCAAGTACTGCTGTCTATTCTCTTGTTAATATCCACGTGCATTTACGTAACACCCCAAAGAAGCTAACATATACTAACCTCCATACAAGCAAATCACCCGACCTTAACATAAAATCCTAAGTCCAAACCTCAGTTCTCTATATGCCATCAAAATCTGAAGGATTTAATAAAACCAATGAATTTACCTTAAATCACAATTTAATCAGCATCTCTAAACATCATCTCCTAACACAAAGGAGAGATAGGGGAACTATAAAAACCAAAACAAATTTAAAGGAGAAAACAGAAACACAGCAGTCAAAGAGAGTTGGAAAGTAACTTGAGCACCATGAAAAAACAAGGGAAAAAAAAAGAGTACAAACAATGCAGGACAACTTAAATACAAAAGAGAAGCTAGAGGCACCAGAAAATTGGATGGAGAAAGAAGTCAAGGCATACCTAATTAAGATGGAATGGAATCTCAGAGAGAGTTTATACAGCAAGTTCAAACAATGAAAATATATTTTGAAAATGAATTAAATAATCAAATTCAAATGTCAAAGAACGAGCTCTATCACGAAATAGAGATTTCAAAAAAAAAAAAAACAGTAATCCTAGAAATGCAGGAAACTATAAAGCAAATTAAAAATTCAAACGAGAATATTACAAATAGACTAGATAGACTAGATCAAGCAGAAGCCAGAACATCAGATAATGAAGACAAATTTTATCAACTTGAAAAGAATATTGTCAACACAGAAATGATGCTTAAAAGAAACGAGCAATCTATCCAAGAGAAATGGGATGTCATAAAAAAACCAAACGTGAGAGTCATTGGGATAGAAGAAGGCATAGAGGTTCAAACCAAAGGAATGAACAATCTATTGAATGAAATAATCCTAGAAAATTTTCCAGATATGAACGATGGAATGGATTGCCAAATCCTGGAAGCCTACAGGACCCCAAACCTTCAAAACCATAATAGACCAACTCCAAGACACATAATTATGAAGATATTCAACATACAGAAGAAGGAGAGAATATTAAAAGCTACGAGAGAAAGGAGGCATATTACATTCAGGGGTAAACAAATTAGGTTAACGGCTGATATTTCATCACAGACGTTGAAAGCGAGAAGATCCTGGAGCAACGTATTTCAACTGCTAAAAAATAATGGATTCCAACCAAGAATACTGTATCCAGCAAAATTTAGCTTCAGATTTGACAAAGAAAGTAAAATATTTCATGATAAAAAAAAAACTTAAAAGAATTCACAGCCATAAAACCAGTACAGCAGGGCATCCTTAGCAAAACACTAAAAGAAGAGGAATTGAAAAACAGCACCCCAAACTAACAGTGGGAGGTAACACAGTAAAGGGAATGGAAAAAATAAACAAAAAGGAAAAACTAGCCATATTAAAATAAATAAATAAACAAGCATGAGGTTAATACTAAGCGTATGTCAATAGTAACCTTAAACGTTAATGGCTTAAATTCCCCAATTAAGAGACATAGGCTAATAACCTGGATTAAAAAAAAAAAAAAAAACAAGTCCAACATTATGCTGCCTTCAGGAGACTCATCTGATAGGAAAAGACATACACAGACTGAAGGTGAAAGGTTGGGAAAAATCATACCACTCACATGGTGCCCCGAAGCAAGCAGGAGTGGCCATAGTCAAATCGAATAAAATCAACTTCAAACCTAAGTTAATCAAAAGGGGTAAAGAAGGACACTACATACTATTAAAAGGAACCATCCACATACAAGACATAACAATTATCAATATGTATGCATCAAACAATAGTGCTGTAACATTCATAAAACAAACTCTCCTCAAGTTCAATAGTCAAATAGACCACAACAGAATAATTATGGGTGACTTCAACACACGGCTCTCTCCTCTTATCTGATTACAGTGGAATGAAACTGGATATCAATGATAAAAGAAGGAAGGAAAAATCATACATCTCATGGAAAATGAACAATATGTTACTGAATGATAAATGGGTTACAAAAGACATAAAGGAGGAAATCAAAAAATTCTTGGAGATGAATGGAAATACAGACACAACATATTGAAATCTATGGGACACAAGGAAAGCAGTTTTAAGAGGGAAATTCATTTCCTGGAGGTCATACCTAAAAAAATGAAAAAAACTAACAAATAAATGAGCTCACACTTCATCTCAAAGCCCTAGAAAAGGAACAGCAAAACAATAGCAAATATAGTAGAAGGCAAGAAATAATTAAAATTTCAGGGGAAGTCAACCAAATTGAAACAAACAAAAAAAAACCATTAAAAATTGATAAAACAAAAAGTTGGTTCTTTGAAAAAATAAATATGATTGACAGACCCTTAGCCATGCTAATGAAGAGAAGAAGAGAGAGAGCTCAAATTACTAACATACGAGATGAAAAAGGCAATATCACAACAGACACTACAGCAATACAGAAGATAATTAGAAATTATTTTGAAACCCTATATTCCAATAAAATATAAGATAGCGAAGTTACTGATAAATTTCTTAAGTCATATGATTTGCCCAGATTGAGTCAGGAAGATACACACAATAGAAATAGACCAATAACAAAGGAGGAAATTGAAGAAGCCATCACAAGACTACCAACCAAGAAAAGCCCTGGACCAGATAGATATTCAGCAGAGTTTTACAAAACCTTCAATAAAGAAATAATACCAATACTTTTCAAGTTACTTCAAGAAATAGAAAAAGAAGGAGCTCTTCCAAATTCATTTTATGAGGCCAACATCACCCTGATCCCAAAACCAAACAAAGACACATCAAAGAAAGAAATCTACAGATCAATATCTCTAATGAACTTAGATGCAAAAATGCTCAATAAATTTCTGGCGAATCAAATACAAAAGCATATCAAAAAAATTGTGCACCTTAATCAAGTAGAATTGATCCCCGGGATGCAAGGCTGGTTCAATATATAGAAATCAATAAATGTTATTCACCACATCAATAGATTTAACCATAAGAACCACATGATCATATCTATAGATGCAGAAAAAGCATTCAACAAAGTTCAGCATCCCTTTATGGTCAAAACACTAGAAAAACTAGGGATAACAGGAAGTTACATCAACATTGTAAAAGCTGTATATGCTAAGTCTCAGGCTAGCATCATTCTGAATGGAGGAAAACTGAAGGCATTCCCTCTAAAATTTGGAACATGACAGGGATGCCCTCTTTCAATACTTCTATTCAATTCAGTCCTCGAAATACTAACCAAAGAAATTAGACAGACAAAAGAAATTAACGGCACAAAAATAGGAAAAGAAGAACTTAAATTATCACCATATGCGGATGATATGATAACATATCTAACAGACCAAAAGGGTTGTACAAAGAAACTACTAGAGCTAATAAGTGAATTGAGCAAAATGGCAGAATATAAAATCAACACACATAAATAAAAGGCATTCCTTTATATCAGTGACAAATCTTCTGAAATGGAAATGAGGACAACCACCCCATTCACATTTTTTTCAAAAAATAAAATAAAATAAAATAAAATACTTGAGAATCAACCTAAAAAAAGAGGTAAAAGATTTATATGATGAAAACTACAGAACCCTAAAGAGAGAAATAGAAGAAGACCTTAGAAGGTGGAAAAATATACCCTCTTCATGGAAAGGAAGAACTAACATCATCAAAATGGCGATATTACCCAAAGTTCTCTATAGGTTTAAAACAATGCCAATCAAACTCCCAATGGCATTTCTGGTAGAAGTAGATAAAGTAATCATGAAATTCATATGGAAAAACAAAAGACCCAGAATAGCAAAAGCAATTCTAAGCAGGAAGTGCGAATCAGGAGGTATACTGATACAAGATTTCAAAGTGTACTACAGAGCAATAGTAATAAAAACAGCATGGTACTGGTTCCAAATCAGGCGGGTGGACCAATAGCCAGATTACAGGACACAGAGACAAATCCACAAAATTATAACTATCTTATATTTGATAAAGGGGAAAAAAGCATGCAATGGAGGAAGAATAGCATCTTCAACAAATGGTGCTGGGAAAACAGGAAATACATATGCAACAAAATGAAATTGAATACCCTCCTCTCGCCATGCACAAAAATTAACTCAAAGTGGATCAAGAAGCTAGATATCAAATCAGAGACTCTGCGTTTGATAGAAAAAAAATTGGCTCCCATCTACATATTGTGGGGTCAGGCTCCAAATGCCTTAATAGGACACCCATAGCACAAAAGTTATTAACAAGAATCAACAAATTGGACTTACTTAAAATGAAAAGTTTTTTCTCAGCAAGAGACACAATAAGAGTGGTAAATAGTGAGCCTACATCATGGGAACAAATTTTTACTCCTCACACTTCAGATTGAGCCCTAATATACAGAGTATACAAAGAACTCAAAAAATTAAACAATAAGAAAACAAATAACCCAATCAAAAAATGGGCCAAAGACCTGAACAGACACTTCTCAGAGGAGGATATACAATCAATCAACAAGTACATGAAAAATTGCTCATCATCTCTAACATTCAGAGAAATTCAGATCAAAACCACCCTAAGATATCATCTCACTCCTGTAAGATTGGCAGCCATTCTGAAGTCAAACAACAATAAGTGCTAGAGAGGATGTGGGGAAAAGGGTACTCTTGAAAATTGCTGGTGGCATTGCAATCTGGTGCGACCAATTTGGAAAGCAGTATGGAGATTCCTGGGAAAGCCGGGAATGGAACCACCATTTGACCCAGCTATTGCCCTTCTCGGACAATTCCCTGAAGACCTTAAAAGAGCGTACTACAAGGATACTACAACATCGATGTTCATAGCAGCACAATTCAGAATTGCTAGACTGTAGAACCAACCCAGATGCCCTTCAATAGATGAATGAACAAAAAAATGTGGCATTTATACAACATGGAGTATTACACAGCACAAAAAATGACAAAATCATGGAATTTGCAGGGAAATGGATGGCACTAGAGCAGATTAGGCTTAGTGAAGCTAGCCAATCCCTTAAAAACCAATACCAAATGTCTTCTTTGAAATAATGAGAGAAACTAGAAATACAGCAGGGAGAAAGAGCAGGAAGTAAAGATGAATATTAAACATATACATGAGTGGGAGGGAAAGGGAGAGAAAAGAGAAATTGCATGGTAATGGAGGAAGACCCTCCTTGTTATTCAAAATTACATATAAGAGGTTGTGAGGGTAATGGAAAAATAAACAAAGAGAGAAATGAATTATAGTAGATGGGGTAGAGAGCGAAGATGGGAGGAGAGGGGAGGGGGGATAGTAGAGGATAAGAAAGGTTGCAGAATACAACAGTTACTAATACGGCATTATGTAAAAATGTGGATATGTAACTGATGTAATTCTGCAATATGTATTTGAGGTAAAATTGGGAGTTCATAACCAACTTGAATCTAATGTATGAAATAGGATATGTCAAGAGCTTTGTAATATTTTGAACAACCAATAAAAAAAAAAAAACGATCCTGATGGCTCCCCTCAAATCAAGCACTTCCCACATAGAGCCCTTGAGAAATGTGTGTGAATAACTTGGACACAATGCTATCTTCTTAACGTCCCAACTAATTCTGACTGGTCCTGGTCAGATCCCAGGTGGATACCTGGTTCATTGTAGAGCCCCACATGCTGAACAAGTGAGATCTTAGCACATAGTTGTATTTACCAAATGATGTCATGGACTAAGATGAAGACACTCTGCCCAGGGAGGAGTTCAGGGATGAGAAGGAATGATGACCACAGTTCTTTACCCTCACAGTGACCAGTGAGTGTCATTATCCATGTATGTATGAATAGAGGGACCCAAACAGCATATGAGACTGACAGTATAAAGACCTATCATATATACTGTCAATGTGATATCCTGCAGGCCACAAAAGGGGCAGCACAGACCTAAACTAGGGATTGGACACCACTGCTGTGCTGAGCTGGATCTTCACTACAGCCCAACTTTTGCTCTGTTACTGGATGAATTGAAATTGTGCTGATCTGGCCCCATGAAAACCCATCCAGTGAAAACATGTTTCTACAAAGTAGTCTCTAAAAAAACACACAAAAAGGTAGCTTTCAGTGTTAGTTGGAACATGCAAAGTAAGACCTTCCTTAGTTACAGTAATATCTGGCCTGTGTAGCTCCTCTGACACAGATGCCCACCATAAGTGAGCATAGTGCATTGGTGAACCTGAGGGTCACTGTTAAGGATTGTCCCTGTCCAGAAACTTTTGCCAAGAATGGGGATTGAAAGATGAATTCTGTCACCTCTCACAAAAAATGTATATGAAAGTGAAAATTTTTCATGAATGAAGTGTTGTGAATAATCACATGCACTGATTAAATATAGGACCTACTGACAGGTGAGGTTTGCTATTAAATGTAGTTGCTACTGGTGCAGTGACAGGAATGAAGTGGAGCTTTTTCTTTATAGAGTGTCGTGAAAATTTTCTGGGTTTTGATGGGATATGTTTTGCATGTTAATTGAGGTATTGGTGTGGAATGAACAGCACACATGGAAAGTTTACAGTTTGATCTATTTACACATATACAAAATCATGATCTAATGGAGATGGCTTTTTTTGTTTAAACATGTGGACATTGGCATCTTGGCATGTATATATCTAAAGAAACACACAAATGGGCAAAAACGAACAAAAAGTCACACTCAGAATCATGTTGCATGAATGCACACAGAGACACATGTATAAAACTTTCATTGACCTAACCACGCTGCTCAACTCACACAGGTGCTTCAAGGAAATATGCAGAATGACCATAGATATTTTTAAATCAATTTAGACAACAAACCCCTCACTTCTCATTCTCAAGGAAGTAGTGGAATCACTGAGACTCTGCACTCAAAAGGAAGGAAGACTCTCTGACCCTGGGCATCATCTACATTTTCAACAGGAAGAGAGTGAGCCCAGGATACATACCAATTATGAATCCTTTTGAATCATCCTGTGAATAGAGAAAAGGAGTCACTATGAACATCAAGCCATGCTCTGACCTGTGTGCACAAGTCTTTTGTTTACTTGGTGACATTCGAATATCCAATGAGAATGTGGGCAAATCAAGGGAACAGATAGCAAATGTACTCTCACCAAATGACACAAGCTTTTCTAGGGGATTTGTGTCACAGGTCTATGTTAGGTGATAATTAAGGAGTTCGATGGCCAGGAGGGAAAACCATAGCCAGGCACAAAGCTTGTTATCATACAGTGTGTAGTTTATACTGTTTCTTGTTAATGTTGCCTTCAGTGAGGTCTCATTTGACAACAGACACCCCAATGAGAATCTGCACAGTCAGGAAATTGTGTATGTCATCTCCAGGAATCCATATCATAACACAAGAGAAAGAGAAACTAAAGAGCAACACTGGATTTCAGAGGAAGATAAGCAACCTTACCATGGCTTTTGGTGGGGTCCTTCGACTCATGCTTTCTTCAGTAATGAACTCCACCATGTCATTTGGGTGAACTAGGAGGATGCAGAATAATGATTAGTATACTAATTTAAGGCTTATGAATAGTTCAGGGCATTTCTTGATATGGATATCAGTGAAAATATACAGCAAAGATAAGAACAAGAATGAGAGATGGCTGCGAATAGAGTGTATCACACCCAGTGTACCGCATCACTGCACAGATAAATACAGGGTTAGAACGACAAAAAGCTATCTTGTTAGGAATTTCCAGCAAAATTGTGGTGCACCGATACCTAGGGGAAGGATTTCCATCACCGAGGACCGGTTACTGAGTCTCAAACGCAAGCCAACTGTGCCACCAGAGATTCAGGCTGACTGATCCACCGCCGGCCCTGCGGCCCGCCCCACGTCTACAGACAGTGGGGTGCCGCCGAGAAGCTACCAGCAAGCAGAGGAAAATGGCGCTACGGATTCTGTGGAGTCCTGATGGCTGTGCCCTCACTGAGATCTGGGATGTGTTCGGGGTTTGAGATGGGTTAAGGAAGCGGTCAAGTTGTATCCCTCACAACAGAAAGTCTACCAAGGAAGCCAGAGGCCAACATCTTTGAAAGCTGACGTCACCATTGTCAGGTTCTGACAGATTGCAAAAATAAAACAGCATGAACAACCAGACTACCTATAACTTACTAAATGCAAATAGATGAATACTACGAATAGGCCTATAGTCCA
Source organism: Callospermophilus lateralis (assembly GCF_048772815.1). Lineage (NCBI taxonomy): Eukaryota > Metazoa > Chordata > Mammalia > Rodentia > Sciuridae > Callospermophilus > Callospermophilus lateralis. The sequence continues at coordinate 43,566,897 of NC_135311.1, forward strand.
CCTAAGCCCTTTACTACCCCCAAGTACTCCTGTCTATTTTCTTGTTAATATCTTGCTGTATTTGAGTTACCCCCACCCCCAAAGAAGCTAACGTATCCTTACTTCCAAACAATCAAATCACCGGACCTTCACATAAAATCCTAAGTCCAAACCTCTGTTCTCTATATGCCATCAAAATCTGAAGGCCTGTAATGAAACCAATGAATTTACATTAAATCATAATTAAATCCAAAATCTCGAAACATTTTCTCGTAACACAAAGGAGAGCTAGTGGAAGTATAAAAACCAAAAAAAAAAATTAAAGGAGAAAACAGAAACACAGCAGTGAAACAGAGTTGGAAAGTAACTTGAGCACCATGAAAAAACAAGTGGAAAAAGAACACAAACAATGCAGGACAACTTAAATACACAGGAGAACCTAAAGGCACCAGAAAAATGGATGGAGAAAGAAGTCAAGGCATACCTAATTCAGATGGAATGTAATCTTAGAGAAGACTTTAGACAGCAAGTTCAAACAATGAACGTAGATTTTGAAAACGAATTAATTAAAAAAATTCAAATGTCAAAGAACGTGCTCTATCACGAAACAGAGATTTAGAAAAAAACAAACAGTAATCCTAAAAATGCAAGAAACCATAAACCAAATTAAAAACTCAAACGAGAATATTACAAATAGACTAGATCAAGTAGAAGCCAGAACATCAGATAATGAAGACAAAGTTTATCAACTTGAAAAGAATATAGTCAACACAGAAAGGATGCTTAAAAGACATGAGCAATCTATCCAAGATATATATGATGTCATAAAAAAACCAACCCTGAGAGTCATTGGAATAGAAGAAGGCATAAAGCATCAAACCAATGGAATGAACAATTTATTGAATGAAATAATCCAAGAGAAATTCCCAGATATTAAAGGTGGAATGGATTGCCAAATCCTGGAAGCCTACAGGACCCCGGACATTCAAAACCATAATAGACTAACTCCAAGACACACAATTATGAAGATATCTAACATAGAGAACAAGGAGAGAATATTAAAAGCTATGAGAGAAAGGAGGCAGATTACATTCAGGGGTAAACCAATTAGGTTAATGGCTGATTTTTCATCACAGATGTTGAAAGCAAGAAGATCCTGGAACAACGTATTTTCAAAGATAAAAAATAATGGATTCCAACGAAAAATACTGTATCCAGTATTGATAATGAAATTAAAATATTTCATGATAAATAAAAGTTAAAAGAATTCGCAGCCAGAAAACCAGCACTGCATGACATCTTGAGCAAAACACTACAAGAAGAGGAATTGAAAAACAGCTAGCCAAACTAACAGTGGGAAATAACTAAGTAAAAGAAAGGAAAAAAAATAACTAAAAGAAAATACTACCCATATAAAAATAAATAAATAAACAAGCAGGACGGGTAGTACTAACCATATTTCAATAGTAACCTTAAAAGTTAATGGCTTAAATTCCCCAATTAAGAGACATAGGCTAATAACCTGGATTACAAAACCAAATCCAACAATATGCTGCCTTCAGGAGACTCATCTGATAGGAAAAGACATACACAGACTGAAGGTGAAAGGTTGGGAAAAATCATACTACTCACATAGTCCCCCGAAGCAAGCAGGAGTGGCCATACTCTAATCGAATAAAATCAACTTCAAACTTAAGTTAATCAAAAGAGATAAAGAAGGACACTACATACTATTAAAAGGAACCTTCCATCAACCAGACATAACAATTATCAATATATATGCACCAAACAATGGTGCTGCAACATTCATAAAACAAAATCTCCTCAAGTTCAAGAGTCAAATAGACCACAACACAATAATTATGGGTGACTTAAACACACCGCTCTCTCTTTTGACAGATCCTCCAGACAAAAGCTGAATAAAGAAACTATAGAACTCAATAACACAATCAATAACCTACACTTAACCAACATATATAGAATATATCAACCATCATCAAGTGGATACACATTCTTCTCAGCAGCACATAGGTCCTTCTCAAAAATAGACCATATATTATGCCATAGGAAAACTAATAGTAAATATAAAGGTGTGGAGATAATACCATGAAACTTATCTAATTACAATGGAATGAAACTGGGTATCAATTATAAAAGAAAGATGGAAAAATCATACATCTCATGGAAAATGAACAATATGTTACTGAATGATCAATGGGTTACAAAAGAAATAAAGGAGTAAATCAAAAAATTCTTGGAGATGAATGGAAATACAGACACAACATATTGGAATCTATGGGACAAAATGAAAGCAGTTTTAAGAGGGAAATTCATTTCCTGGAGGTCATTCCTCAAAAAATGAAAAAAAAAAAAAAACAAATAAATGAGCTCACACTTCATCTCAAAGCCCTAGAAAAGGAAGAGCAAAACAAAAGCAAATGTAGTAGAAGGCAAGAAATATTTAAAGTCAGAGCGGAAATCAACGAAATTGAAACAACAACAACAAAAAAAACATTAAAAATTGATAAAACAAAAAGTTATTTCTTTGAAAAAATAAATAAGTTCGACACACCCTTAGCCATGCTAATGAAGAGAAGATGGGAGGGATCTCAAATTACTAACATACGGGATGAAAAAGGCAATATCACAACGGACACTACAGAAATACAGAGGATAATTCAAAATTATTTTGAAACCCTATATTACAATAAAATAGAAGATAGCAAAGATATCGATAAATTTCTTAAGTCATATGATTTGCCCAGATTGAGTCAGGAAGATACACACAATTTAAACAGACCAAGAACAAAGGAGAAAATTGAAGAAGCCATGAAAATACTACCAACCGAGAAAAGCCCTGGACGACATGGATATACAGCAGAGTTTTACAAAACGTTCAAAGAAGAATTAATACCAATACTTTTCAAGTTATTTTAAGAAATAGAAAAAGAAGGAGCTCTTCCAAATTCACTGCATGAGGCCAACATCACCTTGATCCAAAAACTAGATAAAGACACTTCAAAGAAAGAAAACTATAGACAAATATCTCTAATGAACTTAGATGCAAAAATCCTCAAAAAAATTCTTTTGAATCGAATACAAAAGCATATCAAAAAAATTGTGCACCATGATCAAGTAGGATTCCTCCCCGGGACACAAGGCTGGTTCAATATACAGAAATCAATAAATGTTATTCACCACATAAATAGATTTAACCACAAGAACCACATGATCATCTCAATAGATGCAGAAAAAGCATTCGACAAAGTTCAGCATCCGTTTATATTCAAAACACTAGAAAAACTAGGGATAACAGGAACTTACCTCAACATTGTAAATATATATATGCTAAGCCTCAGTCTAGCATCATTCTGAATGGAGAAAAACTGAAGGCATTCCCTCTAAAATCTGGAACAAGACAGGGATGCCCTCCCTCACCACTTCTATTCAATTTAGTCCTCGAAATATTAGCCAGAGCAATTAGACAGACAAAAGAACTTAACGGCATAAAAATAGGAAAAGAAGAACTTAAATTATCACCATATGCGGATGATATGATAACATATCTAACAGACCAAAAAGGGTCTACAAAGAAACTACTAGAGCTTATAAGTGAATTTAGCAAAGTGGAAGGATATAAAATCAACACGCATAAATCAAAGGCATTCCTGTATATCAGCGACAAATCTGCTGAATTGGAAATGAGGACAACCACCCCATTCACAATATCCTCAAAAAAAAGTAAAATACTTGGGAACCAATCTAACAAAAGAGGTGAAAGATTAATACAATGAAAACTACAGAACCCTAAAGAGAGAAATAGAAGAAGACCTTAGAAGATGGGAAAATATACCCTATTCATGGATAGGAAGAACTAACATCATCAAAATGGCAATATTACCCCAAGTTCTCTGTAGGATTAATGCAATGCCAATCAAAACCCCAACAGCATTTCTACTAGAAATAGATAAAACAATCATGAAATTCATATGGAAAAATAAACGACCCAGAATAGCAAAAGCAATTCTAAGCAGGAAGTGTGAATCAGGAGGTATAGTGATACCAGATTTCAAACTGTACTACAGAGCAATAGTAACAAAAAGAGCATGGTACTGGTACCAAAACAGGCGGGTGGAACAATGGTACAAATTAGAGGACACAGAGACCAATCCACAAAATTACAACTTTCTTATATTTGATAAAGGAGATAGAAGCATGCAATGGAGGAAGGATAGCATCTTCAACAAATGGTGCTGGGAAAACTGAAAATCCATATGCAAAAAAATAAAAGTGAATCCCTTTCTCTCACCATGCACAAAAGTTAACTCAAAATTGATCAAAGAGCTTCATATCAAATCAGAGACTCTGTGCCTGATAGAAGAAAAAGTTGGTTACAATCTACATATTGTGGGATCGGGCTCCAAATTTCTTAATAGAACACCCATAGCACAGAGTTAATAACTAGGATCAACAAATGGGACTTACTTAAACTAAAAAGTTTTTTCTCAGCAAGAGAAACAATAAGAGAGGTAAATAGGGAGCCTACATCCTGGTAACAAATTTTTACTCCTCACACTTAAGATAGAGCCCTAATATCCAGAGTATACAAAGAACTCAAAAAATTAAACAATAAGATAACAAATAACCCAATCAACAAATGGGCCAAAGACCTGAACAGACTTCTCAGAGGAGCACTTACAATCAATCAACAAGTATATGAAAAAATGCTCACCATCTCTAAGATTCAGAGAAATGCAAATCAAAACCACCCTAAGATACCATCTCACTCCAGTAAGATTAGCAGCCATTATGAAGGCAAACAACAACAAGTGCTGGAGAGGTTTTGGGGAAAAGGGTACTCTTGTACATTGCTGGTGGGACTGCAAATTGGTGCGGCCAATTTGGAAAGCAGTATGGAGATTTCTGAGAAAGCTGGGAATGGAACCACTATTTGACCCAGCTATTGCCCTTCTCGGACTGTTCCCTGAAGATTTTAAAAGAGCATACTACAGTGATACTGCCACAACGATGTTCATAGCAGTACAATTCACAATAGCTAGACTGTGGAACCAACCCAGATGCCCTTCAATAGATGAATGGATAAAAAAGTTGCATTTATACACCATGGAGTATTACGCAGCACTTAAAAGTGACAAATTCATGGAATTGGCAGGGAAATTGATGGCACTAGAGCAGATTATGCTTACTGAAGCTAGCCAATCCCTTAAGAAATTACCAAATGTCTTCTTTGATATAATGAGAGCAACTAAGAACAGAGCAGGAAGGAAGAGCAGGAAGAAAAGATTAATATTAAAAAGATACATGAGGTGGGAGGTAAAGGGAGAGTAAAGAGAAATTGCATGGTAATTGAGGGAGACCTTCATTGTTATACAAAATTACATATAACAGGTTGTGAGGGGAATGGGAAAATAAACAAGGAGAGAAATGAATTGAAGTAGATGGGTAGAGAGCGAAGATGAGAGGAGAGGGGAGGGGGTGATAGTAGAGGATAGGAAAGGTTGCAGAATTCAACAGTTACTAATAAGGCATTATGTAAAAATGTGGATGTGAAACCAATATGATTCTGCAATCTGTATTTGGGGTAAAATTGGGAGTTCATAACCAACTTGAATCTAATGTATGAAATAGGATGTCAAGAGCATTGTAATGTTTTGAACAACCAATTTAAAAAAAAGGATCCTGATGGCTCCCCTCAAAGTCGAGCACATCCCACCTAGAGCTCATAAGAAATGTGTGTGAAAAGCTTGGACACAATGCTATCTTCTTCACTTCCCTACTGATTCTGGCTGGTCCTGGTGAGATCCCAAGTGGATATCTGGTTCATTGTAGAGCCCCAAATGCTGAACAAGTGAGATCTTAGCACACAGTTGCAATTATCAAAAGATGTCATGGACTAAGATGAAGACACTCTGCCCAGGAAGGAGTTCAGGGATGAGAAGAAATGATGACCACAGTGGTTCTACCCTCACAGTGACCAGTCAGTGTCAGTATCCATGTATGTATAAATAGAAGGAACCAGAGAGCATTTGGGACTGACATTATGAAGACCTATCATATATAATGTCAATGTGATATTCCGCAGGCCACACAGGGGGCAGCACAGACCTAAACTAGGGATTGGACACCACTGCTGTGCTGAGCTGGATCTTCACTATAGCCCACCTTTTGCTGTGTAACTAGATGAGCTGCAATTGTGCTGATCAGGCCCCATGAAAATCCATCCAGTGAAAACATGTTTCTACAAAGTAGTGTCTACAAAAAAACCTAATAAGTTAGCTTTCAGTGTCAGTTGGAACATGCAAAGTAAGACTTTCTTTAGCTACAGTAATGTCTGGCCTGTGCATCTCCTCTGTCTCAGATGCCCACCATAAGTGAGCATAGTGCATTGGTGGACCTGAGGGTCATTGTTAAGGATTGACCCTGTCCAGAAACTTGGACCTAGAATGGGGATTGGAAGATGAATTCTGACACCTCTCACAAAAAAATGTATATGAACGTTAAAATTTTTCATGAGTGAAGTGTTGTGAACTATCACATGCACTGATTAAATATAGGACGTACCGACAGGTAAAGTTTGCTATTAAATGAAGTTGCTACTGGTGCAGTGACAGCATTGAAATGGAGTTTTTCCTTTATAGAGTGTCATGAAAATTTTCTGGGTTTTCATGGGATAAGTTTTGCATGTTAATTGAGGTATTGGTGTGGAATAAACTGCACATATGGAAGGTTTACAGTTTCATCTATTTACACATATACAAAATCATGATCTAATGGAGATGGCTTTTTTTTGTTTAAACATATGGACGTGGCCTCATGGCATTTATATATCTAGAGAAACAAACAAATGTGCAAAACGAACACAAAGTCACACTCAGAATCATGTTGCGTGAATGCACACAAAGATACATGTATAAAACTCTCATTGACCTAACCACTTTCCTCAACTCACATAGGTGCTTCAAGGAAATATGCAGAATGGCCATAGATATTTTTTAAATCAATTTAGACCACAAACCCCTCACTTCTCATTCTCAAGGAGGTAGTGGAATCACTGAGACTCTGCACTCAAAATGAAGGAAGACTCTCTGACCCTTGGCATTATCTACATTTTCAAACAGGAAGAGAGTGAGCCCAGGATACATACCAATTATGGATCCTTTTGATTCCTCCTGTGAATACAGAAAAGGAGTCACTATGAACATCAAGCCATGATTTGACCTGTGTGCACAAGTCTTTTGTTTATTGGTGACATTCAAATATTCAATGAGAATGTGTGCAAATCAAGGGAAGAGATAGCAAATGTACTCTCACCAAATGACAGAAGCTTTTCTAGGGGATTTGTGTCACAGGTCTATATTAGGTGATAATTAAGGAATTTGATGACCAGGATGGAAAATCATATCCAGGCACAAAGCTTGTTATTATACAGTGTGTAGTTTATACTTTTTCTTGTTATATTGCCTTCAGTGAGGTCTCATTTGGCAAAAGACACCCTAATGAGAATCTGCACACTCAGGAAATTGTGTATGTCATCTCCAGGAAACCATATCATATTACAAGAGAAAGAGATACTAAAGAGCAACACTTGAATTTCAGAGGATGATAAGCAACCTTACCATGGTTTCTGATGGGGCCTCTTGATCCATGCTTTCTCCATGAATGAACTCCACCATGTCATATGGGTGAACTAGGAGGATGCAGAATAATGATTAGTATACTGATTTAAGGCTTATGAATAGTTCAGAGCATTTCTTGATATGGACATCAGTGAAAATATACAGCAAATATAAGAACAAGAATGAGTGATGGCCGCAAATAGAGTGCATCACACCCCGTGTAACACATCACTGCACAGTTGAATACTGGGTTAGAACAACAAAAAGCTATCTTGGGAGGAATTTCCAGCAAAATTGTGGTGCACCGAAACCTAGGGGAAGGATTTCCATCACCAAGGACTGGTTACCTGGTCTCAAATGTGAGCCACAGGTGCGACCAGAGATCCAGGCTGACTGATCCGCCGCCCGCCGTGCAGCCCGCCCCATGGCTACAGACGGCGAGGTGCCGTGGAGAAGCGACCAGCAAGCAGAGAGAAACGGCAATACGGATTCTGTGAAGTCCTGCTGGCTGTACCCTCTCTGAGCTCTGGGATGAGTTCGGGGTTTGAGATGAAGGAAGGAAGTGGTCCAGTTCTATCCCCCACAACTTAAAGTCCACCAATGAAGCCAGCGGCCAACATCTTTTAACACTGACGTCACCATCGCCAGGTTATGACAGATTGCTACAATAAAACAGCATGAACAACCAGACTACATATAACTTACTAAATGCAAATAGATGAATATTACGAATAGGTGTATAGTCCACCCAAGCCCTTAACTACCCCCAAGTACTCCTGTCTATTCTCTTGTTAATATCCGACTGCATTTGAGTAACCCCCCAAAGAAGCTAACGTATCCTAACCTCCTTACAATCAAATCAACCAATCTTTACATAAAATCTTAAGTCCAAACCTTAGTTCTCTATATGCCATCAAAATCTGAAGGCCTTTGATGAAACCAATGAATTTACCTTATATCACAATTAAATCCAACATCTCGAAATATTGTCTCCTAACACAAAGGAGAGATAGTGGAAATATAAAAACCAAAACAAATTTAAAGGAGAAAACAGAAACACAGCAGTCAAACAGAGTTGGGAAGTAACTTGAGCACCATGAAAAAAACAAAGGGAAAAAGGAGCACAAACAATGCAGGACAACTTAAATACAAAGGAGAACCTAGAGGCACCAGAAAAATAGACAGAGAAAGAAGTCAAGGCATATCTAACTCAGATGGAATGGAATCTTAGAGAAGACTTTAGACAGCAAGTTCAAACAATGAACGTATATTTTGAAAACGAATTAAATAAGCAAATTCAAATGTCAAAGAACGAGCTCTATCACGAAATAAAGATTTAGAAAATAAAACAAACAGTAATTTTAGAAATGCATGAAACCATAAACCAAATTAAAAACTCAAACGAGAATATTAAAAGGCAAAAGATTTATATGATCTTAAGAGAAACCAGAGTATAACAAACGAGAATATTACATATAGACTATATCAAGTAGAAGCCAGAACATCAGATAATGAAGACAAAGCTTATCAACTTGAAAAGAATATTGCCAACACAGAAAGGATGCTTAGAAGGCACGAGCGATCTATTAAAGAGACATGGGATGTCATAAAAAAAACAACCCTGAGAGTCATTGGAATAGAAGAAGGCATAGAGCATCAAACCAAAGAAATGAACAATTTATTGAATGGAATAATCTTAGAAAACTTCCCAAATATGAAATGTGGAATGGATTGCCAAGTCCTGGAAGCCTACAGGACCCCAAACATTCAAAACCATAATAGACCAACTCCAAGACACATAATTATGAAGATATCCAACATACAGAACAAAAAGGGAATATGAAAAGCTACGAGAGAAAGGAGGAAGATTTCATTCAGGGGTAAACCAATTAGGTTAACGGCTGATTTTTCATCACAGACGTTGAAAGCGAGAAGATCCTGGAACAACGTATTTCCAACGATAAAAAATATTGGATTTCAACCAAGAATACTGTATCCAGCAATATTAAGCTTCAGATTTGACAATGAAATTAAAATATTTCATGATAAATAAATGTTAAAATAATTCACATCCAGAAAACCAGCACTGCATGGCATCTTGAGCAAAACACTACAAGAAGAGGAATTAAAAAAGAGCACCCCAAACTAACAGTGGGAGGTAACTCAGTAAAGGGAAGGAAAAAAAATAACCAAAAAGGAAAAATTATCCATATTAAAATAAATAAATAAACAAGCATGACCGGTAGTACTAACCATATTTCAAAAGTAACCTTAAACGTTAATGGCTTAAATTCCCCAATTAAGAGATATAGGCTAATAACCTGGATTAAAAAAAACAAATCCAACCATATGATGCCTTCAGGAGACTCATCTGATAGGAAAAGACATACACAGACTGAAGGTGAAAGGTTGGGAAAAATCATACCACTCACACGGTCCCCCGAAGCAAGCAGGAGTGGCCATAGTCATATCGAATGAAATCAACTTCAAACCTAAGTTAATCAAAAGGGATAAAGAAGGACACTACATACTATTAAAAGGTACCATCCACCAACAAGACATAACAATTATCAATATATATGCACCAAACAATGGTGCTGAAACATTCATAAAACAAACTCTCCTCAAGTTCAAGAGACAAATAGACCACAACAGAATAATTATGGGTGACTTCAACACACTGCTCTCTCCATTGGACAGATCCTCCAGAAAAAAGCTGAATAAAGAAACTATAGAACTCAATAACACAATCAATAACCTAGACTTAACCGACATATATAGAATATATCAACCATCACCAAGTGGATACATGTTCTTCTCAACAGCACATGGATCCTTCTCACAGATAGACCATATATAATGCCATAGGACAACTAAGGTGTGGAGATAATACCATGCAACTTATCTGATTGCAGTGGATTGAAACTGGATATCAATGATAAAAGAAGGATGGAAAAATCATACATCTTATGAAAAATGAACAATATGTTACTGAATGATCAATAGGTTACAAAAGACATAAAGGAGTAAATCAAAAAATTCTTGGAGATGAATGGAAATACAGACACAACATATTGGTATCTATGGGACACAATGAAAGCAGCTTAAAGAGGGAAATTCATTTCCTGGAGGTAATTCCTCAAAAAATGAAAAAAAAACAACAAATAAATGAGCTCACACTTCATCTTAAAGCCCTAGAAAAGGAAGAGCAAAACAACAGCAAATGTAGTAGAAGGCAAGAAATAATTAAAATCAGAGCAGAAATCAATAAAATTGAAACAAAAAAAAACATTAAAAAATTGATAAAACAAAAAGTTGGTTGTTTGAAAAAATAAATAAGATCGACAGACCCTTAGCCAAGCTAACGAAGAGAAGAACAGAGAGAGCTCAAATTACTAACATAACATACGGGATGAAAAAAGGCAATATCACAATGGACACTACAGAAATACAGAAGATAATTAGAAATTATTTTGAAACCTTATATTCCAATAAAATAGAAGATAGCAAAGATACTGATAAATTTCTTAAGTCATATGATTTGCCCAGATTGTCAGGAAAATACACACAATTTAAACAGACCAATAACAAAAGAGGAAATTGAAGAAGCCATCAAAAGACTACCAACCACGAAAAGCCCTGGACGACATGGATATACAGCAGAGTTTTACAAAACCTTCAAAGAAGAATTAATACCAATACTATTCAAGTTATTTCAAAAAATAGAAAAAAGAAGGAGCTCTTCCAAATTCATTCTATGAGGCCAACATCACCCTGATCCTGAAACAATACAAAGACACTTCAAAAAAAGAAAACTACAAACCAATATATCTAATGAACTCAGATGCAAAAATCCTCAAAAAAGTCTTGTGAATCGAATACAAAAGCATATCAAAATAATTGTGCACCATGATCAGGTAGGATTCATCCCCGGGATGCAAGGCTGGTTCAATATACAGAAATCAATAAATGTTATTCACCACATCAATAGATTTAACCTTAAGAACCACCTGATCATCTCAATAGATGCAGAAAAGCATTCGACAAAGTTCAGCATCCCTTTATGTTGAAAACACTAGAAAAACTAGGGATAACAGGAACTTACCTCAACATTGTAAAAACTATATATGCTAAGCCTCAGTCTAGCATCATTCTGAATGGAGAAAAACTGAAGGCATTCCCACTAAAATCTGGAACAAGACAGGGATGCCCTCCCTCACCACTTCTCTTCAATTTAGTCCTCGAAATACTAGCCAGAGCAATTAGACAGACAAAAGAAATTAATGGCTAAAAAATAGGAAAAGAATAACTTAAATTATCACATATTCAGATGATATGATAATATATCTAACAGACCAAAAAGGTTGTACAAAGAAACTACTAGAGCTAATAAGTGAATTTAGCAATTTGGCAGGATATAAAATGAACACTCATAAATCAAAGGCATTCCTGTATATCAGTGACAAATCTTCTGAAATGGAAATGAGGACAACCACTGCATTCACAATATCCTCAATAAACATAAAATACTTGGGAATCAATCTAACAAAAGAGGTGAAAGATTTATACAAAGATGACTACAGAAACCTAAAGAGAGAAATAGAAGAAGACCTTAAAAAATGGAAAAATATACCCTGTTCATGGATAGGAAGAATTAACATCATCAAAATGGCGATATTACAAAAAGTTCTCTATATGTTTAATGCAATGCCAATCAAAATCCCAACAGCATTTCTTGTAGAAATAGATAAAGCAATCATGAAATTCATATGGAAAAATAAAAGACCCAGAATAGCAAAAGCAATTCTAAGCAGGAAGTGTGAATCAGGAGGTATAGTGATACCAGATTTCAAACTGTACTGCAGAGCAATAGTAACAAAACCAGCATGTTACTGGTACCATAACAGGCAGGTGGACCAATGGTACAGATTAGGGGACACATAGACGAATCCACAAAATTACATCTATTTATATTTGATAAAGGGGATAAAAGCATGCAATGGAGGAGGGATAGCATCTTCAACAAATGGTGCTGGGAAAACTGAAAATCCATATGCAAAAAAATGAAACTGAATCCCTTTCTCTCACCATGCATAAAAGTTAACTCAAAATGGATCAAAGACCTTGATATCAAATCAGAGACTCTGCACTTTAAAGTGAAAAAGTTGGTTACAATCTACATATTGTGGGATCGGGCTCCAAATTCCTTAATAGGACACCCATAGCACAGAGTTAATAACTAGGATCAACAAATGGGACTTACTTGAACTAAAAAGTTTTTTCTCAGCAAGAGAAACAATAAGAGAGGTAAATAGGGAGCCTACATTCTGGTAACAAATTTTTACTCCTCACACTTCAGATAGAGCCCTAATATCCAGAGTATAGAAAGAACTCAAAAAATTAAACAATAAGATAACAAATAACCCAATCAACAAATGGGTCAAAGACCTGAACAGACACTTCTCAGCGGAGGACATACAATCAATCAACATGTACATGAAAAAATGCTCACCATCTCCAACATTCAGAGAAATGCAAATCAAAACCACCCTAAGATAACATCTCACTCCAGTAAAATTAGCAGCCATTATGAAGGCAAACAACAACAAGTGCTGGAGAGGTTGTGGGGAAAAGGGTACTCTTGTACATTGCTGGTGGGACTGCGAATTGGTGCGGCCAATTTGGAAAGCAGTATGGAGATTTCTGAGAAAGCTGGGAATGGAACCACCATTTGACCCAGCTATTGCCCTTCTCGGACTGCATACTACAGGGATACTGCCACAACGATGCTCATAGCAGCACAATTCACAATAGGTAGACTGTGGAACCAACCCAGATGCCCTTCAATAGATGAATGGATTAAAAAAAGTGGCATTTATACACAATGGAGTATTATGCAGCCCTAAAAATTACAAATTCATGGAATTGGCTGGGAAATGGATGGCATTAGAGCAGATTATGCTAAGCGAAGCTAGCCAATCCCTAAAAAATCAAAGGCCAAATGTCTTCTTTGTTATAATGAGAACAAATAAGAACAGAGCAGGCAGGAAGAGCAGGAGGAAAAGATCAACTTTATACAGAGACATGAGGTGGGAGGGAAAGGGAGAGAAAAGGGAAATTGCATGGAAATGGAAAGAGACCTTCATTGATATACAAAATTACATATAAGATAATTTAAGTTATGAACTCCCATTTTACCCCGTATACAGATTGCAGAATCACATCAGTTACACATCCGTTGATTTATATATTGCCATACTGGTGTCTGTTGTATTCTGCTGCCTTTCCTATCCTTACTATCCCACTTGAATCAAAGTGTGGAATATGATATATCAAGAACTATGTAATGTTTTGAACAACCAACAATAAAAAAAAGATAATTTTAGGGGGAAGGGAAAAAATCCAGAGAAAGAATTAAATTACAACAGATGGGGTAGAGAGCGAAGATGAGAGGGGAGGGGAGGGAGGATAGTAGAGGATAGGAAAGGTAGCAGAATACAAAAGTTACTAATATGGCATTATGTAAAAATGTGGATGTGTAACTGATGTGATTCTTCAATTTGTATTTGGGGTTAAAATGGGAGTTCATAACCCACTTGATTCTAATGTATGAAATAGGATATGTCAAGAGCTTTGTAATATTTTCAATAACCAATAAAAAAGAACAAGAATGAATGGGAAGCACAGCCTTTGGGTTTCCAGTAGATTGGAACCAGGTGTGATATATATTTTTTTTTTGTATTTTGTACCTTTAGGAGTATGTTTTTCTCTAGAGATGACCACTGAGGCCACTTTAAAATATGCGAAATATTTCACATCTCTGTAGGAGATTAGTTATTACTAATATATTGTAATAACCTGGAGTGTGTTATATCACTAAGTGATGTACACAGTTCCCTAACCCAAAGCATCACCATCAGGATAATTTCCTGAACTCTTAATGCTTCTTTCACTTGCAGAGTGAAGAACCTGGATCTTTTGGCTCAGCAACATCTCTGTCTACAGAGAGGGCCTACTAACCAAAACTACATTTGGGTGTCATGAAGTGGGAAAAAATTATATCAAGCAAATAATGCATTAGTGTGGGTTTTTATTTTTAGAAAATGGATGCTTGTTCTGGGCATGTTAGAAGAGAATTTCTGAAGAAGCTCCCATAGCCTCACAAACACATACACAATTATTACACATGGACATGCTCAGAGATACCACCCCACATAAATTCACATAAATGCACACCACACAAAAGACAGCTGTTTCAGGATCATGGTAGTGGGCCACAATTCTTCACTGGATTATCACTTTGTCACCATATGCCTATCCTCATTTCCAAACAAAATCTAAATCCAGGATAACTTTTTACATAGAAACAGGAAGGAATGTGTAACCTATCTAAGTACAGAGGTTTTGCTCAGCATGTTAGGGAGTTGAGAATACTTACTTTGCTCATTTGTTGCAGAGGCTACCTGTAGTTACAGAAAGGAAGACAGCGTGAGCAGGAGATCATTTGCAAAAGTCTACTGTTGGCTGTGGTGACATTAGAAAACTAGATGGGAAACAGCAGTTGTGGCAAAGATCACAAAGTAAGGCCGAGAAGGCACTTGTGAAAATACATGAGCTTTCAATGAGGGATTTCTCAGGTACAATTTGATGACATGCATAAAATTCTTTTTCTATCAAGGAAAAGTGCCACAGAAGAAAATGCTCACTACAATTATTTGACAATGGTTGTTCTCATATGTGAATGTCATCTTGAATCATTCTCACAGGGAATAGATGTGCAGTTGTAATTCCGTCACCTATGAGTCACTTATAATGAACATTGTCATATTTTCATGAAGGAATTTGAATTAAAAGGAAGAAAACAACACTTATATCTAAGACAAAGAAGGGTCACATTACCTTAGCAATGTAATTTTTTTGGTCTTCTGCCACAATGGGTACCACCTCTATTATGACTTGATAGCAATCTAGGGAAATATAGAGTAACTGTCAGTATATTGGTTTGCTGAAGAAACACTCCAGGGGCTTCCTAACTGTGGACATGGGTCTAGAGTGTATGGAGACGGTTGTTTAACACACACAGGCTCAATTAGTGCTGGAACATGATTGTTTCTGAATGGCAAGAGAAGGAGCAGATCAGGAAACAAAAATTCAAAATAGACAAAAAATGGAAGGAACTACAATGAGAAATTAAATATTCTACTGTTACACTAGAAGGTTTCAGCATTCTTTTATAACACTTGACAGATCCATCAGGAAGTAAAGAAAAAGTATTCTTTTGAATCAATCATTTCTGTTATGGGTCAAATTACTTCCACACAAATACATGTTTAAATTCTAAACATGGTTAAGTTAGAACTTAAACAGTACCTCCAAATTTTACTGGGTTTTAAATGAGAGTCATTGTGATCTTAGCAATTAAAAGTATCCTCTTTGAACAGGGTGGACCCATTCTCCAAATAGGGCATCTGTTCTCATGAAGATGGGGCACATTTATGAGAGACTAATGCCATGTGATGATGCAAGCAGAGAGGAAAGTGCTCCAGTTGAAAACCAAGCAGATCAAGGATGGCCACCAAACCAGTAACAGTTAAGAATGGGCAGGAAAAATCCTTCCTTAAAGTTTTCAGAAGTAACATGTTTCTGCTAACAGGTGAATGTGGGATTCCTAGGAAATAGAGCTCTAAGATAGTACACTTACATTACTTCAACCCAAGAAAGCTGGTACTTAGTTATGGCAACCCTAGGCATTTACCAAAACCATTATCAATCACATAGATCTATTTGGCATTTGTACAAATACTTCATACGACAGTGAGAGAATAACATTTGTTTTCAAGTTAACATGAGGTATTCATCAAGATAAAATATATTTTGGCCCAAAACCTTCTTTGGCATGTTGAGAAATTGTGCAAATTTGCTGTCAGGAGAAGAGAAGTTGGCAAATGGAGGAAAGATGCACCCACGACAGTTCTTGAGTGCCAGACTTAGAAGGCAAGAAGACTGCTTCTCAGTGAGAGGGGAACTAAAGGAAGTCACCCAAACTTAATAGTGAATGGAAAAAATTATAGAGGAATATAAAGTCAAAAACTCAAGCAAAAGAAATAATACAAGACAGAAGCAAATTTAAGATAGAACCTTTATTTCTTGCAGCTCCACAACCTGTAATGCAAACAGTGCAAATAGTCCTTCCTCTCAGGTGTGCAAAAGAGGGGTTTCACGAAAACTCAATAGTGGACATTCAGGGAGTCTTAGAGAATCAGAAACTTGGATACATTAAACAAAGACAAAAAAGAAAGTACATTAGATCCAAGCTGATGGTGGCAGAAGCAGCAGTAGCAGCAGCAAGATTAATGGCACTGCTAGATCACCTAAAGAAGGAAATGGACAGAAACAAAATAGAGCGATTCAGTGTGAAAATTCTGAGATCAGAGAGGCAACGTTTTCTTGGCTGAAAAGAGGCTTCTTTGCACTGCACACTGTACATGAACAAAGATCTGTGATTCATGCTGTCCACAGAGAGCAAGGCAGGAGCCACCTTGACACAGTCAAGCTGATGCTGCCACTGCAGGAGCCAGGAGCTGGGAGATCTGAGCAGGTAGGCACACATGGACCTGAAAGGCACCTGCCACAGCCACTAGGCTTCTCCTGGCTGAGCTAGAGCAAAAGGCAAGGAGAGAATTCTCCCCAGGGGAACTCAAGTCAGAGATGTGCAGGAAAGCTCTGGTCCTTTCCTCCTTGAGTCTGGTGCCTCCCAGGAACAACTGAAAGGGATTGAGAATTTGAAGGAGCAGGTGAAAAATGGGCTGCTGGGAATAGATGCCCAGACCATAAGCCCAGGAAGCATGTAAAGGTCGCTCCACAGGCAGCAGTGTCGGTGGGGAGAAGCTGACTAGCACACCCATAGTTGGAATTAAGGACAAGATTCAGAAAATCACCTCAATAGATGTAGAAAAGCTCTTGATTAAAAAGGAGAAACAATTCATTTCAAAAATAAGGGAGAAACCTGGAAAAAAAGGAACTTAGTTTCAATATTATAAAAGCCATATATGAGAAATTCAAAGCCAACATCACACTGAACAGAGATAAAAATGAACTGTCTTCTTCAAATATCAAGAACAAGAAAAGAATGTCTACTTTTGCCAATTTTATTCAATATATTTTTTCTGAAAAAATGTCAGAACAATCAGGCAAAAGTAGGAAATTAATACGATACCATAAGAAATATTCAAATTGTCCACATTACCTGGTGACATGATTCTATATTTAGAAAGCCCAAAAATTTTCACCAGAAGAACTCTAGAAGTAATAAATTTAGCAATGTAGCAGGATAAAAGATCAACACAAATAAATCAATATTGTCACTATACTCCAACATTGATGGCACTGATTTAGAATTCAAGAAAATAATTTCTTTTATAATAATGTAAAAAAAGCCCCTGAGGATAAATCTACCAAATAGGATGTAAGATCTCTACAACAAAAACTATAGAACACTGAAAAAGAAATGGAAGAAGACCTCAGAAGGGGCAAAATAGTTCTGTGTTCTTGGATAGGCAGAATTAATATTGTCAAAGTGGCCATAATATCAACAATATCCAGGTTCAATGAATTCAATACAATCCCCTTCAAACTACAAATGATATTCCTTACAGTATTGAAAAACTAACCCTGAAATTCATTTGAGATGATAATGATGATAATAATAGTAATAATAATTATTATCATAATATAATATTATATTAATTATTATATTTATTAAATAATAATAATAATTACTATTATTATTATTATTAATATTATTATTTGGCAAAGCAATTCTGAGCAAGAAAAAGTAAGGTGAAAGCCAGCACAATGACCAATTTCATATTTTACTACAGAGATGAGTAGCAAAAACAGTATCTTATTGAACTGAAAATAGATATCAAGATTCTTGAATTGAATATACCACATAGAGACAACACACCTAATACTTACATTCACCTGATACTGGACCACAGCACCAAAATACATGTTAAAGAGGACATTATGGTTTAAACAAATGGTGCTGGGGAAACTGGATAAGCATAGAAATACCAGGAAGGATGAGAGAAAGAAGGTACACTGACACAATGTTGGTGGGTTTGTAAATTATTATGACAACTCTGGAAAGCAATGTGCAGATTCCTGACAAGCCCAAGAGTGGAACTCATAGGACTCAGCTATTACATTCCTCCCTGCTTATTCTATAAAACTACAAGTCAGCATACTATAGTGATACAATCACTTCAATGTTTCTAGCATTCACCATAAATACATTGTATGATCAACCCAGATGTCCACCAGCAGTTGAAATAATCAAGTGCACAGAATTAAAAGGTAACTAGATCTTTACTTCTGGAGCTATAGCACTGCTGAATGACTCAAAGCACATAAATTTGTACATGTTAAATAAAAGAAGAATTGGAAATCTGAATCAACTAGAATCCTTATTGCAGAATGCACACAATGACAGGATTTCCACAGTACCTTCGTTGGAATTCTCATTTGGAACAGCACTGTTTGGTGGCCGGAGATCTCCTTTGGACCAAGGCCAGAGGCAACAGCCTGGGAAATGTGATAAAACAGAGTTAGCTGTTGACAATGTGCTAGCAAGAAAACATAGGGTCATCAATAGTAATTCAAAAAACAGTTCAACCAGTTTTAATTGATAAGTGATCATTGTAAATATCTGGGGGTATAATTTGAGCTTTTAATTCAAGTATGTATTTATACACTAATAGCATGCCCAGTAACTCAAATATTTCTTGTATGTTTTTTTTTTCCTGTCATTTTCAACAAGAAGAGGTGATAATTATATTATCAGAAATAGGTCTGGGACACAAAGATAAATGCTGCATAATATCACTCTTTCGTGGAAACTGAAAAATTGATCATAGAAGGTGAGAGTAGAGTATTAGTTAGCAGAGCAGGGGAGACAATGTTACAATTGAATATTAGAAAAAAAGTTCTGATGTATTTTTGCAGTCTGTTAACAGAGTTAAAAACAGTAAAATCTGGGTCTCGAGATGTGGCTCATTTGGAGAATGCTTGCCTTGCATGTCTGAGGTATGGAGTTTGATTCCCAGCACCACATTTATATAAATAAATAAATAAAGGTCCATGAATAACTAATAAAAAATTTTAAAAATAACAACATCGATGTTTAATAAATTTTGAAGGAGGGATGTGAATGTTCTTAGATTTCACACTACTGAGTTTATTTTTCACCATTGCGGCAGCAAAGCACCTGAGTCAGATTGATCTTTAGGATAACAATGCAATGTGTGAGGTCTACAACCCAACACAATATTGTGTGGTCAAAAAGAATTACTTAGGCAGAATCATAGAAATCAGAGAAAACAGTGACCATAAGCAGAGGCTGTGGTTATGTGGCTTTTGTTCAAACCCTACCTCAAAAATTAAATACCTGTTCAGTTAAATAAACCCCTTCTCAATTGTTGCAAAAAGTGTGGCATCTGATCCATGTAATGGTATAAGGCTGACAATGATCACATCCATGCATTCTTAAAAGGACTGGTGCATCATATGGGTGCTAATGTGTTCTGACATTAAATAGTACACTTCATTAAATGTGTGGAAAAATAAGCTCAATCGTTGACAGTGTTTGAACAGAGAGGTGTCAAACAGAGGTCATCCTCCAGAGCAATGGGTAAAGAAAGTCTATTCCTCATTCTTTACAGATGGATATTTGTAAAGCTCATGGAGAATATCTGTGACCTCCTATGACTCCATATCAGCCTAATGGGATGGGTGGAGCAGAGTCTGTCCACCACAATTTAGAGTTTAGGTGTTTGTAATTTGGAGATTTTATGTGTCTTGCCCAGATTCACAAGAATGATGAGCGGTGGATATGGGACAGGAATGTAGCTATTTACCTGGGACCAGAAATCCCTGAGCACTTGAGTCCTCTAGTGGATATCCTAGAACCGGGAAACCAGAACTCTTCTCAGTGCTTTTTGAATACTCCTTTCTTCATTCCTCTTTGGCATGAGGTTTCAGTAGCAGACACCATGAGAAATGTTCAAGTTATAACCCCGGGCTCCTGTTTCTTCATTGCAATTACTGACTTAAAAATGATCATTTCATGTAAATGAAGACTATCTGAAGGTCAAGGTGAAAAGGTTAAGAACGTAAGAATTAAGATCTGTTTTCCTGGAACCTGAAACTCATGTAGAAGTTGAAAACAGCTCCCGGAAATGCCCACTAAATGTATGTTGAAATCTCCCCTGATCATCTGGTTGCTCTACGAAAACAACCCCCCTCCCAGAATCCATGCAATGACTGGCTATGCTGTATGTGAAGTCCCTGCCCTCTCCAAGGAATGTATATAAGCTCTGCTTAAGCTGTTTCCGGGCCTCTCTGCTCTATTCAAGTGAGCTCTGAGCCCCAGCATGCTGGACCCCCCAATAAACCCTTTGCTGTTGCAGAGACAGTCTCTTGGTGGTCTCTTCCTCCGACGCTCACCCGACCTTTACAAAGGGTAGAGTCCACACTTGGAGCCATCCTTCCCCAGGGTCTTCTCACTTCCAGCTGTCTCCAAGTGATCCTTCCTGACGAGCAGTTGACCATCTAAATCATCAGAGTTCTCTGGGGCTCACCAACTGTTTCAGAACTTGGGACATTCTAAACCAACTGCCACTTGATGGCTGTGCGAAGAATGAAGTTTCCTTGAGCTTTTCCCTCCTGGATGGCCTGTTAGTGGGGATTAATCAGGGAAACAGATACTCTGGGCTGATGGTTTGATGTTTCCATGTCAGAAGCTGGCCTGCCCCATGTCTGCAGTCTAATATTCTGAGCCATAATCTGAGCAGTCAGACAAGGCCTGGTTGAAATATCATTTCTCCATATGCACCAGCTCTGATCAGGCATATTCCTGCTCCTGGCTTTCCAAGCCTCTTCTTAGACCCTGCATGGCCAGGGGCCAGAGACTTACCTGCCTTGATGGAACCACCACTAACTATAACCTGTGAACCTCAACCAAAGAATCCTCCCTGAAACCACTGAGGCCCTCATTTCCTCCATTATCAGACATCCACTCCACTGACCTCAAGGCACTGTCCTTTTCGCCTTCTTCCCAGTAGCCCCCAAAACACCTGGGATACTGTAGTTATCAACCAATTGGAAACGTTTTCTGAAATTTCAGTCCTCTTTTACAAAAGTCTTGATTTAGACTTCTCTAACATTATTTTTAAATATTCATATACATTGAGATGGGTTTGGTTTCTAATTGCCCTTTCATGGTATATATATCGCCTTACTTAGCATCCATATACTATGTCTCACTTTATTTCTTCATCTCATGAAAGCAAGGTGGGTGTCCTTCTCCTGTAATTCACTTTAAAGGCACACATGTTATTGGCATTAGGAATGGTTCATTTATCTAAATTTAGAAAAACATTTTCTGTAACCAGGTCAATAGAACAAGCAAATATATGAATTGAGTGATAAAACAATATCACCAAATATTTAAATCTCAGGAGAGAAGATTCAGTGTTGAAGATGAAAAAATCAAGAGGAAAATATATTCAGTAAACATTAACTGCCCTTTGAAGAAACACACTTAAAAATATCACTGATAACATACCTTTCCCACAGCAGTTAATATTTCCCATGGCCAACCAGGAACTCAAAACCTCCCTACTGTTCTCCAACTTTAACTTACACCAACTCACTCACCACACCAACTGAGTGGAAATGGAAGGTAAGATGTGCATTCCACATTACCATGGTGACTGGTCAACATGGAACTTGCATTGTGAGCACATGCCACATTCTGAGCTGCTAATATTAGAAAGTGTATTTTCATGTCCAAGTGTGTTGTTGAATAGTTTGTGTATTGCTTCAAAAACTGAAACCTAGAACTATATATTAATATTTCTTGTTAATAAAAATAAGTTAAATTAGAAAAAAAGGATTTACTCCCAAAATTATTTCATTGATCAAAAAATCATGGGATGAAAGGGATGCATAGCTATAGTTTTGAGAATCAAAGAAGATTCCATTTCTGGTTTGTAATTCTAAACCAACACATGTTTCAATCTTTCTGAACCTTCAAACATTTGTAGATAGAGAAAATTAAAATGTCTTTTTGATTCAGAATGAAAATGTATACAAAATATTATCTTTTAAGAGTTGAGGAAATTTTCAGGAAGGAGAAATTTTAAGATCACATCCCCCTTATTTTAAATTTGAAAACAAAACTATTTTTTATTTAGTAGGATTTAATCCAATCATTTGAATTAATCTTCCTCTTCCATGACTCCTGCTGTGGAATCCATTCTTTTGCTTGTCATCCTAACCTGTCATCTCATACCACAAACACTCATGGTTGAACATGCACATGGTTAGGTCTATACAAACAATGTATGCAAAGTCTTCACATTGTAAAAGCTATCTATGCTAAACCCAAGGCCAACATTATTACTAAATGAGAAAAGGAGAAAGCATTCCCTCTAAGGACAGAAACAAGACAGGGATGCCCTCTTTGAAACTCTAGTCAGAGTAATCAGACAGATGAATGAAATTAAAGTAATTTGCATAGAATAAGAACTCAAATTATCACCCCTTGCTGAGGACATAGTTCTATATTTAGAAGATCCAAAAATTCCTCCAGAAAGCTTCTAGAACCAATAAATACATTCAGCAAATTAGGATATAAAATCAATACCCATGAATCAAATGCATTTCTATATATAAGTGATGAATCCACAGCAAGAGAAAGTAGGAAAACCTCCCCATTGACTCTAGCCTCAAATAAGTAGAACACTTGGGAATCAATCTAAAAAAAGAGGTGCAAGACCTCTACAATGAAAACTATAGAACACTAAGAAAAAAATTAAAAAAGATCTTTGAAAATGGAAAGATTTCTCATGCTCTTGGATAGGCAGAATTAATATGGCCAAAAATGGCCATACTACCAAAACTTTTACAAAGATTTAATGCAATTCCTATTAAAATCCCAATGACATTCTTGTTTTTTAATTAAAAACACCAGGCAAAAGGATAATGCTCTCCCACATGGGGTATTTCCCTTTGGGTCTCTCCTGACCCTCTTTTTGGCTTTGGTTTATGCTTTCCTTCAGGGAAGTCATTCCATGTGGACCTTCAGGACCTTCTTTTTGCTTGAGGCTTTTTCTATCTCCCAGGTTGCATCTGCATGGAAGGTTCTCAGGATATTCATCCTGGCCCCAGCAACTCAGGCAACTCAGGACAAGGCAACTCTGGGAACTCTGGACACACAGGTAACTCTGGACACATTGTAGAGCGATTTCCTCCTGGCACCCCACTGGAGCCCACAAGCCAGGTGGATAGCTGACCAGAGGAGGCACCTGGGGAGCAATTGCTGTCACTGCTGTGGCTATTGTTCCTGCTGATTCTGATTTCATTACTACAGGGGCTTGTAGAGATGTTTAGTTTGGCAATCCGACTGGGATTGGCACTCAATGGGGCACAGACATTTTGACATGGGGTTGCAGTGCCTGGAGCTAAGAACCTGGGTGTCCTGGCACATAAAGCAAAGGTGCTGGGGCTGGCATCTGGGCCTCCAAATGTGGTATGCCCTGTGTTCCAGGTGCTACCACCTCTGCCTGCTCCTCTCCTTCCAGGGACCATGCCACAGCACCATGCTGTTGGGCTCCCATAACAGGTACAACCTTTGGGGACAATGGATCTACAAAGGCTGACCTCTCAGCCTGAGGTAGCCTCTCACGTAGCACTTCATGCTCATCCATTGCCTGTTGAAAGACAATCTAAGTGAAGTGCAGCTGAGTAGTACCATCATCACGGTCCTCATACAGACACTGCAGCTCAGAGGCCAAAGCCCAGCAAGCCGCCTCACCCTCCTCCAGTTGGTCCTGCAGCAGAAAGGCACGATGCCCCTGCTGCTCCCGCTGCCTTGCCACCACTCGCATGCCCAGGGCAAGGGCACTTCAGGTGCATTCCCTCTTGAGGTCTCGAGGAACCTGAAAGTCCACCACTAAAGTGCGAATCCACTCCTCTACCTTGTTCCAGGGACAAGAGCGAAAGGCCATGTAGAATCGGGGCCACCACTGTTCAGGGGAGCTTCATAATTTATGAATCGGACCACCTCCTGTGGAGAAAGCCACTGGCATGCTCGCCAAATTCCACTCTCATGGCTCTGGCGGCCTTTATTTCTTAATTTCATGAAAACAAGGTGGATGTTCTCCCCTTGTTTATTTATTCACTTTTCTATTAAAATATTTATTTATTTTAATTTGTTATATGTGATGGCAGAATGCATTTCATTTCATATAAGATGTAGAGCACCATTTTTCAAGTCTCTGGTTGTACAAAAAGTATTTTCACACCATTCGTGTCTTCATATATGTACTTAGGGTAATGATGTCTAACTCATTCCACCATCATTTGTACCCCCCTGCCCTCTCCATTCCCCTCCTTTCCCTTTGCCCTATCTAAAGTTCTTCCATTTCTCCCATGCCCTGCTATCATCATTATGAATCAGCATCCTCATATTAAATAAAGCATTTGGCCTTTGATATTTTTCGATTGGCTTACTTCACTTAGAATTATATTCTCCTACTCCAACCATTTACTTGTAAATGCTATTATTTTATTCTCTTTTAGTTCTGAGTAATATTCCATTGTGTATATATATAAAAGTTTCTCTGTGTATTCATCTACTGAAGGGCATCTGGTTTTGTTCCACAATTTAGCAATTAAACTGAAGGGCATCTGGTTTTGTTCCACAATTTAGCTATTATAAATTGTGCTGCAATAAACATTGATGTGTCTGTGTTCCTGTAGTAAGCTGTTTTTAAGTCCTTTACATCTAAGCCAAGGAGTGGGATAGCATGGTCAAATGGTGGTTATGTTGTAAGTTTCCATGAACTCTCCATACTGACTTCTAGATTGGCTACACCAAATTACAGTCCCACAAGCAATGTGTGAGTGTGCATTTTCCCCTACATCTTGGACAACTCTTAGTGTTGTTTGTAATCTTGATGGCTGCCATTCTGATGGGAGTGAGAATCTTAGAGTACTTTTGATTAGCATTATATCTCTACTAATGAATGATAGTCTTCATATAACTAGAAAAAGAAACCTCAAATTTCATTTGTAAAAATAAGAGGCCTAGAATAGACAAAGCAATCCTCAGCAAAAAGAATGAAGCAGAAGGCAACACAATACCGGAATTTAAACTATACTATGGATCAATAGTAACAAAAACAGCATGGTGTTGGTACCAAAGGACACATGTGGAACAATAACACAAAAATACAAGACAAAAAATTGAACCCACATCTAGATGATCATATGGTCCTCATCTTTAAGTTTATTGAGGTGAAAGATTTATACAATGAAAACTACAAAACCCTAAAGAGAGAAATAGAAGAAGATCTTAGAAGGTGAAAAAATATACCCTCTTCATGGATAGGCAGAACTAACATCATCAAAATGGCAGTATTACCCAAAGTTCTCTATAGGTTCAATGCAATGCCAATCAAAATCCCAACGGCATTTTTTCTAGAAATAGATAAAGCAATCATGAAATTCATATGGAAAAATAAAAGACCCAGAATAGCAAAAGAAACTCTAAGCAGGAAGTGTGAATCAGGCGGTATAGCGATACCAGATTTCAAACTATGCTACAGAGCAAAAGTAACAAAAACAGCATGGTACTGGTACCAAAACAGGTGGGTGGACCAATGGTACAGAATAGAGGACACAGAGACTAATCCACAAAGTTACAATTATCTTATATTTGATTTAGGGGCTAAAAGCATGCAGTGGAGGAAGGATAGCGTATTCAACAAATGGTGCTGGGAAAACTGGAAATCCATATGCAACAAAATGAAACTGAATCTCCTTCTCTCGCCATGCACAAAAGTTAACTCAAAATGGATCAAGTAGCTTGATATCAAATCAGAGACTCTGTGTCTGATAGAAGAAAATGTTGGCTCTGATCTACATATTGTGGGGTCGGTCTCCAAATTTCTTAAGAGGACACCCATAGCACAAGAGTTAATAACAAGAATCAACAAATGGGACTTACTTAAACTAAAAAGATTTTTCTCAGCAAGAGAAACAATAAGAGAGGTAAATAGGAAACCTACATCCTGGGAACTAATTTTCACTCCTCTCACTTCAGATAGAGCACTAATATCCAGAGTATACAAAGAACTCAAAAAATTAGACAATAAGATAACAAATAACCCAATCAACAAATGGACCAAGGACCTGAACAAGCACTTCTCAGAGGAGGACTTACAATCAATCCATAAGTACATGAAAAAATGCTCACCATCTCTAGCAGTCAGAGAAATGCAAATCAAAACCACCCTAAGATACCCTCTCACTCCAGTAAGATTGGCAGCCTTTATGAAGTCAACAACAACAAGTGCTGGCGAGGATGTGGGGAAAAGGGTACACTTGTACATTGCTGGTGGGACTGCAAATTTGTGCAGCCAATTTGGAAAGCACTATGGAGATTCCTGGGAAAGCTGGGAATGGAACCACCATTTGATCCAGCTATTCGCCTTCTTGGACAATTCCCTAAAGACCTTAAAAGAGCGTACTATAGGGACACTGTTACAACAATGTTCATAGCAGCACAATTCACATTAGCTAGACTGTGGAACCAACCCAGATGCCCTTCAATAGATGAATGGATAAAAACATGTGGCATTTATACACAATGGAGTATACTCTGCACTGAATAATGACATGGAATTTGCAGGGAAATGGATGGCACTAGGGCAGATTATGCTAAGTGAAGCTAGCCAATCCCTTCAAAATAAATGCCAAATGTCTTCATTGATATTAGGAGAGAAACTAAGAACAGAATAGAGAGGAAGAGCATCAGAAGAAGATCACCACTAAACAGGAATGAGAGGGGGGAGGGAAAGAGAGAGAGAAGGGAAATTGCATGATAAAAGAGGGAGACCCTCATTGTTATACAAAACTACATATAAGAGGAAGTGATGGGAAAAGGGAAAAATAAGTGAAGATTATGCTTCTGCTAAGTGAAGCTAGCCAATCCCTTCAAAATAAATGCCAAATGTCTTCATTGATATTAGGAGAGCGACTAAGAACAGAATAGAGAGGAAGAGCATGAGAAGAAGATCACCACTAAACAGGAATGAGAGGGGGGAGGGAAAGAGAGAGAGAAGGGAAATTGCATGATAAAAGAGGGAGACCCTCATTGTTATACAAAACTACATATAAGAGGAAGTGATTGGAAAAGGGAAAAATAAACAAGAGAGAAAAATGAATTACAGTAGATGGGGTAGGGAGAGAAGAAGGGAAGGGAGGGGAGGGGAGAGGAGGGAAGGGGAGCGGAGAGGGGATAGTAGAGGATAGGGAAGGCAGCAGAATATAACAAACACTAGTATGGCAGTAGGTAAAAAATGGTTGTGTAACCGGTGTGAATCTGCAATAATATGTATATAGGGTTAAAATGGGAGTTCATAATCGGCTTGAATCAAATGTGTGAAATATGATATGTCAAGAGCTTTGTAATGTTTTGAACAACTAATAAAAAAAGTAAATTAAATAAAAGAACATGTATTACATGGTACTGTATTTCTCATAAGCACTTAAGTGAGTGAATGCACCACAAGGAAGCTATCACAGGTGTGGTGAGCCGCTTCTGCAGATTATGGTCGCCATTACAAGATGGCGCTGGCTCCGCTGTGGTCTGTGACAAACAACTCCTTATTTGGGAGAGTTGGCGCATGGTTTTTCAACACCCTATGAGAAAGTTCCACGTGGCAGCTTCGCATTGGGGCTTGAGATGCTTTATTAAGGCTGGGAGGGGCATCCGGGGTGAGAAGAAGAAATATCAAGGGCCTGAATAAACTGCTGAAAGAAGATTCCTGAGTTGCGTCTTCCTTGCGGGCAAGGGGTCGCGACAAGTGGTGCCGAGACCCGGGAACCAGAACTTTCAGTAGTCAGGGGTGGTGCACCGGTTAGTCCCAGGTAAGTGGGATCCGCGATCAAAGCGGGGATTAGTCCCAGGTAAATGGGATCCGCGATCAAAGCTGGGCAGCTCCTCTGTAAAGCAAGAGAGAGCGTTACATTTTATTGCAGCTGCACTTTTGTTTTTTGTGCGTCTTTTGTTGTGTCATGGGTGTCGCATCTTCAAGTCCGCTTCTCCTGGCCTTAGATGGCCTGTTACGTTCCAAGGGCCTAGAAGTGAAACGTAGTACTTTACAGAGATTTTTACAGAAGACAGATATTGCTGCACCGTGGTTTGCGTTTTCGGGCAGCCTTACTATACCTAGCTGGGATAAGTTAGGCAAAGATCTTGACTTTGCTTCTGAGCAAGGCATATTAGAAGGTGGGGTGATACCCCTTTGGAAGAGGGTCCATAGTTGCCTCACAGATGGCAGATGTCAGGAAGCACTTACTAAAGGACAGGAAGTTCTAGAGCAATTACATGAGGAAAAATCGGAGATGGCAGGAAGTGAGGTATTTCAGGAGGATAGGAGTGTGCGAAGAGTGAAACAGGGCAGGAGACGATTGTATCCAGATCTCAGTACGCTGTGCACACCCCCATACGAAAGTGGGTCAGAGAAAGAGGAGGATGAGGAGGAAGAGCTCGGGAGGCTGTCTCGTCAGCCAGGGAGTTTAGCTATAGGAGAAGGGAACAAAAATAAACAGGGGCTCAAGAAAAATGATCCTCCGGTTCCATCGCCGTACGATGGGGGTGTTTCGGGGAGAGCTTTCCATGCCCAAACATGGAGGGCTGTTAATGCTGAGATGGGTCTTGCTTATCCAGGTTTCCAGGATGACAATAGGGGAAGATTCCATGAGGCCTTAGATTTCAAAATTGTGAAGACCCTGGCGGAGTCTGTGCGCACTTATGGGGTGGATGCCGCCTTCACACTAACTCAGGAGGAGAGTCTGTCTAGATAGTGTATGACTCCCTCTGATTGGGCTAGCCTTGTTCGGGCTTGTGTTTCTCCAGGTAAATATTTGGACTGGAGAGCCTTTGTGCTAGAGGGCACAGTAGAGCAGGCCGCCCAAAACCATGCGGTGGGACACCCCCATTGGGACAAGGATATGCTTTTGGGACAAGGTAGATTTGCTAATCAACAGACAGGATTCCCTCTTGAGGCATATGATCAAATTAACAACATTTGCATTCGGGCATGGAAATCACTTCCAAATAGAGGATAGGTGTCTGGTAATTTGGCCGAGATTCTACAAGGCCCTACAGAACCTTTTTCAGATTTTGTAGCAAGGATGGTGGATGCCGCTGGAAAGATTTTTGGGGATCCTGATAGAGCCATGCCCCTTATCAAGCAATTGGTCTTTGAGCAATGCACCAATCACTCCTTATAAAAACAAGGGCATAGAAGAATTGATGAAAGTGTGTAGAGAGATTGGAGGACCTTTAACTAATGCAGGTCTTGCAGCTGCTGTCCTTCGGATTGCAAAAGGGGGCGGTCCTGGTGACGGAACATGCTTCCATTTTGGTCAATCCGGCCATTTCAAACGTGACTGTCCCAAAAAAGACAATTTTACTGGACCTCCTCACGGTGGCCCTTCCAATGGCCCTCGTCAACCGGGGCTGTGTCCAAAATGCAAAAAGGGGAAGCATTGGGCAAAAGAGTGTAGATCAGTGAGGGACATCCATGGACAGCCTATTTCAGCTGGGCCAAAAAACGGCCGAAGCGGCCCCCGACCCCAGGGCCCACAAATATATGGGGCAGTGGAGAATGACACACCCGAACCCGAGACATGGTATTCTCTGCGCCATCCCACGAGACACGGAGAGCCAC
This sequence comes from Callospermophilus lateralis, assembly GCF_048772815.1. Taxonomy (NCBI): domain Eukaryota; kingdom Metazoa; phylum Chordata; class Mammalia; order Rodentia; family Sciuridae; genus Callospermophilus; species Callospermophilus lateralis. Next base: position 43,597,321 of record NC_135311.1, read on the forward strand.
TACAGGAGCAGGAGGATTGGACATCTGTTCCACCTCCAGACTCGTATTAACACCTAAGATGGGAGTCCAATTGGTGGAAACTGAGTTCAAAGGGCCTTTACCACCTGGCACTGTAGGTTTGCTAATTGGACGTGCATCCTCTATCCTACAATGTCTTCATGTTTTCCCCGGAGTCATAAGCCCTGATACTGTAGGGGCAGTAAAGGTGATGGTGGAAGCTCCAAGGGGCATTGTGCCTATCTCCCCAGGGGATAGGATTGCTCAATTGCTAATTTTGCCTAACTTGTATAATTACTTCCCTGCTGACTCAAGGTCACAGACGGGAAATGAGATTGGTACCACCGGAGGGAATTATGCCTATTTGTCACTGGATATGAGCAATCGCCCCACTTTGGAATTAAGCATAGAAGGTAAATCTATTGTGGGATTGTTGGATACAGGAGCAGATCGTAGTATCATAGCCCTTAAGGACTGGTCTAAGGGATGGCCAGTGCAGACTTCTGATCAATCCCTAAGTTGACTTGGATATGCCACTCATTTCAAGGCCTCTCCTTTCTGTTCCCCTAATCTTGGTTTCCCCCCAACATTTACGCCTTGTCAAGATCATCTTGGGAGAAACATCAAGTTGCTAAAGGTTTCTCCCTTTCCCCCTCTCTTAAGAGGTATGTTTATAGCTTTAACAACAGTGCCAACTCCTCTACAGGAGTAGGTTGGTCCTGGTTTCAATGGCTGATTTCCAATAAAAAGGGGGCTTCAGCCAATATTTCTGCACTGGCTCAGTTGCTAGGAGCCAAAAGTTGGCTGGCTAATGTTTCTGGTACTGTTAGGGAAAGTGAACGAGGTAATAGACTTACATCTGTTTCATTCAACTCTCTGTTGTATAATGCCACATTGCCCCCTGCAATGGTCTGTGTCCAATCCCCGTTCTTATTCCTTTTGGCTAATGCCACCTCGTTGGGGATGCTGGATTGTTCTCATACTACCTGTCTCTTATCTGAGTGTTGGAATGGTTCCTGGACTGTAGCAGTGGTTATGAAAATTCCAACTTTTGTCCCAATCCCGGTCACTGCGGATCCTGATAAATTCCCTATTGTTGAGCTACTTAGAGTCCGCAGAGATTTTGGAATCACAGCGGCTACAGTGACAGCCGTGGCGGTATCTGCTGCTGCAGCGGTTACGGCTGGAGTGGCTATGGCCAATCAAGTACAAACTGCTGCCACCATTAATCAAGTTGTCCAACAAACTTCCACTATACTTGAATCCCAAAATACAATTAATCAACATATTTTGTCAGGGATTTTAGCTGCCAACCAAAGGATACATTTACTCCAAGCTCAGGTAGAAGAATTGGCTGACTTGGTGCTTTTGGGTTGTGTTGACCAACGTGCACATTTATGCATAACCTCTGTCAGATTCAATGATTCCAGGAATGCTTCCCGCATCATTGGCAAATATTTGGCCAGAAATTGGTCCATGGAAGCGGAAGACATGATCCAGTCTCAACTAACCCAGATAGCTGTCTTGAATAGTACCCGTGTTGATCCCATGACTTTGGGTCAATTCGCCGATTGGATATCTTCTGCCTTTTTTTTTTTTTAAAGACTTGGTGGGGGTAGGCATTTATGGTGCAATGTGTTGCTTCGGTATGTTTCTCTGTTTGTGGTTTCTCTGTCGCCTCAAGGCCCGCAGTGCTCACGATAAGGCGATGATCATCCAAGCTCTTGCAGCTTTAGAAAATGGCAATTCACCTCAAGTCTGGCTTGCGCATCTTAAACAGTAAATCTTTGACATGGCCGTTGCACCCCAAGTTATTATAACATTGCACTGGGATTGGCATGTCCTTCCTCGTTATTCTCTTAGTGTTGGAAAGCCCTTGCACTCTGCCGGTCTTGCTGCCATTGCACGCAGAAGGGTTTCCACACTAGTGTTTCTCTATTGCCTTAAAGTCTGTGCCTTTCTTTCAGGGTGTTGTCAACTTGTTTGTCGGTGTAAACAGCCACAGTTCAGCCTCAGCTATCCCCCTTCATCCACCATCATCATGATACAGGATGCGAGGCAAGGCACTGCACTTGAGTGATCCTTGAAGTGGACCTCAAGGAGAGCATGTCCTATTGCATGCGGGTTTGATGTCCACGCCCCGCCCCATGAAAAAAGGCGTTGGCTGATATGGCCTCGGATCTGGGGAAGGGCCCTCCTTAGGACTGAGCCATACTATGCAGCCACTTCTGCAGAGTGGGATAGGACCTCTACTCTCGCCTGTATTGTTTTCAGAAAACAGAAAGGGGGAACTGTGGTGAGCCGCTTCTGCAGATTATGGTCGCCATTACAAGATGGTGCTGGCTCCGCTGTGGTCTGTGACAAACAACTCCTTATTTGGGAGATTTGGCCCATGGTTTTTCAACACCCTATGAGAAAGTTCCTCGTGGCAGCTTCACATTGGGGCTTGAGATGCTTTATTAAGGCTGGGAGGGGCATCCGGGGTGAGAAGAAGAAATATCAAGGGCCTGAATAAACTGCTTAAAGAAGATTCCTGAGTTGCGTCTTCCTTGCGGGCAAGGGGTTGCGACACACAGGCACATTGAGATACTCAGGACTGCAGCTTAACCCAGCTGATGGTCACTGTGGGTGGGGGTCTGCACTTGGGTACAGAATTGGGTTTCTCTTTATACCCAGCGGTGCAGGAGTTGTACAAGACTCACATCCACATTAGAATACCAACAATATATTCTGGCGAAAAGGTAGACTCTGCCTTACAGCTGAATAAGAGTTGCAGAACATGGGGTGACTGGAGGACATCAGTGGCCAGCATACCTGTTCCCTCAGCGACCATGGATAACTTAGTACCACTGTGCAGAAGGTAAGAAAACCAAGGCAGCAACACCTGGCCTTGACTCAGAGGACCAGAGGCCATGGCCTACAATCAGCACCCTTCTGACCCAGGAGGTTGGTGACAGGAGGCATTAACAGCAGTGGCTCTGTCAATATTCAGAGCCCTGACTGGGCTGCAGCTCCTGGATGGCAGATATGTAGGTATGCAAGGCTTGTCCCCAGCACTGAGCTCTGGCAAACTTGTCTATGGAGCAAATCACCTAATTGCTGTACTTATTCACTTGTGTGCACAAATCAAGAAAAGGACAGTTAAAATGCACATGCGGTGTGTTCTCTTAGCATAATGATCAAAAGAGGAGAACAGCAGGTCTCCTACAAAAAGAGGTTTTTGTAGATGTTAGAATCACCTAGTGATTGCAGGAGACAGGACACAGAAGGACGAGGCTGCAGAGAGAGCCACTCTCTCAATGGGGTCTCAAGAGGCACATACTGGCTGGTCAGTTTGCTTCCTAGTCACTGTGCTTAGAAACATTTGACTAATCCAAGGCTGTGATTACAATTTTAAGAGGAACTGCTCTGGCTGTTAGGGACCATTATGTCTTTTATTAAAAGCATTGTTCTGGGAGCTTCTGACAGACACTAGGGCATTTTAGTGCTTCCCGGAAGGCAGCCACTGCCTCCTCAGACTTCAGCATCTGAACTACCAACTGACCAGAGTTCCAGCCAGGGTGATCCTCACCGTGAAGGTAAGAATCAAACTGCTTGTCCAGCAATGGCTCCTGAGTGGACCACAGAAAGTCACAGTTAGGAACACCCTCCAAAAACAAAAGACAATATTTTTCAAAAATATTTTTACAGCAGTATAACTAATTTACAAAAAGCTACAAAAATCATATTTACCAGGACACATCTGTTAAATAAAAACATCATGTTAGTGTGCATTTAGGAAGGGCTATGTACAAGGATTCTGGTTCTTGCTCTCCTTAGAACAATAGCCCATGCCCAATGGGGCCCACCCTGGCAGGGCTGCAGGGAGGATAGCAGAGGCAAAACAGACTCTCCACACAGTGGCACCCTGCCCACCCTGTTTCCCCTAAAACTTACCCTGGCATCATGCAATGTTCCTGGCAGCTCCTGGAGGCCAGTGGGAAACAGGGCTCAGACTTCCCAGTCAGGGTGAGCAGCGATGACTCCATTGAGCAGAGCATCCAAGCAGAAATAGAACTATTTATGAATGAGAAAAGACAACATGAAAACCAAAAGCGTGACAGGTCTGTGGATACGAAAACAAAGTCAAATGAAAATTCTCCCCAATGCACACTGAAACCCACCCAGGAGCCCCCTGTCATTGTGCTGCTAGCCACAGTCTGAAGGAGCCTGTTAGGAGTTTTTCTTTCATGAACTTTCAGATCAGAAAAGATTAGCACAGCACCCAGTAGCCTCAGGCCTAAGGTTACCACAGAGCTGAGAACCTGGGCGGCACACGGTCTGCTGTCCCCAAGCCCCAGGCAGCACAGAGTAGAGGCAAGGGCAATAGGAACTGCAGGGCTGAAGGGAGGGGCAGCAGCTCCAGGTCCCTGGAGCGCCAGCACACGGTCTTGACTCCAGCATCATGATGGGATCCAAGAGGCCATCCAGCTGTGTCAGTTGGAGAAAACCAGGAAGGAGTCCAGCAACAAGAGCCAAGCTCATCAAGAAGGGGCTGAAAGTTGCCAGCAGCCTGGGTAGCTCACTGAAAAGTGTCTTTCCTGAAGCCCCCAGGAGAACACCAAGCAAGAGGAACTCAGCAGTCCCCAGGGACACAGACCTCATCCCAAGGGGCTTGGACTCTTACCACCTCTCCAAGCCACCAAAGGATACCACAGCTGCTGCACCTTCAGGAAACACCACCACCAGGAGGGAGCCTATGGAAGTGACCTTGGCGGGGCAGACACTTCTGCTGAGTTGATGTGCACTGAAGCAATCCGGGGTGTTTCCAAGACCACCCTGGAAGGCAGCAATGGGCCTGCATCTGTGAGCACACGCTTCTGCTCCTCCAGTGTGCCTTCCCACTCTAATGGGAACAGCAGCTCTTTGGATAATTATGACAGCATAGAACGGAAGATCCAGGTGTTTTTGGCTCTGAAGACACAGTCAGGAAGCCTGCTGCTGAACTTGCAGAGATGCCTTCCCACTCCTCCCTGGCTTCTCCTTCCATGTCTACTCACATCATCCCTTAAGGCTCTTTGATCATGTTCAGTAACAGGTGGGGGAGGGGATACTTGGCCCCTTCCCTGGATGGAGCATGCACAGCCTCCTTGAGGAGACTCTGCAGAGTGCTCTACAATCTAACTTGCCTCAGAGCCTAAGGTATGATCATGGGCCTGAACTTGCTTAAGTGAAAGGATCCTCTTTGCTTAAGGGATATTTATACACCTACCTTCCAGAGATCCCTTCTAAGGTACTTGCACCTCAGCTTTGTTTCTTGTGTGATTTTCAGCCCTACAAAATCTACTCAGGCTGATACCTGAGGCCAGGTTCCTCCAGGACCTTTCTTAGGTGAGTCTTGTTCTATGTCCTGGGCTCCTTTGAATGTCCTGGAGAGACCCAAAGATTCAGCCCTCAGACTCAGGTTACAGTCCAGGGCATAGGATGAACTGTTCTGACTTCCAATTCAATGCCTGACTCCCAATCTTCTGTCCTGAACCCCCACCCTAGCCTCTTCTTTGTCTTTTCTGGGCAACTCTATCCTCTGACCTGGAGTAGTACCTCTGCTGCTATTTGTTGATAGAGGAGGCCAAGAGCTTGCCATTTCTTCTAGATGACACCAAAAGCTTCTGTCACCTGAAATAATGTGGACAGGAGTACTGCCTCGCTGTGCCAGCTGCACCCTGTCCTGCACAGCACAGAGAGGCAGCTTTTGTCCCATGCATGGAGGGACACTGGTGTATTTCCTGTAACTGAGTCTTAGTATGAAAATCTGTCTCTAAGCCTTGTGTTTTAATAGAAAGTGGAGCCTATTGAATAAACTATAGCTATTCTTTAATGTGTCCAGGCTACAGAAACTTTTGTGACACATTTTGGTCCATTTACCACCTCCACATTTTATGCTGGAATCAAGACTGATGCTTTCCTCTGCTCCAATAGCAATAGTAGAAATGTCATCAGAACAGCTGTTGCTCTGGCACAGCAGTTCAACTGTGTTTATATCACCATCACCATCACCATCACCATCTTCTTCCTCCTCCTCATTATAACCTCTGCTACAACTATTTTACTCCACCGTGCACATTTGCAGTGCTTAGTGGAGAATTTTTCCATCAACTCAGTGTGTACTTTCTTCAAACTGGGGACTTTCTTCCCATATCTAAGGGGGAAGTGTTCTCCCACCACACATAAAAGCAACCATTTGTTGATCCAATTTTCCACATTTCTCCAGAGTAAGGTCAAGACTCCAAGAATCATCTCACTCACTGAGATCTAGGTGAGCCTTTTTTCAATTAATGAGGCCCTTTCTGTTATTATATCATTTAATTTGAAAATAAAATTAGAAAGCCATACATGTAGATATAGTTGAGGCCCAAGGATACTCTATTGACAGGATAACTGAGAACATTTCTTTCAAAGTAAGAAAATTATGCTAAACATAGGTATTGCTTTTGTTGTAGCAGAATTTGTAAAGTTCATCTAGGGTCGGGGGAGGGCATGAGGCCAGGATGGGAGGCACAGCTGGGCACACACTTTATAATGGTGCACACATATACATATATGCACACACTCAGATGAACAGTGATTTTTTTATTATATGCATAGGCTAGAACAGGGTCCCTATGTCATGAATAGATGGTTTTATGTTACAGGGACCTGATCCTAGTTCTAGAGCCATTCCAAGGATGTGGACAAGAAGACCTATAGCCAACTTCTTTGTCTTGTCCACTCTGTGATGAGTGTGTAATTTCTCTAGTTGCCTCACTAGACTTGAGGCTGGTGTGACATCCAGATTCTTGGAGGAGAAACTTACTTATGCCGGTAAGTATAAACATGGTTAACACAGCCTTAATAAGTTATGTCCTCTGACCTATTAACTTGGGCCAAGGGGTGGAGAATCACCACCATTAGAATCCAGGATTTTTGATGAAAAGAACCTTTTCAATTTAGATCCATAGTATTTATTGTTGCTTAATATAAATCATAGTGCTCTGAAGTCTTATTAAGAAAGTCAGGCACTAACCAGATAGATTTGGGCCTATTTTTCTTTTAATATACACAGTGTCTCTGGTTCAATTTTTAGGTCCTTGATTCAATTTGGGTTGAGTTTTTTGCATGGTGAGAGAGAGGGGTTTAATTTTATTTTATTGTATATAAATTTCCAATTTTCCCATCATTATTTTTTGAAAAGGATATCGTTTTCTCCAATGTACATTTTTTACGGTTTTTTTCAAATATAAGAGAGCTATAATTGTGGGCATTGGTCTCTGTGTTATCTATTCTATACCATTAGTCTACAAGTCTATTTTGTTGCCAATACCATACTGTTTTTTGTTATTATTGATCTGTAGCTTAGTTTAAGGTCTAGTATAGAGATGCCACCTAATTCACTCTTCTTGCTAAAAATTGCTTTAGCTATCCTGGGTCTCTTATTTTGTCAGATAAATTTCATGACTGCTTTTTCTATTTCTCTGAGGAATGTCATTGGGATTTTGATTGAGATTACATTAAATCTGTATAGTGCTTTTGGTAGTGTGGTAATTTTGACAATATTAATTCTGCCTATTTAAGAAAAAAATAGATCTTTCCATATTCTCATGTCATCTTTTATCTTTTTTCCATAGGGTTCTGTAGATTTCATTGGAGAGATCTTTCAGCTATTGTTAGGTTGATTCCCAAGGATTTTATAATTTTTATACTATTCAAAGTTAGTATTTTTTCTCATTTCCTTTGCAGAGAATTTTTATTGCTATTCAATAAACACCCATTTGATTTATGGGTGTTGATTTTGTATCCTGCTACTTTACTGACTTCATTTACTAGTTCTAGCACTTTCCTGATGGAATATGTCGAGTCTTTTAGGTATAGAATTATATTGTCTGCAAATAGTGCTAATTTAAGTTCTTCCTTACTTATCCATATGCCTTTAATTAATTTTATTTGTCTAATTGGTCTTGCCAGTGTTTCAAGAATTATGCTAAATAGAAGTGGTGGAAACGGGCATCCTGTCTTTTTCCAGTTTTTAGAGTAAATGCTTCCATTTTCTGCCTTGGTGTCCTAGAATGGTGCTCCCCAATCTTGTGGCCATTGGCCATGTAATTCATCAAATTGACAAACTCAGCTTTTTCTGTCACAGGATCTATATGCCAAAATATCATGTGCTTGAAGCTACTGAATTAGGCAGGATAGACATGGAACATTTCCATAATCGCAAAAATTATTGAATGATGATGCTCTTTAAATCACCAGGAGCAAATATTATGGATAATATGACCTATTTGGAGTTCAAATCTAGCACCTTTCAACAAATACCTTGCTAACTGTGTTCCAATATAAATTTTTTGTTAAAAAGAATAAATAAATAAATAAAATAGAATGGTGTGTATACAGCTATCAGGAGCTTCATTTATGAATTCTGTTCTAGAGCATCCACCAGGTTTACCTGGCCTCTTCCAATCACAGGATTTTAAGCACCTCTCTTGAAGGCCCCCTCCCATTCTGGTAAAGGCCATTGACTCTTATGGTGTCCTTTGTCAGAATCCCTCTTACCTTCTAGGCTAATGAGGAAACTAGCCAATCAATAAACCACTACCCCCGCCACTCCAGATAATTCTTGTGCATGGGAATTCATAGCCATCCTAGGAGTATGAAGCTGCTGGCATTGGTACCACACTTAGAAAATTAGTAATTTTCTTTTTTTATAACAGGTCCTAGTTTTTATAAAAGGTCCTAGAAGAACATGACTCAAGCCCACTTAGTTATAAGCTGGGAATGCTGCTGAAATAAGACAAAAACCACCACCACCAACAACAATAACAATAACATAAAGTCCTCTACATTTATGTGGGGATTTTTCTCTAAAAAAGACCTTGAATTTTTAAAAATTATCACATCTCCATATGGCTTCTGCCCAATAAACCCCTCAATGATAAACAGTTTTTTAAAAGAATATTTTCTGAAATATTTTTTGTGGAAGTAAAGAGCAACCCACTTGGAAACAGTACAGAATGTGAGCACTTTTTTGCTAGATTATAACATAAAATTCTAATGAAGCTGTGGCGAAGACCCTTCACAGACTTCAAGAACAGACAGGAGATTTCCTCCTGCTGACATGGTCTCAAGTCAGAGCTACACCCAACTTGGATTCTCCTGAGGCAAAGAAGGTCCACAAGGTCATTGAACTATCTGTTCTGTCACAAGGGGGGAATATATATCATCAATTACCAAATAATACATGTAATAAAACTAATAATTACAAAATGCTATCTTTGACATAGTTTAATTAAATTTAATTTTGAATGAAAGTGTTTAATCTTTAATACACCATATTTATCTTATTGCTGATAGATGAGATTTTACTACGAGAAAGTGATAACTTAATGATCTCTGTTAAAGAATGCAAGTCCAAGGAGACTTCAAGCATCAATTTTTTATAAGCAGACTTGCTGCTGTGTCCCCATGTAAAGGTAGCAAAACTCCTGTCATGAGGTTGATGCACCCCTGCATCACCTGACCACAATGATCTCATCTGAAAGAGACCAGAAGTATGGCACAACCTTGAACCTCAAGAAATCTTAGAGAGGTAAGGCCACAATAATATCTTAGAGTCAAGTTCATGGAATACTGCCTTCATGGCATACCTTAAGAGTGCCTGAGTGGCAACACACTATCCCAAGCTAGGTTGTGTGAACAGCAAACTACTTACCCCTTAGGCACAACCCTGGGCATGAGGCTATGTGTTAAATTCCCTGCTCTTACACCATTGCTCACTCCTTGATTGGTCACTGCAGAAATTGCATTGGTGGCTGCCTGTAATCTGATAAGCTACTGCCTGAGTATATATACATGGTAACTTCACAATAAAATGAGACCTGCTTCCTGCTTGATATCCAGAGGTCTTGATTAGTGACTTCACAGACACAGCCTCTTCTACAATTTTTCGTGAAACCGCTTGCTGAACCAGAAAGAGCCCACATAAACATCAGTACATAGAATTTGTCTTTTTTTTTTTGAAGGTTCAAAAAAAATTCTTGTAATGTGACTCTCCTGACCTCTAATGAATGTCAGTATGTTTAGCATTTCCATCACCACATGTTCGATATTTGGATATTTACACACTTTCTCTTTGTACCAGAGAAGGTTATTCTTCCATTAGAAATGACTGGGTGACTTTTGCTTTTCTTTAAGCATTTATTAGGGTGGAGATAATGAAAAGAACTGTCTGTATTATGCCATTTTCTAAGAATGACAGTTCCTTCATACTATTTTAAGCAGGATTCAGCTTGTCCATGAGTTCCTTTTTGTCTTTTAATCTATGCAGAAGGTTTTACTTTTCTTCACACTGCTTTTCACATCATACCTACAAGTTAACTGATGGAGCTATGCTGAGAAAGAAAAAAAATACCAATAAATTTATGATAGGTAGGCCTACTTACATCTTCTATGGAGGTGTAACAACTGAGTTGTTGCCTCAGATTATTGGAAGAAAATAAATTCAGTGTAAACTCACTAAGCTTGTAATATTTTAGCCTAAATTCAATCTCCAAAGAAAATTTTAGGTCCTCAAATGCATCTATTCACCACAGGATTCTGCAAAGTAACCATGGATCCACTAGCTACAACATAAACCAGGGGATCATCCCAAAATTTATCTGGGACCAAACAAAACCAGTAAATGTTCCTCTTCTGCAGGATTCAACACCCTCACCATGAGAGTCATATTCACTAATGAAAAAAAATCTAGTACAATTTTCAACTGCATTGACCATATGCAACTTTGCTTTGATTTTGATCAAAGTATTAATATAATCACTAATGAAACATTTTAGCTAAAAAAATCATGATATACACTTTTAAAAATATTTATTTTCTAAATGTTTATTTTCTAGATGTAGGTGGACACAATATCTTTATTTAATTTATATGTGACACTGAGGTTTTAACCCAGTGCCTCACATGTGCTAGTTGATCACTCTACCTCTGAGGAAAAATCCCAGTCTCTCATGATATTCACTTTGATGTCTACGTTTTTGTTTAAAAGAGTGTTTTGATTCTTCCATGTTTTTCTGTGGATAAGCAGTTTACTTATTTTATTTATTCTATTTATTTATTATCTTTGCACCTTCAATGAAACCCAGGGGCACTTAATCACTGAGCCACATCCCTAGCCCTTTTATCTTTTTTTTTTATTTTGAGAGAGAATCTCCCTAAATTTCTTAGGACATTTCTGAGTGGCTGAGGCTGGATTTGAATTATGATCCTCCTGCCTCAGCTTCCCAAGCTTCTGGGATTACAGGCATCATTTTCATTATGTTTAACTAATTTGACATTTTATGAATATTTAAAAAAATGTGCTGAACATTTGGAATCTTTAGTTGTAGGCACATTTTTAAATGGGCACAAACACCGGTAGGATTAACTTGTTCTTGTGTTCTATTCTATATATACAACAATATATGATATGATTCAAAATTACTAGAAGAAAGTAAATGTGATAAACAAAAAGAGAAATGATAAGTATTTGAGGAGGCAAAATGATAATTACACCATTATTATCAAAATATGTGTCAATTTACTATATTGTATGATAAAGATATACTTGCGTCAGACTGGAGTGGTGGCTCAGTGATAAGCACTTTCCTTGCATGTGTAAGGCACTGTGTGCAATCCTCAACATGACATAAAAGAAATAAGGATATGACAATTTTCTACAACTAAACAAAGAAATTAAAAAAGATATATGTGTAAATTTAATTATAAAGTTATGAATAGTTGCACATATATATCAAAGTATTTTCCCCAAGATATGTATTAATTCAAAAGAAAAATATAGTAACTTTATAGTGGATAGACCCTTTAGACATCAACTTAACTAAGTGATCAAGGTCATCACCACCAGTAATCAAACATTTTGAAGACATGAGCCTCTTGATATGGTGAGCTGAGAAGGAGCCAGCACTATTTCTGTGGTATTGCCAAAACTGCAGAGCCTCCCTCTGATCTAGAGAAAACACAAGGAAACCCACAGTTCTACAAAACACTTGTTCCTCAGTACTGTCAAGATCATGAAAGATGAGTATAGACTGAGGGAATGTCACCAATGTTAAGGTCTGTAATCAAGTCAGGATGGCGCCTGGCATTTTGCCAGAGGGAGTGGTTTGTGAGGTGGCGCCAGCAAGCCATTAACTGTGGAGATTTCTTATTAGTTGACTGCTGTATCTAGTTTATGTTAATTAAGATAAGCTGTGTGGAATGTATACATACCCCTCCTGTCCTACAATTAATGGCTCCGACTCCTGCTGTATCAATCTACACAAGTTGTTCGTCACCCCCTGGTTATTTTGCTGCAGCCGAACTGTGGCAACCAATTGATCAGGGACACAAAAGAGAAATAACAACTAAATGCACTGTGGGGTCCAGAATGGGGTGATGGAATAAGGAAAGGATCTTGGTAGAAAAATGGGAAATTCCAAATAGAGCTATTATGTTTTGTTTTACGTACTGGGGTTCTAACTCAGGACTGCTTTACCATTGAACTACATCCCCAGCCCTTTTTTTATTTTCATTTCTTTTAAAATTTTGAGACTGCGTCTCATTAAATTGCTTAGGGCCTTGTTAATTTGCTGAGGCAGGCCTCGAATTCCCTATCCTCCTGTCTCAGCCGCCTGAGCTGCTGGGATTACGGACATGCACCACTGTACCAAGCATCCAATAAGATGTGAAGTTCAGGTGATAGTACTGAACTAAGGATAAGTTCTATGGCTTGATCATTTACTAGGGTTATGTAAGATGTGAATATTAGGGAAGGCTACATGAGGGGTGTACTGAAGCTATCTGTTCTATTTTTGGCAACTTTTCTGTAAATCTAAAATTAGGTCAAAATAAAAGTTTTAAAAAGTTGCCAGATTGAAAATTTAGGGCAGATGCCTGGAAGGCCTCATGGGAAATTTCACTGCTCTGCCTGTCTTTGGATTTGAGATTGGGAGACCTCCTGTCCTCAGAGCATTAAAGCACCCACAAAGATTTATTCAGTCATTCTGGCCTATGGTTGGCCAAATGGCTTATACCTTTAAAACAGACAGGCCCCCCCTCCTCCTCTGCAGTATGGAGCCCGGAGCCACCCACCCCACCTTGGGATTCTCATTCTGGCTGCCGGAGGCTGTGAGGAGAGGCTGCAGCAGTCTGGGGAAGGCTTGGCAGGTGAGTGAGAGGGTGCTCCAGAGGGAGGGAGGCTCAGACAGTGGTTAGCTGCAGAGTGGGGCTTAGCAGAGGCGAGGGGGAAAGGGAGGGGGGCTCTCCTTCTCAAGAGGCTCTTTCATGTTGAAATCAGCCATCATGAATGCTAGGGGCCAAAAAGCCCAGGCGTGGGAAATGTGAGAGCCCCCTTATGTCCCCTCATGTGACAGTGCCGTCTGTGGCTCCCAGCCGGCCAGCCAGGATGCATTAGGAGAAGTGTCGGTGTGCACCTGGGCCGGGGGACGGTCCCATCAAGACGTTGACCCACTCAGGGAAGGGAGATTTGACGAAGGAAGTTCTAGACTCTCCTGGTGCCGGAGAAGAGGGTGGAGTGGGCACCCTGTGGGCTTCAGGATCAAGGGTTGGGCAATTGGCAAGAATCCAAGAGAAGGCTCTGGTCCCAACCCTCTCCAATGCCCTGAGTAGCCTGCTTCTCGCCAGCTCTGAAGGTGCAGACCCTGCTGACAAACCTCCGGGGACAAGGAGCTCACTCTATCCTGGGAGGGCGTAGGGTCCAGGCATTGGTTCCACCTCTGTATTCAGTTTTCATTCCCAGCCAGGAAATCTGAGACATTGGACAGGGGAGGCTGTGGCCCCATCATCCCTGGTACACTCTCATCCCAGGAGTGACCCCTGCTGTCCGGACAACCCTGGAGGCAGAGGACCATGCTGGCTAGCTGTGCAGGGATTGTGCTGGGTGCCCTACCAGCCCCCTCCTCACCCCGCATTCTGTGTTGCTCTCTGCTGGCCCCCAAGGTCCTCTTCAAATGTATTGCCACAGGAGGGAGGTGGGTGAGGCCAACCTCTGGACCAAGGGGACATCGTTGGCCCTCACAGCTTGAGCTATCAGCAACCAATGTTTACCCAGACATTATTTGCCTTTGTAAGTTCCTGGCCCCCAACATGCCCCCCCCCAAGGAGAGGATCCTGAGCCTCCTCCCCACGACTGGGCAGGGACGGACCCGAGAGTGCCATGGCTGGCTGGAGTTCAGATCCTCCCAGCAGCTTCAGCTGCCTGAGAGAAGAAAGGGCTAGCCAGCTGGGCTGTCCATGCCGAGGTGTGGGCACGAGTAGGACAAGGCCATGGAGAAAGTGTGAGTGGACCCTGGACACAGCGTGGTGCAGAGAGAAGGGGCAGACACCTGGAATGTTCCAGAACCTTGCTGGCTGACCTTGGGTCAGTCTGTTCCTTTGTATCCTGTGACACCATATGGGAAGATTTCCTTGCCACCTGATTGAAAATAGTCTCTGTTTTAGTCAGCTTTTTTGCTGCACGATGGAAGGACCCAACCGGAACAATTGTAGAGAGGGAAAAGTTGCCTTGGGGGCTCAGGGTTTTAGAGGTTTCAATGCAAAGACAACAGGCTCTATTCCTCAAGGTTTGAGGTGAGCTGAACCTCATTGCAGAAGAGTGTGGTGGAGGGAAGGGGCTCACTTGATGATCAGGAAGCAGAGGGAGGCTCCACTTGCCAAATACAAATATATATCCCAAATAATTGGCCCATGACCCTCCTCCCCAGCCACACCCCACCAATTGATTCACCACTCAGTCAATCACTATCAGGGGATTAATTCACTGAGGGGTTAAGACTCTCACAACCCCATCATTTGTCCTCCGAACCCTCTTGCATTGTCTGACAGCTAAGTTTTTTTGGGACCCCTCAAATCCAAACCAGAACTGCCTCCTGCCACACCTATCCCCTCCCGTGCCTGTTTGCCCTTTGTAGCATATGTTCCAACACGCACCCCTCTGCCGGAGCACGACCACCAGGAGGGCAGGACCTCACTTTACTGTCACTGCTCCCTGGCATCCAACCAAGCTTCCACAGGTCTTCCCTAGCTAGCCCCTCTCATTTCATCTGCTTCAAGTGACATTGTGGATTGGGGTCAGAGAAGGACAGACCATGTTCTGTGGTGGCAGGCTCTGGCCAGAGGAGTTTTCTCCTGGAGCACAGCGAGTCCCAGGTGGGCACTAGGGTGGGAAAGACTATTATGCCTTCATGATAATAAAGTATGCATTCACATGAGGAACCAGATTCAGAGATGTTCCGTAACTTACCTAAGGTCACACAACCCCAAAGTTACAGAACCAAGATTTGAGCCCCAGTTCATGGTTTCCTCTTTACTCTGCTGCCTTCTGTAAACGATGTTCAAAGTTCTCATTTGATTTCACAGGACACTCGTGTCCCACACTCCATTGTATCTATACATTCTTTCTATATCATTGCATCCTCAACCCCAACCTTGTTGATGAGCACAGAAGACAACATGAGCCCGATTTCACAGACCAGAGAGGAGCCTGTAGTCACACAGCCAGTAAATGGCAACATCTGAACTAAGCTCAGGTCAGCCTCATGTTGGCACATTGCCCTTAACCTTCTACCAGGCTGGGACTAAGCTTTCAGGTCTCATTGGCTGGCATGGGGCTCCTGACCTCCCAGCCTGCATTAACACACCGTGCTAGAAGCTTCCCAGGGACCTCACCCTGGACAGAACCTGCTCCATTTACCCCATCCACAGGGTCATTTCAAAAACCCCTGTTGGCCCTCCAGTGAAGAGGCAAAGGGTATCCAGGATGCCAGGGCCCAGGAAACAAGGCAAACCTTAGGCTACTACGGAGCACCTACAAAATACTCAGACTCAAGGCAGCTGCAACTTGACTCTTGCTGAAAGCCAAGCATCAACCCAAAGAATATTTACTGCATCTCTGCAATATGCCTGACATTCCATGAAATCATTTTCTTTTTTTATTTTGTGGAATTGGGGATCAAACCCACAGGTGCCTTTATCACTGAGCCTTATAACCCTGGCCCTTTATAATTTTTTAATTTTATTTTTTTATTTTGAGGATCTCAGTAAGTTGCCCAAGCTCACCTGAAGCTTTTGATCCTCCTACCTCAGCCTCTTGATTCACTGAAATTACCAGGAAAGTGTTTTTTTGAATCTGAAATACGTTTATGAAAAGACATGAATTATTCCAGTGCTTGCTATGTGGGATATAGTCACCACATACAATCCATGGGAATCTTTAAGAGTCTTGCAAGAGGGGCTACAGATATCACCCCCATTTTGCAACTAGGTAGAGTGAGACTCAGAAGAGCCAAGCCACATGTCCAGGATCTCCAAGGTAGCAAGTAGCAGGGCAGGGAATAGAACCCAGGTTTTCCCAACAAAAAGGCTATGTCTTTCAGGCCTATAATCCCAGCAGCTTTGGAGGCTAAGGCAGCACGATTGCAAGTTCAAAGCCAGCCTCAGCAACTTAGCAAGATGCTAAGCAACTTAGCAAGACCCTATCTCTAAATAAAATATAAGAAGAGCTAGGAATTTGGCTCAATGATTGAGTGCCCCTGAGTCTAATCCCCAGTTCTTAAGCCATGTGCTGTCTGTCCCTTCCTATGAGCAGAGGGCCCTGCACTTCAGCCTCACCTCCTCAGACATGCTTTTAGGAGCACATCCTACTTCCCCATGTCTGGACATCCTCACTTGAAAAGTGGGAGGAACCCTAGGGAGGCTCCTAAGCAGGCCTCCGGCTATCGGGGTGGACCCAGGATGCCCACCCTTGTCACACCAAGTTCAACCAACAGGTCCCACTCACTGTCCTCCAAAGCAAAGGCAGTCTGTGTAGAAAGGAGTCCCCTTCATGATGGTCCCTCAGAGCTCCCAGGGGCTGCCTGGTGGCACCTAGGAGGAGGCTAGGGGGCTGTCCCTCCCTCTGGGTGTTTGGGAGCCAGTGCCCAGGAAGCCTCCAGAGGATGATGATGTGGAACTGGAGCCACTGGCCCTTCCCTGTACATGATGAGCAGGGAGTGTGTTGATGGATATGCTGATTTCACTATCGCGCAAACCATTACCATCTAGAATTTGGCAGCCTTCTTGGTGAGGAGGGGAGGGGAGGAAATTTACTAACTTCCTCATGTGTGTGGTCGCATCCTTTACTCTTGAATGAAGGCCAGGGACCTGATTCACTTCTGGATGCCTGAGGATAGAGGCACCGCACTCCCTGGGTCTCTCCCTCCCGTCCACCCTCCTCCTGCAGAGGTCTTGCCCTTGGCCAGGGCTCCCCCCTCATTTCTGGGGGTGCCAGGATAATGGGAACCCAGCTGTGTACCTTCCCCACGACTCCACACTTCCCCATCCCATGGTCATGTTCAGGGAGCAAGAAATGGACATCTTGGTGTGGTAGGGGTGAGGTGCAGGCGCCTCTAGGCCATGAGGGAAGAGAACCCAGAGGGCTTCCTGGAGAGGGAGGCTAGGGGTCTTTGCTAAGGGGCGAGTTGGGGGTGGGGAACAGCCTGGACAAAGGCTGAGAGGTGGGGCCACCAGCAGATGTGAGGGGCAGGGCGGGTGGAGAGGAAGGGGAGGGATTGGTGGATGCTACTAGAACAGGCCTCCCTGAGTGGCAGCCCCTGTCCTCTCTACCCACGCCCACTGATAAGGCCTGGGCAAGGGCAACGGGGCGAGGAGAAATGCCCGAGGCTCACTCATTGGCCAGGGCCCTGGCGGGGAAATCAGCTAGGAGGGCAGGACAGCAGGTTTCCCCCGAGCACTGTCCTGGTTGACAAAGGCAGGCTGGGGGCAGGAGGAGCTGGAGAGGGTGACATTCTCCCTCGAGGCCGCCCATGGCCTGCTCCCCCAGTGCTCACAGGACAAAGGACAACTGTTCAAACACTGATCAGGGAGTGGGGCTCCATGAGGTGGGGTGCTGGGAGGTGGGGAAGGCACCGTCACTGGGTGCGCTATGCCCCGTGGGTTTGGCCTGTGCTGGACGGGCACCTGCTGGGAGTGTGGGACGTGGGGCAGAACGAGGGTCTGTCCACCTGTGTGCACGTAAGTGGGCTCCTGAGTAAGACAGAACGGGTGTGTGTGGGGGGAGCGGTGCATGCATCATGGGCCAGGTGCACATGGTCTGCGCATGTGCAGGTGAACTGACCCTGCCAGTCCCTTCTGCTCGGGCAGTAATGCTGGTGCAGGGGTGTGACATCCACGCTAGTGAGCATGCGCTGGCCCACACACATGCATGTGTGTGTGCGTGCTGCACTAGGAGAACAGTGTGAGAGGCCGACACGGTGGAGGCCCGAGGCTGGCTTCAGTCCTGGAGCCCACAAATCCCCAGGGCATTGTCCCTGTCAGTGCCCTGCGAGTCCCCAGACTCAGCACCTTTGCCCCTCACCTTGGAGAGGGCATAGAGGTGGCCCCAGGTCCTCCCTAGAATGGTCTCCGTGGACATCCGTCCCATGCCTCTGCACCCCACCCCAGGCTGCACTCACTCCAGAGGTGCAGGTGATGGTGGGGGCAGGTGGCAGTGGTGCCGGCACGAGGCAGGTCCGTGTGTGTCCCTGAGCCACAGCTTGGCTGGAAAGCTGAGGGGACCTGATACCTTGCCTCCTTTGGCCAGATCCCCTGCCTGCCCTCCCAGGAAAGTCCCCCAGAGCCACCAGAGCCCCACCAGTGGGGAACCTGATTTAGGAGTCAGGGCACTCCAGGCTCATGACCCTGCCCCCCACCCGCCCCTTCCCACCTCGACCTCCTGTTTCGTGAAGGGGACACCGAGCTGCAGCCTTTGGGCGACAGAGGAGCCTGAGCCCTCCAGGTTGGGCGGAGATTTAAGGGACTGGTGTGGCTTCTCTCTCCTCCTCTCTCTGGGTCTCTCCAGCCAGTTGTGCCCCCACTGCTCACACACTTTTTAAAATGTCAATAGACTGTCACTCACTTTTCTTGTTATACTTCTTAAAATGAGCGTTTCCTCTAGTCGATGGAGGGAGGTGACACTGGAGTCACGGGCTTGGCTTTATTCCTGTCGAGCTGAGATGGACTGTGGAGAGCTCAGCTTTCAAAGGAACTATTTTATTTATAAGGATTTTCCTAATGTCATGAATGTGCCATGCCTGGCTTGTTTGTGCCCACTCTGGAGAGAAGGGGGGACTGAGCATGGCCCAGGTGGGGTGGCTTTCTTTACCCCGAAGCCCAGAATCCTAGAGGAAGTGACTTTCAGCAGTGTAATGCAACAGTTTCTTTTTTTTAATTAATTTTTATTGTTGGGTGTTCAAAACATTACATAGTTCTTGATATATCATATTTCACAGTTTGATTCAAGTAGGTTATGAGCTCCCATTTTTACCCCGTATACAGATTGCAGAATCACATCAGTTGCACATCCATTGATTTACATATTGCCATACTAGTGTCTGTTTTATTCTGCTGCCTTTCCTATCCTCTACTATCCCCCCTCCCCCCTTCCCTCCCCTCTTCTCTCTCTACCCCCTCTAGTGTAATTCATTTCTCCCCCTTATATTTTTGTCCCCTTTCCCCTCCCTTCCTCTTGTATGTAATTTTGTATAACCCTGAGGGTCTTCTTTCATTTCCATGCAATGACCCTTCTCTCTCCCTTTCCCTCTCACCTCTCATCCCTGTTTAATGTTAATCTTCTTCTCATGCTCTTCATTTCTACTCTGTTCTTCGTTACTCTCCTTATATCAAAGAAGACATTTGGCATTTGTTTTTAAGGGATTGGCTAGCTTTACTTAGCATAATCTGCTCTAATGCCATCCATTTCCCTGCAAATTCTATGATTTTGTCATTTTTAAATGCAGAGTAATACTCCATTGTGTATAAATGCCACATTTTTTTTTATCCATTCGTCTATTGAAGGACATATATGTTAGTTCCACAGTCTTTCTATTGTGAATTGTGCTGCTATGAACATGGATGTAGCAGTGTTCCTATAGTGTGCTCTTTTTAGGTCTTTAGGGAATAGACCGAGTAGGGGAATAGCTGGGTCAAATGGTGGTTAAATTCTGAGCTTTCCTAGAAATCTCCATACTGCTTTCCAAATTGGCTGCACCAATTTGCAGTCCCACCAGCAATGTATAAGTGAACCCTTTTCCCCACATCCTCGCCAGCACTTGTTGTTGTTTGACTTCCTAATGGCTGCCAATCTTACTGGATTGAGATGGTATCTTAGGGTGGTTTTGATTCGCATTTCTCTGACTGCTAGAGATGGTGAGCATTTTTTCATGTACTTGTTGATTGATTGTATGTCCTCCTCTGAGAAATTTCTGTTCAGGTCCTTGGCCCATTTGTTGATTGGGTTATTTGTTATCTTATAGTCTAATTTTTTAAGTTCTTTGTATATTCTGGATATTAGGTCTCCGACTGAAGTGTGAGGAGTAAAAATTTGTTACCAGGACGTAGGCTCCCTATTTAACTCTCTTATTGTTTCTTTTGCTGAGAAAAAACTTTTTAGTTTGAGTAAGTCTCTTTTGTTGATTCTAGTTATTAATTCTTGTGCTATGGTGTCCTATTGAGGAATTTGGAGCCGGACCCCATAGTATGTAGATCATAGCCAACTTTTTCTTCTTTCAGAGGCCATGTCTCTGATTTGATATCAAGTTGCTTGATCCACTTTAAGTTAACTTTTGTGCATGGTGAGAGAAAGGGATTCAGTTTCATTTTGTTGGTTACTATTGCTCTGTAGTATACTTTGAAGTCTGGTATAGCTGTACTGCCTGATTCACACTTCCAGCTTAGCATTGTTTTTGCTATTCTGGGTGTTTTATTTTTCCATATGAGTTTCATGATTGCTTTCTCTATTTCTACAAGAAATGCCGTTGGGATTTTGATTGGCATTGCATTAAACCTATAGAGAACTTTTGGTAATATCACCATTTTGATGATGTTCGTTTTACCTATCCATGAACAGGGTATATTTTTCCATCTTCTAAGATCTTCTTCTATTTCTCTCTTTAGGGTTCTGTAGTTTTCATTGTATAAGTCTTTCACCTCTTTTGTTAGGTTGATTCCCAAGTATTTTATTTGTTTTGAGGATATTCTGAATTGAGTGGTTGTCCTCATTTCCATTTCAGATCATTTGTCATTGATATACAGGAATGCCTTTGATTTATGCATATTGATTTTATATCCTGCCACTTTGTTGAATTCCTTGATTAGCTCTAATAGTTTCTTTGTCGACCCTTTTGGGTATGCTAGGTATAGAATCATGTCATCTGCAAATAGTGATAATTTAAGTTCTTCTTTTCCTATTTTTATGCCTTTAATTTCTTTCGTCTGTCTAATTGCTATGGCTGGTGATTCGAGAAATATGTTGAACAGAAGTGGTGAGAGAGGGCATCCCTGTCTTGTTCCAGATTTTAGAGGGAATGCCTTCAGTTTTTCTCCATTCAGAATGATGCTAGCCTGAGGCTTAGCATATGTTTCTTTTACAATATTGAGGTATGTTCCTGTTATCCCTAGTTTTTCTAGAGTTTTGAACATAAAGGAATGCTGTACTTTGTCGAATGCTTTTTCCGCATCTATCGAGATGATCATATGGTTCTTATTTTTAAGCCTATTGATGTGGTGAATAACATTTATTGATTTCCATATATTGAACCAACCTTGCATCCCAGGGATAAATCCTACCTGATCATGGTGCACAATTTATTTGATATGTTTTTGTATCCGATTCGCCAGAATTTTATTGAGGATTTTTGCATCTAGGTTCATTAGAGATATTGGTCTGTCGTTTTCTTTCTTTGAAGTGTCTTTGTCTGGTTTAGGAATCAGGGTGATGTTGGCCTCGTAAAATGAATTTGGAAGTTCTTCCTCTTTTTCTATTTCCTGAAATAGCTTGAAAAGTATTGGTATTAGTTTCTCTTTAAAGGTTTTTTAAAACTCTGCTGTATACCCATCCGGTCCTGGGCTTTTTTTAGTTGGTAGTCTTTTGATGGTTTCTTCTATTTCCTCCATTGATATTGGTCTGTTTATTTTGTCAATATCCTCCTGACTCGATCTGGGCAGATCATATGACTTAAGAAATTTATGGATGCCTTCACTATCTTCTATTTTATTGGAGTATAAGGATTCAAAAGAATTTCTGATAATCGTCTGTATTTCTGAAGTGTCTGTTGTGATATTGCCTTTTTCATCCCATATGCTAGTAATTTGAGTTCTCTCTCTTCTGCTCTTCGTTAGCGTGGCTAAGGGTCTGTCGATTCTATTTATTTTTTCAAAGAACCAACTTTTAGTTTTGTCAATTTTTTCAATTGTATCTTTTGTTTTGATTTCATTAATTTCAGCTCTGATTTTAATTATTTCTTGCCTTCTACTTCTATTGCTGTTGTTTTGCTCTTCTTTTTCTAAGACTTTGAGATGAAGTATTAGATCATTAATTTGTTGTTTTTTTCTTTTTTTACGAAATGAACTCCAAGCAATAAATTTTCCTCTTAGAACTGCTTTCAATGTGTCCCATAGAATCCGTTATGTTGTGTCTGTGTTTTCATTTATCTCTAAGAATTTTTTAATTTCCTCCTTGATGTCTTCTGTAACCTATTGATCATTCA
This sequence comes from Callospermophilus lateralis, assembly GCF_048772815.1. NCBI lineage: Eukaryota > Metazoa > Chordata > Mammalia > Rodentia > Sciuridae > Callospermophilus > Callospermophilus lateralis. Next base: position 43,619,910 of record NC_135311.1, read on the forward strand.
GTAACCTATTGTTCATTCTCCAAGTGATGCATGATTTTTCCTTCCTTATTTTATCGTTGATTTTCAATTTCATTCCATTTTGATCAGATAAGATGCATGGTATTATCTCTACACCTTTATATTGTCTAAGTGTTGCCCTGTGACATAATATATGATCTATTTTTGAGAAGGATCCATGTGCTGCTGAGAAAAAAGTGTAACTGCTTGATGTTGGGTGGTATATTCAGCTCAGGTAAGTGAACGTTCTCTTAAACAAAAAGGCAGGCAGGGGGCTCTCTTCTCCCCCAGGCTGAGTGGGCCTTTCAGGACCAGGTGAGGCAGCCGCCGAGGGGGGACACTGTCTGTGTCACAGAAGGCTCCACTCACCCAAGTCACCTCATGCCATAGGTGGATCATATGTCTGATGTTCTCCTCCCACTTACTGCATCTTTGGTTTGAGGGGTCTGGAGTAAAACCAAATGGCCTGGGTTTAAAACCCCTCTGGGCCTCTCTTGAGCTCTGTGATCATGGGTAAGTTAATAAATCTCTCTGTGCCTCAGTTTCTTTCTTAAATGGAGATACTGATGTGTATCTTGGGGTTTTTTAATGCAGAGCAGTCCCTAGCACATAGGAGGTGCTGCATCAACGTGGCTGCAATGACTATTAAGGCCATTTTTGGATGTTGTGGGTGGAGTGGGGTTGGGAACTTCAGTGAAGATCAGTGTGAACTCTTTTCTGTTAATTCATTTTCTTTTTTGTGGGAGGTACAGTGTCAGGGGCTAGAAGGGAATTCTCATTCAAAGAATAGCCTGACATTTACAAGAAACAGCCCCCTGGGTAACATCCTGCCTGGGAGACATCCTGCAGCTACCTATCTCCCTGAAACTTCCTGTGGCTATCAGGAACATCAGACATCTTGCAGCTGCCAGTTTTACCACCCACATCCAGCAATTTTCGATTAGAGAGCTTCCCCATCCCCAGCATATAAATACCCCTGTGTGAACAATAAAAGTTTGCAGCTTGATCAGAACTCCTGTCTTGCTTTCATCCTTCATGTCTCTTGTCCATTCATTCCTCCCCACCTAGATTCACCACACACGTTGATGTGTTCTGTGGGTCAGAACATTTGGCGCCTAAAGATTGGGGCTGGAGCCTTTGACTGAGAAGGAACACCATCCTCCAGGGACACTTGGCCAAGCGGAGCTCGCGATCGCCTTGGCAGACACGACCAAGAGACAGATCCAGGAGGAGAGTGGGGATGACACACAGTGAGTGACCCACCATGGGACAAGCAGTTTTGTCACATGATTTGTTTTTGTCAGGCCTCAAGGAGGCCCTCAAGAAACGGGTGGCATGTGTTAAGAAAAAGGACTTAAAATTATTGTTTTCATACATAGGAGAATTGTGTCCGTGGTTTTCCCTTGAAGCGACCATTGATGGTAAAAGATGGCTTAGAGTAGGAGACTGTTTAAAAGATTATTATAAATCCTTTGGCCCAGAAAAGGTGCCTGTTCCCACCTTTTCTTACTGGAACTTAATTAATAAAATTCTTAAAAGTTTACCCTTTGTCAATGGTACCTTAAAACTTGTCAGGAATGGAGAAGAGGCTATGCAAAAGACCTCTCGTCTCTCTCGTCCCCCCTCGGCATGCCCTTCAGTTAGTATAGACATAGATCCTTCTCAGTCTCCCTAGGACCCTGGGAACCTTCCTGAACCCCCTCAAAATCCCACCGTAATGAATAAGGCTCCAACAGCTACCAACCGCCTTTATCCAGTTTTAAATCCCAGAGACACATTGACCCCTGGGGAGGAGGCTACCTTGGAGAAGGAAGCAGCTCGCTACCATTCAGAATACCCGCCACCTCTCAGGACCCTGCCACAGCCTATAGGAATTACACATCCACCTTTCTCCTATATCCCTCCTGCCTTTTGTGCTCTGGCCCTTTAGAGGCCAACTGCCCCATCAGATATTTTTTCTCCACTTACCTTGCCTAACCTGGCTCCCTTGCGCAAGTCTCTCCAACAGAGATGGGAACACATCCAACTTCTAAAAGAATCATGATCTCTTGACTCTGAGCTCCGCTCATTAGCCTTAGGCACAGAGTCAACCCGAGCTGGCCCAAGGCGGTCTAATAAAAAGGTTAAGCCATGCCATCGGCCTATTCTCGCCTTCCCAGTCACCCACAGTCAGATAGATAAACCCACCCAGGCTGAGGACAAAGAGGAGGATCAAGTGGAGGAAACGGATCTAGGGTTCATAGTTTGTCCCTGGTGAGCAGATTTCTCTCTCTCTGCTTCCTCATTGCCGTATGCTGAGCTTCTTTCCGACTCTTTACACTTCCCCGACTATGTTCTGCCTCACGTAGGCCCCAGAGCTATGCAGTTGGTGGTCAGTGGAGTGAGACCTGAAACTATTAGCTACATAAACTTGTCCTGCTCTAATTGTTGTTGTTAGATTTTTTTGGTCACAGTGATGTAAAAGGCAACTAAAAACAAACTAATTTATCCAGCAGGGCATATTATAGGCAGTACAGCATTGGAGATATGGCCTGGGTATTTCTAGCTGCTTTCACACTGATATACCATGGGGATCAGGAGAAAAAGCCCGGGTAGAAAGATTTAAAATACTTGCAGGTTTTCCAGAAAAGAAAACTTTGTAATGTTGGGGCCAAAATGGTGTGGTTGGTAAAGAGATTAGTTCCATTACACAGAAGCCACCTTTAGGCATCTCAGGAATGGGAAGGACACCACCCTTAGCAGGCTCAATGACTTGTGGAGAGATTATCAGGGTGCCCTGCGTGCAAAAGGCAGCCTCAGAATCCTATGATTAGATTCATTTTGCTGTGTAACTAACATCATATGGGCTCACAGAGGCCATGGTCTAGGTGGGTCTGGCTACTGTCCTCATTCTCAGCTGACCTTGTTATTGTCCATGTGATGCTGGTTACCAGGCTTACAGAGTGAAGAGTTGAGGGGTTGTGAAGGTTTGCATTCCTACTTCAGAGGAAACGCTGGTGACCAGGATGTGCATATCACATTCAGAGTGCAACCCAGTAACCCCAGAAACAGTGATTTATCAAACTATGAGAGTGGAGCCAGTGTTGTGGTGGAGGTTAGTAGTAGCAGGCCAATGAACACCTGCTTAGGTAAGTGAAAGCCAGTGAGCACAGAAGCTCTAGGGAGTGGTCCCACATCAGACCAAGCTGGAGGGGTAAGGATGCTCAAGTTCTAGGGCACCCATATTACACCATCAGGTGCCCTATTTTCACAACTGGAGCACTAGACTTAATGGAGCACTAGACTTAACGTGTGCCCTGCTGTGCTTTTTCAGTCTTCTCCTTACTGCTGTCCTCTTCTTCCCTTTGGGGTTAGTTGTGTTTCCCCTGCGTAGATGTATCTTTGAAATGTGTTAACTTTTTTTTGATTATTAATGAGGATTGCAGCCAATGCAGCTACAAAAGGTTTGATTCTTCTGCTTTGCTTCCACGCATGAAAGTCAGTCACTGAAGAGGCAGAGAGGTGGGAGAGGAAAAGGCTTCATTGGCAACAATTCAGCATTTCAGAGATGAATGGCTAGCTCCTGGTTTCATCTTGCTTAGTACTGCTGAGTGAAAGTGTATACAGTGTGTTATGTGGAATTGTTCTCACAGTCTTGGGCAGGTGGACACAAGCACAGTTTACTAGTATTGACAGACTGTCATTTAGAGGGGTCTGGAGTCATGGCTCAGTGGTAGAGAGCTTGCCTGGCATGTGTGAGGCACAGGGGTCAATTCTTAGAACCATATATAAATCAATAAATATTGATAGAAAACTAAAAATAGATGTCACTAAGGAGCTGGGGATGTGGCTCAAGTGGTAGCGCATTCACCAGGCATGTGTGCAGTGCTAGGTTTGATCCTCAGCACCACATAAAAATAAAGATGCTGTGTCTGCCCAACCCTAATAAATAAATATTAGAAAATTCTCTCTCTCTCTCTTCTCTCTCTCTCTCTCTCTCTCTCTCTCTCTCTCTCTCTCAAAAAAAAAAAAAACCTGTTATTTAAAGAAGTTGGTATTCTGTGGGTTACATCTGGGTCCAGTGGACCCTGACACATCCCAGACCTGTGAATCTAAGATAATGTGATTTTTTATATGCTTGCAATTCTGAAGGTGTGTGTGTCTGGTTTCCCTCCTAGTCAGTGTCTTCTGTTCACTTCTGCCAGTACCTTTTAATTTGGACATTTCCTGTGACATAGTAAGGTGTAGTGCCCAGTGTGTGGGTCCTTTTAACTGAGTTTCGTGCTTTTAACTGACTCTATGGTTAGTCATTAAGATAGGGTTGAGGGTGTGGGGAGAAAAGAAAGCTATACTCATGAATTAAAAAGAAGAGAATGGCAGAAAAAAAAAAACCATTCAATTCAGGGTTCAGCGTCACTGTGTTCCCTTGAGTCTCAGAAGAGACTTTGGGCAAAAACTATTGAGAATGCACTGTTGATATTTGTGGACTCTTGGAGTCCAAATGCTTGTTTATTTATTTATTTTTAATTATTTATTGCTGTGAGACAGACATGAGCTTTTGGGGACAAGGGATAGATGTTCTGGCATTAACATTTGGTGTTCCTCAAAAGCTCACCTCTTAAACATATGGTTCCAAGCTGAAGTCATTATTTGGAGGTGTTGGAAGCTTGTGGAAATTGGGGCCCATTTGATGAAAATTACCTCATTGAGGATGTGCCACTGATGGGGTACTGGGACCCTAATGCACTTCTGTCTCTGTCTCTCTCTGCCTCCTAGCAGCCATGAGGTGGTCAGTTTTCCTATGCCATACACTCTTGACCAGATGTTCTGCTTTGCTCCAGGTCCAGAGGTAAGAGGGCCAAGTGACCATGGACTCTAATCTCTGAAACTATGAGCCAAAATAAATCTCTGCACCTTTGAATGTGGTGATCTCAGGTATATTATCACAGGTTTGCAAAGTGATTAGGACAGCTGCTGTCCAAAGTATAAGAGGCCCCAGACCTTCCTCTAACCAGATTCACCTCTTCTGTCTGAATGTAACACAGAAAAGCTGACAATTTACTCACTAATTTTTTGACCAGCAAACATGCCAGTAATATCTTCAGGTTAGAATTTGGGCATGTAATGATGCCAAAGGTCTCTTTTGTGAGAACACTGCAGACCCCATTCAGAAATTGGATCTGATGTGGCTTAGGGGGGTGCCCAGGTGAACAAGCCCATCCCTGGCATTGGAACACACATTGCACAATGGTCTGGCTTTCCAGCTAGAAGACATCCATCTGGGCTGATGGTAGATACTCAAAAGAATCTATTTGGGGTGATTCTCTCTTTTAAAAACCCCTTAAATGTCCCAGAGTACCTTCATCTCCAGAAGCATTATCTGAGAATACTCTCTTATTATTTGAAGAGTTTTCTCTATATTGAGGAGTTATTGAGTGGCTGGCAAGTACCTTTCAGTTTTATAGGAGGGAATGTGCTCTTTCCTTTGCACTTTCATATTTTCTTACATTTTCAACAGCAAGGTATATGCCTGAAATCTGCATCTTCACCCCTCTACCTCTGTGTGCAAGGCCCACAAGATAATATCCTTGAACTGGGTGTGTCAGTGTTCAGATTATGTATGTAATGTTCTGTATGTGTGTGAGTGTGTGTGTGTGTGTGTGTTTGTTTGTGTGTGTGTGTGTGTGTGTGTGAGAGAGAGAAAGAGGGAGAGAGAGAGAGAGAGAGAGAGAGAGAGAGAGAAAGAGAGAGAGAGTGAGAGAAAACACAAGAACTTGTTTCTCTAGCATCAGGACTTTGTGCTTTTATGTGTTTCATGTGTATAGGTTTGGAAAGGATATGAAACAAGACACCATAAATTCTCCTGTGTGGGACTGTTTGGTAGTCGTGTGTAAATATTTTCTGAGTCATTTCTATGGTCATTGTTGGCTGAGTACCTTTCTGGCAGGACATGTGTTTAGGGTTTTAGTGGTGCGTCTGTAGGTGTTGTTGGCATTGTGGACTATTGTGAACATGACTATTGTGAACGCATTTGAGAGGAGTTAGGATGTGGTCTTACTATTATGTGTTGGATCTGTGCATTTTCAGATTTTAGAATGTATGTGTATGTTGATGTCTAGGTCAGAATTTAGGTACATAATCTTTGGTGTTCAGAGATTTGGAGAGAATGGAATCATGGGGTATGTTGGGGTGTTTAGAATTATGTATATGTGGCACATAGATGTGTATAGATTCTGTTGATAATGTCTCAAGTGGACTGCTGTGTATTTTCTTGTTTATTGCTTTGAGGTGATCATGTTATTTTTGGGAATGGAGGGGTGTCCTTTGTGAGTATGTAGGAGGAGTTAGCAGTGTCTGTACGTCTGAGATTTGTTGTTGAACTTCATATTCTGAGGCATTCTGTGTATGTGCATGTTTGCAACATAGAGGTGATTGTAAAGGTTTTCATTTGAGAATACAAATTGTTGTCATGTTAATAAGTAAATTGTTTCTTCCATTCAGTTACTGAGGGACTGTTTGTGTGATTGCTTTATGGGTGATACTGATTGATGTGTGGTCTGAAGATGAGTGTATCTGAAGCACACCAGATACTCTCAACCAGAAGACCCTTGCCACAATTAAGCTTCTTCTCTTGTCAGATCAGCAGCAAGTATGCAAAGGTTACTGTGGTTGGTAGCTTCCTCTTTCTTGTAAATGCCAGATTTTTTTTTTTTTTTTTTTTTTTTTTTTTTTTTTTGGTAAATACGTGTGAAACCTCTGTCTGGCCTAGAGAATGGAATGAAAAACACTTGTCAAGTGAATCTTCAAGTCCTTTTCCCGCATGGGACATAAAAGTCAAAATATTTTGAAATTATCTGTTCCTAGAATGTTTCAGGCAGGAGCCACACTCTGGACTGATTGGCAACATCCAATAAACCTGCTTTCTGAAAATTCCTGTGGTATCCAGCCTCTTCAATCCTACTTCATATCTATTTTAAGTGTTTCATGGAGGCGACTGGAATATGTGTGAGACTTTGTAAGGAAGATTATTGATTGGAATTGTTTGGATTTTGCTGTGTATTTGTGTTAATGTGGGCATGAGGAACTCTGGGTTTAGAGTCAGGCATCTGGAAGATAGGAAGTTTATGCTACTGAGGATTTTCAGAGCTCCACAGTGTTGTGTGCTGTTAACTGAGTATATCAGAAAGAATGAGCAGTTTTGTACATTAATAGTGAGTTCTGTGCCCTTTAATAGTGAGAGAGTGGCTGCATGTACTTTGGGTCTGTGGGAGTACTGTGGGTTTGTAGATTCAGATGGACACGTGTGTTCCCAGACATGTATAATCTAGGACTGTGAATGTATTTAGGAAGTGTGATGGCTGAGTACTCATTCTCAAATAGTAGATGGGTAGTGTGTGTTTCCACTGAGATAATATAGAAGTTATATTTATATGGGAATACAAGTTAGGAGGATTAGGTACTGACAGTGTATATGGGTCATTATGACATGGTGGGACTTGTGAATAATTATTAAGAAGAGTGTTTGAATGGAGTATTTTGGTGAATACTTTTTGATATTCACAAAATATTGATTTTTTAATTTTATTTTATTTTTTGTTTAGGGAAGGGTGTGACATTAGAGTGCAGGGTAAAATATGTGTATTAAGGCAACACATGTGTTATATATATATTTGGGAAATGACAATGAGTAGATTGTAAGTGACATCATTGTTGTGTACATTTGGAGAGGGTTGAGAAACTTTATGTGTTTTTTGGAGTTGGTGTTTGCATATCAAGTGATTCTGGGAATATGGACTCACGTTTATGTGTGTATGTGGGTGGTTGTACCTTTATCATTTAGGGTTAAGAATGTTACATTTTTGTAATCAGGGTATTTATGGTTCCACTCAATCTTAGGGAAGTTCAAAGAGATTTTTATGCACACATGCCACCCAGCCACAGAGACCTGTGAACACCTCTTGCTGAGGCACATACATGGAAAGATGCACATTAAAACCCATTTCACCACAGATATCATTAAAACACCTCACATTTAGAAACAGGTGCATGACCCACAACTCACTGCCATTCCAACAAAAACACAGATGCATAAATCACCTTTATCCCTGATTTCCCCAAATACACACACCACCACTTCCTTTCTAAAACAATATATACATACCCACAAATACACCTGCCTGTTATCACCCAGGTACTGACGGACATGCAATTATAATGTATACTTTCCAAATGCAGGCTGATACATTCCTATATACTCTACACTTCCTGAAGGCATGCACATGATATAACCAAACACTGAGTATGCATTCACACAGAAATACAACATACAACCCCCCTACACACACACACACTCACACACACACACACACACACACACACACACACACACACACACACAAAATAAACCCTATTTGTTACCAGAAGTCACATACATAAAAACATAAGTACTCTGGAAAATCTCACAGACTTGATCCTCTAATCAGAAATACAATATACACAACACCTGGCTTCTGTCTCTTCTTGCTTTACACAGAATTTAAAGTTCACTGCAGAGCAGATAGGCTTAACTGAACTTTCCAACAAAAACCAAAAGACGACAAATTCTTCACAACAGTACCAACAACATTCTCCAGAATAGACAACAGATTAAGTCATAAAACAAACCTTAACAAATTTTAAAAGCTAAAAATCATTTGAAATAACTTTTTTTCTGAACACAATGTAATAAAACTGAAAACCTACAACAGGTGGAACTTCAGAAACATCCTACATGTCTGCGATTATAACAAAAAGCTCTCAAATAGCAGAGTCAATGACAAACAGAATGGAAATTTTTAAAGATTCTTGAGAAAAATGATAGAAACACAAAATAAAAAACCCTGTATCATAGAGCAGAGGCAATTTTAAGATTAGATCAGTACATACCTCTATCAGAAAAGAAAACAACCAAGAATTCCTCTTCAAGGAGGTAGAAAATCAAGAACATGCTTGACCCAAAGCTAGTAGAAGAAAAAATACTAAACATCAGAGAAGCGGTAAATAAAATAAAGATTAAATATTATTTTAAAAATATCAACAACAGAAAGAATTTATTTACTTACTTACTTACTTACTTACTTACTTATCCCTAGAATTGAACTCAGAAGCAACCACTCACTGAGAGATGTCTCCAGACCTAGTTTGTTTTTTATTGAGAGACAGGGTCCCATAGAGTGGCTCACTGCCTTACTTTTGCTGAGGCTGTCTTTGAACTTGCCTTCCTCTTGCCCCTCCTTGAGGATCTAAACTGTTCATGTCAATGGTTAAGAGTACAGCTTTGCCATTGAACTCACTTAAGCAGTGGGAAGATCATGATGCTGTATAATATGAGCATTCCCAGACGTGATACCTATGGACATCTTCGCATTGGCTTTGTCCACAGAAAGCATGAGACTCACCTTTCAGGACTCTGCTTGGTGCATGGTTTGGCTTCTTTGCTTTTTTGGTGGAGATTTTCTGTTGGAGACTAAACCCAGAACATCATGCTTGCTCGGCAAGTGCTTCCCCATGGAGCTGTGCCCCCAGCCCACCTTGGCCTTTCTTGGTGATCAGAGAAAGTGTCTGTTGGACTGTATTTTTAATGACTTACTGGGAAACTTCATGTCCTCTGATTCTACCTCTTCTGCAGATCCAGTTGAAGGCAAAGGTGCTGTGGCGAGCCATCCCCCTTTTCATCTTCTTAGTCTGCTGTCAGGTCAATCCGGTCTCCTGTGCTGTTGTGGGGCAAGGGGGAGAGGGGGGAACCATGTGTCACTTCTTTGGTTTCTACTTGTTTCCAGATCCTTTGTTTGGTATTATGGCCTCAGATTTTGTGGACCCTTTCTATTGGATGTGAGGGCTTCTGGCCTCCAACAGAGGGAGGCTCAGACTCACTGTGCCTCTTTTCTGCTGGACCAGCACCATTTAGTTGAACTACAGCCTTTCTGTGGAGCTAAGACAATGGGCAGCTCTGTGGCCTGGAAAGTCTGCATGTGCCACGTCAAATAGCCTGATCAACGGTGCATTCAGCCTGGGAAACACCATCTTCTTTAGAGTTGGGTTTGAATGCAATACAAAACCTGGAAGAGCAAGATAAGTCTCTGCTTGAGAATTTCTGAAAACTTAAAAAAACTAGAGTGTTTGAAATCCCTGAAATGAGATGTTGAGTAGACATAGAACACTCTCTAGAACTCTCTAGTGGTTTCTCAGCTGCATCTTTTTCATATCTACAGGTGAAATATATGGATCAAAACCACGAGTTACAGTGGAGGGTCAAATCTTACCAGTCACCTGTGGGTCTAGAAATAATTTTCTTGTGTATGTTGATGGTGCATTTGATGGACACGGTTTAAAAATGGGGTTCCAAAAAGGTTCCAGTCACTCAGAATCAGAGCTCATCTGAACATGATGGAAAGGGAAGGTTGATTCCCAACTAGATCCAAATGTGCCAGCCCCATCTTCAGACTCAGGAAATGATTGGAATGTTCTCCAATTTTATGAACTGATGAAGGACGGGCCTCTCTGTCCTCTGTCCATCCAGAATGGATCTGTCCATGGGGATGGGAATGCAGCAGGCTCTTGAGGGGTACGTGACTTTCCAAACAGAATGACATGGGGTCTGGTGGGCTCGACAGAGGGACTCAGTTGTGTTCTTATCTTTGGTTTTGGGGTGTTATGCTATAATTGCTGCCAGCAACCTGAAGTCCATCCAATGTGGAAAAGGGGTCACATTCAATTTTGTAGGTTCATTTTATTAAATAATGTCTTGTTTTCTTGAGCTCACAGGGGCTTTGTGGCTGCCCGTTTCCTTAGGCACACTCATGGAGCTCAGTATGTCTGCAATGGTCACCTTGGGCCTCATCATGCAGCTCTTGGCTTGCACCAAGATGATTGAAGTGGGTGACACCCCAAAAGACCAAGCCCTCTTCAACGTGAGCCCAGAACTTTAAGAAAGATCAGGGGTAAATTTCTGGTGTCTAGTTGAGAATTTGAATTGGCTCTAAAATTGGGGGCATTAAAACAGCCCAGTTTGGCCTGTGTGCTTTGCCTGCCGACCCTGTAGGTGCTCCATGGCCTGTTAGTGAGAGAGCATTTCTGGGAGGTGCTGGGAATGGGGGAAGGCCTGGAAGGGCAGGGGAGGGCAGGAATGCCCCAGAGGATGGACTTGAAGGATCAGTGCATGGAGGTCACCCCTTCACCAGCCATGATTTCCATACCTCACGAAGGAGGTGACATCTACTTCAGAGCTGTCATAAGTATTCAATCAAAGCCAGATGCTGTGGAGTATGCCTCTAATTACAGCAGCTTTGGAGGCTGAGGCAGAAGGATCACTATTTGGAGGTCAACCTCAGCAACTTAGTGAGGCCTTAAGCACCTCAGTGAGACCCTGTTTCTAAATAAAATAAAAAATGGCTGGGGATGAGACTCAGAGGTGAAGCATGTCTGCTCAGTTCTCAGTATAAAAAAAAAAAGAAAAAGAGGATTAAATTAAATAATCACTCTCACAGTGCCTAACACATGGTAGTTATTTAGCAAGTGCTATTTTCCTTCTGTATGTAAAGGGATTTAATGAGCAAAAAGGTGATCCTCTCAGTCCAGCTCTGCTGTTGATTAGATTTTTTGATGTGGAAGAAATTTAGATAATAGTTCTGGAGTCTCAGTTTCTACATGCTGTTAAACTAGGTTAAGAGTATTGGCTGTATCAAATGATACTCAGCCCCAATAATGGGGTCCAGCCTCAGAGTCAGCCAAGCCTAGCCTCTGTTAACTGGAATGTGCCATTTAGAAAACAATATTTACAATTTTCTACTCTGCCATCTTCCATACAGCATGTCTTAGAAAACTTAAGTTAGTAGGTTAAATAATTAAGTGAGAAATCCATCTAACTTAAATTGTGAGTTTCAGACACAAATCAAGATTGTATAATATATTTATGTATTAATGCATTAATCATTAATGAATTAAGTAATGCATTATTAAATATTAAGTAATGCATTTATTATTCAATGCCTTAAATTAATGCATTATCCTTCTAAAGCACTAATAAGTGGTTTTCTTTATTTAATTTTTATTTTTGACATTTTATAATGTACTTGGCTTAGTGCAGTGGTGCGCACCTCTAATTCCAGCAGTTCAGAAGTTTGATCCTGGAGGATTGTGAATCAAAGCCAACCTCAGCAACAGCGATGCCCTAAGCAGCTCAGTGAGACTCTGTCTCTAAATAAAACCAAAATAGGGCTGGGGATGAGGTTCTGTGGTTGAGTGACCCTGAGTACAATCCCTAGTACCAAAATCAAAACAAACAAAGAAAAAATTTGCATTATTTTTCTAAAGCCCAAATTGGGTGTTTTTTTCTCTTTCTCTCTTTGTTTTTAATATATTTTTTTTTGCAAACCTGAAAATGGAACTCAGTGCCTCTACCACTGAGCTACAGCCTCAGAAGTTTTCTCCTGACCGTTGACAATTTTTTAAATATGTTTTTCCATATTAAGAATTCAAGGTCATTTTTTAAAACAAGAATTTAGGATGACTGGTCTGAAGTTTAGTAAAGCACTTGCCTATGGGCAGTGTCAGTGTTTGTCATCTATATTCCTGCCACACTCTGCTCAAGATTTTCTTAGGACCCTGGTGTTTGGCATGATTGTCACCATCGGCCAGTCCATTATGGATGTGATGACAGGCATGGACAGGGACCCCCTAAAAGATGGGTTCTGGGATCTGCCTTCTGATCACCACTCAGGTGAACCCTCACTCTCACCCTGCTTCCTGAGTGACCCTGTTGTCCCTCTTCCTCCTCAGCAGTACTCAGCCAGACCTGGGGCCATGCCAGGCTCAGGTCTAGGCTCAAGGCTAAACACTGGCCTGAGCAGGGTAAAGCTCCGGGTTGGAGGCTGGTCACTGCCCAAAAAGAAATCATTCAAATAAAGACACTGCGCCCATCTACAAGGAGAAATATTGAAATCAATAAAGGCCTGCTGTCCACCTGCAAACCCAAAAACAATTAAGAAACAACAAAAAAAATTGGGGCTGGGGCTCAGTGGCAGAGGTTCACCTGCCATGTACAAGGCCTTGGGCTCGATCCTCAGCACCCCATAAAAATAAAAAAAAAAAGAAGTTGTGTCCACCTCCAACTAAAAAATAGATTTAAAAAAAAAATAATGGAGAATTGAAAGACCCTGGCTTTGGCTTCTGAATTCCCATGAGGCAGATTGAGAAGGGTCTCTTATTTGGCCCTCATAGCAGAGGGCCCTGTCATTGAAGATGGAAGGAACCAGGGCACTGGGGCGAGTAACACAGAGTTCACTTTTATTAATTAATTTATTTTAATTCTGCAGTTCTTTGTGGCAGGCTTGATCGTCCTCCTTTTGGATGAGTTTCATTATAAAGGTAACGGCCTGGGCACTGGCTTTTCCCTCTCCATCTCAAGCAACATTTGTGAAACCATCCTGGGGAAGGCCTTCAACCCCACCACCATCAACACCGACCAAGGTAAGGGCCCTGCCTCCCGTTGGGCACATCTGCAGGAAGTTTTCATGTATGCAGAGTATTCCTCGGGAAAACAAAACTGTTTCAGAATCATTTCTTCTGAATTTTCAGTGTGCAAATGTTTAAAATTATAGCTGAGTGCAGAAGCTCAAGCCTGTCATCCCAGCAGCTCAGGAGGCCGAGGCAAGAGGATCACAAGCTGGAGGCCAGCCTCAGCAACTTAGTGAGGCCCTGTCTCTAAATAAAATATAAAAGGAGCTGGGAACAGGGCTCAGGGGTTAAGTGGTACTGGGTTAAATCGTAGTACCAAATAATAATAATAATAATAATAATAATAATAATAATAATTATTATTATTATTATTATTATTATTATTATAACAATAACAACAACAACACTTACAATCAAAATGATATCTAAACTTTCATGTCTTATAAGAATATTTCAAGGACAGTTAGCATGCCACAGAGTAATCCTGCCTCAAATTTCTTAGCAGGAACCTGCACTGCAAGGATAAAGAAGTGTTGATTTTAGTCAATTGTCTTCTGGTGGACATTTCAGTTCTTTCTCAGTCACAGTTAGCATCAAAGTTAATATCCTTGGGCAATCACCTGCACATATTTTAGCAGTTGTTCTTAGTGAATAAGATTCTAAAAATGAAATTTCTACACCAAACCACTTGTTCAGGCAAGGAGCAGTTAGTTCGATGATTATAAGTTCAAGGACAGCCTTGGCAAAGAAGTGAGACCCTGTCTCAAAACAGTCATGGGTAGAATGACTATTCCTGAGTTCAACCCACAGTATTGCCAGTTTGGGGAGGAAGGCACTGGGGATTGAACTCATGGACAGTTAACCCCTGAGCCCCGTCCCCAACCCTCTTTTGTATTTTATTCAGAGACAGGGTCTCGCTGAGTTGCTTAGAGCCCCAATTTGGCTGACGTTAGCCTCCAATTTGCAATTCTCCTGCCTTAGCCTCCAAAGCCACTGGGATTGCAGGCATGCACCATGACACCTAGCTTACAAATCTTAATAAAAAAAATTGAAAAACATGTGAGACTTCTTATAAGAGGGAAATTGCCTTTTTTTTTCTTTTCTTTTTCTTTTGACCTCTGATCCCTGAATCTGTTTTTTGCTGGGAAGGCTCTCATGGAAAATATTTGTGTGCATTTTTTGTGTTTTTTTGGAATTGACTGTGGAGCTGGTTCTTGGCTTTCAGTGCCATGACATCATATTGAGGAAACTGCAGATGAGTTCCTGCAGGGTGCCTGAGAGATCCCATGGAAAAGACTGGACCCCAGGTAGGAGTGTCGGCGACACTTAAAGAAGAGTAGGCAAAGGTGACACGAGATTCTTCCTAGAATTTCAGAAAATCTAAGGTGAATTGAGGATCTGGGGGCAAAGCAGCTGGGCCCCAGCTGTGGATGTGGCGGTGAAACCTGGGTAGGAGTTAAGGAGTCTGCCAAGACCTCCTGGCTTTGGCGGGGGGCTGCCTTCAAAAAGAGTGGGAGCAGTGGTGACCACATTGGACCAGTCAGTGAAGGATTGGGCCGTGGCAGCCAGCCAGAGGATCACTTTGCTCTGGAGCAGGATGGTGAGTGAGGGGACAGTTTTGAAGGAATGATTTGCTGTCCCTTGGAGACAGGCTGAGAAAATGTCTGGCAAGGTTGCACAGCCATTCAGCCTGAGTCAGCCAGTGTGACATCAGAGTGAGGGCCTTAGGACTTAGGGAGAGATGAAGGCCACAGACAACTGAGACATGGAGGTGGCTGCCTTGGCCACCTCTGGTACCTCGTTTGGGCAGAGATCTTACCTGGGGGGTTTTTAGTGATGCTTTAAGGAGCCAAAATGGTGGAGCCATGGGGACAGCCCCAGGACGGGCAAGAGGATGGTGGAGCAGGCTCAGGTAGCTTTCAGCTGAAAGGCTTTCCTGTTAGCAGGAGTGCCACCACGGCTCAGCTTGTGACCTGTAAAGTGGGGTGTGGAAGGGCCTCTAGAGTGGAGAGTGCAGTTGGTCTTTCTTCCCTGAGGTTTGGGACAGTCCAGGCTGGGAGGGAGGTGGACAGTACAGATGTCACATGGCTCTTGCCCCCTGTGACACTAGTGCATGAAACAACCCATTTCCTAGAGATCAGAGGGTAGTGATTTGCAAGAAATGACCATGTTAAACATTCAGAAAGCTTCTAAGGCCCACGCCCTGCCATTGATGTCACCCACCTTTCATTCCAGACATTTGTCAGTAAGGTGCTGTTAAGCACTAGGCGCTTCTGTGTGTGCTAATAATACAAAGGGATAGAATGTAAGGTGTGTGAGCGTCAGTGTCATCCCAGAGCCCCGGGGTCAGAATAGAGCAGTGAAGGAAGATGGGGTGACTGGGGAAGAGTGATACAGGTCCATCTAGAGAACCTGGCGGGTGCAAAGGCCCTGGGGCAGAGATGAGTTGGTGTGTTTGAGGGTCCAGTTATGGCTCAGCGGAGCAAGTGCAGGGAGTTTAGAGAGGTCATTGGTGGCAAAAGGAGCCAGGACAAGTCCCTACTCTCTCCACCTGAGATTGCTGAACTTCCTCCTTTACAAAATCCTCAAGGTTTCATGTCTCCAGATTCTTTACCACAGGTAAATCAGCGGTTGTCCTACACAGCCACAGGCTGCAGGGAGAGCCGCTGTAAGAAGACCACCACAGGTATGCCAGGGGGCCAGGGAAAGCTAGGACAGCGTTTCTGTCACAGATATCCTGTCCATGTGGTCTACAGGACAAATGGCCCATCTGAGTGGCCATCCAGAAGGTGACACGAGTGCTGCTGTGCCAACTCTGGGGTGACAGGAAAATGCAGTCCCAGGGAGAGACTGGGACATCTGAGTCCCCAGCTATTAGCCACTCTGCCCACAGATGCCACGTTTAGTGAAGCACCGATCTGGGCCGCAGGGGCCATGGTGACAGCGTTTCCCACTGTGATCTTGTTCTAAAGTCAGTCTCATGCCATTTCTGAAGTGCTCAGACCTTGGTGCCCTGTGCTGCAGTGTCCCTGGCTGGTCTGTTGCCTTTTCCTCAGCCCAGGCCCCTTTCTGCCTGTTGCTGAGGCTGTGATAGGAGGATATCAACTTGGAGGCCAGCCTCAGCAAGAGCAAGGCCTCAGCAACTCAGTGAGATGCTGTCAGTGAATGAAATACAAATAGGCTGGGAGTGGGGCTCAGTTGCTGAGGGCTCCTGGGCTCCATCCTTGGTGCCAAAAAAATCCAGATTGTGACCCTGTGACTGTTGGTGCCGTGAGTCTCCTGGCTGAGTCTCCTGGCTGATTCTGTTCTCCTACCTCTGCTTTGGCCAGGAGGAGGCCCAAGACCCAGCGGAGTCCAGTCCTTTGTTCTTCCCTTCATGTTTGTGTCCTACTCTGCAAACAGGCATGGAATTGGAGGTTGCCATCTTGTACTGTTCCATCTCTGGGCCATGAACACAGACAAAGTCCAAGCCCTTAGAGAGGTTTTCTCGCACCAGAATCTCCTCTACCTCATGAATCTCATTGCCTCCATCTTTGTCTTTGCTGTAATCATCCATTTCCAGGTATGTCCAGCATGAGCACAAGAAGTCTGCATTTTTTTTTTTATTTTTTGGTACCAGGAATGGAACCCAGGGACATTGAACTCCTGAGCCCCATCCCCAGCCTTTTTTATATTTTATTTGGAGACAGACTCCCACTGAGTTTCTGAGGCTGGCCTCCAATTTGCAGTCCTCCTGCCTCAGCCTCCTAAGCTGTTGGTGATGACAGGCCTGTTCCATTGTCTCTGGCTTCACTATAATTGTTTGTTTGTTTTTTATTCTGTTTAGAAATGAATGGCTGTAGAGTGAATTTCAGTATATTTTGAGACCAGTTTTTCTTTTTTCTTTCTGTGTGTACCCCAAGCAGAGTGGGAGGAGGGAAGGGGCAGATTCTCTCCAGCAATGTCAGAAAGTTAGTATTGAATATTTTAAATAAAAGAAAGTGCAGGAATATTTAAAATAGTTTTGATTATTAGATGCATGTAAAAATTAATAGGTAGTGTCCTGGCCTGATTTGGTGGTACATACCTGTAATCTGAAATATCATAGAGGCTGAGGCCTTGAAGGATCACAACTTCAAGACCACCCTTGGTTACTAAGAGAGACCAGTTCTCAAAATAAAATATTGAAGAATTGTGAATATATATGAATGATAAAGCACCCCTGGTTTCAATCCCCAGTACCATATAAAACAGTAGTTTCTAAAATTTAGACCCAAATCAGCATCCTCCACTGAATCTGCAATTATGTAAAGTTCTACAAGCAATAAATTTAGCCATACACACTACTATTGTCTGATATTGACCATAATCTTGAAATATATACATAGAAGACCCTTCACAATGTATTAGGTGTTCTCATTATTTTTTCCAATAGCAATTAGAGAGCGAAGAAAACCAATTTAGCTTATGGGGCCTCTTCTTTCTTTTCAGGACTAATGAATCAAATATTAAAAGGCTTTAGTGTTTAATTGATTATCATTTATGAAATCAGAATAATATGCATTCTGTGATTTCTTGCTTATCTACATTGGAAACTTTATTATTTCTGAGTATCAGCATCTGTACACACCACCACACCCCACTCTATTTTTCAATAGTTACAATTACCTGTGTTCATGTTTCGTCAGTTAGTTATTCCCTTTTAAAAATAATTATGTGTTGCATTCTTTGTTTACAAAAAATTTATGAAGGTAAAAACCAGTAAGCATTTCCACAAATTTGACTTTAAAATAGATTTCATCACAAAACACACACAAGAAGTAAAAATGCTTTCTTTCTCTAATATATTAGCCTTTCTAACATCCAATATCAGGACATGAATGCTGCTCATGGAGGGATGTTCTTACCATCAAGAACAATCAGTACTACTTTCTTCTATCTCATCAAATGTTACAAAGAGTGCACATTTTACTGTGCTTCATATGCAGAACTTGACTTTCCATTATTTGTTTAGTGGGTTTTTGCTTTCTTTTTTATCACTTTGTTTTTCCTGTATTTTCCAATACTCATTTTTTTGTGTGTGAGGTATGAAAAATAGATCACTAGAATTTTCTAACTTTTGCTGTATTCAATCATTTGATTACTTACTAGCTAATATTTCTTTTAAAGCATCATTTTAAAGGTAGGACTGAGGTAAGCTAACAAAACTATTTTCAAGGTCTACTGCAGAATCAGCATAACTTTCTTGAGCTCTGTAGTTAGAACCACAATTTCTGTCCACAAACTGTGCTCTTTTGGTTTTATTTTTTTTCTATATTGGGTAACTCTCTTTGAAATGAGGCACAGAAAATTGCTTTTTTAGAATTTTATCATTGATGAAAATCTATTATTATTTATAATTAATTGACAGTCTGCTTAAGTTTAGAATACCAGGTTGAATACGATTTTTTCTTTAAATCTTGTGGTTATTCTGTATGTATCATCTATAATCTATCATTAATGATAAATACTTGGGTTCTATTCTTGCTTTATTGAAGCAAGTTATTTTTTTTAAGGATATTCTATTTGGTTAAAGCATAGCTTCTTGAGAAATTCTGTAGATATGTTTAGCATGTTTAAATATTATTTTCTTGAATATAGCATTCAATCAAAATGGAATATTTCCAGACCAGATTTTCTTTCCAGTATATACATGTAAGAAACTGGATAAAATATGGAAAATAATATCTATGTTTTTCAGACACTAAAAACAGGCATAGCAGGTGAGTGAAACCAGAAGCAATAAGTGTAGACTGGTGAGGTGAACTATAACTTTATTTTTAAAATTGTTCTTAATAAGTGTAGTTTGATAAACTGCTGTTAAAAATTATTGGCAAAGGGGAAGTAAGAATAGTTAAAGTATACCAGTGTAAGAAAAACTTGAGGTCTGGCAGCTGAGAGTAGACTGTGGAGAAAAATTCATGTTATAATAGGGAAGAACTCCCCACTTTCTCTTCACCCTGTCACCTACTTAATCTCACCAAAAACCACCAAGACACTCAGAATAAAAGGTTTTAAGTTCAGTAGTCACACTCTCTCCAAATACTAAAAGCAGTTACAATTCAACTGAACACAGAAGCTTGTGTGCAAGTTACGAGGATCTGAGACAATTTATAAAACGTTAGGTTAAAGATGATTCTGGTTTTTTTTCTTTTTTTTTGTATGTGTGTGTTTTATTTTGTTCTGAGGGTGTGGCTATTCCTTGGTTACCAAAACTCAACAAAGAAACTGTTATATTTTGACGAAATATCAGTGGCTGACCCACATTAAAAAAAGAAAAATATTTTCAAAATTTTAAAAAAGCCTAATTACAAAATATATATACTGCTTTCTCTCTCCACATTTTGCATTTTAACGTTTTTTTTAAGTTTTATTTTAATTTTTATTTTTAGTTCTGAAAATTAGACAGTAAAACAACTTCTGGGAGAATTTACAACCAATTGCATGAGGGTCTGGGAAGCTGAGAGGCTGGAGCAGGGCTGGGAGGAGCAGACAGGAAGGAGTCTTCCTCTTAGTCACTGGAGCCCAACTATAAATAAAAAGAGACAAAAATCAATAATTGTTTGTAAGCCAGGAAATGACACAGATTATCAAGTTAGTATGAGTTATGAAAATTTCATATATTCAAGAAAATGGAAAAATCATGAACAGGATTAGAAAAAATAGGTGTAAATTTTATTTTTAGAAGTTTATTTGTGAAACACCAAAAATAAAGATGAATTTTATCTTATGACTTTAAATGGAAGGTAGAGAGTTATGCAAGTCATAAAGTACTTCACAAACTTTTCTTCAGTTACAAAAGCATAATAAATGTATAGCTTCTACTTATTTTACTCTTTATCATCCTTTGTATTTCACCTAGGATCACACTTGTAGAGTGTGACCAATAACTAAGCAAATAACTAATCAAGAAGATAATCACAAAGTTACACTTTACTCAGAAAACCCCAATAAATTTCAGAGCAAAGAATTGATACAACACCTATTCATTCCCTTCTTTGGGAAAAGGTCCCTTTATAAATCATATAGAAGAAGAAATTGGCCATCTTTTAACAAAATGTTACTAGAAATAAATATGAGTTAGCTTCATTTAGAAGTAAATGGAAATAAAATAGCATCATTTTACACAATCTTTCAGGGTTAGCCTTGAAAAATGAAAAGTGGAAAAAGCTCTTTCTAAAGAGAAGAATACTTGGCAGCACACTTCATCCTTAATTACACTGTGAAAAAATGTTACCTCAGCTAAGAAGGTACATAAACTTATAGGAAGAAATTAAGACTTTTCAAGAGTGTAGAAGAAAGTTTTGAAGACTATAAAATTTTGGGGGTACAGTAATCGGGATGGATCTCTGAAAGAGATAATGCAGTGTAAATATCATGAGATTTCATGCTATCAAATACCAAAGCAAATATATCCTGGACATTGTACAAGACAACCAAGTTGACAACTTGACTTCACTAGTTGTATTTATCGAGCCTCTGATGATGCACAGGATGAATGAGGACTGAGTACCATAGTGGTTTCCAGTCACTGCATTTTATCTATCAAATACTTCTTACAAATATCCAGCCAGTTAGGAAGAGAGGTCTATTTCTAGGTTCTTGTGACAGCATCATTCTTTTCATCATTCTCTCATCATAAATTAACAAGTGGACCTCTTTTAATGAAGAAATAATTTTATCCAGAAAAAAACAAACTTTTTTTTTTTTTTTTTTTTTTTTTTTTTTACATTTTGCTTTTAGGGACAATAAATCCTAAGCACGCACCATTAATAAAGTGCCAAGGGATCATGCATAAAAGTGAATGAGACCACAGTTAACAAAAACAAAGATATTATATGGGTCTATGACCATGTTATTCACTGTATTTTCACCTACAAAAAAGAAATAAATAAAAAGGTACTGGCCTGGTAGAATTCTGGAACAGGTGATGATGTTGCTTATACTTCTTAAATTACATAACATTATATCAGTTTGTGCTACCAAGAGATAGACTAAATAGATCCAGGAGCTAGACTGTCACAGTTGAAGATTCTTCATTCTCTATCACTCCCATTAACCCACTTGGCAATTACATTTTCTTACACCATGCTTCCGCATCCTCTAGTTTTAGAAATCCTAATTATTTAAGAGGACACTATTCCACCAGGATGTCTAACAAGATTCGAACTAAAATTTAAACTGAACCTGAGGACTCAAAATTCTATGTACTAAAAAAAAAAAAAAAACCAGAAAGCAAGAGGGGAAAGTACAATCCTAGCTAGGTCAATTCACTCTCCTTATCAGAAGGACATTGATTCCATGTTTCTATGGAGATAAAAATTCAGATGATTCAATTTGAAAACAGATGATCCAATTCTCTTCTTTTTAGTACTCACTTTTCATACAGGAATTGTAAAAAGACCAGTGAAGTAGTTCTGTCTTGAGAAAATCATGGTGAGGAGGCTCAAATGATTTGGGCATATGTATGAGTTTCACTCAATCAGCTAAGTGGTAGAGACCAAAAAATGTCCACTTAGGGGATCTAAAAAGAAGAGCAGAAAAAACACAAGATGACATTAATTTGACATTCAGTCTACACAGCTGTCAAAACTGTAATTAATTGCCCTGTTTTCCTTTTTATAAGTTTTTTTCTTTCATGAACAGACTCTCACCAGTACCATAAACTAAGTACAGAACTTTGACTGAAAAGCGAATTTATGTGGTGTTACTATAGGGAACTGTGCTTTATGGCACCATAAGGACAGAAGGATTCATTTCCCAGACAATTGCTGAAAGTGGTCTTTTCAAAATATTTTCATCAGTAGAAGAGAGTTTTTCTGGCTATGACCATTCAAGGCTTCCGACACTCAAGACTGTTTGAGACTCATGTAAATCACACTCTATGTCTCAAGTAGGACTCAATATGAGAGTGCAAGACAACTCCAAAATTTCACTTGGAGTAAGCAAAAGCCTCCTTTGAGATAAGAATGCAAACCCAGATTCTGTGCACCCAAACAAGCTTCCTTCCCTTTATTTCCATTGTGCTTATCTGAAGCACCTTATCTTAGAGACTTCCAAGATGCCTAGTCATGGTCTTAATCTCCCTCCGTGGGAGCCCTAATTAGAACTCAAATGCATCCTTCATCTGATTCCATACTTTCAGTTTTCTGGAAGTTCTTTGAAGTCTTTTGTCACTGGAGATCACCTCCTCTTTTCATTGTGAATGTTTATCTCATTTTATGCTTCTATTTTACTGTTACTTTAATTCATTGTGGGTAAAATAGAATTGTATATTTGAAGATCCAGGTCTCTAAGTAAAATAGTTAGCTCAGTTTATGGGTTTATAATACACAGTCAAAAATGTTCAATATATTTTAATATGAATTTAGATCCATGATTAAAATTGGAGGAAATAAAATAGGCTTTATAAGGATGTAATTCTGCACTACAAAATTATCATTTTGTTTCACAAAGGATAAGAATTTTGGAAGATAACATGACACCAAAAAAAAGAATCACTATTTTTTATATATAGTTGTGCTTGAAAGAGAATAAAAACTTCACCATAAATTGATAATATAATATAAAAAAAAGCTTTATAACCATGTTCTGTTTTTTTGACAAAACATATTTGAAGCAAAAATACCAAATCCATTAATCTCCTCCAAATACTATACAGTGAATAGCATTTCTACAGAAAACATATAATTATAATGATATTGTGTAAATTTTCTAGACATAGATGTAGAAGCTAAAATCACTAATATTCTTTCTCAAGGAACATTTAATTTGAAGCATAGTTCCATAAATCTGCAAATATAATTAAATTTTATTTATTATACACAGATCAGTACATCAAAGATGACCAAATACCTGGAAATATTTCCTTTGATATTTCTATTTCCTAGACAATAAAGCCAGCTTTAATATAGTATATCTTCTACCTTTTCAGTGACACATGATTTTTAAATTTTAAGTAAACTTCACCTTTAGGCTCAAAAATCACCATATAACTATGGTACTAATACTATTAGTGATGGATATTAGAAGAAAAATTTTTAGTACTTTTAAGAGAGTTGTTTGAAATGAAACACTAGATCAACACATGATCCTTCAAACAAATTATGATAATGCATGCACAGCAATAAATTTGAAATAAAGAAGGTATAGACATTTATTAGCTACAGGACTTTGAAACCTCATGCTTTGGACCCAAAAGACAATTATTTTGCTTTGTCATTACAGCACTTTTCATAACTGTGTGGGGAGTTTTAGGCCCATGTTTTTGTTTTGTGATCTCACATGCTTCATTTATTCAGATGTATTAATGTAATATATGCTTATATGAGTAGTTTGAAATTATATGCCTCTTTCTAATTATAGAATTGTCTAGAAATTCTGGTTCTTCACAGTTTCTAAATTAGAGAGCAATTACCATGAAAGCTAGAAAATGCACAGTGGCTTAAAGAAATCTTCATCCAAGAGTTTAGCCTTAAATTTTTCACATAGTTGATGGTCAATAAATTTATATGGTTCATAAAGTTAACATCTGTTTAATCTTAAAGTAAAGAAATAAAAAGCCAGAGAGTGCTTCTTCACAGATGCCAAGCTTTCATTCCTGGGAAACCCATGGATTCCTAAAGGGCAGTCTGTCTCTCTGATTGATGTAGTTATGTAAAATTCAAGTCCTGCTTTTCTTCCCCACAACTTTGGCTTTTCTGTGTCATCTTGTTCTTTGTGTTTCAGTGACCAGAAAAGGAGACAGGTTCACAATTACTTGTTCATGTAAAGAATCAAGCAAACAAGTAAAAAAACAACTAAAAAATAACCTGAGTTTGTTAAAACATCAGAAATTGAAATACAGTGACAGGGTAAGATGAGATTCCACTGACCTAAATGTTCCTTTAAGAAAAGTTTGAGTCAGACAGTTCCATTGCAATAGACATTGGAAAAGACATATGTGTGTATATAGGCACATATATATATACACATAAAACTAATACATAAAAAACTAATCAACACCAATATTCCTCCTCTAAACTTGGAAATTATATTCCTGTGTATTTTTAATCCAGGATTAGGAAATTACTAGTATGTTCATTTGATTTTCAAAAATTTTCAGTGTGCTTCCAAACCCTTTTATTATGATCCTCTCATTTGACATTTCCTAACTGAGAGAGTACAGGGTCAGGAAATTTTTAATTCTTTGAGTTAAATTGGATCCAAAGATTTTATAAGAAATATATGTAGTTTCTGGCATTGTGATATTGCCCTCTATGAAATGAAGTTTTGAAAATAGAATCTCATTTTCTTCTAAAACTTTAAAAACTTATAATGACTCAAATTATAAAATCACATCAATAGTAGTTCTATTTTATTTATTAATATTACAGAAGCAAGTTTAGAAATAAAAATGCTAAATTACAGATGGCGATATGGCTCAGTGGTGTGAGCCTAGCATGTGTGAGGTCCTGGGTTCGATCCTCAGATCCACATGTAAATAAAATAAATGTTTATAAAATATCAAGTAAAAACTCATGTCTTCTTTTATAATATGTATACAAATAAATAATGTTTAAAATCTCTAGATGACATTCTATATGTAAGTTGTATCAGTAGAACTCATTAAACTTAGATCAAATGAGAAACTAAAATTAATCATCACTCCCTATTTAAAAATGACTCATTTTAGGAGGATATGAATTAAAGAAGCAAACATTGTTAGAAGAAAATATCCTCAATGTATCATACGGAACAAAGTTTTTTGCGTTGCGTTGAACTTTTGGAGCTGAAGTCTCTCTTTTTCATCTACAAGAAACCTCAGCAATATGCTAAAATTCCCTTCTTCCACAGCCGTTCCATGACAAAACTGCACACTACTTCTGAATCTAAGAATGCAGAGGCAATTACCCAGATGGATGAGGCCAGGAAGAATGTGGTGCAGGTAATAGCCTCAAGAGTTGCATGTTTTAAGGAAAGACATCTTTAAGTTCTTTCTCTGCAGGCCTATAATTTTAATGTCTATAGAAAGATGACAAACATCCCCCTGGAAAACACAGAACTGTGGCTTTCCCAGTGTAACATGTCAGTTGTCTCTTAATTTTACTTTCTTTTTTGGTTGATAACAGCAATCCTGGGATAGCTGGTTTCCAAACATTTTTCTGGACATATTTGGAAAGGCATCTCAATTGTAATCACGTACCAATCACAGTTGCTATTGTTCTGATTGTATGATAACATTAGTTCAGACCCATTAAACAACTTACAATGCCTCAACTTTGAGGTGAGGGATTTCTGTATCCTCCAATGGTTCCACTATGGCTCTGAGGATCCTCTCTCTCTCATGTGTGATAGGCTCCTCTTCCCTTGTTTGTTCCCACATGAAGCACCTGATTTCTGGGTAGTGTTGTTTATGTATGCCACCATGTTCAAACTTGCATTTTTGTCAATCAGGGTCTTTGTAAAATATTAAAATTAATCTAAAATTTTAAAAGAAGAAGATGAGCTGAAGGCCACAGGCTGAGGAGATCACAGGAAGATTGAACATTGAGCTGAGTCAGAGCCCATGGTTAAAGCCCAAACTAAGAAAGCTGTGATGAGCCCTCATACTCACTAATGGAGGTACCTGCCCTTTCTCTGAGAGAAACCATGTAATATTAGCTTGGGCTTTTCTGTACTATATATATAAAGTTATATATACTGTAAAAAAATAAAAAGGAGGCTTATGATGGAGAATCAAAAGAAAGTGCAATCAGTTTAAGCAGGTCACTGATATTCCAAGTGTTGAAATCACAGAATACTGCTTTATCACAAACATTGTCAATATGTAAAGGGATAATAAAATTATAAAAACTAAAAAATGTGTATTTAAGAGAGATTTGGAAACTTGAGCTAAATGGTAATAAAATAAAACTGTAACCTGTACAGGTAATATTCCTCATGGTTGATTTTGTGGTAGTTTGAAAGATGCATTAAAAAATATAAGAAATGCCAAAGCACAAGAACTCCAAAGCCATGTGCAGGAGAAATATAAAATAGGAGAAGGGCATAAATAGTTGAACAAGCATATGTGTGATAAGGCAAGGCTCATTTGGGGAGGAGGAAGCCCTGGACTTCATGTGCCCTGGAAAAGTTTATCCTCTAGACTAGTCCCCATCCTGGCCCAGCCACACCTCTGCCTTTGCTAAAGTTGGTTGTGCCCTATTTCTTTGCATGTCGCCCATTGATCACCAAGGTACCATCTGGAATTGTCTCCTATATGCACACTTATTGTCTAGGAGAATTGGAGTATTGTGGGGTGAGTTGTGGCAGAGGGTTTGGCTTGTGTTCCGCCTCCAGCTTTGTGGAGTCTTCTTTTGTTTGGAGCCACAAAGAGCTCTTTGGAGAGCTACAGAAGTACATACACATACCCTGGTATTCCTGTGGACTTGACACACAATATTGAGCAGGTGAATCCAATCTCTTTGTCTGTGCTTCCCTGATTTTTAATAGAAAATTGATTCCATTCCTAATTGTGAGCATTAGAGTCAATTATCCTGATACCTGGACTTTAGCTCCAATCAGTGAAACAAAAATCTCTGGGGAGTACTCTCAAGCATTGGATTTATTAAGCTTTCAGGGAGGTTCCTAGATGTTATGATTAGTATAAAATAAATGTTAATGGACCAA
This sequence comes from Callospermophilus lateralis, assembly GCF_048772815.1. NCBI lineage: Eukaryota > Metazoa > Chordata > Mammalia > Rodentia > Sciuridae > Callospermophilus > Callospermophilus lateralis. The sequence goes on from NC_135311.1 coordinate 43,647,048, forward strand.
GGTCTTGAGTACATATCGTATATTTGTATTCTGGCTTTTATATATTTTTAAGGCTTGAATAGATTTCTTTTCCTTTGGTACTTGGGATTGAACTCAGGGGTTCATAACCACTGAGTCATATTCCCATTCCTATTTTTTATTTTATTTACAGACAGTGTCTCACTGAGTTGCATAGCACCTCAGTTTTGCTGGGGTTGGCTTTGAACTCACAACCTTTCGGCCTCAGCCTCCTAATCTGCTGGTATTGCAGACATGTTCCACCTCACTCAGCCTGAATAGATCTTTAATTTCTCCCAACTTTTATTTATTTATGTTAAAAATGGGGATGATGCCACTTGCTTCTCAAGACTGTGATGAAAATTAAATGAAGTCATAAATAGTTGGCACTTGTTGCCTTGTGAGTGCTCCATAAGCCAGGGGGATGACAGACCTTTGTATTTTTACAAAGACAAAAAGTGGCAACCCAGATTTTTGTCTGTTGGCAAAGCCTTGAACAACTTAGCAGAAAACTATTTCAAAAAAAATACATAAAAGGAGTGGTTAAGAAATGTTGCTCAATGGTGAAGCATGCTGAATTTCAGTCACAGGTGCCAAAAATGTCATTTATATTAGGACATTATATTAATTTATTAGTATATTCATTTGTAACATATACATGTATGGGCATAACATCATTGATTAGTCTCATTTCTCAGTGCCTGAATCATCTCTCTTATCCTCTCTTCCATCAATCTAAACTCAACTATTCTCTCTCCAATTTTTTCGAGATCCACTTCTTTTTTCATTCCATTTTTCTTTTTACCTTTCACATATCAGAGAATTCACTTGAAAATTGACTTTCTGCATCTGATTTATTTAATTTAATTTGATGTGCTCCAGGTTCCTCCATCTCCCACAAATGATATAATTCCTCTCTTGTTTATGGCTGAGTGGAATGAATAAACTTGTGAAAAGATGTGTAGATGCTATTTTTTTGGGTATATCACCTGCCAGCACACACAACCTTGAGTTTCCAAGCTCAGCCTGCCATTGTGTGAGCCAGGGAATGAAGATGCAGGAATAATGAGGTCTCACGTGAACCATTTGAGGTCTTCCGATCTGTGGCTCTTACTGCTTGTACATGCACCAAACAGCCTGGTAACTTCCAGAGTGTCCTTTATTGTCTGCATTGATGACTAACCTGTTTCAGGGGTCTGTTTTCAGTACAGTTTTGTTCTCAAGAGAAGGGAATCAATGTGAAGGTAAAATCTCCTGATTCTCCAGGTGTCAGATATAGGATATGGTTCCTTCCCACAATTCTTTCCCTTTTGTCCATTCATGAAACTGCTTTTACCAGGTTTACATTAGTCCTCTATTAATGTGGCACCTTTGTATTCATTTTGGCCCTGAGCTCTGGTTGGGACAGAGAATCTAGAGTCAGAGCAGACCTGGTCCCACTGGCCAGGTGAACTTAATTATAATTATTATTTTTTTACTGTTCAGGGATTCATGTTCCCAAGTTGTGAAATGAGATTGACACCTAGTAGTGGTAACATTTAATGACATCAGGAGCCCTTGATGACCATGTACTGGACAATTGTTTTTGATACTTTTATCCCTGCCCTCTTCACTGGCAATAAGAACTCCATGAGCAGAAGCCATGTTTACACTCATGTTGCAGGACAAAGATGCTCAGCTGTGTCGAGTTAACTTGATTTAGGTCACACAGCTAGCAAATGGCAGCTTCATTGTAGCTGTGGGAACAGAGGGGAAGAAATGCACAAATGAGCATGGTAAAGCATTGGCACATAATGATCAGGTTATAGAGCAAACAAGGAGGTACAGGTGCAATGGAAGGCTTGGCTCTAACCAGGGTATAGGCAAGGACTGAGGAGGAGAGAGCAGAGTCCAGAGTACAGGGTAGAAGCAGGCTTCACTCCAACCATAAAGAGGTAGCTCAGAGAGTAACACCACAGGAGGCCTGGGCCTGCCTTGCAGGGATGGGGTCAAGTGGGTGGTTTTCAAATTTGACATGTAGAAATGCAGAATATGAGGATTGGGCTTGGCAGAAAGTCCCAAACTCTTTTCTGTTGTATGCGCATGTACATAGGCACATACAGAGAGAGAGATGCCCAGAGAGTTGATAACCTCTGTAAAAATCAGAGAACTGTTCATAATGGAGGAACAATTGAAAAGACAATATCATTATTTGAAATATACTTTAGTCGGATTGGAGTGCTCTAAGGGAGTTTTAGAAACTACATACTTTACAAGCAAAAAACAAATTTTATTTGTGGACTTCTGAAAGCTCAGATTTCTAAGATCAACTTTCCAACAGATTTATTGACTATTGAGATCCTGCTTTTTCATAGAAAGCTGTAATATGAAGGTTTGTGTCCCTTTGAGTATCTTGGTTGAACTTCTCTCTAATAAGGTGATGGTATTAGAAGGTGAGTCATTGGAGAGGTGTTGAGTTTCTGAGGCTGAAGACTTCATCAGTGGAATTAATGCTCTAATGAACAGGTGATACAGGCTAGCTGGCTTCTTCCACCACATTATGACACAGCCAGGAGCTTCTACCCATTATAAATTTTAGCAACAAGCATTGAATAGCCTTGCATTGATCTTATACAATGTGAAAAATGAGTGTCTGTGGCTTATAAACCACCCAGTCTACCATAAATTATTATAGCAGCTTGATGAGAGTAAGGAAGGGCACCATGTGTGTCCTCACAGGATAAATTGAGAAGTTTCTTTGCAGCTCTCTTTAAATAAAAGACATTAATCCCATTCCATAGCTCTACCCACATGACTGAATAACCTTCAATACCCAACCTTTTTCTGCCTAGGCTTATGATAAACTACCACAGTATTACAATACATATTCACACAGGGTCTAGGACTGGTCATTTTGCCCCAAGTGTGTATAGCAAAGCTTCTGAAATCTGGACCTGGAAGTAACTGTCAAGTCCTCTAGGTGTTCCTGGCAATAAACTTTCAAAGAATTTTTCAGTGCATATTAATAGTCGTATCTGTGTATTAACCAGGCTGCTCACTCAAGATACGAAGTGGCCCCTTCCATTGTAAACTCCAGTCTAATGGAGAAAGCATAAAACCCATGTTGTCCCTTGCTGCACTGACACTAAATATTGGATATGAATCCTGGGATCCTTTATGGCTAATTACTGATCAGTAAATATTACATTGCAACAAGCATGTGGTAAAAAATTTAGGTAAAATATTGTTCACGTTGTAGAAAAAGATCCTGGAAATCAGGCAAGCTTAGGAAACTAATTAGGGGCTGGGGATTTGGCTCAAGTGGTATCATGTTCATCTGGCAAGCGAGGGACACTGGGTTCTACTCTCAGAAGCACGTAAAAATAAAATAAATATGTTGTGTCCCCTGAAAACAATATATATATAATATATATATATATATATATATATATATTATATATATATTCAAAGTTCTCTCTTTCTCTCTCTCTCTCTCTTTAAAAAAAGAAAAACAAAAAGATATTAGTCACCAAATAGTGTGGTTCATGATTGGGTTGTCAGACTCTTACCTGTTGGGCTTGATTTTTGTTATTGATTTAATTCTATGTTTTCAACATGGTTGTTGTTTATGTGGTTCAAATATAAACCCATGTTAAAGACTCAACTCTACTCCATCCCCACTAAACTTTTCCCATTGCCCTTCATGAACATCTGTTTTAATTGTTTTTAGTATATATTCGTACTGTTTCTTATTCTGGTAGGAGTCAATAACAATAATAAGTTATTAGGTAAATTTCTTTCTTACCCAAATGGGAGTGCTCCTGTATATCCTGTCCGCCCCTTATTTATTACTCAATGAAACAACCTAAAAACACCCCACATATGCAAAAATCTTACCATTCCATGGTGTAGATAGACCAAAGTTGGAACTAAACAAATGATGGACATTTGGGCTATTCCTGAGCTTTATGTATTAACAATATTTCTGTATTGAATAACTCTGGGAATCTATTTTATATTCTTGCAAATGTACATTGAATGTTCAGTCCTGCAAGAAATATTGCTTTATCAATAGCTACTTTTTATAATTTCAAATAATAAAGCCCAATTCTTTGGAAGGTTAGAACATTTTTTTTTCTGCCAGAAAGTATACAAGTTCATGCTTTCTGTAGATGCCCCAGTAGACAGAGGCCACATTATGGATATTCTTTGCACTATTACAGAATGCTTTTAATGCCTTCTTTTTATGTGGGAACCATTTTCTCTTTCTGTATTTTTTTTTCTTTTTACATATGATTGATACCATGTCATGGTCACAGAAGAAAACATCGGTGTCCTACCCTTAATAAATGCATGGCTTGGTGAGAGTCCAATGCTGAAACCAATAGTTTCTTCCCAGTACAATGATCACCAAGGACACAATGCATTTTGGTAGTTTGTGTCTCCCAAAAAATTGATCTTTGTAATCTAAGTCCTTATACCTATGGGCTGAGAGATTTAAATATTGTTTATTTATATTAATGTTCACGTTTTAATAGTGATAACATCATTTATTTTTTAGTTAGAGGTTTATCTATTTATTGAATTTTAGAAAGACCTGAGGACATGAACCCTATAAAAAGAATTCCTGGAACATCCCAAATATTTAAAATAAATGCCTTTGAAAGTAATGCATCTGTATAATTATTCAGCATACAGTAATAAATATAAGATCACATCAGGTCACATACATGCGGAATACCCACAAGAAACAAGGAAACACTGGCTCTGATGTGAGAATATATGGTTGAACGTTGCCAAGCAAGAGCTTCTGGGGCTGAGGTGTATGTCGTAGAGAACACTCAGCAGGCAGATGGTAAAAATGGAGAAGCCCCCTCTCCAAACCTCTGAAAGTAGATTATTAATTTATATTTGATGTCATCTCCAAAATTCTGAGACAAAAACATCTGTAACTATAAACCCCATAATTATCAGCATCCCTAGATATGTTACGGCCAAGATACCAATGGTAAAGTTCTTGGGTTAGATCTTGTGCTAGAAAAGGCACGTGAAGTTGCAGAAGAAAATTATGGTGTTAGCTGAGATCTCAAGATGAACTTCAGAGGAAATGTTTCTTATACTAATAAAATAATATATTTTGTTGATCTATATTTTCAAATTCCATATTAATAGTATATATCTTAAAAGAAAATGAAGCAGAAGCCCTTATTTCAAATTGTGTCATCTTTATCAATCTCAGCCTATCCTATTACTAGGGATATATGTGGATTCACCCAACACACATTTTTCCAACTTCAATTATCAACTCTCTCTAATATTCTCCAGGTGCCATTCATATATCATTACCAAATCATGTCTGGATTGTGTAATAGTAGCTGTGCTCCCACTGTACATAGCCTTTCTTATAGATTCAGAATTACCATATATTCTCAAAATATTTCTTGATATTATCTTCTTTTGAGATTTTCTGAGGTAGAGTGTTAAGTTGATTTCATCTTTCTCTTCTTGATTAAGCAGTAGGAATATATTGAAAACTTTACAATTTTCAATGAATTGAAATGGAATGATTTTACAAAAGTAAAGAATTGCTACCTTCTCAAAAAATGAATCTCAATGTAGTAGGTGTGCACATAGATGTATTTTTTAGATCTATCTTTTGACCATTTATTATCAGACTTAATGCCTTTAATATATCATCTAAGATGGCACTGAGAAGCATATCCTCTAAGATGATTTTTTAATTTGTATTTGTAGTCTTTTATTGAGTTCAAGTGTTATGTTGGTGCTAAATCTGATCATCTTGTATTACATATATGGAGTCTTATTACATATATTCTAGAGCTATTGTGTATGAAAGAAGAACAAGGATCAAATATGGATGTGTTTCTGAAATAAAAAGTACTCAGTAGAAATTCTGGCCATTATCTTTTAATTATGTACTTCATCATCTATGTGATTTAATAGATTTAAAACTTTTCTTTTCATAATGGCTACATATGTTGTGGATTCAAATTATTTTCATGATATTAAAATTTTCTAGCAATATGTGTAGAAAGCTCTTTGACAGTATTTAAGGCCTGTCTTTGAATCCCCAATGTAGCTATCCACCTTGCATATATGCTATTATCATGACCAGAAAAACTATCTTAAGTGACCAAAGTCCAGCTATTGAATATCAGTAGAAATATATTATTATTGTTTTCTCCTTTGTCATCTGGAATAAAAGTGTAATTAAAGTCACAGTTCAGATAGACTCAAAGTCATTCCATTGTAAGGTTTCTAAATTAAAGGACAAGAATTTGACCCAAGCCTACAAGACAAACTTCCATAAGAGTCCCAATATTCATCTGCTTGAAGTAAGCGATGCATTTCTCCAGTAAAGAAACCATGCATAAAATTGATACAAAAAATTTGATGTTAATCTGATGGAATATTTTTTTTTATACAAGGCATGTTGGATTTTAAGTCAAGTACCTGAAATAGTAGGTATGTATTTTAGCTTTTTTCCAGCCACATATCAAAAAATACCAGTCATCAGGGCTAAGATTGTGGTTCAGTGGTAGAATGCTTGCCTAGCACATGTGATGAACTGTGTTCAATCCTCAACACCATATAAAAATAAAATAATAAAATAAATTGTAAACAAGTTTTGAAAATAAATAACAGTCATGAGAAATCCATGTAAATAAGTCTAAATCATTCCATGACTCTTTAGACCTTGCAGATCTAAAAGACATGACAGTAAGGGAAACCAAAACAGTGAAACATTCATGAACATAGGATACCATTTAAAAATCTGAGGTAATGTAGATATTTGGCTAAAACATCCAAGAATTTACTTCTATTTATTTTTGTTTTTACCTGGAATCTAGTCTTTGTACTTGGTTATGAGACCCATTATTATAACTCGGCATGTGTACATAGTGTGTAATTATCAGATCAGGGTAATTTTCATCTCATTAAAATTATTATTCTGTGTTTGAAACTTTCTAAGTTCTGGCTATTTTGATTTATTTAAGTAGTTATTATACAATGTAATCAACTTATTGTGCTCTAAAACCTAAGAGTTACTTTCAGGACTTAATTTTTTTTTGCACTCCCTACACACAATCAGTCAGTTTCTCATTCTTATCATAAATCTGGGGAATGTTTCTGTTATCAGTTTCTGTGTGATTTACTTTTCAGCTTCAACACATAAATGCCACATGCAGTATTTGTGGAAAAATAAATGCCACTACTAGGAAAAATAAAATATTATTCTCAATTAATAATTATGGAAATTGGCATAAACCTCTGCATTCACTCATTCAGTATTTAGAACTTGTCTACAATAATAAATATGGAAAAAGAATAAAATATATAAATCAAATGTCCATATGTGTTTAACATTTTATGGGTCATATTTGGTCACTGGGAACAAGTGTTGTGACATCTATTTTTATAAAAATGACATATTCTAATTCTTATAACTTTATTTATTATAAGTGAATATATTATAAGTATGTTTTTATATTGTGAGTTTCAATAGATCAATATTATGATGGAATAAATAACTTTAAAAATTGTATAAGAGTTGGCTCAGTGGTGCAGGCCTGACATCCCAGGGGAAAAATATTTAAGAAAAAAATATTTTACAAAAATGTGGATGTATCTCAGTGTGTAACCACCAAAATGCACTCACCCTCTACCCGTTCTCCACCTGAGATGCCCATCACAACACATGAAAGAACAGTATCTCAGTCTGCCACCTATCCAGGAGTTCTCATTTCACAGCCCATCCGAACCCATTCCTCACTTGATGCCCATCTTTTCATGCCACCCTGTGAGTATGCATTGGGCCTGCACTAAGGCACACCAGCACAACTGGTTGCTAAGGTCCAGGTGGCAGGTATCCCTCATTCATTCCACTGGGACCTTATATTTTTTTAAAATGGGTTGCTAATAATTCAAAAGGACAAGTTTATGGCTGAAATTACAGCTCAGTAGTAAACAAATTTCACATGTGCCTGTCTCAGTAGTAAACAAATTTCACATGTGCCTGTGTTCCAACTCCAGCACCTGAAAAAACACAGGCAGGCCTAATGGCACATGCCTATAATCCCAGTGACTATAGAGGCTGAGGCTGGAGGCTAACAAGTCTAAAAACAGTTTCAGCAATCTAGTAAAGCCCTAAAAATCTGTCTATAAAATTTAAAAAGGTTTGGGGATGGTTATTCAGTGATTAAGCAATCATAGATTCAGTCCCCACAACCAAATACAAAAACAAACCCAAAGTAAAAGTGAAAAACAGCTGTATTCCCCAATATCCTTTGCAGGTAGGGGTCTCTGTGATTTGTGCTGGCCAATGAGATAACATTGGAAGCAACTGGGACTCTAGCTCTTTGTTTTTCTTTTCCTTTTTCTTTTTCCCCTGATTGCTGAATTAAATGGATGGCACAATGAAAAACAGGAAGGGCCCTGGGTATGATGGAAGAGCTGGATTGCCATAGCAGCCCAGACTACCAATCACTGGGCTTTTTGATTTTCAAGTAAAAGGAAATATTTTTCAGTATTTGATTGGTTTACCGTTCTAGTATTGGAAAGACAGATGCATTGATTTTCCTCCTTGTTCTGCTTTCTTTCATAGTCTTCAGGTTCAGGAACAATGTAGGTCAAGAAAACCAGCCATCTTTGTCACCAATTGTTTTTCAGGTCTCTGGGGATGGAAGGAAAGTACAACACATAACCTCTATAGTACCTAATCTGAGCCATTGGGACAGAGTTAGGCCTGAGTCATCTCCAGGGTCCCTCATCTGCTGCAGAATGTTCACAGAGAGTGAGTATCTTTTCTCTTGATGCCAACACTCAAGTCCAAAATCTCAGGGCTCCCATGGTTCTCCTGAGAACTATTCCAAAACAGGCTGACACTGGTCCCAATCTCCATTTCTGCAATGATGGGCCATTGGGAAAGTGAGTTTAAGCAAGCTTTACTGTCCTCAATTTTCAAGTGTATCTTCTCCAAAAACAAAAAAAACTTGAAACTAAATGAGCACTGAAGGAAGAAGTCAGGTTCCAAGGACTGAAGAAGAACCCTGCTACCAGAGAAACCTAGGATTTGAAAAAAAATTCCAATTTAAGTGAGGTGGCAGGTAAATAATAGACCTTGACATAAAGCAATAGCCTTACAGCAAAAGGTCACGTGTGGGCATGGAAGTATGTATGAAAGACTGACTTTTCATAGCCTCCAGAACAGGTAAACATGAATGCTAAATTTGTAACACATAACATAAGAAAAAGGAACCACATTTTTTTCTTACTTGCCTATTTTTCTTTCTTTATTCTTTTTTTTTCTTTTCTTTCTTTTATCCTTTTTCTTTCTTTCTTTCTTTTTTTTGTACAAGGGTTTCAAACTAGGGGAACATAACCACTGAGTCTCATCCTCAGATTTTTTTAATGTTATTTTTTAACTTTTGAGAAACATTGTTAATCACAATATTCAGGTATTCTTATATCAAACAAGCTATACTACAAAGGTTACAGAGCTAGAGAGAAAATCCTGCAATCCCAGAGTGTTAAATATGTCTGTGGAAGATGAGCCACATGGACACAATGTAGAAGATCCAATGGATGGAGTGGGCATGGCTCTGCAGAACAGTGCAGGAAAGAGGCCAGATGCTGGGTGGAGCCTATGAAAAAAAGTGGAGAAGACATAGTGGGGCTTAGTTGTTTGGCAGGGCTGGTGAGGCAGAGTCAGGCTGAGTGAGTGGATCCCAACCCATAAGAACAGTGGATGGGGAGAAGACAGGGGAAGCACATTAGAAGCAGCATCCCACCCGGGACCCTTTAGGTGAGCACAGATTAGGAACCAGAAGATGCAGTGATGAAGTAGCAGAGGGCATGGTGGGTGCATCCACAGGAAGCAAAGGGAGTCAGGAGAGGCATCCAGTAATTCTGTCAGAAGTCACTGTTGACCCAGTGGGGAAGAAGGGTCTTAGGGCTCTGAGATAGATATGTGACCTCAGGGTCTGCTCCACAAGGGGGCTCAGTTTATCCTCTTACACACTGAAGCAATGGAGAGAGGCTGAAGATTCCACAGCACAGCCTTTTTTGTTCCTCCCTCTCATGGGATGCAGTGCAATTCCCATTAATTTTTTTCTTTTCTTCCAGGTCCAGGACAGTAACTAAATCTGTTCTCTAGACAACAATATTTGTAATAAACTCTTCAAAACCTTTTGGCAAGAATATCCGGGGAGAGAACTGTTTGGCTCACAGGAGCAAATAGGTAACGGCAGAATATGAGCCACCAGGACAAGACACTGATTTTTAGAGAAAGATACTTTCCAAGAACCTCTCATGTTATCCTGACTCGGTGGCAAAAAATTATCTCCAGGTCCTACCATGAAATCCTGAACTGAGGTCCCAAACTGGTAACCAGAGAAGCACACCTAGCTCCAGGTTATTGTTGGTTGGTTGTTCAGGTTTAAAATTTGCTTGGGGTCTGGGGCTGTGGCTCCGCGGTAGAGCGATCGCCTAGCACGTACAAGGCCCTGGGATTGATCTTCAGCACCACATTAAAAATAAATAAATAAATAAATAAATAAATAAATAAATAAATAAGATAAAGGTATTGTGTCCAACTACCACTAAAAAATAAATATTTAAAAAAAATTTGCTTGGAATTTTAACGCAATTCTTTTTTTATATTTATTTTTTTTTTAGGTGGACACAATATCTTTATTTTATATTTATGTGGTGCTGAGGATCAAACCCAGTGCCTCATACATACTAGGTGAGCCCTCTACCACTCAGCCATGACGCCATCCCTAGAACGTAATTCTTACGATTCAGGAAAGTTTGCACAAAAACTCAGGTTTCTAACTGTCCTTCAAAGTCACCAGGAGATCTGGCAGCCCCAGACTGAGTTCTTACACAGCAAGGATCGCTTGCACTGTCCTGCCAGTTTCCATGACTCCGGAGTGCAGCCGAGTCCTCTTTGCCCCTTTTGTGTCTGGCCCTGGAGGCCTTGAGTGTTGCTAACACACTAAGGGTTAGATGAGCTGGGGGAGCAGGCAGGAGTCAGCATGGAACTTCTGGTCCAGCCCTGCTTCCTGCTTGCTGTGTGACTTTGCTCCAGTCACACCACCTCTCTGTGCTTCAGTTTCCCTATCTGTCTGGAGGCCAATAGACTAGATCAGTGGTTTCCCACTTTAAGCCAAGGCAAGGCTGAGAGGTGGGCTGCCTTGTCTCCCTTCTCTCCTTTCTGAATTAGGCCTGGGCATCAGATTTTGCTTAGGTGACACCCTGTTTATCCAGGGTTGGAAAACTCCCAGGTAACTACTTGTGTTAACCCCATAGCCAGGGCCTTGAGGTGTATTACAACAGAAAAGTTACAATACCTTTTTTATTTTTATTTCTTTGGTGGTAGTGGGGATTGAACCCAGGGTGCTCTACTGCTGAATTCTATCCACAGCCTCCACCTCTTTTATTTTTGAGACAAGGTCTTCTAAGTTGCTGAGGCTGGCATCAAAATGGTGATCTTCCTGCCTCAGTTTCCTGAGCTGCTGGGATTATAGGCATGCGCCAAGGCTTCTGGAACCATAATGTGTTTATAGATAGGAATAATGGAATTTGATGAGCAGCATTATTCTCCTACAAAGTGAGGCTCTCCTCCCCTGTTTTACAGATGAAGAAAGTGAAGTTTTGAGAGGCTGAGTAACTAGCCAGAGGTCACACAGCTACAAGTGGCCAAGAGCCCATGTTTGTGTCATTGCAGACAGTGAGGCCCTAACTACTTTTTCTGTCCCTTAGGTGGCTTGCGAGGAGGTGGGTGTAGAGAGGTGTCCTGCAGCAAAGGGGAGGCCAGTGCCCTGGGAGACCCTGCCACTTCTTGCACTAGCCCTCCTTGAAGGCCATCGGCACACACAGGGGAGTCCCCCTCAGGCTCTGTGCTCAGGACCAGGCTTCCCTCCCCCAGGGCTGACCCAGGATGGGCTCCCGGGCTCCAGGTGATCAGGAGATCTGGCAGCCCTGGACTGAGTTCTTGCACAGCAAGGGTCGGTGGTGATCTGCGCTGCCCTTGGATGGGATATGGAGATGCAGACGAGGCCCATCGAGTCAAAAGACCCTTGTGGTTCTTTGCAGGTGTAACAATTGCTCACCGAGCTTCACAAGCCACATTTTGCAGCCCACACAACTGCTGTGGTTTTTATGAGAATCAGAGGAATGGGGGTTCTTGTAGTTCTCAGGACCCAGCGTGTTCTGTCTGAGTCTTGGTTCTCCCATGTGACAAAGGGGAACCCCTGTCCATTCCCACTCCCAGCCTGTGTCCCTTTGATGGAAAGGGCAAGTGTAACCTCCTCTGCTAGGCTTCCCCTGCAGCTCATCCCTTCTGCAGCTCCTCTCAGGAAAGGGGTTGAATCCTCCCATTTACAGGTGATATCTGTAAAGGTTAATGTTATAGGCTCTGGCCAATGTCCTCAGCTGCTGAGGACAGCTTGTGACTTTTTTTAAAGTTTCTTCCATCCCAGGCCTGGGTTCCCAATGGCTGGGGGAGCCTGGAACCAGCCAGGAACTCCTGGCAGCCTCTAGCCAGTCCTTGGGCGCAGGCTGCCCTTTCTGCACTGGCTGCTTCCTGAGTGCTCTGGGCTCCAGGGAAAAAAAAGTGGGTTCTCAGTGAGCTCCACAGCCCTCTAGGAAGGAAGAGATTGCTTTCTTCCTCCAGGTGGGGCCTGGGCCTGACTCTCCAGGGCGGAGTGGAGGGCTGTAGGCTCTTGGGCCTGCTGAGATCACCCTTCCCAGGTGGCTCCTGGGTGGGATGTGTGTGGAGATGTGCTTGGTCTTAGCGGCTGTCTTAGTAACAGGGCGCTCTCCTGTCCATCAGGGTTCAGGGTGCACATGACAGAGGTGACAACATAGGCCAAAGAGGGATTTCCTGGCCGGGGAGAGCTGCTGGGATGAATGAGAGGAGGACTAGGGCTAGGGTGGCTCCATACCCTAGAGGACCAAGGAATGGACCACCCTCCAGGGAACCCATCATGGGGAGAGGCCCTTGTCCTGGTGTCGCTGTGTCCCTGGGCTGCAGAACAAGGGCTTGGGGAATCATATGCACTATCCTGCATTAAAAGAGAGAGTCCCTCAAGGTCCGCACAGGGAATAGTTGGGTCTTAGGGCACAGTCAGGGTGCTGGCAGCAGAGGCGGGGCAGAGGCTGCCTGGAGGCGGGGACACCTGCCGGAGCACTGCTGCTGTTTGGGTGTGCTGTCCCAACATCTTGGGAGGCTTCAGTGGCCTAGGTCGGGGTCGTGGGGTGGGCTAGGTGGAGAGGTTTTTTGCACATCAGACCAGCTTTGGGCCCTGGAATGGGTTTACCAAGTCACAGCACATGGGACATTGGGATGGGAGGGGTCTTGGGGGAAACCTGGTCCAGTCTCAACTTGTACCACAGGGAAATGGGAGTCCAGAGAGGCCAAGAGTTTCTCCAGGGCCCCACCACCCAGCAGGGACAGGTTGGAGAGAGGGGGTCGAGGTGGTGCACCACTATACCCTGTCCCCAAGGGAATATGGGCACCGTGGGGAAGGGGCAGAGGGTTGTAATGAGTACACACGCACACTTTTAAAAACACTGACTGCTCATGAATGCTTACGGGATAAAATTAAAAACAACCCTCAGCCACCCTCCTGCCTTTCCCAGAGGCCACCGCCATTCTAGTTTCTGATGCCTGGTAATAGGCAATTGCTTGTTCCACCACATGTGTGACAGACACAGACATCTTCCTCCTGTCACTGCACCGCGCTGTGGTCTGTGTTGGTAACAATTTCAAACCCGTTCATTCAGCACCACTTCAGGAATTTCTCTTTCCCTCCCTTCCCCTCTGCCTCCTTCCTTCCTTTCTCTCTCTCTCTTCCCTCTTTCTTATTTGGTACTGGATGTGAACCCAGGGCCACACCTGCTTGAGAAGCACTTGACCACATAGCAACACCCTCAGACCCTTCTGTTATTTTGGGAGGGGATTGAACTCAGGGGCACTCCACCACTGAGCCACCTCCCCAGCCCTATTTTGTATTTTATTTAGAGACAGAGACTCACTGACTGCTTAGCACCTCCCCGAGGCTGAGGCTGGTTTTGAACTTGGAATCCTCCCATCTCAGCCTCCCACACGTGTGTGGCCCCTACTGTTTTTGAGACAGGGCCTCACTGAGTTGTCCAGGCCAGCCTGGAACTTGCGATCCCCCAGTTTCAGCCATCCAAGTCACTGGGATTGTGGGTGTGAGACACCACATCTGGGACTTTAGTACTTTGTAAGTCAACTTGTTTTTGTTGACACTCAAAACACAGACAAGTCCACTGGCCACCAGCATGTTCCAATGAGGAACAACAGGTCAAGCTTCCCAGGGGCCGACTCTGCTCCACCCTCTGCCCGAGGACAGTGGCTGCCCTCACTTGGAGGTTTTAATTGCTATGTGTTTGTTTTAGTTGTTTTGTGTTTGAAAAACCAAACCAAACCCCAAACCAAAACAAAACAAAACAAAAAAACCCAGCCAGCACACCCCACAAGAAACTTCCCAGGGAGGATTGCTTGGGATGGAAAGTGGGGTGCTATGCCTGGGGCTCTGATTCTGTGACACATGATGGCTTAGGCTTCTCAAACCCAGTAATGACAGTGGAAAAACTGGGGGCCACAGGGACCTTATTTTCTCCTGCTCACCCTCATTCCAGTCCCACCACCTTGACTGTGCACACACAGTCCACCATGCCTGCAAGACATGGCTCATCTGTCATGCTGCAAGACACAGACTCCCCAGGAAAAGTGGGTAAACTTAGGAAAGTGGCTTAGCCTCTGCCAGTGTATGTGTCCCAGCCTCTACCAATAACATGGCTCGGCTCTCTATGCCCCCTGCACCGTCAGAGCCTTGAGCAGGATAGGTGGGGGTCATGGGTGGAGCACCCACAGCATCTGCTACAGCAAGTTACCCAGCCCCAGCCTCCACGGCTTCATCTGTTAAATTGGGACATCAGAACAATCTTGCTTGTTTGTCTATTTTAAATCATGTTGTTGTATTTTTTTCAATGTTTATTTTACTTATTTTTATGTGCTGCTGAGGATCGAACCCAGTGCCTCATGCAAGCTAAGCAAGCAGCTCTACCACTGAGCCCCAGACCCAGCTCCGGAACAGTCTTGTTTAAAAAATAAGAAGCCAGTCATGTTGGCATGACCTTGTAGTCCCTGCTGTCCCCGCTGTACAAGATGCTGTGACAATGAGAATCACTGGAGCGCAGGAGTTGGAAGCCAACCTGGTCAACATAAGCAAGACCTCGCCTCAAACATAAGATAAAGCCAGGCACGGTGATGCCCACCTGAAATCCCAGCTGCTTGGGAGGCTGAGGCAGAAGTATTGTGAGTTCAAAATTGGCCTCTGCAAAAGCGAGGAGCTAAGGGTTGGGGTTGTGGCTCAAGTAACAGAGCACTCACCTAGCACATGTGAGGAACAGGATTCCATCCTCATCACCATAAAAAAATAAAGATATATGTCCACCTAAAACTAAAGAATATATATATTTTTTAAAAAAAATGGTGCTAAGCAACTCAGTGAGACCTTGTCTTTAAAGAAAATACAAAATAGGGCTGCAGATGTGGCTCAGTGGTCAAGAAATTAGGCTTTTTCCCAATTGTCTTACTAATGAGCACATGCCATTTAGAAATGGTTTTTCCACTCTACCCTTCTGTCACAAATGTGCTTTTTCTTACTCCTTCACTAAACAGGCTGTGAATTCTCCATATTTTTCTTTAAATTTATACATTTCAGCTTTAGATTATCCCATTGGTTCCAAGTTCTATAGAATACAATTGAAATTAACCAGGAAGGAGACTGAATGCTGTTTTGACTACATATTTTCTCCATTAGATATTATAGTCCATCACTTCTAGATTTGGCCCTCCATAAGCTTCAGAGCATGGACACAGTTCAGCCACATTCACAGCAGAGGTGTGACAATTGTTGATTCCAGTTTCCAGTAGAATAGTCTTCATTTGCATCTGAGTTCTCATCAGCATGGTCCTTACTGTCTGTATTTCTATCAGCATTCTGGTCATGGCCATTTATTCCATCTTTCAGATGTTTCAGATCTTACAGGTTTAAGGCTCTGAGAGGAGTCTCTCTTGGATGCATCACAACATGGTAGGTGCCATGTTGTGTATCTCTCAAATCTATATCTTAATCCTTTCTCCTTAAAAAACCACAAGAACTCCATCAAAGGGGCTCCATCCTAATGAAGGAATCAAACCTAAACACTTTTCAAGGGCCCTACCACTAAACACCATAGTCCAATTATTTTCTACCTTCTTTAATATCATTGACATAAGATTTTTGTAATTAAATTCCTTCATGAGTCAGAGAGACAACCCATTTTCATACATAGCCTCCAACATATATTCAATTCATCATGAAAGAATTACTTAGACAACATCTGTCATACAGTCTTCCAACAATACTTTTATTTAAAAGTGGAGAAGTTTTTAAATATCCTTCAATTAGCATTTTGAAAAACAAAAACCATAAATATGTTAATAAATTCACCTGTATTTTAAGTTTAACATGGCTTGTATTTTAGTGTTTTATCATACATCTGTATGTAAGGTGTGTTTATGAAGACTCCTTTTTAAATACTAAAATAGTGTAAATTTAAACTTATATGCTTATGTGTCCATGTATGACCAAAAACCCAATGAACATATTTTATATTTTTTTAACTTGAGCATTTGTAATCAAATGTCTCTCCAGATCAATAATCTTCAAAAATATTTTGAAACTATTTTGCCGTATATTATCATAGTAATAAGGTGTAAGATATTAACCAATAGATTATTATTTATAATTCATACAAGTTAAATTATAGAACACATTTTTATATAAATATTTAACCTGAATATCAAGAATGATTGAAATTGGAATTACTAGATGAAAAGTATACAGTTTAATAAAAGTACACACATACTCCAAAATTTTGGCAAATTTTTCTTCAGAAAGTTTAGGAAGTGAAAATTCTTATATCAGTTTAATTTGTTTTACTCAGTGGCTCAGGAGGGTGAAGCAGAATAATCACAAGTTCAAAGCCAGGCTTAGAGACTTAGTAAGGCCCTAAGCAAATTAGTAAGATATATATATATATATATATATATATATATATATATATATATATATATATATATATATAAATAAATATATATACACATACATATATAAATTTAAATTAGTAAGATATATATATATATATATATATATACACACACATACACATGCAAATATAAATATATATAAAATATTTATTTATTTGCAGGTTGTATATATGGAAAAGTTATAGATAATATCATATATATTATCTATTTTTTTATTTCTTTTATTCCATATGTGTCTGTTCAGTGATTCCAATGTTTTATTATTTATATTGCAAAATATAATAAACTTGTGAATTTCTCCTCTATTCCTAGTCTTACAACCTTCTTCTCAATTGCAAAATTAGTTATTCCAATGTTAGTTCTTCACATCTTTTTTCTTTGATTTCACTTCTTTCATTCTAATTTTGTCATCTAAGTGTTGAGTATTCTGGATGCAGTGACACACACCTGTAATCAAAGATGGTGGGGTGACCCCCAAAAAATGTTGAATCCATCTGGGATTAATTATGGTATGTTATCAAGATCCAATTTGATTTTCAAAAGAAGCAAATTTGTTCATTGAAAAAATCCTCTTCTTTTTATTGAATTGCAATTATCTTTATTTATTTATGTATTTATTCATGTATTTATTTTAAATATTTTTTAGTTGTAGTTGGACAAATTGCCTTTGTTTTATGTATTTATATGTGGTGCTGAGGTCTGAACCCAGTGCCTCATATGTGCTAGGCAAGCATACTACCACTGGCCACAACCCCAACCCCTGCAATTCTTTTTTTTACTGTGTACATGAACATGTGTACACACACTTGGACATGCACATTTGTATCCACATCTATAGTAATAACTTCTCTAAGATTATTTGTTTGTTACCCCATTTTTTAGGTTTTCAAAATGAGTTGTTTATTTAAATGATCTAATTCAGGGCTCTCAAGATTTATTATCTATGATCTCTATTTCAAATAAAATGTAAAAGCATTACTTTCAGTAAAAAGACTCAGTGAAAAACAATAAACTCTAAACCTGTTGATCTCCTAAAAGTTGAGAGTAGAATAGTGGTTAGGCAAGATTTAGAAGGGGTAGGGAAGTAGTCAATAGGAATAGTTTTATAGTTAGAAGGAATAATTTCTGGAGTTTTATTGTAAAGTAGAGTGACTTAGCAATAATGTATAAAGAATTGAAGGGAGAATTCTCAAGGTTCTTACTTTAAGAAATGAAAAATATTTAAGAAGGATTTGTTGTTTACCGTGAATCTATGATTATACAATGTATACAAGTGTTTAAACATCCTATTATATCAATCAGAAATAAAATAAAACCTAAAAAATCTCAATTGTTATATTCTCCAATCTTGCACAACTCTTATAAATTAATTCTCAAATAATGGACATTTATGCAATAATTAGTTTTCCCATGTAGGAATAAGACTCTGAGGAATTATACAATCATCTAAGGAACTTAATAATTGCAAGAGTATTGCATCTATGGGACACAGAGAAAATAAATATTACTTTTGTCCTGAATTAAAATGAAAATGATGGTATGATTTATACTGCATCTCTGACATTCACCTTAAATTATTAGACAGTTTTTCTTCTTTGTGGACTAGGGCTATCTCAGTGCAAAGTGAGCTTGCAAACATTCAGGACAGATCTGAGTATTGATAGAACCATTTTTTTAAAAAAAATCAAATATAATATAGAGAGAACACATTTGTTCTATTTGTCTTCATTCTGTTATGCACACTATACTTTCCCTCCCATTTTCTAATACTGATCACTTTAGTTAAAGAAGAAAACATTTTGTATCATGGAAGTTATTGAATCATTTTGCTGAGGTAAATTTTAGTTTATTCAAGTTTTGAATGTTTGCTTTAGAACTGAAGGAAAAGGCATTGAATAGAAGGTTTCAAGAACTTAGCTAGGAACACTGGTTGGGCAGTGATGTCAAGCAGAGCTCATTTTTCCTAACTGGGTGCTTCTGGGGAGTCCACCAGGAGGTCAGTGCCTTCTTTGGTTTTCATGATAACTGTCTGAGTTCAAGACTGCTACAATTTCAGTTCTCAGGGTTCATGTGGCTTTCTAAAACTTATATTGGCAGTAATTTTAGATTTAGAGAAGAAAAAAAAAAGTCAATGAGTGTAGGAACCAGGGAATAGGATGTATTTTCCTTCTGGAAGGGAACTTCATGTGAGAAGTGAAAGTTTATCTGTGAAACACTATATTGATATAGGCAGGAAGGTTGATAAGGGCATGCTAACTCAAGTTGTTGAACAAAATAAAGTTGAAAAGTAGTGTTATAATGTAATCATCAGTTATTTTTTAAAAATATTTTTAGATATAGATGTGCACAATACCTTTCTTTTATTTATTTCTTTTAATGTGGTGCTGAGAATTAAAACCCTATCACTGAATACCACAGCCCCACCAGTTATTTCTTGCAAAGGTTATATTTGAGCTCACTAAATGAATGAGATACATTCTAAGTGCCAGGTATTTAGCAGTTATCAGGCAAGTGTTTTCATACGTGCAAGGGGGTAAGTGGTTCTTACAGTTGCCTGATTTATAGAAGATGTTAAAATAAATGTCATTATAAAGAAAATAAAAATAAATGTAAGATCAAAGAAATTTTATTACAGAATATATGTGTGTGTATTTACATTTGTATTTGACTTTTTGCAAATAATAATAACTGTTAATGTAAAGTGCTTGCCAATTTTTTCTGATCCTCATGCAATAAGTAACCACCATGTTTATACTAGCAACATGTCAAAAAATATCTATAGGTTAGAATAAGTTTTTTTTCCCATTTTCCTCACAACCTCTTTTATGTAATTTTGTATAACAATGAGGGTCTCCTTGCATTTGCATGCAATTTCCTTTTTCTCTCCCTTTCCCTCCCACCTCATATCTCTGTTTAATGTTAATTTTTTCCTCATGCTCTTCCTCGCTGCTCTGTTCTTAGTTGTTCTCATTATATCAAAGAAGACATTTGGCATTTGTTTTTTAGAAATTGGCTAGCTTCACTTAGCATAATCTGCCCTAATGCCATCCATTTCCCTGCAAATTCCATGATTTTGTCATTTTTTAGTGCTGCATAATACTCCATTGTGCATAAATGCCACATTTTTTTATCCATTCATCTATTGAAGGGCATCTGGGTTGGTTCCACAGTCTAGCTATTGTGAATTGTGCTGCTATGAACATCGATGTGGCAGTATCCTTGTAGTACGCTCTTTTAAGGTCTTCAGGGAATAGTCCGAGAAGGGCAATAGCTGGGTCAAATGGTGATTCCATTCCCAGCTTTCCCAGGAATCTCCATACTTCTTTCCAAATTGGCCGCACCAATTGGCAGTCCCACCAGCAATGTACAAGAGTACCCTTTTCCCCACATCCTCGCCATCCTGTGCTATGGGATTTATTGCTGCATCAATCTGGTCCAGTACTAATGAATTCTGGTTTCTCTTATAGACCACCCATCACTCAAATGGCCTTCCAGTCTATTACTTGTCAATCAGACTTCTATCATGGACCCACTCGATAGACCCGATTTTTAAAGGGAGAATCCAAACTGCTTGCCCCACACCGTCCCTTTTCAGCCTGAAGAAGCCAGAAAGATTTTCTTCGCCCCCCTTGCTTACAGCAGTAAGGAGTTCCCAAATTAGAGGGGGGGATGAAGCCAGATTTAAAGATAGGTAGTCAGTGTAGTTAGGTAAATCGGGTCTAATATCGAGTGAAATCTAAAATGGAGGCCATGCTGGGAATGACTCAGGGAAAATGCAGGACAATTCATGGAATGTTAATGAAGTCCTGAAAAGGCCCTAGGCCAAAGTCCACCTCAAAGAAATGTTAATGGAGCTCAGGAAACAGCCCCTAACAGATTTGGAGATAGCCCATCCTAGAGAAATGATAAGCCCATCCCAAAAAGTGATAATTGGGCCCACCTGTGTCCTAACCCCTTCAACCTATATTCCATCACCAAAACTATAAAAAGGGGAAAGAACAGCCCTTCCACGGATTCCCACCTTTTGGGTCCCCTTCTTCTTCCGGGAGAAGTCTTTTCTGCTGTCCTTTAATAAATTTCTAATTTCCACTCTGAAAAAAAAAATTCATCTTGTAATAAGCATATTTTGTTACTAATGACGTACATAACAGATATTTTAAAGAGATTGTATGCAATACATATATTTGGGACTAGGAGTATACCTCAGTGGTGGACCACTTGCCTAGCAATTGTAAGGCCTTGGGTTTAATCCTCACCTTCACAGAAAAGGAAAAAACAACCACAACCAATTATTCCCTAACACTTTTGTCCATATGTTTGTGAGTATAATATAACTTGTATTTCAAATGAAGGGTTGTGTTTCTTATTTAAAGGAATGAGTAGTTTCAAGTTTCCAGTATCAAAGATGACTTCCAGGTAGACGTGTTTGTCATTGCCATGAGAACTGATTGCCTCTTTCACTACCCTAGAATAATATGTTAAGTGGAAAATACAGTATAAATTGAGTGAGTATTTGCCCAGGTCCAAGTATGAGTTAAAGGTTTAGAAATATTTTATTGTCAAAAAGAGTACAAAGTGTGAAATGTCTAATAGTTTGTAGGTTGTTCATTTTATTAAAATTAGATTTTAAGGTAATAATAAAAGCAACTATCCTTTGAAAGTAACTATGAGTGCCAAGTACCTTGCAAGCACTATTGTATTTGAGGTTTACAACACCATTGTCTAGAGAGCTGTGTTCCTTGTTAAGTAGGAGAGGCAGAGATAGAATTCAGACTCAGAAAAGCATAACTCTAAAATGCAAACTTTCAACCCATGTACTATATTCCCTTCTGAGCCCCGAAGTTTTTTTTTTTTTTGATTACTAAAAACTAAATATATTCCAAGTCTTAATTTACTTTTAATTGTATTAATTTTTTTTTTGAAAAAGAATATTCTTATTACAAAAGTAGAACATCCTGTGAAGTCTATAAAAAATGTAAATGAAAGAAAAAATTAATTACCCATAGTCATAATACTCCCAAATTAATTCATTCAATAACTGTAAATTCTGTAGATTTTTTAACATTAGGTATCTGTAGGCGCACATAACCAAAGACTAGTGATGGTCTTCTTCTATCTAAAACTTAGAACCTAAAATGTGAAGGCATTAAGATTAAATGATGCTTCCCTGTTATTATATAGCAAGTGACAATGTTAAGTGTAATGTTTAAAAAATATTTTTTTCTGATAACATTATAGTTTATTGAATGTTCATGTTGTCAATATTTACAACATAATTGATAATAGTTCATGGTATTCCAGTAAATACGTAAGTATTTTAACACTTAGTTTCTTTAATTTTTTTTTACCAACTATTGGAGTTTAGTAAAATTTTACCATGTTTATTTTTGTTTAAACTTGAATCCATGTACTTATGCATTATGCATGCCTACATGATTGCATTCCTTATGTATTTTTTTTTTTTTGGTACCAAGTATTGGACCCAGTGATGCTTAACCACTGATCCACATACTCAGCCCTTTTTTTGTATTTTATTTAGAAACAGGATCTCACTGAATTGAGTTTCTGAGGGACTCGCTAAATTGCTGAGGCTGGCTTTGAACTCACAATCATCCTGCCTCAGCATCCCAAGACTCTGGCGTGTACCACTGAAACCAGCTACATGAATTCATGTACAAGAGACCACATTGCAGTTAAATTCTCCAGGTATATTAAACATATTATCCTTAAAGTAATTTTTATGTAGGCAAGGTGTGGGGATATATATATATATATATATATATATATATATATATATATATATAAATTACTTTAAAGAATTTTATATATAATTGTATACAAACATATATCAGTATAAAAACTTGAAAAACAAGATACTTCTTTCCACTCTTTATTAGGATTATAAGATGATGGAAGAGGATTTCCCTGTAGGAAGTAAAAGGTCTCAGTATTCATATTTTTCAGGAATACCACCAAAGGAATTTTGAAGTAAGACTGCTAACAATGTGTAATGGTTTTCAGTCTATTGAGAAAACAGTGGATTGAGCAAGACTATATAATAGCAGTATTTTAGAGTAGAATTTTTTTTTGAGACAATTATTCACTCAAAGAAACTTGAGAAAATAATACATTTTTTGCCTTAGAGAATTCAAAAGATGTGTTTTCTACTGTGCTGATAGTATGATACTATTTTCACAAATTAAGAGCCCTCAATAGAGAAATGGCCCGACTCTCTAACTACTGTCAATGGTAATAGCTCAAGATCAACTACTTTAAAATTAAAATGACAATTTATTTTTTTCAGCTCTTCTCCCCTGTTTAATTGGCATCTATTCAAAAATTCCATGCATGGGTCAAATTATTTATTTACCTAGAAATACATTCTGCAATGAATTTACACTGGAGCCTTTTAAAGTGAGTTGTGGTGCAGAAAATTAGATGTCTCCTGGGTAAAACATTGTGATTTTCAATAAATGCAATGGTAGATTGGTAACATCAGGTTTTAACATTTTTGAAAGAAAATTATTCATGCTGTTTCTCTGCAGTGCTGAACTTTGAGGATTCCTATAATCATTTGACCTTATGTTACATGAAGCTGACCGAGATTTGCATGCAGAGAAAAAACATTTTGGCTCAGACAGCAATCACTAAACTCACTTAACTGAATAAATTGGTTGTTCAGTAAAATGTCATGGTTAAATTCCTGTATATTGAGAGATTGGGGTTTTGATGCTATGTTCAGCTTGTTAGAAAAGAAAGATATATAAACTTAGTATTTCTACATAAACAAAAGCACTATTTTATTCAGGTATTAATTGCCTGAAACTTTTGTTAAATTGATTCGTTTATATAGATAGTAACATTTAGATACCTAACCAAGCCAATAAATATAGATAGTACCTGAATTTACAAGTGTTATCTTTCTGACAAAATTATGGCTTTCTTCTTATACTGTATTCAATGAGTATCTTGCTTTAGGCTAAATAATCATAGTAGATGATTTATACTTTAGAATTTTTGATTGAAAAAATCTGGGTCAAATCACCATTTCACCCAGCTATTGCCCTTCTTGGACTATTCCCTGAAGACCTTAAAAGAGCGTACTACAGGGATACTGCCACATCAATGTTCATAGCATCACAATTCACAATACCTGGACTGTGGAACCAACCCAAATACCCTTCAATAGATGAATGGATCAATAAATGTGGCATTAATACACAGAGGAGTATTATTCAGCACTAAAAAGTGACAAAATCATGGAATTTGCAGGGAAATGGATGGCATTAGAGAAGATTATGCTAAGTGAAGCTAGCCAATCCCTAAAAATCAAATGCAAATGTCTTCTTTGATATAATGAGAGCTACTAAGAAGAGAGTAGGGAGGAAGAGCAGGAGGAAAAGATTAATATTAAACAGAGACATGAGGTGGGAGGGAAAGGGAGAGAAAAGGAAAATTGCATGCAAATGGAAGGAGACCCTCATTGTTTTACAAAATTACATATAAGAGGTTGTGAGGGGAATGGGAAGAAAACAAGGAGAGAAATGAATTACAGTAGCTGAGGTAGAGAGAGAAGAGGGGAGGGGGGACAGTAGAGGATAGGAAAGGAGCAGAATACAACAGTTACTAATGGCATTATGTAAAAATGTGGATGTGTAACCAATGTGATTCTGCAATCTGTATTTGGGCTAAAAATGGGAGTTCATAACCCACTTGAATGTAATGTATGAAATATGATATGTCAAGAACATTTTATTGTTTTGAACAACCGATAAAAAAGAGAAAAAAAAAGAAAGAAAAAAAAAGAAACACCATAATGTGGTGAAAATAAACTAACAAACATTGTTGAACTAGTAATACTGAATGGAGAAAGAATTTTAAGTATGACTAGCTTCATAATAACTATAAGTTCAAACTATGGTGATGTTTTTTTTTCATTAAAGGAAAAGAATGACTGTTCTTTATAGGTATAGCATCTCTGTGGTTCTTATTAACTACTATATAATAAAATTACAAATTATGGTTAGTTGTACAATATTTTTATACATGTCCAAAATCATTATATATGTCCAAAATAGATTTTTCACATTTAAAGTACTTTATACATAATAATGATTTTTAATCACTTCTCACTGAAGAAAACGATCACTATCCCCTTATTTTAGTGATCAGACACAGAGAAGTTTACCTTCTTGCTTATTGACACATGAATATAGAGACGGAAGTCAGAGTATTCATCTAGATTTGGTTCTCATTCATTTTTGGCAAATGTCATTAGTAGTTTGTTTGTTGACTTTTCTTTAATATTTACTTTTAGTTTTTGGCGGACACAACATGGGGTGCTGAGGATCAAATCTGGGCCCCCCACATGCCAGGGAGTGCTGTATCATGTGAGCCACATCCTCTCTTGGGTGGCTTTTTAATGCAGTGCTGGGTGTTCAACCCAGTACCTCACGCATGCTAGAGAAATGCTTTACCTCTTATCCATAATCCTCATCCCCGAAGTCCTTTACTTATTTTTTGGTGGGGGGAGTAGAGTGTGTGTGTGTAGTGCAAGGGATTGAATCCATGGCCTTAATCAGCAAAACAAGCACTCTACTGACTAAGCTATATCCTCAGCCCTGATCTATAGTCTTTTAACAGTGACAATGGAGCAGCCTGTCATTCAGCCTTTGATTCTGCACCCACTTGGCTCAGGTTCGAGGCAGGGCATTAAGCCTTGACCAATCAGTCTCTTAGGTGAGAACTGTCCAACCCTCATGCAGCCAGTGATGAGGGGGAGGGCGTCCACAATCCTCTGTTCCCTTGGGTTCTGGAGCCCACCATTTTTTCAGTCTTTTTGTTGGCTTCTGTCCTGGATCCAAGCGCAGGTGTCTGTGCTATGCAGATACTGAAAACAAATCACAGGGAGAACACTGAGAACCCTGAGAGCCAGGAAATGGTAAGTGTGCCTTGTTATCTTGAGACTGGGTAGGAAGGTGGCTTAAAGCTGACAGAAGTGGCAATGGTGGAAACTTGTAGTCATGGCTAGGGAGTCCTCATGGTCCTCTCCAGAGTCTTGTGGCCAGAGGGTCTCTCTGTCGTAACTTAGTGATCACCTCCCTCTGACTAGTCTAGTGAGGCTTAGATCAACAGTTGAATACATGGGCATTTTGTTCCATAATTGTAAGGTGTTTCCAGCTTTTTTCTAAAGCCCTTTGTGGGCTTCCATGTCCCATGATTCCAGCATGTCTCCAGAATGCATAATGAAGACTGAGATAATTACCAGGAGAGAACCACAACTACATTTGTTGTATTCAAGCATGAGAGAGGCTGCTGATTTTAGGGCTTGTTACTCATGAGGGTTTGTTTGTTTGTTTGTTTATTATTATTTTTTTGTGTGTGTGCGTATTTGTTTGTTGTTTTCTTTTTGGTACCAGAAATTCAACCGAGAGGTGTTCATCCACTGATTCACATTCCCATCCTTTTTTAATATTTTTATTTAGAAACTGGGTCACTGAAGTTCTTAGGGCCTCACACATTTTATGATGCTGGCTTTTAACTCATTCTCTTCATGAGTCCTGAGATTTTTAAATGTAGCAGAAGCAGTATCTCTAATCCAGAACAAAAACCTGAAATCCAGAACTTCAGCTTATCTCTCCATAGGTCTCAGAATAAGCCCCTAGTTTTCTAGCTCTCTGTTGACATATCCAAAACCAGGGTTCTCTGTTCACAGAGAATAAGTTTAATAATGACCATGTAATGCAGATAATGGGCCTCACTCAAAGACACCTGGTGGCTAACTGAAAGATGTTAATGAGCACCATTAAGGCCTATTTCAAAAGTAAAAGACCTTGAATCCCTCTTGTGGGAACACCTTCTACAAAGTCCTTTGTCCGAGGAGTGATTCCTTATTGAATTTGAAGGAAAAAGGATGGGTCACAGAAAGAATAAAAGTGAACCCATATGGTAGTCAGGATGCCTTTTCCAAAGCCTATTTTAAATGCATTATGCTCCATGTTCTGCCCAAAACCATCAGTAAACTTCTAAGATGGCACACAAAAATGATTTTTTTTCTGATATTAATCCTCATACAACATGGTGGCCGTTCTATTTCTTCTGGCTTAGATATTTTTTTTCTTCAAAATTTATGAAACAAGCACCCAGAACATGGAAAACTGAGAAATTTTGGTTCATCTAAAAACTCCACTTTCAGCATTATTAATCATTATTTCCCCATGTTTTATTTCAAATGTATGCATCATTTATAATGTTTTTCTTCAAGAACTGGAAGGCATTTTTAAATTATTTTAATTTATAATTCTGAGATTTTTCACATGAGAAAAAAGCAGAATAATATTAGGTGACATTAAAAAGAATGAATCTCTCCTAAATGAGGTCTATGTGTCCCATTTAAAAATTTTTTAAAAACTGTAATGGGTCATCAATTGAGGGTGTATTTATTTATTAATTAATTTGTTTATTTACTTATTTATGGTCAGACCATTTCATTAAAATAACCCACAGAAGGGGCTGGGGTTGTGGCTCAGTGATAGAGCACTCACATATCACATGCAAGGTCTTGGGTTCCATCCTCAGCACCAAATAAAAATAAGTAAATAATAAATAAATAAGCACAGAAACATTCCAAACATTTCAGGAAACTCTTCTTCTGGTGTGGCAGGAAGAAATAGAGGTGGGACTAACTTGAATTTAAATTACATGCAAGTTCAATCTCTCTCTCCCTCCCCCCCCCCTCTCTCAATCTCTGTACTGAGGATTGACCCCAGGGCCTCACACTTAGAAGGCAAGCACTCTACATGCTGAGCTATTTACTCAGTCCAATTTTTTTTGGCGGGGGAGAGACCAGGGATTGAAGTCAGGGGCACACTAACACTGAGCCACATTCCTACCACTATTTTGTATGAGTCAAATGAATATTTTTGTGATCTTTGAATGATATATGTTCTTTTTAGAATTTGGATTTGCATATCTATTGCTACTTTTACATGTATTTAATATATATATATATTTCTCTCTCTCTCTCTCTCTCTCTCTCTCTCTCTCTCTCTCTCTCTCTCTTCTCTCATATATATTATTCTTTGAATGGAGTTTTCTCACCCCTTAATAGTTCCTGAATGAATCAAGACCCACAGTGCCACCTACTTCATCCTTGAATGATGTCTAGACCAATACAGTGAAATATTTGAAATTCTCATGACCAGGAATTTCTGAACTGGAGATCCATCCGATCTCCTGTTGGTCATCATTACTGAACAAGATAGTTCCTTAATTGACTGGAATTCATAAAAATGGTGTAGAACAGAGATGCCATTGAGTTGGAGCCTGCTGGGAACTGGCCTTGGAGCAGTGGAGTGCAGGTGTCTGATAAAACATCTGTGGTGGAGCCATGTGGATCTGTCATTGGCTTCCAAATAACATGTGACTGACATGGGACAGTCAGCAGACCCTTATATGTAAAGGCCTCTTGTTGTGGGGAGAGGTTTGGGCGTGATAATCAGAGTCAGATTGCTACTCTAAGTAGGAAAGATGTATGGGATAGCAGCTCAGTTGGTGTTTTCTCTTGCAAAACCTGACTCATCACATGTGACAGTACTCTCTCCAGTGCTGTGTCCCAGTTTGTTGTAGGGACAAATGAAGCAAGGCACTGAAGATAGAAAGAAACAGTTTCATTTGGCTACATCCAGGTTCAGAGAGCACAGCTTTTTCTGTTATTAATCAATCCCTCCAAGTTCAGGGAATTTCAGAGTTTTATACCCAGCATGTAAGTAGAGGGACTCAGAAGTTTACAGTGTGCAGAAGTTCACATAAAAGCAGCTTTTTCTTTCACTGTCTGGGAAAGTTAACCCTTCAAGGACAACACTTGAGAAGAGAACTTCTTCTATCCTTTCTTCCTCCCTCTGCCAGCTGTTACCATGGAGCCAATTTGTAACTTATCTTAAAAATGTAGACATCTCTGTGAAGCCTAGCTCAAGGCCAGAGGCCTTGTTTGCAATTTCTTCAAAGTACTATACTGGATATATTTGTGAAAATAGTAAGGGGGTGTCCAGCACCTTGGCCAGTGGCCAAGTAAACAGGGCAACACAAAAATAGAAAGTTTATCTACATTGAACTATTTTGCAGAGACTCTTTGGCTGACAGTTCCCAAATCAGCCATGGTGAAGTGGACTTTTCTGTGGAGAAAGGGGGTACCACTTCATTGGGTCCCCCTCTTCCTCCAGGGAGAAGTCTTTTCTGCTGTCCTTTAATAAAGCTTCAACTTTTCACTCTAAACTTGTCTTGATGTGCTTCTCTGGTGTTATACTTCAGCATTGGAAAAGCAAGGCCTCATTACCAGTAAATAGCCATTACAATAACAGTCAAAGGACAGAGATAATGCCAAAAGTAAATTCAACATTTAGAATTGAAGATAATAATAATCTTTAGTGATAAGAATTCCTTAATTTAATACTTTAAAAATAATAACAACATGTTTCCAGGGAGCAAATTTGTGACATTGCAGTCAAGGGGCGAAATAAAGAATATCCATGCATTTCTGAACCTTTCAATTCTTTATTCACTCATATTCTTAATACAACTTTACTCTATAGGTTCCTAATGAAGAAAAAAAAAACAATCCTTAATGATAGGCTCTGCAGTGGAGATAATCAAATAACACCAAGCTATTCTAGATTAATTAATTCCCAGAAAACAATTTTAGATTAATTCTGAACATTGCAAAACAGATTTAATCATGACAGGCTAGTGACAGACATTTTCTCTGAATGCTAAGTTCAAAACTCTCAAACCTTAGGCTTTATGTCCTGCAGATGCACACTCACTCAGACAGCACTAATCAGGTCCCAAACCAAAACAGGCTTTTTCTGGTGGGGAGTGGACTACCAGTTGAGGAGAGGGTCACAGGGAGAAGTTGCAGCTCACACAAAGGTCCAGACAAGGCGGTAGAGTTTGAGAGCAGTGAGGATCACACAGAGAATACGAAAATGATGGCAAGTGATGGGATGTCAGTGTAGGTCCTCATCAGGCTCTCCAACTGGAGTACATTCTCGTTTAGGCTGGCTAAATCCCTGTTTTTAGCTCTATTTTTTATACTAAATTTTGTTTTTATTTTTTATTTTTTACCACACCTTGTAATTATCAGGTGCCACCAGATTTCCCATTTACCCTGAGGTCAGAAATATCTGGTCTGGTGGTCTCCATCCTGATATTCTCACCTTTCACTCTTATCAGGAGAGGAAAGCCTGCCAGAGGCTTTATTCAGCTTATCAGGGTGAGGGCAAGTAATTTGTCTGAGGCCATATTAGAGGGCTCTGTGGGTGTGCCTGGTGAAAAGTGACCTCTATTAATGACCTCAGGTTTCAAAATGGAGTTTTTTAAATGGAGTGAGAAACTGATGTGACTCCATTTTTGAGAAACCAGCCACTTCAGAGCAAAGCCTGTCCAAAGGGGGGAGTTACCCTTGTCCATGGAAAAACTCAGAGTGCTCCTAGGCATATACCAACCCTGCTGAGTTGTTTGTCTGTTAATAACTGGAGAGATCTTCCATGCCAAGTGATCCTGACTCAGTTACACTAGGTTAGGACCCACATCAACCCCCTAGCTACCACAAAAATCATGAGACAAGAAAATACCTGAAACACCAGGTGACCTTCCCAGTAGTTTTGTTGATTGGTAACATGATTAGGCAAGTTTATCATATACACTCTTGCAACCTCTCATGGCCTAAACCAATAGGTTCAAATGTATCCACAACTTGAACTAACCAATCACCCTTACACAACTTGTTTCTGCCAATGAATGTGCTAATCAATGTTAAGAGTTGTTGTTTGACTTTTCTGTGATGTGAAATTATTGGCTGTGTGATGTTGTGATGCATACAATATCCCACAAAATCTTTAATCCTCAATGAATTAAGGGTCAAGACTCACTCTTTGGGACCACTAAATCTGAAATGGTTGTGAGTCCAGGCTTGAGCTTACAATAAACACTCTTGTGTGACTGCATCAGATTCAGCTCCTGGAGGTCTATTGGGGTTTCATGAATCTGGCATTATAGGAGTTGCTTAGGCTCAGGCCTAAGGTCATTCTCACACAACCTCTTTCACCTTGACAGCTCTTCTGTAGAAAAACAGAAGCCATAACACATAACTCCTGTCTTCATAAACTTGATCTCTTGAGTCCAGTGTCATTTCAAGTTCTGGGTTTAAAAAGACATATTCATTTTCCTTGATGTTTTCAATAAATCACACAGAATTCTTAGAAATGGCTTGGAAGGATAACAATGTTATATTGCAAAACTTCATGAACTTTCAAATTGCTTGCTGTGTGTGACTGACCAGTATGTGAAAGGCCTTGGGAATATGTGAATATATTATGAATATAATAGAACTCTTGAGACTTTTTTTATTACTGTACACACATCCTGAGGCCAAAGGAGGCTCTTTACTAGAGGTCATTTCTCAAAGAAGAGATAGTGATCATAAAGGAATAAATTAACCTATATATTATAAATAAATCTAATATATATTTGATTAAAATTGAGGCCATATATGGTCATGCCAAATAGTTTGCTGAATCATTTCAATTACAGTTATTTAGTTATTTTAATGTTTTGCTTACTATCTGAATTAGAGACATCGTTGACCTGCATTTCAGGAAAACTGTTAATTCTAGCACTGAATTTATCAGGTTTTGATTCTTTGATATATTACTTATTGCCATAGGATCTCTTGTTCCTTAATGTGTATATTTATAAATTTACACATTTTAGAAGGTTTTAGAAAGATAAAAGAAAATATGTATTAAAAGAGTAGTTTAAAAAGCTCTTTAATATTCCATTACTATGGTTATTAAATAGCATTTTCTTTTTATGAATGTATTAACCTGGGGCTGGGCATGTGGCTCAAGCAGTAGCGCACTTGCCTGACATGCATGCAGCCCAGGTTTGATCCTCAGCACCACATACAAACAAAGATGTGTGTCTGATGAAAACTAAAAAATAAACATTAAAATTCTCTCCCTCTCTTTTAAAAAAAAAGAATGTGTTAACCACTAATATGTATACAACAATAACATAATAAATAAATATGGTACAAACAAATACACATAAATTAATAAATGTTATATGATTTATTTCATAATAATATTGGTAAAATATACCCAGAGGTGAAAATAAACATTTAAATAATGATACATATACATGTCCATTTTTATTAAGGTATAGTGAAATACATCTCTTTTTGTAATATACTTTTGTTCATGAAAGCATCATAACTATTATTATCAAATATGATTGTAGCTGCACAAAATTAAAAATCCAAATTGTACATATATCAGTAAATAAATGGCTTTTAGTGACTGAAATTTCTGAGTCTGTTATTGTGAAACACAAATATTCAGTAAAATATGCTCTGAAGAAAACCTCAATTTGAAAATGTAAAACATAGAAAGGAGTATTTAGAGTTGTTTTACCATGAGATTAATTTAAAATACCTTTGATACCCAAAACAAATACTCTGAAGTTTTTGCTCTTAAGAAATACATATGAAAGAATACAGCAATTCTGTCTCTGAGTAATGCAAGCATAAATGAAAGATGATAAGAATATTAAGTAAGCCTCAAAAATCTGAGGATCATGAAATAAATAAATTCTTGGCAAGAAAATATCAATCAATTTTGATGTAAAGTCAAAACTAATAAGCATTCTAATTTACCAAATCCTAATGATTTTATATATTAGAGAAAAGAAGTCAGAATTTTAAGCAAATGCATGAGAAATGGGTGTGCACAACAAGGTTTAACCTCAGAAAATTTTATACATCCCCTGTGTCTGTCCATGTGTCTCTCTCATGTCTTTCCAGTGTGACATCAAAAAAAAAAATGAAGAACAAGTTTTTGAGTAATTATATTTAGGTCTTAAAAAAGTTAAAGAAAATAATTAGCTCTCTTTATCTATTTTTAGAAATAATTTGCCTTCGTATTTCTTCAATAATTAATGATTACCCTGTGCTTGTTGCTGATAATACAGAATGTGTAGAACCACCCAGAATGAGAGCACTATTTAAATAATGTCAGAACAAAAAGTGCTACAGAAGAGTAGGAACTGAAAAACAAGGCCAAAGCCAGTGCAGGACCACACAGCATTTAGGGGTATATCAAAGAGGAATGGAGTTGGTCTTAAGAGGTCTGACTTCCCTTAGCCAAGACAAATAACTAGTACAAACTGTCTTAAAATATTTTTCTTCAAATCTCATAATTTAATGGATACATGGTAAGAATCCAGAAGTTAAATGTAAACTAGCAAATTTACATTCATTTCTGAAACACTTTTACTTCTAGTTCTATAGATTAATTTATTTTAATGCCTTTCTAGATATGGTAGATAACTTTTTCTTATTCAACATTTATCAGGTAATTTACAAAGGACTCCATTACAGAATTCAGTCATTTTTAAAAATTCATAAAGCAACAGATGAAATTGTTTAAAACACAGACACAGTAATATCACAGGATATAAAGTCTGTGTTGACACCATGGTCTTTATGTTTAGCTCATAGTTTAAAGAAAGGTTGACTGGCTTGTATGTTTAGTTTTAAACCTTATCTCAAAAAACATGAAACAACTTCTCCTGTGTCTTTAGACAGGGAGACTGGTGGTAACACAGGGACAACTGTGGGTTTGGCACCTTTATTCATGATCACTTTTTACTTTGTGGAAAGACTTAAAACTCTTTGAAGATTCACATTCCCACTCAGCAGTAGGGAATTTTATTTTTTCATGTTCTGTCTCCCCTTTTCCATATCTCATTTCTCTCATTTTAGAATCATGTTAGGAAAATTTAATCTCCTTGTCTAATCTTCTGTTTTCATTCTGAAGGATCTTTTCAACATTATCTTTCAGATTTTATAATAGCCATCTATTTTTTTTAATTAATCTTGTTCTTAATATACAAATTCTCTGCCTTCATTTTTGAGTTTTGCACCTGGTGAGATGTGATCCATTGAGTTCAGGTTTAAAAAAATAATCTTTAAGTTATAAAGTTTCAATCATATATTTTAATATAAAGAAACAGTTTTAAAGGTATTGCTATAATATTTTAAGTGCAATAATTTTAAATTACAAATATTTAAAATACATTAAATTTCTTTCTCATTTGGCAATCCTAATGAAGGCAAAATGGCTCATTCTATTTGTACTTATAACTTTATCCTATTAAATATGCCTTTACATTTATTATTCATGTAAAATTATTAATAGAAATTCATCACTGGTTAAGAGACATGAATCAGCCAAGAGGCAAGTTAAATAAAAATTCAAGTTTATCTCCATACACAAAATAACTCTCTAAGCATACTTTTTGCTGGAAAAAATACTTCAAGATGGCAAGTAGCACGAACAAGTGTGCTGAAGGCTGAAACTGATTCTGAAAGCTAATGTCTCTCCGAAAGCACACCATCACAAAGTGAAGATTTCTAAAGTCTGGGAGACTAAGGTTGATATTTTTGATGGAAACACGTACTCTTGTGATACTAACAAATTGTAGAGGAAAAATGATTCATAAAACCCATGAAATGCAGGAACGCCAGAGTTCTGAAAACTATCTCAGATGTAAGTCACACAGGATACCTGCCTGACCATTAGATTTTGTTCACTTTAGACATTTTAGAGTGGGAAATAAACATGGATTAAATAAATCACTGAGATGTGGGGTTCTAAACAACATTTATTTTCTCAACTATACAGTCTAAAACATTACTCATAATGGATTAAAGCACAAGTATCTGAGACATATTTTTCAAGGCTTTTTAATTTTATTAGAATATACATTTAATGTGCCACATTCTTTTCCAAATTTCTTATGGAACAACATCAAAGATTTGACATTATGGTTGATGATACTTAGGGAGTCACTTAAAGAACTGTAGAGTCATTCCACTCACGCTAAGATGATATCATATTTACATAAAGAGTGAGTTTTTAGGTTATTTGTGGTATAAGGTACAGATTCTATTCAAAAAATTAGCAAAAGAAAATACAATCATTGTCAGATGAAGTAATGATATATAAAAATAAAATAACTTAAAAAAATTCCAAGCTTGGCATGGTGGCGAATGCCTGTAATCTTGGTTGGCTCTAGAGACTAAGGCATGAGAATTGCAAGCTCAAAGCCAGTCTCAAAAATTCTGCAAGATTAAGTCTCAAAAAAAAAAAAGAAAGAAAAAAAAAAGAAAAGAATGAGCTGGGGTTTGGCTCAGTAGTTTAGCACCTGTGGGTTCAATTCCTGATTTAAATAATAATACTAATAATAGTTCTAAATGACATCATGATAAACACAATAAAAATTTGTAACTGAACTTCTTTTTGGTACTGGGGATTAAACTCAGGGCCTTGTGAATGTGAGGCCAGCACTCTACCAACTGAGTTATATCCCCAACCCTTTAACTGAACATCTTACTAGACTCTAGCTTCCTTCTGTGACTTTTGTGCTTTTGCTATTCCTTCTCTTATTCTATACTTTCTGCCAAAATTTTCTTCAGAAACGAGAAACTCACTCCTTTCACAAATGACCTTCATAAAAGAAAATTTCTGGACATCTTCACCCCTTTAATAAGGATTGTCAAGTCTTCTGTTATGACTTAAAAACTCTATCCTGTTCTTTAATTTGATACTTATGCCTGTTTTTCTGTCCTTTTGTTTGAAATTGTGATTTATAAGTGTATAGTTACAATTATGGTTTACATTGCTTCCTTGCCTTAGAACAAATAAGATTTTTGCACACTTATCTATAAACCCCAATACTCATGCTTTGATTATTCTTTGTGTTCAGCTACATCACCAAGGTGGCTACAGGTCTTAATGCAAGAAGTTTCTATTTGATCTGGTCCTGGCTTCCTCCCTCCCATGTATGGTGTCCAAATTTTTTTGTGCTTGGTGAGACTTTTAGTGAGGTTACATCTCATATACCAGTTTTGATGTAATGAGATGTTTTTGCAAATGTGGTGGACGTGATAAGTTGTTGTGATATTGGGACTTCATGGGGATAAGTGACTGCAGTGTGTACCTGTCCTGCTATGAGGTTTTCTTCATGGTATAGAAACATTGTCTTATCCCTTGTTTACAAAACTTGAAATGATGGAGTATACAAAACCAAGCTTCATGTAGTTCTGATCTCAAAAGTTATGACCACTGCATGTCTACATTGTATAGAGCGCTTGCTTTTTTTCAGGGCTACTTTACTTTAGAGAACTCTGAAAATTTCTTTCATAACATATAAGTAAAAAAAAAACAGGGCTGGGGATGTGGCTCAAGAGGTAGTGTGCTTGCCTGGAGTGTGTGTGGCCTGGGTTTGATTCTCAGCACCACATATAAAGAAAGATGTTGTGTCCACCAAAAACTAAAAAAAAAAAAAAAAAAAAAAAAAAAAAAAAAAAAAAAAATTAAAATTAAAATTCTCTCTCTCTCTCTCAAAATAAATAAATAAATAAATATTTTTAAAAAAGAAAAAGAAAACAATGTTGGGCATGTTCAAATTTTCCAGAAAAATCTGAGAGCAATTATTAATGATTGACAGATAAGCAAACTGAGAATCCCCGAGTTAAGTGATATATCATAGTTTATAAAGTTACTTAGTGCAAAAAGCTAAGATTGAAATGAAATCTAGGTAAGGTTTTACACCTAAAAAATACTATAATATTTACAAAGTCTTACACCTAATACATTATGAGGCAAGGCTATTACTTTATTGGCTTCTCCATTTAATATTTTCATATTAGAAACATTCTATTAGTAGAAATAATAGTATTTCTGATGATAAATATATAAGAAAATATTCAACACCTTCAACATCCACAATGTTCAATAGAAACCATGTAGAGTTTTTATACCTTTATATCAGATTTTTACAAAAAGCATTTATAATCTGATAGTTAAAATCATTTTTTAAATTGTGGTAGTATAAACCTTGTTGTAGCTGCATTCTTTTAGTATGCTGTGATGCCCTTCAGAATATGAATTCATGAAGAAAATGTTCTTTTTAAACAAAATGGGATAATGCTCATCATTTAAGAGAATGAAATCATGGCATATGCAAGTAAATGGATGGAGCTGAAGAATATTATGCTAAGTGAAGTAAGTTAATCCCCCCAAACCAAATGCTGAATGTTTTCTGTGACATAAAATTTCTGATACGTAATGGAAAGGAGGGAGAAACATGGGAGGAATAGAAAAAACTATAGATAAGGCAGCGTGGAGGAAGGGAAAGAAAGGGAGCATGGCGATAGGAAAGTGATGGAATGAGATGGATGTCATTATCCTAAGTACATGTATGAAGATATGAATGGTGTGACTCTGTTGTGTACAAGAGATATGAAAAATTGTACTCTATTTGGGTAATATGAATTACAATGCATTCTACTGTCTTTTATAATAAATCAGAATAAAATCTAAAAATTATGTCATAAAAGATTGTGAGCAAATTCAGAGGAAATCAAATATTTAAATACAAAAATTAAAAAGCATGTTTATATATGTTGAAATGTTGTATATATTCCATTGTGGAGTTTCTAATACTCAAGAATAACTGTAACATATTATGAAAAAAAAGCAAATACTTTTTAAGCAACTAAAATATATTCATTTATTAAAAAATAATATATTGTCTCATTTAAATCTATTCTTTGAGATACAGAAAGACAGAATACAAAGAGTGATTATAAAAGTAAAACAAAATAGGTATAAGTGGAAAACTAAATAT
Organism: Callospermophilus lateralis; assembly: GCF_048772815.1. Lineage (NCBI taxonomy): Eukaryota > Metazoa > Chordata > Mammalia > Rodentia > Sciuridae > Callospermophilus > Callospermophilus lateralis. The sequence continues at coordinate 43,684,927 of NC_135311.1, forward strand.
ACAAATGAAGAAAGAAGTCTTAATGTACTAGAGAATCCACGCTAAAAATACGAAAAGTAGTGAATGCATGATAAGACATTGAGAAATGACAGATTATGTATCCTCTGATAAATCTCTGAAAACTTTCTTGGGATAAAGATAACATATGAAACTATTTCTCACAAGTTTAGACACGATTTTGTAATTACTTATTCATGAAAGTTTATTAAACAATATCAATACTAGATACTTCCTGAAATTTTTCTCCAAGTCGATGAAATCTAATATATATTTTAGAATATGTATGTTTATGTGCACTATAGAACACTATGTATAAATTTATATATGTTTTATCTAAGGTTAACTTTTATATGTATGTGAAATAATTTGATTCTTTTATATTTTTCTAAATTTAATGGTAAATAAAATATTTTTGTAGAAAATATAATGTGAGTGATATGTTTATTTTGAAGTGTTTGAATTTTTTTTACATAACTGGCTTGTAAAGCCAGTCATTTCTATATTTTAAATAAAAGGTGTGTTTGAGGGGGCTGGGGATATGTCTCAAGCAGTAGTGTGCTCACCTGGCATATGCATGGCCCTGAGTTCGATCCTCAGCACCATGTACAAATAAAGATGTATCCACCAAAAACTAAAAAAATAAATATTAAAAATCTCTCTCTCTCTCTCTCTCTCTCTCTCTCTCTCTCTCTCTCTCTTTCTCTCTCTCTGTCTCTCTCTCTAAAAAAAGATGTGTTTGAATAAAAGCATTTTAAGAAAGCCTCCACTCAATGGTGAATAAAATTCCCTATTAAAGAGTATTGGCCATTTTTATTTTTTTTAGAAAAAAATATTTCCCATAAAAAGAAGAAATGGATGTTAGCCCATCACAGTACGCTAAATCACCTTTCATAAAAACCTATGGCAGGGATGATAAGAAGATTATATTTCAAAGCACAGTGGATGTCAAACATCAAATGAAACTCTAGGCTTCATGAAACCAAAAGAAAAGATTTTACCAGCATTTTCTATTTACCACAGAGCCTTCTCTCAAAGAAGTAGGCAGTCCTATGCTAAGTATTTAATAGCATACCCTTGGTGTCAACATCTCCTATTCTTCTATAACAATCACTGGAGGTCCAGATTTCCCCTCACAGTCAGAATTCTATTTTCTTCTATAGGGTATGCTCACAAAGCAAAACAAATAGGATTTCATGGAAAAGGACTTTTTAACTTATATTTTCCTTACTCTTTTTTCTGGAAACAAACAGAAGGCATCTGTCTTCAAAATTGCTTTCACCATAGTTTACTACAATTTTCTAATCCCAATATTGGACAGCACGAATCTCTTTTTTGGGAGCCAGTGTTGAGGGTCTTCTGCTGCCAAACAGAGGCCTCACAAGCCATGCGGAATGTGGATGATAAATGTGATGTCATGTAAAATGCATGGCTTAAACATTTGCTTTCCAAAAGAGTCAACCTGATGTGATCTAAAAGGTCCTGTATTATATAAAATATGATTTTCTTTGAAATTGGCTATCTTTATTCAGCTCAGCTAGTGTGCTGCTCCTAATGGTCTCTGCATTAATATTAGTGAAACACAAAATAGCAGTGGGCCTCAACCAATATTTCTCACCTGTTTCAATCTAAATATTCTTCAGGACTACTTCAGGATTTTTTGTATAAAAAGCCCAACCATCTTAAATAGGTTAATATACCAGTGGATTATAATGCCCTATTCTTATAGCTTTATGACTCTAATTAGCTTGAATGGTTATGTGTGTATGTGGGTGGTTGTACCTGTGTCATTTAGGGTTAAGAATGTTACATTTTTGTAATCAGGGTATTTCTGGTTCCACTCAATCTTGGGGAAGTTCAAAGCGATTTTTATGCACACATGCCACCCATCCACAGAGACCTGTGAACACCTCTTGCTGAGGCACATACATGGAAAGATGAACACTCATTAAAACCTCTTTCACCACAGATATCATTAAAACACCTCACATTTAGAAACAGGTGCATGACCCACAACTCACTGCCATCCCAACAAAAACACAGATGCATAAATCACCTTTATCCCTGCTTTCCCCAAATACACACACCACCACTTCCTTTATAAAAAAATATACTCATACCCACAAATACACCTGCCTGTTATCACCCAGGTACTGACGGACATGCAATTATAATGTATACTTTTCAAATGCAGGCTTATGCATTCCTATATACTCTACACTTCCTGAAGGCATGCACATGATATAACCAAACACTGAGTATGCATGCACACAGAAATACAACATACAACCCCCCTACACACACACACACACACGCACACACACACCCACAAACACACACCCACACACACACACACACACACACACACACAAAATAAACCCTATTTGTTACCAGAAGTCACATAAACAAAACCCTAAGTACTCTGGAAAATCTCACAGACTTGAACCTCTCATCAGAAATACAATATACACAATACCTTGCTTCTGTCTCTTCTTGCTTTACACAGAATTTAAAGCACAATACAGATAGGCTTAACGAAACTGCAACAAAAACCAAAAGAAGACAAATTCTTCACAACAGTACCAACAACATTCTCCAGAATAGACAACAGATTAAGTCATAAAACAAACCTTAACAAATTTTAAAAGCTAAAAATCATTTGAAATAACTTTTTTTCTGAACACAATGTAATAAAACTGGAAACCTACAACAGGCGGAACTTCAGAAACATCCTGCATGTCTGCGATTATAACAAAAAGCTCTCAAATAGCAGAGTCAATGTCAAATAGAATGGAAATTTTTAAAGATTCTTGAGAAAAATGATGATAGAAACACAAAACAAAAAACCCTATATCATAGAGCAGAGGCAATTTTAAGATGATTAGATCAGTACATACCTACATCAAAAAAGAAAACAACCAAGACTTCCTCTTCAAGGAGGTAGAAAATCAAGAACATGCCTGACCCAAAGCTAGTAGAAGAAAAAATACTAAACATCAGAGAAGAGGTAAATAAAATAAAGATTAAATATTATTTTAAAAATATCAACAACAGAAATAATATATTTACTTACGTACTTACTTACTTACTTACTTACTTACTTACTTACTTACTTATCCCTAGGATTGAACTCAGAAGCAACCACTCACTGAGAGATGTCTCCAGACCTAGTTTGTTTTTTATTGAGAGACAGGGTCCCATAGAGTGGCTCACTGCCTTACTTTTGCTGAGGCTGTCTTTGAACTTGCCTTCCTCTTGCCCCTCCTTGAGCATCTAAACTGTTCATGTCAATGGTTAAGAGTACAGCTTTGCCTCTGAACTCACTTGAGCAGTGGGAAGATCATGATGCTGTATAATATGAGCATTCCCAGACGTGATACCTATGGACATCTTCGCATTGGCTTTGTCCACAGAAAGCATGAGACTCACCTTTCAGGACTCTGCTTGGTGTATGGTGTGGCTTCTTTGCTATTTTGGTGGAGGTTGTCTGTTGGAGACTAAACCCAGAACATCATGCATGCTCAGCAAGTGCTTCCCCATGGAGCTGTGCCCCCAGCCCACCATGGCCTTTCTTGGTGATCAGAGAAAGTGTCTGTTGGACTCTATTTTTAATGACTTACTGGGAAACTTCATGTCTTCTGATTCTACCTCTTCTTCAGATCCAGTTGAAGGCAAAGGTGCTGTGGCGAGCCATCCCCCTTTTCATCTTCTTAGTCTACTGTCAGGTCAATCCGGTCTCCGGTGCTGTTGTTGGGGAAAGGGGGAGAGGGGGAACCATGTGCCACTCCTTTGGTTTCTACTTGTTTCCAGATCCTTTGTTTGGTATTATGGCCTCAGATTCTGTGGACTCTTTCTACTGGATGTGTGGGATTCTGGCCTCCAACAGCGGGAGGCTTAGACTCACTGTGCCTCTTTTCTGCTGGACCAGAACCATTTAGTTGAACTACAGCCTTTCTGTGGAGCACAGAGAATGGGCAGCTCTGTGGCCTGGAAAGTCTGCATGTGCCACGTCAAATAGCATGATCAACGGTGCATTCAGCCTGGGAAACACCATCTTCTTAAGAGTTGGGTTTGAATGCAATACAAAATCTGGAAGAGCAAGATAAGTCTCTGCTTGAGAATTTCTGAAAACTTAAAAAAACTAGAGTGTTTGAAATCCCTGAAATGAGATGGTGAGTCCACATAGAACACTCTCTAGAACTCTCTATTGGTTTCTCAGCTGCATCTTTTTCATATCTACAGGTGAAATATATGGATCAAAACCATGAGTGACAGTGGAGGGTCAAATCTAACCAGTCACCTGTGGGTCTAGAAATGATTTTCTTGTGTATGTTGATGGTGCATTTGATGAACACGGTTTAAAAATGGGGTTCCAAAGAGGTTCCAGTCACTCAGAATCAGAGCTCATCTGAACATGATGGAAAGGGAAGGTTGATTCCTAACTGGATCCAAATGTGCCAGCCCCATCTGCAGACTCAGAAAATGATTGGAATGTTCTCCAGTTTTATGAACTGATGAAGGACGGGCCTCTCTGTCCAGCCAGAATGGATCTGTCCATGGGGATGGGAATGAAGCAGGCTCTTGAGGGGTACGTGACTTTCCAAACAGAATGACATGGGGTCTGGTGGGCTCGACAGAGAGACTGAGTTGTGTTCTTATCTTTGGTTTTGGGGAGTTATGCTATAATTGCTGCCAGCAACCTGAAGCCCATCCAATGTGGAAAAGGGGTCACATTCAATTCTGTAGGTTCATTTTATTAAATAATGTCTTGTTTTCTTGAGCGCACAGGGGCTTTGTGGCTGCCCATTACCTTAGACACACTCATGGAGCTTGGTATCTCTGCAATGGTCACCTTGGGCCTCATCATGCAGCTCTTGGCTTGCACCAAGATGATTGAAGTGGGTGACACCCCAAAAGACCAAGCCCTCTTCATCGGGAGCCCAGAAGTTTAAGAAAGATCATGGGTACATTTCTGGTGTCTAGTTGAGAATTTGAATTGGCTCTAAAATTGGGGGCATTAAAACAGCCCAGTTTGGCCTGTGTGCTTTGCCTGCCGACCCTGTAGGTGCTCCATGACCTGTTAGTGAGAGAGCACTTCTGGGAGGTGCTGGGTATGGGGGAAGGCCAGGCAGGGCAGGGGAGGGCAGGAATGGCCCAGAGGATGGACATGAAGGATCAGTGCATGGAGGTCACCCCTTCACCAGCCATGATTTCCATACCTCACGAAGGAGGTGACATCTACTTCAGAGCTGTCATAAGAATTCAATCAAAGCCAGATGCTGTGGAGTATGCCTCTAATTACAGCAGCTTTGGAGGCTGAGGCAGAAGGATCACTATTTGGAGGTCAACCTCAGCAACTTAGTGAGGCCCTAAGCACCTCAGTGAGACCCTGTTTCTAAATAAAATAAAAAATGGCTGGGGATGAGACTCAGAGGTGAAGCACGTCTTCTCAGTCCTCAGAATAAAAAAAAAATAGGGTTAAATTAAATAATCACTCTCACAGTGCCTAACATATGGTAGTTATTTAGAAAGTGCTATTTTTCTTCTGTATTTAAAAGGATTTAATGAGCAAAAAGGTGATCCTCTCAGTCCAGCTCTGCTGTTGATTAGATTTTTTGATGTGGAAGAAATTTAGATAATAGTTCTGGAGTCTCAGTTTCTACATGCTGTTAAACTAGGTTAAGATTATTGGCTGTATCAAATGATAGGCAGCCCCAATAATGGTTTCCAGCCTCAGAGTCGGCCAAGCCTAGCCTCTGTTAATTGGAATGTGCTATTTAGAAAACAATATTTACAATTTTCTACTCTGCCATCTTCCATACAGCATGTCTTAGAGATCTTAAGTTAGTAGGTTAAATAATTAATTGAGAAATCCATCTAACTTAAATTGTGAGTTTCGGACACAAATCAAGATTGTAGAATATATTTCTGTATTAATGCATTAATCATTAATGAATTAAGTAATGCATTATTAAATATTAAGTAATGCATTTATTATTCAATGCCTTAAAATAATGCATTATCCTTCTAAAGCACTAATAAGTGGTTTTCTTTTTTTAATTTTTATTTTTGACATTTTATAATATACTTGGTTTAGTGCAGTGGTGCGCACCTCTAATTCCAGCAGTTCGGGAGGTTGATCCTGGATGATTGTGAGTCAAAGCCAACCTCAGCAACAGTGAGGCCCTAAGCAGCTCAGTGAGACTCTGTCTCTAAATAAAACCAAAATAGGGCTGGGGATGAGGTTCTGTGGTTGAGTGACCCTGAGTACAATCCCCAGTACAAAAATCAAAACAAACAAAGAAAAAACTTGCATTATTTTTCTAAAGCCCAAATTGGGTGTTTTTTTCTCTTTCTCTCTTTATTTTAATATATTTTTTTGCAGACCTGAAAATGGAACTCATTGCCTCTACCACTGAGCTACAGCCCCAGTAGTTTTCTCCTTACCCTTGACAATTTTTTAAAAATGATTTTCCATATTAAGAATTCAAGATCATTTTTTTAAAAAAAAAGATTTAGGATGACTGGTCTGAAGTTTAGTAAAGCACATGCCTACCATCCGAAAGGCCCTAGGTTCAATCCCAAAAGCAACGAAAAAGATGAAAGGTGCTTTCACTAGAAAGCCTCTGAGTTCTCATGCGCTTTGACATGTGACAGTTGGACACACCTCACCAAGGTTTTTGTGGGCAGTGTCAGTATTTGTCATCTGAATTTCTGCCACACTCTGCTCAAGATTTTCTTAGGACCCTAGTGTTTGGCATGATTGTCACCATCGGCCAGTCCATTATGGATGTGATGACAGGCATAGACAGGGACCCCCTCAAAGATGGGTTCTGGGATCTGCCTTCTGATCACCACTGAGGTGAACCCCCACTCTCACCCCGCTTCCTGAGTGACCCTGTTGTCCCTCTTCCTCCTCAGCAGTACTCAGCCAGAGCTGGGGCCAGGCCAGGCTCAGGGCTGGGCTCAAGGCTAAACACTGGCCTGAAGGGGGTAAGGCCCCGGGTTGGAGGCTGGTCACCGCCCAAAAAGAAATCAATCAAATAAAGACACTGCGCCCATCTACAACGAGAAATATTGAAATCAATAAAGGCATGCTTTCCACCTGCAAACCCAAAAACAATTAAGAAACAAAAAAAAAATATTGGGGCTGGGGCTCAGTGGCAGAGGTTCACCTGGCATGTACAAGGCCTTGGGCTCGATCCTCAACACCCCATAAAAATAAAAAAAGGATGTGTGCACCTCCAACTAAAAAATAGATTTAAAAAAAATAGAGAATTGAAAGACCCTGGCTTTGGCTTCTGAATTCGCATGAGGCAGATTGAGGAAGGGTCTCTTATTTGGCCCTCATACCATAGAGCCCTGTCATTGAAGATGGAAGGAACCAGGGCATTGGGGCCAGTAACACAGAGTTCACTTTTATTAATTAATTTATTTTAATTCTGCAGTTCTTTGTGGCAGGCTTGTTCGTCTTCCTTTTGGATGAGCTTCATTATAAAAGGCACGGCCTGGGCTCAGGCTTTTCCATCTCCATCTCAAGCAACATTTGTGAAACCATCCTGGGGAAGGCCTTCAACCCCACCACCATCAAAACCGACCAAGGTAAGGGCCCTGCCTCCCGTTGGGCACATCTGCTGGAAGTTTCATGTATGCAGAGTATACCTCTGGGGGAAAATAACTGTTTCAGAATCATTTCTTCTGAATTTTCAGTGTGCAAATGTTTAAAATTATATCTGAGTGCAGAAGCTCAAGCCTGTCATCCCAGCAGCTCAGGTTGCCGAGGCAGGAGGATCACAAGATGGAGGCCAGCCTCAGCAACTTAGTGAGGCCCTGTCTCTAAATAAAATATAAAAGGAGCTGGGGACAGGGCTCAGGGGTTAAGTGGTCCTGGGTTAAATCCCTAGTACCAAATAATAATAATAATAATAATAATAATAATTATTATTATTATTATTATTATTATTATTATTATTATTATTATAACAATAACAACAACAACACTTACAATCAAAATGGTATCTAAACTTTCATGTCTTATAAGAATATTTCAAGGACAGTTAGCATGCCACAGAGTAATCCTGCCTCAAATTTCTTAGCAGAAACATGCACTGAAAAGATAAAGAAGTGTTGATTTTAGTCTATTGTCTTCTGGTGGACATTTCAGTTCTTTCTCAGTCACAGTTAGCATCGAAGTGAATATCCTTGGGCAATCATCTGCGCATATTTTAGCAGTTGTTCTTAGCGAATAAGATTCTAAACATAAAATTTCTACACCAAACCATTTGTTCAGGCAAGGAGGAGTTAGTTCGATGATTATAAGTTCAAGGACAGCCTTAGCAAATAAGTGAGACCCTGTCTCAAAACAGTCATGGGTAGAATGACTGTTCCTGGGTTCAACCCACAGTATTGCCATTTTGGGGAGGAAGGCACTGGGGATTGAACTCAGGGACAGTTAAACCCTGAGCCCCATTGCCAACCCTCTTTTGTATTTTATTCAGAGACAGGGTCTCGCTGAGTTGCTTAGAGCTCCAATTTGGCTGACGTTAGCCTCCAATTTGCAATCCTCCTGCCTTAGCCTCCAGAGCCACTGGGATTACAGGCATGCACCATGACACCTGGCTTACAAATCTTCATAAAATAAAAATTGAAAAACACGTGAGACTTCTTAGAAGAGGGAAACTGACTTTTTTTTCTTTTCTTTTTCTTTTGTCCTCTGATCCCTGAATCTGTTTTTTCCTGGGAAGTCTCTCATGGAAAATATTTGTGTGCATTTTTTGTGTTTTCTTGGAATTGACTGTGGAGCTGGTTCTTGGCTTTCAGTGCCATGACATCAAATTGAGAAAACTGCAGATGAGTCCCTGCAGGGTGCCTGAGAGATCCCATGGGAAAGTCTGGACCTCAGGTAGGAGTGTCAGCGACACTCACAGAAGAGTAGGCAAAGGTGACACCAGACTCTTCCTAGAATTTCAGAAAATCTAAGGTGAATTGAGGATCTGGAGGCAAAGCAGCTGGGCCCCAGCTGTGGATGTGGTGGTGAAATCTGGGTAGGAGTTAAGGAGTCTGCCAAGACCTCCTGGTTTGGTGGGGGGCTGCCTTCAAAAAGAGTAGGAGCAGTGGTGACCACAGGGAACTAGTCAGCGAAGGCTTGGGCCGTGGCAGCCAGCCAGAGGATAACTTTGCTCTGGAGCAGGATGCTGAGTGAGGGGACAGTTTTTGAAGGAATGATTTGTTGTCCCTTGGAGACAGGCTGAGAAAATGTCTGGCAAGGTGGCACAGCCATTCAGCCTGAGTCAGCCAGTGTGACATCAGAGTGAGGGCCTTAGGACTTAGGGAGAGATGAAGGCCACAGACAACTGAGACATGGAGGTGGCTGCCTTGGCCACCTCTGGGACCTGGTTGGGGCAGAGATCTTACCTGGGGGGCTTTGAGTGGTGCTGTAGGAGCCAAAATGGTGGAGCCAGGGGGACACCCCCAGAACGGACAAGAGGAGGGTGGAGCAGGCACAGGAAGCTTTCAGCTGGAAGCCTTTCCTGTTATCAGGAGTGCCACCACGGCTCAGCTTGTGACCTGGAAAGTGGGGTGTGGAAGGGCCCCTAGAGTGGAGAGTGTAATTGGTCCTTCTTCCCTGAGGTGGGGGACAGTCCAGGCTGGGAGGGAGGTGGACAGTACAGATGTCACATGGCTCTTGCCCCCTGTGACACTAGTGCATGAAACAACCCATTTCCTAGAGATCAGAGGGTAGTGATTTGCAAGAAATGACCATGTTAAACATTCAGAAAGCTTCTAAGGCCCACAACCTGCCATTGATGTCACCCACCTTTCATTCCAGACATTTGTCAGTAAGGTGCTGTTAAGCACTAGGCACTTCTGTGGGTGCTAATAATACAAACGGATAGAACATAAGGTGTTTGAGCGTCAGTGTCATCCCAGGGCCCCGGGGTCAGAATAGAGCCGAGAAGGAAGATGGGGTGACAGGGGAAGAGTGTTACAGGTCCATCTAGAGAACCTGGCGGGTGCAAAGGCCCTGGGGCAGAGATGAGTTGGTGTGTTTGAGGGTCAACTTGTGGCTCAGCGGAGCAAATGCACGGAGTTCAGAGAGGTCATTGGTGGCAAAAGGAGCCAGGACAAGTCCCTACTCTCTCCCCCTGGGATTGCTGAAATTCCTCCTTTACAAAATGCTCAAGGTTTCATGTCTCCAGATTCTTTACCACAGGGACATCAGCGTTGTCTTATACAGCCAGAGGCGGCAGGGAGAGGGGCTGTCAGAAGACCACCACGGGTATGCCAGGGGGCCAGGGAAAGCTAGGACAGCGTTTCTGTCACAGATATCCTGTCCATGTGGTCTACAGGACTAATGGCCCATCTGAGTTGCCATCCAGAAGGTGACACAAGTCCTGCTGTTCCAACTCTGGGGTGACAAAAAAATGCAGTCCCAGGGAGAGACTGGGACATCTGAGTCCCCAGCTATTAGCCACTCTGCCCACAGATGCCATGTTTAGTGAAGCACCGACCTGGGCTGCAAGGGCCATGGTGACAGCGTTTCCCACTGTGTTCTTGTTCTAAAGTCAGTCTCATGCCATTTCTGAAGTGCTCAGACCTTGGTGCCCTGTGCTGCAGTGTCCCTGGCTGGTCTGTTGCCTTTTCCTCAGCCCAGGCCCCTTTCTGCCTGTTGCTGAGGCTGAGGTAGGAGGATATCAACTTGGAGGCCAGCCTCAGCAAGAGCAAGGCCTCAGCAACTCAGTGAGATGCTGTCAGTGAATGAAATACAAATAAGCTGGGAGTGGGGCTCAGCGGCTGAGGGCCCCTGGGTTCCATTCTTGGTGCCAAAAAAATCCATATCGTGACCCTGTGACTGTTGGTGCCATGAGTCTCCTGGCTGAGTCTCCTGGCTGATTCTGTTCTCCTGCCTCTGCTTTGGCCAGGAGGAGGCCCAAGACCCAGCGGAGTCCAGCCCTTTGTTCTTCCCTTCACGTTTGTGTCCTCCTCTGCCAGCAGGCATGGAATTGGAGGTTGCCATCTTGCACTGTTCCATCTCTGGGCCACGAACACAGACAAAGTCCCAGCCCTTAGAGAGGTTTTCTCCCACCAGAATCACCTCTACCTCAGGAGCTCATTGCCTCCATCTTTGTCTTTGCTGTAATCATCCATTTCCAGGTATGTCCAGCATGAGCACTAGAAGTCTGCATTTTTTTTTTAATTTTTGGTACCAGGAATGGAACCCAGGGACATTGAACTCCTGAGTCCCTTCCCCAGCCTTTTTTATATTTTATTTAGAGACAGACTCTCACTGAGTTTCTGAGGCTGGCCTCCAATTTGCAGTCCTCCTGCCTCAGCCTCCAGATCTGTTGGTGATGACAGGCCTGTGCCACTGTCTCTTGCTTCAGTATAATTGGTTGTGTGTTTTTTGTTCTGTTTAGATATGAATGGCTGTAGAGTGTATTCTATTATATTTTGAAACCAGTTTCTCTGGTTTCTTTCTGTGTGTGCCTCAAGCTAAGTGGGAGTGAGGGAAAAGGCAGATGCTCTCCAGCAATGTCAGAAAGTTAGTATTCAATATTTTAAATAAAATAAAAAGCAGGAATATTTTAAATAGTCTTGATTATTAGATGCATGTAAAAATTAATAGGTAGTGTCCAGGCCTGATGTGGTGGTACATACCTGTAATCTGAAAAATCATAGAGGCTGAGGCCTTGAAGGATCACAACTTCAAGACCACCCTTGGTTACTAAGAGAGACCAGTTCTCAAAATAAAATATTGAAGTATTGTGAATATATGTGAATGATAAAGCACCCCTGGTTTCAATCCCCAGTACCATACAAAACAGTAGTTTCCATACTTTAGACCCAAATCAGCATCCCCCACTCTATCTGCAACTATTTAAAGTTCTAAAAGGCAATAAATTTAGCCATACATACTACTAGTTGATTGATATTGACCATAATCTTGAAATATATACATAGAAGACCCTTCACAATGTATTAGGTGTTCCCATTATTTTTTCCAATAGCAATGAGAGAGGGAGGAAAACCAATTTAGCTTATGGGGCCACTTCTCTCTTTTCAGGACTAATGAATCAAATATTAGAAGGCTTTAGTGTTTAATTGATTATCATTTATGAAATCAGAATGATATGCATTCTGTGATTTCTTGCTTAATCTACATTGGAAACTTTATTATTTCTGAGTATCAGCATCTGTACACACCACCACACCCCACTCTATTTTTCAATAGTTACAAGTACCTGTGTTCATGCTTCATCAGTTAGTTATTCCCTTTTAAAAATAATTATGTGTTTCATTCTTTGTTTACAGAAAATTTATGAAGGTTAAAAACCAGTAATCATTTTCACAAATTTGACTTTAAAATAGATTTCATCACAAAACACACACAAGAATTAAGAATGCTTTCTTTCTCTAATTTATTAGCCTTTCTAACATCCAATATCAGGACATGAATGCTGCTCATGGAGGGATGTTCTTACCATCAAGAACAATCAATACTTCTTTCTTCTATCCCATGAAATGTTACAAAAAGTGCACATTTTACTGTGTTTCATATGCAGAACTTGACTTTCCATTATTTGTTTAGTGGGTTTTTGCTTTCTTTTTTATCACTTTGTTTTTCCTGTATTTTCCAATACTCATTTTTTTTGTGTGTGTGGTATGAAAAATAGATCACTAGAATATTCTAACTTTTGCTGTATTCAATCACTTGATTACTTACTTGCTAATATTTCTATTAAAGCATCATTTCAAAGGTAGGACTGAGGTAAGCTAACAAAACTATTTTCAAGGTCTACTGAAAATCAGCATAACTTTCTTGAGCTCTGTAGTTAGAACCACTATTTCTGTCCACAAACTGTGCTCCTTTTGTTTTATTTTTCTTCTATATTGAGTAACTCTCTTTGAAATGAGGCAAAGAAAATTGCTTTATTAGAATTTTATCATTAATGAAATTCTATTATTATTTATCATTAATTGACAGTCTGCTTCAATTTAGAATACCATGTTGAATAAAATTTTTCCTTTAAATCTTGTGGTTATTCTGTATGTATCATCTATAATCCATCATTAATGATAAATACTTGGGTTCTATTCTTGCTTTATTGAAGCTGACCATAGTTTTCCTTTTAAGGATATTCTATTTGGTTTAAGCATAGCTACTTGAGAAATTCTGTAGATATATTTAGCATGTTTAAATATTATTTTCTTGAATATAGCATTCAATCAAAATGGAATATTTTCAGACCAGATTTTCTTTCCAGTATATACATGTAAGAAACTGGATAAAATATGGAAAATAATATCTATGTTTTTCAGACACTAAAAACAGGCATAGCAGGTGAGTGAAACCATAAGCAATAAGTGTAGACTGGTGAGGTGAACTATAACTTTATTCTTAAAATTGTTCTTAATAAGTGTAGTTTGATAAAATGCTGATGAAAATAATTGGTAAAGGGGAAGTATGAATAATTAAAGTGTACCAGTGTAAGAAAAACTTGAGGTCTGGCAGCTGAGAGTAGACTGTGGGGGAAAATTCATGTTATAATAGGGAAGAACTCCCCACTTTCTCTTCACCCTGTCACCTACTTAATCTCACCAGAAACCACCAAGACACTCAGAATAAAAGGTTTCAAGTTCAGTAGTCACACTCTCTCCAAATACAAAAAGCAGTTACAATTCAACTGAACACAGAAGCTTCTGTTCAAGTTACGAGGATCTGAGACATTTTATAAAACGTTAGGTTAAATATGATTCTGTTTTTTTTTTCTTTTTTTTGTATGTGTGTTTCATTTTGTTCTGAGAGTGTGGCTATTCCTTGGTTACCTGAACTCAACAAAGAAACTGGTATATTTTGATGAAATATCAGTGGCTGACCCACATTAAAAAAAGAAAAATATTTTCAAAATTTTAAAAAAGCCTAATTACAAAAAAAAATATGTGCTGCTTTCTCCCTCCACATTTTGCATTTTAACTTTTTTTTAAGTTTTTATTTTATTTTTTTATTTTTAGTTCTGAAAATTAGACAGTAAAACAACTTCTGGGAGAATTTACAACCAATTGCATGAGGGTCTGGGAAGCTGAGAGGCTGGAGTCGGGCTGGGAGGAGCAGACAGGAAGGAGTCTTCCTCTTAGTCACTGGAGGCCAACTATAACTAAAAAGAGACAAAAATCAATAATTGTTCGTAAACCAGGAAGTGACACGGATTATCAAGTTAGTATGAGTTATAAAAATTTCATATAATCAAGAAAATGGAAAAATCATGAACAGAAAAATAGGTGTAAATTTTATTTTTAGAAGTTTATTTGTGAAACATAAAAAATAAAGATGAATTTTATCTTTTGACTTTAAATGGAAGGTAGAGAGTTATGCAAGTCATAAAGTACTTCACAAACCTTTCTTCAGTTACAAAAGCATAATAAATGTATAGCTTCTACTTATTTTACTCTTTATCATCCTTTGCATTTCACCTAGGGTCACACTTGTAGAGTGTGACCAATAACTAAGCAAATAACTAATGAAGAAGAGTGTCACGAAGTTACACTTTTCTCAGACAACCCCAATAAATTTCAGAGCAAAGAATTGATACAACACCTATTCATTCCCTTCTTTGGGAAAGGTCCCTTTGTGAATCATATAGAAGGAGAAATTGCCCATCTTTTAACAAAATGTTACTAGAAATAAATATGAGTTAGCTTCATTTAGAAGTAAATGGAAATAAAATAGCATCATTTTACACAATCTTTCAGGGTTAGCCTTGAAAAATGAAAAATGAAAAAAGCTCTTTCTAAAGAGAGGAATACTTGGCAGCACACTTCATCCTTAATTACACTGTAAAAAAAGTTACCTCAGCTAAGAAGGTACATAAACTTATAGGAAGAAATTAAGACTTTTCAAGAGTCTAGAAGAAACTTTTGAAGACTATAAAATTCTGGGGGTACAGTAATCAGGATGGATTTCTGAAAGACATAATGCAGTGTAAATATCATGAGATTTCATGCTATCAAATACCAAAGACAATATATATTGGACATTGTACAAGACAACCAAGTTGACAGCTTGACTTGGCTAGTTGTTTTTATCCAGCCTCTGATGATGCACAGGATGAATGAGGACTGAGTACCATAATGGTTTTCAGTCACAGCTTTTTTTCTATCAAATACTTCTTACAAATATTCAGCCAGTTAGAAAGAGAGGTCTATTTCTAGGTTCTTGTGACAACATCATTCTTTTCATCATTCTCTCATCATAAATTAACAAGTGGACTTCTTTTAATGAAGAAATAATTTTAACCAGAAAAACCCAAACTTTTTTTTTTTTTATTACATTTTTCTTTTAGGGACAATAAATCCTAAGCAAGAACCATTAATAAAGTGCCAAGGGACCATGCATAAAAGTGAATAAGACCACAGTTAACAAAAACAAAGATATTATATGGGTCTATGACCATGTTATTCACTGTATTTTCACCTACAAAAATAAATAAATAAAAAGGTACTGGCCTGGTAGAATTCTGGAAGAGGTGATGATTGTGCTTATACTTCTTAAATTACATAACATTATATCAGTTTGTGCTATAAAAGAGGTATACTACATAGATCCAGGAGGTAGACTGTCAAAGTTGAAGAGTCTTCACTTTCTATCACTCCCATTAACCCACTTGGCAATTACATTTTCTTACACCATGCCTCCACATCCTCCAGTTTTAGAAATCCTAATTATTTAAGAGGACACTTTTCCAACAGTATGTCTAACAAGATTCGAACTAAAATTTAAACTCCACCTGAGGACTCAAAATTCTATGTATTAAAAAAAAAAAAAAAAACAGAAAACAAGAGGGGAAAGTACAATCCTAGCTAGGTCAATTCACTCTCCTTATCAGAAGGACATTGATTCCATGTTGCAATGGAGATAAAAATTCAGATGATTCAATTTGAAAAGAGATGATCCAATTCTCTTCTTTTTAGTACTCACTTTCCATACAGGAATTGTAAAAAGACCAGTGAAGTAGTTGTGTCTTGAGAAAATCATGTTCAGGAGGCTCAAATGATTTGGGCATATGTATGAGTTTCACTCAATCAGCTAAGTTGTAGAGACCAAAAGAAGTCTATTTAGGGGATCTAAAAAGAAGAGCAAAAAAAACACAAGATGACATTAATTTGACATTCAGTCTACACAGCTGTCAAAACTGTAATTAATTGCCCTGTTTTCCTTTTTATAAGTTTTTTTTTTTCTTTCAGGAACAGACTCTCACCAGTACCATAAACTAAGTACAGAACTTTGACTGAAAAGCGAATTTTTGTGGTGTCACTATAGGGAACTGTGCTTTATGGCACCATAAGGACAGAAGGATTCATTTCCCAGACAATTGCTGAAAGTGGTCTTTTCAAAATATTTTCATCAGTAGAAGAGAGTTTTTCTGGCGATGACCATTCAAGGCTTCCTACACTCAAGACTGTTTGAGACTCATGTAAATCACACTCTATGTCTCAAGTAGGACCCAATATGAGAGTTCAAGACAACTCCAAAATTTCACTTGGAGTAAGCAGAAGCCTCCTTTGAGATAAGACTGCAAACCCAGTTTCTGTGCACCCAAACAAGCTTCCTTCCCTTTATTTCCATTGTGCTGATCTGAAGCATCCTACCTTATCGACTTCAAGATGCCTAGTCATGGTCTCAATCTCCCTCCTTGGGAGCCCTAATTAGAACTCAAATGCATCCTTCATCTGATTCCACACTTTCTGTTTTCCAGAAGTTCTTTGAAGTCTTTTGTAACTGGAGACCACCTCCTCTTTTCATTGTGAATGTTTATCTCATTTTATGCTTCTATTTTACTGTTACTT
This sequence comes from Callospermophilus lateralis, assembly GCF_048772815.1. NCBI lineage: Eukaryota > Metazoa > Chordata > Mammalia > Rodentia > Sciuridae > Callospermophilus > Callospermophilus lateralis. The sequence goes on from NC_135311.1 coordinate 43,701,769, forward strand.
TAATTCATTGTGGGTAAAATAGAATTGTATATTTGAAGATCCAGGTCTCTAGGTAAAATAGTTAGCTTAGTTTATGGGTTTATAATACACAGTCAAAAATGTTCAATACATTTTAATATGAATTTAGATCCATGATTAAAATTGGAGGAAATAAAATAGGCTTTATAAGGATGTAATTCTGCACTACAAAATTATCGTTTTTTTCACAAAGGATAAGAATTTTGGAAGATAACATGACACCAAAAAAAAAGAATCACTATTTTTTATATATAGTTGTGTTTGAAAGAGAATAAAAACGTCACCATAATTTGATGATGTAATATAAAAAAAGCTTTATAACCAAGTTCTGTTTATTTTTGACAAAACATATTTGAAGCAAAAATACCAAATCCATTAATCTTCTCCAAATACAATACAGTGAATAGCATTTCTACAGAAAACATATAAATTTAATGATATAATGTAAATTTTCTAGACATAGATATAGAAGCTAAAAACCCTAATATTCTTTCTCAAGGAACATTTACTTTGAAGCATAGTTCCATAAATCTGCAAATATAATTAAATTTTATTTATTATACACAGATCAGTACATCAAAAATGACCAAATACCTGGAAATAATTCCTTTGATATTTCTATTTCCTAGAAAATAAAGTCAGCTTTAATGTAGTATATCTTCTACCTTTTCAGTGACACATAAGTTTTAAATTTTAAGTAAACTTTTCCTTTAGGCTCAAAAATCACCATATAACTATGGTACTAATACTATTCGTGATGGATATTAGAAAAAAAATTCTCAGTACTTTTAAGAGAGTTGTTTGAAATGAAACACTAGATCAACACATGATCCTTCAAACAAATTATGATAATGCATGCACAGCAATAAATTTGAAATAAAAAAGGTATAGATATTTATTAGCTACAGGACTTTGAAACCTCGTGCTTTGGACCCAAAAGACAATTGTTTTGCTTTGTCATAACAGCACTTTTCATAACTGTGTGGGGAGTTTTAGGCCCATGTTTTTGTTTTGTGATCTCACATGCTTCATTTATTCAGATGTATTAATGTAATATATGCTTATATGAGTAGTTTGAAATTATATGCCTCTTTCTAATTATAGAATTGTCTAGAAATCCTTGTTCTTCACAGTTTCTAAATTAGAGAGCAATTACCATGAAAGCTAGAAAATGCACAGTGGCTTAAAGAACTCTTCATCCAAGAGTTTAGCCTTAAATTTTTCACATAGTTGATGGTCAATAAATTTATATGGTTCATAAAGTTAGTATCTGTTTAATCTTAAAGTAAAGAAATAAAAAGCCAGAGAGTGCTTCTTCACAGATGCCAAGCTTTCATTCCTGGGAAACCCATGGATTCCTAAAGGGCAGTCTGTCTCTCTGATTGATGTAGTTATGTAAAATTCAAGTCTTGCTTTTCTTCCCCACAACTTTGGCTTTTCTGTGTCATCTGGTTCTTTGTGTTTCAGTGACCAGAGAAGGAGACAGGTTCACAATTACTTGTTCATGTAAAAAATCAAGCAAACAAGTAAAAAAAAAAACTAAAAAATAACCTGAGTTTGTGAAAACATCAGAAATTGAAATACAGTGACAGGGTAGGATGAGATTCCACTGGCCTGAATGTTCCTTTAAAAAAAGTTAGAGTCAGACAGTTCCATTGTAATAGAAATTGGAAAAAGACATATGCGTGTATATAGGCACATATATATACACACATAAAACTAATACATAAAGAACTAATCAACAACAATATTCCTCCTCTAAACTTGGAAATTATATTCCTGTGTGTTTTTAATCCAGGATTAGAAAATTACTAGTATGTTCATTTGATTTTCAAAAATTTTCATTGTGCTTCCAAACCCTTTTATTATGATCCTCTCATTTGTCGTTTCCTAACTGAGAGAGTACAGGGTCAGGAAATTTTTAATTCTTTGAGTTAAATTGGATCCAAAGACTTTATAAGAAATATATGTAGTTTCTGGCATTGTGATATTGTCCTCTATGAAATGAAGTTTTGAACATAGAATCTCATTTTCTTCTAAAAGTTTAAAAACTTATAATTACTCAAATTATAGAATTCACATCAATAGTAGTGCTATTTTATTTATTAATATTACAGGAGCCAGTTTATAAATAAAAATGCTGAATTACTGATGGCGTCATGGCTCAGTGGTGTGAGCCTAGGATGTGTGAGGTCCTGGGTTCGATCCTCAGATCCACATGTAAATAAAATAAATGTTTATAAAATATCAAGTTAAAACTCGTTTTCTTTTATAATATGTATACAAATAAGTAATGTTTAAAATCTCTAGATGACATTCTATATGTAAGTTGTATCAGTAGAACTCATTAAACTTAGTACAAATGAGAAACTAAAATTAATCATCACTCCCTATTTAAAAAATGACTCATTTTAAGAGGATATGAATTAAAGAAGCAAACATTGTTAGAAGAAAATATCCTCAATGTATCATACGGAACAAAGTTTTCTGGGCTGCGTTGAACTCTTGGAGCTGAAGTCTCTCTTCTGCATCTACAAGAAACCTCAGCAATATGCTAAAATTCCCTTCTTCCACAGCCTTTCCATGACCCAACTGCACACTACTTCTGAATCTAAGAATGCAGAGGCACTTACCCAGATGGATGAGGCCAGGAAGAATGTGGTGCAGGTAATAGCCTCAAGAGTTGCATGTTTTAAGGAAAAACATCTTTAAGTTCTTTCTCTTCAGACCTATAATTTTAATGTCTATAGAAGGATGACAAACATCCCACTGGAAAACACAGAACTGTGGCTTTCCCAGTGTAACATGTCAGCTGTCTCTTAATTTTACTTTCTTCTTTGGTTGATAACACCAATCCTGGGATAGCTGGTCTCCAAACATATTTCTGGACATATTTGGAAAGGCATCTCAATTGGAATCATGTACGAATCACAGTTGCTATTGTTCTGATTGTATGATAACATTAGTTCAGACCCATTAAACAATTTACAATGCCTCAACTTTGAGGTGAGGTATTTCTGTATCCTCCAATGGTTCCACTATGGCTCTGAGGGTCCTCTCTCTATCATGTGTGATAGGCTCCTCTTCCCTAGCTTGTTCCCACATGAAGCACCTAATTTCTGGGTAGTGTTGTTTATGTATGCCACCATTTTCAAACTGGCATATTTGTGATTCAGGGTCTGTGTAAAATATTAAAATTAATCTAAAATTTTAAAAGAAGAAGATGAGCTGAAGGCCACAGGCTGAGAAGATCACAGGAAGATTGAACATTGAGGTGAGTCAGAGCCCATGCTGGAAGGCCAAACTAAGGAAGCTGTGATGAGCCCTCATACTCACTAATGGATGTACCTGCCCTTTCTCTGAGAAAAAAAACATGTAATATTATCTTGGGCTTGTCTGTACTATATATAATGTTATATATACTGTAAAAAAATAAAATGGAGGCTTATGATGGAGAATCAAAAGAAAGTGCAATCAGTTTAAGCAGGTCACTGATATTCCAAGTGTTGAAATCAGAGAATACTGCTTTATCACAACCATTGTCAATATGTAAAGGGATAATAAAATTATCATAAAAACTAAAAAATTGTATTTCAGAGAGATTTGGAAACTTGAGCTAAATGGTAATAAAAAAAAACTGTAACCTGTACAGGTAATATTCCTCATTGTTGATTTTGTGGTAGTTTGAAAGATGCATTAAAAAATATAAGAAATGCCAAAGCATAAGACATCCAAAGCCATGTGCAAGAGAAATATAAAATAGGAGAAGGGCATAAATAGTTGAACAAGCATATGTGTCATAAGGCAAGGCTCATTTGGGGAGGAGGAAGCCCTGGACTTCATGTGCCCTGGAAAAGTTTATCCTCTAGACTAGTCCCCATCCTGGCCCAGCCACACCTCTGCCTTTGCTAAAGTTGGTTGTGCCCTATTTCTTTGCATGTCGCCCATTGATCACCAAGGTACCATCTGGAATTGTCTCCTATATGCATACTTATTGTCTAGGAGAATTGGAGTATTGTGGGGTGAGTTGTGGCAGAGGATTTGGCTTGTGTTCTGCCTCCAGCTTTGAGGAGTCTTCTTTTCTTTGGAGCCACAGAGAGCTCTTTGGAGAGCTACAGAAGTATATACACATACCCTGGTTTTCCTGTCGACTTGACACACAATATTGAGCAGGTGAATCCAATCTCTTTGTCTGTGCTTCCCTGATATTTAGTAGAAAAGTGATTCCATTCCTAATTGTGAGCATTAGACTCAATTATCCTGATACCTGGACTTTAGCTCCAATCAGTGAAACAAAAGTCTCTGGGGAGTACTCTCAAGCATTGGATTTATTAAGCTTTCAGGGAGGTTCCTAGATGTTATGATTAGTATAAAATAAATGTTAATGGACCAAGGTCTTGAGTACATATCGTATATTTGTATTCTGGCTTTTATATATTTTTAAGGCTTGAATAGATTTCTTTTCCTTTGGTACTTGGGATTGAACTCAGGGGCTCATAACCACTGAGTCACATCCCCAGTCCTATTTTGTATTTTATTTACATACAGTGTCTTACTGAGTTGCTTAGCACCTCAGTTTTGCTGGGGTTGGCTTTGAACTCACAATCTTTCTGCCTCAGCCTCCTAATCTGCTGGTATTGCAGACATGTTCCACCTCACTCAGCTTGAATAGATCTTTAATTTCTCCCAACTTTTATTTATTTATGTTAAAGATGGGGATGATGCCACTTGCTTCTCAAGACTGTGATGAGAATTAAATGAAGTCATAAATAGTTGGCACTTGTTGCCTAGTGAGTGCTCCATAAGCCAGGGGGATAACAGACCTCTGTATTTTTACAAAGACAAAAAGTGGGCACCCAGCTTTTGGTCTGTTGGCAAAGACTTAAACAACTTAGCAGAAACCTATTTCAAAAAAAAAATAATACATAAAAGGAGTGGTGAAGGAAATGTTGCTCAATGGTGAAGCATGCTGAATTTCAGTCACAGGTGCCAAAAATGTCATTTATATTAGGACATTATATTAATTTATTACTATATTCATTTGTGACATATACATGTATGGGCATAACATCATTGATCAGTCTCATTGTTCAGTGCCTGAATCATCTCTCTTATCCTCTCTTCCATTAATCTAAACTCAACTATTCTCTCTCCAATTTTTTCGAGATCCACTTCTTTTTTCACTCCATTTTTCTTTTTACATTTCATATATCAGAGAATGCACTTGAAAATTGACTTTCTGCATCTGATTTATTTAATTTAATTTGATGTGCTCCAGGTTCCTCCATCTCCTACAAATGATATAATTCCTCTCTTGTTTATGGCTGAGTAGAATGAGTAAACTTGTGAAAAGATGTGTAGATGCTATTTTTGGGGTATGTCACCTGCCAGCACACAGAACCTTGAGTTTCCAAGCTCAGCCTGCCATTGTGTGAGCCAGGGAATGAAGATGCAGGAATAATGAGGTCTCACGTGAACCATTTGAGGTCTTCCGATCTGTGGCTCTTACTGCTTGTACATGCACCAAACAGCCTGGTAACTTCCAGAGTGTCCTTTATTGTCTGCATTGATGACTAACCTGTTTCAGGGGTCTGTTTTCAGTACAGTTTTGTTCTCAAGAGAAGGGAATCAATGTGAAGGTAAAATCTCCTGATTCTCCAGGTGTCAGATATAGGATATGGTTCCTTCCCACAATTCTTTCCCTTTTGTCCATTCATGAAACTGCATTTACCAGGTTTACATTAGTCCTCTATTCATGTGGCACTTTTGTATTCATCCTGGCCCTGAGCTCTGGTTGGGACAGAGAATCTAGAGTCAGAGCAGACCTGGTCCCACTGGCCAGGTGAACTTATTTATAATTATTATTTTTTTTTACTTTTCAGGGATTCATGTTCCCAAGTTGTGAAATGAGATTGACAGCTAGTAGTGGTAACATTTAATGACATCAGGAGCCCTTGATGACCATGTACTGGACTATTGTTTTTGATACTTTTATCCCTGCCCTCTTCACTGGAAATAAGAACTCCATGAGCAGAAGCCATGTTTACGCTCATGTTGCAGAACAAAGATGCTCAGCTGTGTCAAGTTAATTTGATTTAGGTCACACAGCTAGCAAATGGCAGCTTCATTGTAGCTGTGGGAACAGTGGGGAAGAAATGCACAAATGAGCATGGTAAAGCTTTGGCACATAATGATCAGGTTATAGAGCAGTAAAAGGAGGTACAGGTGCAATGGAAGGCCTGGCTCTAACCAGGGTATAGGCAAGGACTGAGGAGGAGAGAGCAGAGTCCAGAGTACAGGGTAGACGCAGGCTTCACTCCAACCATAAAGAGGTAGCTCAGAGAGTAACATCACAGGAGGCCTGGGCCTGCCTTGCATTGATGGGTCCAAGTGGGTGGTTCCCAAATTTGACATGTAGAAATGCAGAATATGAGGATTGGGCTTGGCAGAAAGCCCCAAACTCCTTTCTGTTGTATGTGCATGTACATAGGCACATACAGAGAGAGATGCCCAGAGAGTTGATAACCTGTGTAAAAATCAGAGAAGTGTTCATAATGGAGGAACAATTGAAAAGACAATATTATCATTTGAAATATACATTAGTCAGATTGGTCTGCTCTAAGGGAGTTCTAGAAACTACATACTTTACAAGCAAAAACAAATTTTATTTGTGGACTTCTGAAAGCTCAGATTTCTAAGATCAACTTTCCAACAGATTTATTGACTATTGAGATCCTGCTTTTTCATAGAAAGCTGTAATATGAAGGTTTGTGTCCCTTTGAGTATCTTGGTTGAACTTCTCTCCATTAAGGTGATGGTATTAGAAGGTGAGTCTTTGGAGAGGTGTTGAGTTTCTGAGGCTGAAGACTTCATCAGTGGAATTAATGCTCTAATGAACAGGTGATACAGGCTAGCTGGCTTCTTCCACCACATTATGACAGAGCCAGAAGCTTCTACCCATTATAAATTTTCTCAACAAGCATTGAATAGCCTTGTGTCTTGATCTTATACAATGTGAAAAATGAGTGTCTGTGGCTTATAAACCACCCAGTCTACCATAAATTATTATAGCAGCTTGATGAGAGTAAGGAAGTGCACCATGTGTGTCCTCACAGGATAAATTCAGAAGTTTCTTTGCAGCTCTCTTAATAAAGGACAATAATCCCATTCCATAACTCTACCCACATGACTGAATAACCTTCAAGACCCAACATTTTTCTGCCTAGGCTTGTGATAAACTACCACAATATTACAATACATATTCACACAGGGTCTAGGACTGGTCATTTTGCCCCAAGTGTGTATAGCCAAGCTTCTGAAATCTGGAACTGAAAGTAACTGTCAAGTCCTCTATGTGTTCCTGGCAATAAACTTTCAAAGAATTCTTCAGTGCATATTAATAGTCGTATCTGTGTATTCACCAGGCTGCTCACTCAAGATAAGAAGTGGCCCCTTCCATTGTAAACTCCAGTCTAATGGAGAAAGCATAAAACCCATGTTGTCCCTTGCTGCACTGACACTGAACATTGCATATGAATCCTGGGATCCTTTATGGCTAATTAGTGATCAGTAAATATTACATTGCAACAAGCATGTGGTAAAAAATTTAGGTAAAATATTGTTCACATTGGAGAAAAAGATCCTGGAAATCATGCAAGCTTAGGAAACTAATTAGGGGCTGGGGATCTGGCTCAAGTGGTATCATGCTCATCTGGCAAGCGTGGGACACTGGGTTCTATCCTCAGAACCACATAAAAATAAAATAAAGATGTTGTGTCCCCTGAAAACTATATATATATTTTTTCACAGTTCTCTCTCTCTCTCTCTCTCTCTCTCTCTCTCTCTCTCTCTCTCTCTCTCTCTCTCTCTCTTTTAAAAAAAAGAAAAACAAAAAGATATTAGTCACCGAATAATGTGGTTCATGATTGGGTTGTCAGACTCTTACCTGTTGGGCTTGATTTTTGTTATTGATTTAATTCTATGTTTTCAACATGGTTGTTGTTTTTGTGGTTCAAATATAAACCCATGATAAAGACTCAACTCTATTCCATCCCCACTAATCTTTTCCCATTGTCCTTCATGAACATCTGTTTTAATTGTTTTTAGTATATATTCTTACTGTTTCTTGTTCTGGTAGGAGTCAATAACAATAATAAGTTATTAGGTAAATTCCTTTCTTACCCAAAAGGGAGTGATCCTGTATATCCTGTCTACCCCTTATTTATTATTCAATGAAACAACCTGGAAAACAACCCACATATGCAAAAATCTTACCTTTTCATGGTGTAGATAGACCAACGTTGGAACTAAACAAATGATGGACATTTGGGCTATTCCTGAGCTTTATGTATTAACAATATTTCTGTATTGAATAGCTCTGGGAATCTATTTTATATTCTTGCAAATGTACATTGAATGTTCAGTCCTGCAAGAAATATTGCTTTATCAATAGCTACTTTTTATAATTTCAAGTAATAAAGCCCAATTCTTTGAAAGGTTAGAACATTTTTTCTTTCTGCCAGAAAGTATACAAGTTTATGCTTTCTGTAGATGTCCCAGTAGACAGAGGCCACATTTTGGATATTCTTTGCACTATTACAGAATTCTGGTAATGCCTTCTTTTTCTGTGGGAACCATTTTCTCTTTCTGTAATTTTTTTTTCTTTTTACATATGATTGATACCATGTCATGGTTACAGAAGAAAACATCAGTGTCCTACCCTTAATAAATCCATGGCTTGGTGAGAGTCCAATGCTGAAACCAATAGTTTCTTCACAGTACAATGATCACCAAGGACACAATGCATTTTGGTAGTTTGTGTCTCCCAAAAAATTGATCTCTGTAATCTAAGTCCTTATACCTATGGGCTGAGAGATTTAAATATTGTTTATTTATATTAATGTTCACATTTTAATAGTGATAACATCATTTATTTTTTAGTTAGAGGTTTTTCTATTTATTGAATTTTAGAAAGACCTGAGGACATGAACCCTATAATAAGAATTCCTGGAACATCCCAAATATTTAAAATAAATGCCTTAGAAAGTAATGCATCTGTATTATATTCAGCATACAGTAATAAATATAAGATCATATCAGGTCACATACATGCCGAATACCCACAGGAAACAAGGAACCACAGGCTCTGATGTGAAAATATATGGTTGAACCTTGCCAAGCAAGAGCTTCTGGGGCTGAGTTGTATGTCATAGAGAATTCTCAGCAGGCAGATGGTAAAAATGGAGAAGCCCCCTCTCCAAACTTGTGAAAGTAGATTATTAATTTATATTTGATGTCATCTCCAAAATTCTGAGACAAAAACATCTGTAACTATAAACCCCATAATTATCAGCATCCCTAGATATGTTATGGCCAAGATACCAATGGTAGAGTTCTTGGGTTAGATCTTGTGCTAGAAAAGGCACGTGAAGTTGCAGAAGAAAATTATGGTGTTAGCTGAGATCTGAAGATGAACTTCAGAGGAAATATTTCCGATACTAATAAAATAATATATTTTGTTGATCTTTATTTTCAAATTCCATATTAATAGTATATATCTTAAGAGAAAATGAAGCAGAAGCCCTTATTTCAAATAGTGTCATCTTTATCAATCTCAGCCTATCCTATTACTAGGGATATATGTGGATTCACCCAACACACATTTTTCCCACTTCAATTATCAACTCTCTCTAATATTCTCCAGGTGCCATTCATATATCATTACCAAATCATGTCTGGATTGTGTAATAGTAGCTGTGCTCCCACTGTGCATAGCCTTTCTTATAGATACAGAATTACCATATATTCTCAAAATATTTCTTGATATTATCTTCTTTTGAGATTTTCTGAGGTAGAGTGTTAAGTTGATTTCATCTTTCTCTTCTTGATTAAGCAGTAGGAATATATTGAAAACTCTACAATTTTCAATGAATTGAAATGGAATGATTGTACAAAAGTAAAGAATTGCTACCTTCTCAAAAAATGAATCTCAATGTAGTAGGTGTGCACATAGATGTATTTTTTAGATCTATCTTTTGACCATTTATTATCAGACTTAATGCCTTTAATATATCATCTAAGATGACACTGAGAAGCATATCCTCTAAGATGATTTTTTAATTTGTATTTGTAGTCTTTTATTGAGTTCAAGTGTTATGTTGGTGCTAAATCTGATCATCTTGTATTACATATATGGAGTCTTATTACATATATTCTAGAGCTATTGTGTATGAAAGAAGAACAAAGATCAAATATGGATGTGTTTGTGAAATAAAAAGTACTCAGTAGAAATGCTGGCCATTATCTTTTAATTATGTACTTCATCATCTATGTGATTTAATAGATTTAAAACTTTTCTTTTCATAATGGCTACATATGTTGTGGATTCAAATTATTTTCAAGATATTAAAATTTTCTAGCAATATGTGTAAAAAGCTCTTTGACAGTATTTAAGGCCTGTCTTTGAATCCCCAATGTAGCTATCCACCTTGCATATATGCTATTATCATGACCAGAAAAACTATCTTAAGTGACCAAAGTCCAGCTATTGAATATCAGTAGAAATATATTATTATTGTTTTCTCCTTAGTCATCTGGAATAAAGGTGTAATTAAAGTCACAGTTCAGATAGACTCAAAGTCATTCCATTGTAAGGTTTTTAAATTAAAGGACAAGAATTTGACCCAAGCCTACAAGACAAACTTCCATAAGAGTCCCGATATTTATCTGCTTGAAGTAAGCGATGCATTTCTCCAGTAAAGAAACCATGCATAAAATTGATACAAAAAATTTTGATGTTAATTTGATGGAATATTTTTTTTATACAAGGCATGTTGGATTTTAAGTCAAGTACCTGAAATAGTAGGTATGTATTTTAGCTTTTCTACAACCACATATTAAAAAATACCAGTCATCATGGCTAAGATTGTGGTTCAGTGGTAGAATGCTTGCCTAGCACATGTGATGAACTGTGTTCAATCCTCAACACCACATAATAATAAAATAATAAAATAAAGTGTAAACAAGTTTTGGAAATAAATAACAGTCATGAGAAATCCATGTAAATAAGTCTAAATCATTCCATGACTCTTTAGACCTTGCAGATCCAAAAGACATGACAGTAAGGGAAACCAAAACAGTGAAACATTCATAAACATAGGATACCATTTAAAAATCTGAGGTAATGTAGATATTTGGCTAAAACATCCAAGAATTTACTTCTATTTATTTTTATTTTTACCTGGAATCTACTCTTTGTACTTGGATATGAGACCCATTATTATAACTCGGCATGTGTACATAGTGTGTAATTATCAGATCAGGGTAATTTTCATCTCATTAAAATTATTATTCTGTGTTTGAAACTTTCTAAGTTCTGGCTATTTTGATTTATTTAAGTAGTTATTATACAATTTAATCACCTTATTGTGCTCTAAAACCTAAGAGTTACTTTCTGGACTTAATTGTTTTTTGCACTCCCTACACACAATCAGTCAGTTTCTTATTCTTATCATAAATCCGGGAAGTGTTTCTGTTCTCAGTTTCTGTGTGATTAACTTTTCAGCTTCAACACATAAATGCCACATGCAGTATTTGTGAGAAAATAAATGCCAGTACTAGAAAAAATAAAATATTATTCTCAATTAATAATTACGGAAATTGGCATAAACCTCTGCATTCACTCATTCAGTGTTTAGAACTTGTCTACAATAATAAATATGGAAAAGAGAATAAAATATATAAATCAAATGTCCATATGTGTTTAACATTTTATGGATCATATTTGGTCACTGGGAACAAGTGTTGTGACATATATTTTTATTAAAATGACATATTCTATTTCTTATAACTTTATTTATAATAAGGGAATATATTATAAGTATGTTTTTATATTGTGAGTTTCAACAGATCCATATTACAATGGAATAAATAACTTTAAAAATTGTATAAGAGTTGGCTCAGTGGTGCAGGCCTGACATCCCAGTGGAAAAAATATTTTAAGAAAAAAATATTTTAAAAAATGGGGATGTATCTCAGTGTTTAACCACCCAAATGCACTCAACCTCTACCCCTTCTTCACCTGAGATGCCCATCACAACACATGAAAGAACAGTATCTCAGTCTGCCACCTATCCAGCAGTTCTCCTTTCACAGCCCATCCGAACCCATTCCTCCCTTGATGCCCATCTTTTCATGCCACCCTGTGAGTATGCATTGGGCCTGAACTAAGCCACACCAGCACAACTGGTTGCCAACGTCCAGGTGGCAGGTATCCCTCATTCATTCCACTGGGACCTTATATTTTTTTAAAATGGGTTGCTAATAATTCAAAATGACAAGTTTATGGTTGAAATTACAGCTCAGTAGTAAACAAATATCACATGTGCCTGTCTCTGTGTTCCAACTCCAGCACCTAAAAAAACACAGGCAGGCCTAATGGCAAATGCCTATAATTCCAGTGACTATAGAGGCTGAGGCAGGAGGCTCACAAGTCTAAGGACAGTTTCAGCAATCTAGTAAAGCCCTAAAAATTTGTCTCTAATATTTAAAAAGGGTTGGGGATGGTTATTCAGTGATTCAGCAATCATAGATTCAGTCCCCACAACCAAATACAAAAACAAACCCAAAGTAAAAGTGAAAAACAACTGTATTCCCAATATTCTTTGCAGGTAGGGGTCTCTGTGATTTTGTGCTGGCCTATGAGATAACATTGGAAGCAACTGGGACTCTAGGTCTTTGTTTTTTTTACTTTTTCTTTTTCCCCTGATTGCTGTATTAAATGGATGGCACAATGAAAAACAGGAAGGGCCCTGGGGAATGATGGAATTGCTGGATAGCCATAGCAGCCCAGACTACCAATCACTGGGCTTTTTGATTTTCAAGTAAAAGGAAATATTTTTCAGTATTTGATGGGTTTACTTTTCTAGTATTGGAAAGACAGATGCATTGATTTTCCTCCTTGTTCTGCTTACTGTTCATTGTCTTCAGGTTCAGAAACAATGTAGGTCAAGAAAACCAGCCATCTTTGTCACCAATTGTTTTTCAGGTCTCTGGGGATGGAAGGAAAGTACAACACAGAACCTCTATAGTACCTAATCTGAGCCATTGGGACAGAGTTTTGCCTGAGTCATCTCCAGGCTCCCTCATCTGCTGCAGAATGTTCACAGAGAGTATCTTTCCTCTTGATGCCAACACTCAAGTCCAAAATCTCAGGGCTCCCATGGTTCTCCTGAGAACTATTCCACAACAGGCTGACACTGGTCCCAATCTCCATTCCTGCACTGATGGGCCATTGGGAAAGGGAGTTTAAGCAAACTTTACTGTCCTTAATTTTCAAGTGTGTCTTCTCAAAAAAAACAACAACAAAAAAAAAAAAACTTGAAACTAAATGAGCACTGAAGGAAGAAGTCAGGTTCCAAGGACTGAAGAAGAACCCTGCCACCAGAGAAACCTAGGATTTGAAAAAAAATTCCAATTTAAGTGAGGTGGCAGGCAAATTATAGACCTTGACATAAAGCAATTGCCTTACAGCAAAATGTCAGGTGTGGGCATGGAATATGTATGAAAGACTGACTTTTCACAGCCTCCACAACAGGTAAACATGAATGCTAAATTTGTAACACATAACATAAGAAAAAGGAACCACATTTTTTTCTTACTTGCCTATTTTTCTTTCTCTATTCTTTTTTTTTCTTTTTCTTTCTTTTTTTCTTTTTCTTTCTTTCCTTTTTTGGTACAAGGGTTTCAAACTAGGGGAACATAAGCACTGAGCCTCATCCTCAGATTTTTTTTAATGTTATTTTTTAACTTTTGAGAAACATTGTTAATCACAATATTCAGGTATTCTTATATCAAACAAGCCATACTACAAAGGTTCCAGAGCTAGAGAGAAAATCATGCAATCCCAGAGTGTTAAATATGTCTGTGGAAGATGAGCCACATGGACACAATGTAGAAGATCAAATGGGTGGAGTGGGCATGGCTCTGCAGAACAGTGCATGTAAGAGGAGAGATGCTGGGTGGAGCCTATAAAAAAAAGTGGAGAGGACATAGTGGGGCTTAGTTGTTTGGCAGAGTTGGTGAGGCAGAGTCAGGCTGAGTGAGTGGATCCCAACCCAAAAGAACTGTGGATGGGGAGAAGACAGGGGAAGCACGTTGGATGCAGCATCCCACCCGGGACCCCTTAGGTGAGCAGAGCCTAGGAACCAGGAGATGCAGTGATGAAGGAGCAGAGGGCATGGTGGGTGCATCCACAGGAAGCAAAGGGAGTCAGGAGAGGCATCCAGTAATTCTGTCAGAAGTCACTGTTGACCCAGTGGGGAAGAAGGGTCTTAGGGCTCTGAGATAGATATGTGACCTCAGGGTCTGCTGCACAAGGGGGCTCAGTTTACCCTCTTACACACTGAAGCAATGGAGGGAGGCTGAAGATGCCACAGCACAGCCTTTTTTGTTCCTCCCTCTCATGGGATGCAGTGTACTTTCCATTAATTTTTTCTGTTCTTCCAGGTACAGGACAGTACCTAAATCTGTTCTCTGGACAACGATATTTGTAATAAACTCTTCAAAACCTTTTGGCAAGAATATCCGGGGAGAGCACTGTTTGGCTCACCGGAGCAAATAGGTAACGGCAGAATATGAGCCACCAGGACCAGACACTGATTTATAGAGAAAGATACTTTCCAAGAACCTCTCATGTTATCCTGACTTGGTGCCAAAAAATTATCCCCAGGTCCTACCCTGAAATCCTGAACTGAGGTCCCAAACTGGTAACCAGAGAAGCGCACCTAGCTCCAGGTTTTTGTTGGTTGGTTGTTCAGGTTTAAAATTTGCTTGGGGTCTGAGGCTGTGGCTCCACGGTAGAGCGATCGCCTAGCACGTACAAGGCCCTGGGATTGATCTTCAGCACCACATTAAATATAAGTAAATAAATAAATAAATAAGATAAAGGTATTGTGTCCAACTACCACTAAAAAATAAATATTTAAAAAATTTGCTTGAAATTAGAACGCAATTCTTTTTTTATATTTATTTTTTAGTTTTAGGTGGACACAATATCTTTATTTTAAATTTATGTGGTGCTGAGGATCGAACCCAGTGCCTCACACATACTAGGTGAGCCCTCTACCACTCAGCCACGACGCCAGCCCTAGAACATAATTCTTAAGATTCAGGAAAGTTTGCACAAAAACTCAGGTTTCTAACTGTCCTTCAAAGTCACCATGAGATCTGGCAGGCCCAGACTGAGTTCTTACACAGCAAGGATCGCTGGCACTGTCCTGACAGTTTCCACGACTCCGGAGTGCAGCTGAGTCCTCTTTGAACCTTTTGTGTCTGGCCCTGGAGGCCTTGAGTGTTGCTAACACACTAAGGGTTAGATGAGCTGGGTCAGCAGGCAGGAGTCAGCATGGAACTTCTGGTCCAGCCCTGCTTCCTGCTTGCTGTGTGACTTTGCTCCAGTCACACCACCTCTCTGTGCTTCAGTTTCCCTATCTGTCTGGAGGCCAATAGACTAGATCAGTGGTTTCCCACTTTAAGCCAAGGCAAGGCTGAGAGGTTGGCTGCCTTGTCTCCCTTCTCTCCTTTCTGAATTAGGCCTGGGCATCAGATTTTGCTTAGGTGACTCCCTGTTTATCCAGGGTTGGAAAACTCCCAGGTAACTACTTGTGTTAACCCCATAGCCAGGGCTATGTGTATTACAACAGAAAAGAGACAATACCTTTTTTATTTTTATTTCTTTTGTGGAAGTGGGGATTGAATCCAGGGTGCTTTACTGCTAAATTTTATCCACACCCTCCACCTCTTTTATTTTTGTGACAAGGTCTTCTAATTGCTGAGGCTGGCCTCAAACTGGTGATCTTCCTGCCTCAGTTTCCTGAGCTGCTGGGATTACAGGCATGAGCCAAGGCTTCTGGAACCATAATGTGTTTATAGATAGGAATGATGGAATTTGATGAGCAGCATTATTCTCCTACAAAGAGAGGCTCTCCTCCCCTGTTTTACAGATGAAGAAAGTGAAGTTTTGAGAGGCTGAGTAACTAGCCAGAGGTCGCACAGCTACAAGTGGCCAAGAGCCCATGTTTGTGTCATTGCAGACAGTGAGGCCCTAACTACTTTTTCTGTCCCTTAGGTGGCTTGGGAGGAGGTGGGTGTAGAGAGGTGTCCTGCAGCAAAGGGGAGGCCAGTGCCCTGGGAGACCCTGCCACCTCTTGCACTAGCCCTCCTTGAAGGCCATCGGCACACCCAGGGTAGTCCCCCTCAGGCTCTGTGCTCAGGACCAGGCTTCCCTCTCCCAGGGGTGACCCGGGCTGGGCTCCCAGGTTCCAGGTGATCAGGAGATCTGGCATCCCTGGACTGAGTTCTTGCACAGCAATGGTCAGTGGTGCTTTGCGCTGCCCTTGGATGGGATTGGGAGATGCACGCGAGGACCATCGACTCAAAAGACCCTTGTGGTTCTTTGCAGGTGTAACAATTGCTCACCGAGCTCCACAAGCCACATTTTGCAGCCCAGACAACTGCTATGGTTTTTACAAGAAACCTGAAGAATGGGGGTTCTTGTATTTCTCAAGGCCCAGCATGTTCTGTCTGAGTCTTGGTTCTCCCATCTGAGAAAGGAGAACCCCTGCCATTCCCACTCCCAGCCTGTGTCCCTTTGATGGAAAGGGCAAGTGTAACCTCCTCTGCCAGGCTCCCTCTGCAGCTCATCCCTTCTGCAGCTCCTCTCAGGAAAGGGGCTGAATCCTCCCATTTACAGGTGATATCTGTAAAGATTAATGTTATAGGCTCTGGCCAATGTCCTCAGCTGCTGAGGACAGCTTGTGACTTTTTCCAAGGCCTCGTCCATCCCAGGCCTGGGTTCCCAATGGCTGGGGGAGCCTGGAACCTGCCAGGAACTTCTGGCAGCCTCTAGCCAGTCTTTGGGTACAGGCTGCCTTTCCTGTGCTCACTGCTTCCTGAGTGCTCTGGGCTCCAGGGAAAAAAAGTGGGTTCTCAGTGAGCCCCACAGCCCTCCAGGAAGGAAGAGATTGCTTTCTTCCACCAGGTGGGGCCTGGGCCTGACTCTCCAGGGCCGAGTGGTGGGCTGTAGGCTCTCGGTCCTGCTGAGATCACCCTTCCCAGGTGCCACTGGGTGGGATGTGTGTGGAGATGTGCTTGGTCTTAGCAGCGGTCTTAGTAACAGGGCGCTCTCCTGTCCATCAGGGTTCAGGGTGCACATGACAGTGGTGACAACATTGGCCCAAGAGGGATTTCCTGGCCGGGGAGAGCTGCTGGGATGAATGGGAGGAGGACTAGGGCTTGGGTGGCTCCAGACCCTAGGGGACCAAAGAATGGATCACCCTCCAGGGAACCCCATCTTGGGAAGAGGCCCTTGTCCTTGTGTTGCTGTCTCCCTGGGCTGCAGAACAAGGGCTTGGGGAAGCATATGCACTATCCTGCCTTAAAAGGGAGAGTCCCTCAAGTTCCGCACAGGGAATATTTGGGTTTGGGGCACAGTCAGGGTGCTGGCAGCAGAGGCGGGGCAGAGGCTGCCTGGAGGCGGGGACACCTGCCCAAGCACTGCTGCTGTTTGGGTGTGCTGTCCGAACATCTTGGGAGGATTCAGTGGCCTAGGTCGGGGTCATGGTGAGGGCTGGGTAGAGAGGTTTTTTGCACATGAGACCAGCTTTGGGCCCTGGATTGGGTTTACCAAGTCACAGCACATGGGACATTGGGATGGGAGGGATCTTGGGGGAAACCTGGTCCAGTCTCACCTTGTACCACAGGGAAATGGCAGTCCAGAGAGGCCAAGAGTTTCTCCAGGGCCCCACTACCCAGCAGGGACAGGTTGGAGAGAGGGGGTCGAGGTGGAGCACCACAATACCCTGTCCCCAAGGGAATATGGGCACCGTGGGGAAGGGGCAGAGGGTTGTAATGAGGACACACACACACTTTTAAAAACACTGACTGCTCATGAATGCTTACGGGATAAAATTAAAAACAACCCTCAGCCACCCTCCTGCCTTTCCCAGAGGCCACCACCATTCTAGTTTCTGATGCCTGGTAATAGGCAATTGCGTGTTCGACCACATGTGTGACAGACACAGACATCTTCCTCCTGTCACTGCACCGCGCTGTGGTCTGTGTTGGTAACAATTTCAAACCCGTTCATTCAGCACCACTTCAGGACTTTCTCTTTCCCTCCCTTCCTCTCTGCCTCCTTCCTTTCTTTCTCTCTCTCTCTTCCCTCTTTCTTTTTTGGTACTGGATGTGAACCCAGGGCCACACCTGCTTGAGAAGCACTTGACAACATAGCCACACCCTCAGCCCCTTCTGTTATTTTATGAGGGGATTGAACTCAGGGGCACTCCACCACTGAGCCACCTCCCCAGCCCTATTTTGTATTTTATTTAGAGACAGAGACTCACTGACTGCTTAGCACCTCCCCGAGGCTGAGGCTGGTTTTGAACTTGGAATTCTCCCATCTCAGCCTCCCACACGTGTGTGGCCACTGCTGTTTTTTGAGACAGGGCCTCAGTGAGTTGTCCAGGCAAGCCTGGAACTTGCGATCCCCCAGTTTCACCCTTCCAAGTCACTGGGATTGCGGGTGTGTGACACCACTTCTGAAACTTTAGTACTTTGTAAGTCAACTTGGTTTGTTGACACTCTAAACACAGACAAGTCCACTGGCCACCAGCGTGTTCCAATGAGGAACAACAGGTCATCTTCCCAGGGGCTGACTGTGCTCCACCCTCTGCCTGAGGACAGTTGCTGCCCTCACTTGGAGGTTTTAATTGCTATGTGTTTGTTTTAGTTGCTTTGTGTTTGAAAAACCAAACCAAACCCCAAACCAAAACAAAACAAAACAAAAAAAACCCAGCCGGCGCACCCCACAAGAAATTTCCCAGGGAGGATTGCTTGGGATTGTAGGTGGGGTGCTAGGCCTGGGGCTCTGATTCTGTGACACATGATGGCTTAGGCTTCTCAAACCCAGTAATGACAGTGGAAAAACTGGGGGACACAGGGACCTTATTTTCTCCTGCTCACCCTCATTCCAGTCCCACCCCCTTGACTGTCCACACAGAGTCCACCATGCCTGCAAGACATGGCTCATCTGTCATGCTGCAAGGCACAGATTCCCCAGGACAAGTGGGGAAACTTAGGAAAGTGGCCTAGCCTCTGCCAGTGTATGTGTCCCAGCCTCTACCAATAACATGGCTAGGCTCTCGATCCCCCCTGCACCTTCAGAGCCTTGAGCGGGATAGGTGGGGGTCATGGGTGGAGCACCCACAGCGTGTGCTAAAGCAAGTTACCCAGCCCCAGCCTCCACGGCTTCATCAGTTAAATTGGGACATCAGAACAATCTTGCTTGTTTGTCTATTTTAAATCATGTTGTTGTATTTTTTTCAATGTTTATTTTACTTATTTTTATGTGCTGCTGAGGATCGAACCCAGTGCCTCATGCAAGCTAAGCAAGCAGATGTACCACTGAGCCCCAGACCCAGCTCCGGAACAGCCTTGTTTAAAAAATAAGAAGCCAGTCATGGTGGCATGACCTTGTAGTCCCCGCTGTCCCCACTTTACAGGATGCTATGACAATGAGAATCACTGGTGCCCAGGAGTTGGAAGCCAACCTGGTCAACATAAGCAAGACCTCTCCTCAAACATAAGATAAAACCAGGCACGGTGATGCCCACTTGAAATCCCAGCTGCTTGGGAGGCTTAGGCAGAAGTATTGTGAGTTCAAAATTGGCTTCTGCAAAAGCGAGGAGCTAAGGGTTGGGGTTGTGGCTCAAGTAACAGAGCACTCACCTAGCACATGTGAGGAACAGGATTCCATCCTCATCACCATAAAAAAATAAAGATATTATGTCCACCCATAACTAAAAAACATATTTAAAAAAAATGTGCTAAGCAACTCAGTGAGACCTTGTCTTTAAATAAAATACAAAATAGGGCTGCATATGTGGCTCAGTGGTCAAGAAATTAGGCTTTTTCCCAAATGTCTTACTAATGAGCACATGCCATTTAGAAAGTGGTTTTTCCACTTTACCCTTCTGTCATAAAAGTGCTTTTCCTCACTCCTTCCCTAAACTCCTTCCCTAAATATGTGAATTCTCCATATTTCTCTTTTAAATTATACATTTCAGCATTAGATTATCCCATTGGTTCCAAGTTCTATAGAATACAATTGAAAGTAACCAGGAAGGAGGCTGAATGCTGTTTTGACTACATATTTTCTTCATTAGATATTATAGTCCATCACTTCTAGATTTGACCCTTCATAAGCTTTAGAGCATGGACACAGTTCAGCCACATTCACAGCAGAGATGTGACAATTGTTGATTCCAGTTTCCAGTAGAATAGTCTTCATTTGCATCTGAGTTCTCATCAGCATGGTCCTTACTGTCTGTATTTCTATCAGCATCTGGTCATGGCCATTTATCCCATCTTTCAGATATTTCAGATCTTTACAGGTTTAAGGCTCTGAGAGGAGTCCCTCTTGGATGCATCACAACATGGCAGGCGCCATGTTGTGTATCTCTCAAATCTATATCTTATCTCTTTCTCCTTATAAAACCACCAGAACTCCATCAAAGGGGCTCCATCCTAATGAAGGAATCAAACCTAATCACTTTTCAAGGGCCCTACCACTAAACACCATAGTCCAATTAGTTTCTACCTTCTTTAATATCATTGACATAAGATTTTTGTAATTAAATTCCTTCATGAGTTCAGAGAGACAACCCATTTTCATACATAGCCTCCAATGTATATTCAATTCATTATGAAAGAATTACTTAGACAACCTCTATCATACAGTCTTCCAACAATACTTTTATTAAAAGGTGAAGAAGTTTTTAAATATCTTTCAATTAGCATTTTGAAAAACAAAAACCATTAATATGATAATAAATCCACCTGTATTTTAAGTTTAACATGGCTTGTATTTTAGTGTTTTATCATACATCTGTATGTAAGGTGTGTTTATGAAGACTTCTGTTTAAATACAAAAATAGTGTAAATTTAAACTTATATGCTTATTTGTCTATATATGACCAAACACCCAATGAACATATTTTATACATTTTTAACTTGAGCATTTGTAATCTAATGACTCTGCAGACCAATAATCTTCAAAAATATTTTGAAACTATTTTGCCGTATACTATCATAGTAATAAGGTGTAAGATATTAACCAATAGATTATTATTTATAATTCATACAAATTAAATTATAGAACACATTTTTATATAAATATTTAACCTGAATATCAAGAATGATTGAAATTGGAATTACTAGATCAAAAGTATACAGTTTAATAAAAGTGCACACATACTCCAAAATTTTGGCAAATTTTTCTTCAGAAAGTTTAGGAAGTGAAAATTCTTATATCAGTTTAACTTTATTTTCATTTTCTTTAATGATGGTTAAATATATATGCATATACACATATATTTATCTGCATATGTAAAGAACAGAAAGTTGATAGCTTAAAATGGCATCAAAATCTTGTTTTACTCAGTGGCTCAGGAGGGTGAAGCCTAATAATCACAAGTTCAAAGCCAGGCTTAGAGATTTAGTAAAGCCCTAAGCAAATTAGTAAGATATATATATAAATTTAAATTAGTAAGATATATATATATATATATATATATATATATATATATACACATACACATACATATATAAATTTATGTAAAATATTTATTTATTTATAGGTTGTATATATGGAAAACTTATAGACAATGTCATATATATATATATATATATATGATATTATCTATATTTTTTATTTCTTTTATTCCAAATGAGTATCTTCAGTGATTCTAATGTTTTATTATTTATACTGCAAAATATAATAAACTTGTGTATTTCTCCTCTATTCCTAGTCTTATAACCTTCTTCTCAATTGCAAAATTAGTTATTCCAATGTTAGTTTTCCACACCTTTTTCTTTGATTTCACTTCTTTGATTCTAATTTTGTCATCTAAGTGTTGAGTCTTCCGGATGCAGTGACACACACCTGTAATCACAGCTGGTTGAGTCACCCACAAAAAATGTTGAATCCATCTGGGATTAATTATGGTATGTTATCAAGATCTAATTTGATTTTCAAAGGAAGCAAATTTGTTCATTGAAAAAAATCCTCTTCTTTGTATTGAATTGCAATTCTCTTTATTTATTTATGTATTTATTCATGTATTTATTTTAAATATTTTTTGTTGTAGTTGGACAAAATGCCTTTGTTTTATGTATTTTTATGTGGTGCTGAGGTCTGAACCCAGTGCCTCATATGTGCTAGGCAAGCATACTACCACTGGCCACAACCCCAGCCACTGCAATTCTTTTTTTTTTACTGTGTACAAGAACATGTGTACACACTTGGACATGCACATTTGTATCCACATCTAAAGTAATATCTTCTCTAAGATTATTTGTTTGTTACCCATTTTTTAGTTTTTTAAAATGAGTTGCTAATTTAAATGATCTAATTCAGAAGCTCTCAAGATTTATTATCTATTATCTCTATTTCAAATAAAATGTAAAAGCATTACTTTCAGTAAAAAGACTCAGTGAAAAACTATAAACTCTAAACCTGTTGATCTCCTAAAAGTTGAGAGTAGAACAGAGATTAGGCAAGATTTAGAAGGGGTAGGGAAGTTGTCAATGGGAAGAGTTTTATAGTTAGAAGGAATAATTTCTGGAGTTTTATTGTAAAGTAGAGTGACTTAGCAATAATGTATAAAGAATTGAAGGGAGAATTCTAAAGTTTCTTACTTTAAGAAATGATAAATATTTAAGAAGGATTTGTTGTTTACCGTGAATCTATGATTATACAATGTATACAAGTGTTTAAACATCCTATTATATCAATCAGAAATAAAATAAAACCTAAAAAATCTCAATTGCTATATTCTCCAATCTTGCACAACTCTTAAAAATTAATTCTCAAATAATTGACATTTATGCAATAATTAGTTTTCCCATGTAGGAATAAGACTCTGAGGAATTATATAATCATCTAAGGAACTTAATAATTGCAAGAGTATTGCATCTATGAAACACAGAGAAAATAAATATTACTTTTGTCCTGAATTAAAATGAAAATGATGGTATGATTTATACTGCATCTCTGAGATTCACCTTAAATTATTAGACAGTTTTTCTTCTCTGTGGACTAGGGCTATCTCAGTGGCAAAGTGAGCTTGCAAACCTTCAGGACAGATCTGAGTATTGATAAAACCATTTTTTAAAAAAATCAAATAAAATATAGAGAGAACACATTCGTTCTATTTGTCTTCATTCTGTTATGCACACTATACTCTCCCTCCCATTTTCTAATATTGATCACTTTAGTTAAAGAAGAAAACATATTATATCATGGAAGTTATTGAATCATTTTGCTGAGGTAAATTTTAGTTTATTCAAGTATTGATTGTTTGCTTTAGAACTGAAGGAAAAGGCATTGAATAGAAGGTTTCAAGAACTTAGCTAGGACCACTGGATGGGCAGTGATGTCAAGCAGAGCTCATTTTTTTAACTGGGTGCTTCTGGGGAGTCCACCAAGAGGTCAGTGCCTTTTTTGGTTTTCATGCTAACTCTCTGAGTTCAAGACTGCTACAATTTCAGTTCTCAGGGTTCATGTGGCTTTCTAAAACTTATATTGGCAGTAATTTTAGATTTAGTGAAAAAAAAAGTCAATGAGTGTAGGAACCAGGGAATAGGATTCATTTTCATTCTGAAAGGGAACTTCATGTGAGAAGTGAAAGTTTATCTGTGAAACACTATATTGATATAGGCAGGAAGGTTGATAAGGACATGCTAACTCAGGTTGTTGAACAGAATAAAATTAAAAAGTATTGTTATAATGTAATCATCAGTTATTTTTAAAAAATATTTTTAGTTACAGATGTGCACTACACCTTTCTTTTATTTATTTCTTTTAATGTGGTGCTGAGGATTAAAACCCTATCACTGAATACCACAGCCCCACCAGTTATTTCTTGCAAAGGTTATTTTTGAGCTCATTAAATGAATGAGCTACATTCTAACTGCCAGGTATTTAGCAGTTAACAGGCAAGTGTTTTCATACCTGCGAGGGGGTAAGTGGTTCTTACAGTTGCCTGATTTATAGAAGATGTTAAAATAAATGTCATTATAAAAAATAAAAATAAATGTAAGATCAAAGAAATCTTATCAAAGAATATATGTGTGTGTATTGACATTTGTATTTGACTTTTTGCAAGTAAAAATAACAGTTAATGTAAAGTGCTTGCCAATTTTTTCTGATCCTCATGCAATAAGTAATCACCATGTTTATACTAGCAACATGTAATAAAATATCTATAGTTTAGAATAAGCTTTTTTCCCATTTTCCTCACAACCTCTTATATGTAATTTTGTATAACAATGAGGGTCTGCTTCCATTTGCATGCAATTTCCCTTTTCTCTCCCTTTCCTCCCACATCATGTCTCTGTTTAATGTTAATCTTTTCCTCCTGCTCTTTCTCCCTGCTCTGTTCTTAGTTGTTCTCATTATATCAAAGTAGACTTTTGGCATTTGTTTTTTAGGGATTGGCTAGCTTCACTTAAAATCATCTGCTCTAACGCCATCCATTTCCCTGCAAATTCCATGATTTTGTCATTTTTTAGTGCTGCATAATACTCCATTGTGCATAAATGCCACATTTTTTTTATCCATTCATCTATTGAAGGGCATCTGGGTTGGTTCCACAGTCTAGCTATTGTGAATTGTGCTGCTATGAACATCGATGTGGCAGTATCCCTGTTGTATGCTCTTTTAAGGTCTTCAGGGAATAGTCCGAGAAGGGCAATAGCTGGATCAAATGGTGATTCCATTCCCAGCTTTCCCAGGAATCTCCATACTGCTTTCCAAATTGGCCGCACCAATTTGCAGTCCCACCAGCAATGTACAAGAGTACCCTTTTCCCCACATCCTCGCCAGCACCTGTTGTTGTTTGACTTCCTAATGGCTGCCAAACTTACTGGAGTGAGATGGTATCTTAGGGTGGTTTTGCTTTGAATTTCTCTGACTGCTAGAGATGGTGAGCAACATGTCAGAAAATATCTATAGGTTAGAATAAGATAATGCTTGTTACTATT
Source organism: Callospermophilus lateralis (assembly GCF_048772815.1). Lineage (NCBI taxonomy): Eukaryota > Metazoa > Chordata > Mammalia > Rodentia > Sciuridae > Callospermophilus > Callospermophilus lateralis. Next base: position 43,726,888 of record NC_135311.1, read on the forward strand.
TTTCCTAGTGTAATGATTCTGGTAGCACCAGATTCAAACTATAAAGATCACTGCTTTTAAATAATAGACAATTATGAACAAATTTACATTAGACTTTTAAGTTGGTTAATAATCATCTGCTATTTAAAAACATCTAGCTCAGATTTGTGTTTCTGAGGTAAACTACAAAGGTCTGCACACAAATCATTAAAAATTCCTGGGCCATTTTATATTTTTTGTTAACATAGTATTTTTTTTAATTACTGTATCATAATCTTACCTGGAATTTAAATTTTAAATTTCAGCTTTGCTTATACACTTAAATTATCCAGCTAAAATATTTTACAGAACATTTTCAAGAATATATTCTGATATAAATCATATGTGTTGTTAATTATTCATTAGTAAGCAAATATGACCACAATAATATCATGTAATATTATTTAGAGTGTAAAAGTATATAGAAATATTTTGAATTATATATATGTAATATATATAATATATATATATATATATATATATATATATATATATATATATATATATATATAATATGAATATAATATATATATACACACTCACACACATACACACATCACACGTACACACAAAGCTTGAAAAAATAATTCGGTTATCTATTGGCTAGAGAAAAGGAAATTTAAATAAATTTAGCCTCAAACTTGCCATGTAAATTAGAAATAGTTATACATAGTACTGATTTACTTGTCATCTTCTATGTAACTGTATTGTTACTACATGTCATATTCAATTATAACACTATGAAATTTGTAATCAGTATGAGCATATCATTAACAAAAATCAATAATACATTATTGCATTTCTGTGAGTTTACAAATCTCCAGTCCTTCTTAGAAAGACTTACTATAGGCTTTGAAGGATTTATAAATTTAACGTATTACTGCAATGTGTTGTTGGGGTCCATTACTAAGAAAATAGATATTTTCTAGAATGCATTGAGATACATCTCTAAAACTTTGATGAAAGTATGGAATGCAAGCTGGGCAAAAGAATAAAAACTACCTCAGGCATCAAGAACCACAGGAACTCAAGCACCACAGCAGCAAATTGTTGAATGAGCACTGCACAGTGCATCTTAGCCATTCTCATGATAACCTGGGAGTTCACAGCTATCAGACTGAGGGAAGATTGAATAATAGAGAGTTTACAATTCATGTTAAGAGTGAATTGGACCCAATTAATGGTCTGCCCTCAGAAAATTTTGTTTTTAAGGTACACGTACAATAATATCCACATATACCCAAAATGAAAATTGTAATTTGTTAAAACAAAAAGACTATATAATTCCTGTTACATTTTCATTTTTACATTTAATCATTTCATTTAGTTTACATAGCAATGTCTAGTCACATACTAGCTTACATTTTTTTATGTGTTGTCAAATTCTTTTCATCAATTTCAATACTTAAAGATGAAACTAAACATTTCCATTATTATATTTTAAGAAATTACCACCATGAAGAAAATAGACAGGAAATTCATCTTGTCCTTAGTTTACTTTGCTTTCTTTGTGTATTCTCATGCAGTGCTTCTTATTTATGATCTTGAGAAAGCCATGGGAAGGTGAATTCACCTTGTTGCAAAATAACAGAGAAATGTATTACAGAATGTTTAGTTTTTTCCTGGTGGTATCTTTTTCAAAAGGTATATGGAAATGACATTATTGACAATATCAAGTTACAGTTCAATATTTTTCTGTCAAGGAGAGAGGAGATTTAAGAAATATGAATCTGCTCCTCTTTGGGCCTATCTTGAATTCTGGCTCTTACACCCAGCAAACTCTCAGGCACAGATCTCTGTAAACATGAGTTCCTCATGGGTGGGCCTGAGATCTTTCAATTCCAGTCTTTAAAGCTAAAGTTTCTTGACAGATGATATTTTAGGAAGACATCTCCTGAGACTTCCTCACAGTTCAATCAGGCATGTCTCAATTTGTATAGGAAAATCTCAGCATTTGCACTATTGTTTCTTACAAGAGAGAGAGAGTGTGCTCCCAATGAATAGACACATTAAGATTTGCCTTTATAGAAGGTTTATCCATGATTGTTTAAACATGATATTTATGCATTATTATTTTTGTGGGATAATAAATTCAACATAAAGTATTCATTCCCATTTTAAAATTACAACCTTGGTTTCAGACTTGATAAGGGTATGTAAAATTTTCTAAAGAAAATATTTTATATAGAAGAAATCATGTAATACCTTGAATTTCAAAGAAGTTTCACATTTGACTGAACCATCATATGGAATAGAAAATATCTGAAAAGTCCAAAGTACAAAAACTACATGATAAAGGGTCCAGAATATGTAGGGATCTAAAACTATTTTTTTGTATGAAATACACTTAATGGTCTCTCCAATTTTACAAATTCATTGCTAGCTTATAAAACAAAAACTATTGAGTTACATTTACCTTTGCAGATGCAGAAAACACACAACAAAAGTCAGACAGATATTAAAATATTCCAGCCTTCCCATGAGATGATATTATTTCCATAAACTTTATAAAGCAAAATTAAATTCTTCTCTAATTATAGCTAAATATATTCACAAATCTTTAAAGATAAATAATGATTTAAGAAATTTTTAAGAACTTAAGAATACACTAAAGAAATGGTCCTGAGTTATTGTAAGAAAATATTTTATTGTTGTTCTGTTTTAATCTTTACATAAAAAATTTGCAAGAGAAAAATAAATGCTTTTTCATAATGATATAATATGTACTTACGAGTATGCAGCTTAATATGTGTTTCTTTGTAGTGACATATTTCTAATAGTAAAAAAAAAATAAGAATTTAAATACTTAAGTGATTCTGTTTTTGTATGTTTTGGAAAAGAAATAAATGTGATGAGCTTATAAGGGATATTATCTCTGAAGATCAAGTTCATATCCATGAAGAAATCACAACTAAAAAATATGAACTACTTTGTAAAATGTCCAAGTTACATATTCAAGTTTCATTTAAAACTTTTTTTTTCCTTTCTCTTTTTCTGGGAGAGCAAGTGATCCAGTATTTGCCTCTTAGGAAAATTGAATTACTAACCAGTAATTACAGTTCTCTGAATGTAATATTCTCAGTGGATTTGTATCAATTGTCTTGGGACATTTTGGCATATGAGTTCCAGTAATGTAACATTGTGAAATAAAGAAAATTAAGTTCTAATAGATTATATCTTAAATTTGTCTAGTATATTTCTATAAAGCCACTTTGAATTTTTTTTCCAACAGTCTTGTGAAATAGATTCAGTTAACCCAAGATGTAGTTCTTTAGCACACAGAAAGGTGAAATCCAAATCCAAAATCATAATGTCATTTAAGAAACTAGAAAAATCTGTGCATGATGAGGTAGCACAGATTCACTCTGCTATATTGAGTCTGCAATTCCATTTTTTTAAATTATGTAGCAAAGCAATATAAATGGGAGATACTAATCTTTAGAACATTTAAAATACCCTCACTATCATTCTCTTGTAATTTTTAGGCATTTAATTTATTATAACATGCTACATATTAAAGTATGAATTACTACTTAATATGTGTATTTAAAAACTGAGATAAATGTAGAAATTCAATTACTAGGAGAGTTTTAGAAAAAGAAGATATTATAATCTAGAATCTAAAGTGAAAATGTTTAAGCATAATTATTATATTTCCAGTTATATGAACAGTAAGAAATATCTTACCATTTTAGAACCCTTAAAGATAAAAATACATATTTCATTAAATCAGGATTTTGTTTTAGGGTATAATGTAACTAAGGATGAACTAGTATTTTTTTGGAGAACAGAAAGATAAAAATTTTACCTTATGTAATATTGATTTTGGGAAATTTTGAAGAAATACTTTAAAAAGCTTAATTTCCTTTAAATCTTAAATGTTTCCTTCCTGTTGCCAAATTAAAAATCCTACTTTTCCTTGACTTATATTCAATCAGTACGGTTAAGTATTATTTTAAAACACATGAGATTACTTATTAACTAAGAGGTACGAAAATGAAGAAAGCTATTATTTTAGATATTTGGATGGTAAAAATTGCTATAATGCAAAGGGATTTTATCTTAATTATTCTGGAAGATGATTCAATTTATTTACATTGCATATTGTAAAGTTAGCATACATGATTTATTTATTCATATGATTATCTGGAAATAAATATTGAACTAAGAAAAGATTAAGTTTTAAAATTAAAAATTTGGCTCTTGCCTTCTGAGTCAGTCTGAGTCAGGTGATAGGGGACTTTTCCAAAAAGCTTTGCAACTCTAGGCCACATAACCTCCCGATCAGGGAGATTAATGAGACCAGTGGAGGACAGAAAGCCAATCAGTGCATTTGCTGTGAAGAGGAGGGTCATCAGAAAATGGAGACATCCCTGATGCTTCCGAGGGAAGCCACATGGTCAAGCAAGGCCTGGACCCATCCTAGCACAAATGGCACTAGCAGATCTGAGAAGCTGCTGCAAGTTCCTGAGGACTCCCAAGGAAACTCAGCTGACTGTTAACAATAGATAGAAACAAAAGTCAGTTTGACTTGCTTCAACTTAAACACTTAGCAAAGACAGTCAAAGCCAAAACACAGCTATTCCTGGGCATTTTAAATAAAATAATAGTTAAATGTAACTTCCATAAATAAGTAAACAGGAGGCTTCAAATGAGATTCTCAGACATGAATGGCTGATTACTATCAAAAGAAACTGCCAGAGTAGTTTTTAGTTCAAGGCCTTTATTTCTAACCTACGCAGGTAGGCTAAATGTTTGCTAGTATGGTTATCCAGCCCTAAGTAACAGAATTAAATATTTCTCTATTAGACACAGAGGTCATACTAGTAAAAGGATTTTGCAAGCTAAGATGACATTAAGTTATTAAACTGTATCTTAAGGAAAAGGACATCTTTAACCCTAAAAGTTAAATGTTGTGTTTACACCCCTGACAATTCTGGCAATGTGACGAATATCCTTAAAGATTTACATGCTCAGATAGAAGCCATGTCCTCAGCATCTTTGTCATGGAAACAATATCTTAGCTTCTGGTTCTTGGTACTTCCTGGTGGAAAACATTGTTAGTCTTTGTCTTTGCCATCATACTCATTGGCATATTCCTGTGCTATGGGATTTATTGCTGCATCAATCTGGTTCCAGTACTAATGAATTCTTGTTTCTCTTATAGACCACCCATCACTCAAATGGCCTTCCAGTCTATTACTTGTCAATCAGACTTCTATCATGGACCCACTCGATAGACCCGATTTTTAAAGGGAGATTCCAAACTGCTTGCCCCACACCGTCCCTTTTCAGCCTGAAGAAGCCAGAAAGATTTTCTTCGGCCCCCTTGCTTACAGCAGTAAGGAGTTCCCAAATTAGAGGGGGGAATGAAGCCAGATTTAAAGTTAGGTAGTCAGTGTATTTAGGTAAATCGGGTCTAATATCGAGTGAAATCTAAAATGGAGGCCATGCTGGGAATGACTCAGGGAAAATGAAGGACAATTCATGGAATGTTAATGAAGTCCTGAAAAGGCCCTAGGCCAAAGTCCACCTCAAAGAAATGTTAATGGAGCTCAGGAAACAGCCCCCAACAGATTTGGAGATAGCCCATACTAGAGAAATGATAAGCCCATCCCAAAAGGTGATAATTGGGCCCACCTGTGTCCTAACCCCTTCAACCTATATTCCATCACCAAAACTATAAAAAGGGGAAATAACAGCCCTTCTATGGATTCCCACCTTTTGGGTCCCCTTCTTCTTCCGGGAGAAGTCTTTTCTGCTGTCCTTTAATAAATTTCTAATTTCTACCTGAAAAAAAAAAAATTCATCTTGTAATAAGCATATTTTGTTACTAAAGATGTACATAACAGATTTTTTAAAGAGATTGTATACAATACATATATTTGCGACTGGGAGTATACGTCAGTGGTAGAGCACTTGCCTAGCAATTGTAAGACCTTGGGTTTAATTCTCACCTTCACAGAAAAGGAAAAACAACCACAACCAATTATTCCCTAACACTTTTGTCCATATGTTTGTGAGTATAATATAACTTGTATTTCAAATGAAGGGTTGTGTTTCTTATTTAAAGGAATGAGTAGTTTCAAGTTTCCAGTATCAAAGATGACTTACAGGTAGACATGTTTGTCATTGCCATGAGAACTGGTTGCCTTTTTCACTACCCTAGAATAATATGTTAAGTGGAAAATACAATATAAATTGAGTGAGTATTTGCCCAGGTCCAAGTATGAGTTAAAGGTTTAGAAATATTTTATTGTCAAAAAGAGTACAAAGTGTGAAATGTCTAATAGTTTGTAGGTTGTTCATTTTTTTAAAATTAGATTTTAAGGTAATAATAAAAGCAACTATCCTTTGAAACTAACTATGAGTGCCAAGTACCTTGCAAGCACTATTGTATTTGAGGTTTACAACACCATTGTCTAGAGAGCTGTGTTCCTTGTTAAGTAGGAGAGGTAGAGACAGAATTCAGACTCAGAAAAGCATAACTCTAAAATGCAAACTTTCAACCCACGTACTATATTCCCTTCTGAGCCCCGAAGTTTTTTTTTTTTTTGATTACTAAAAACTAAATTCATTCCAAGTCTTAATTTACTTTTAATTGTATTAAATTTTTTTTTGAAAGGGAATATTCTTATTACAAACATAGAACATCCTGTGAAGTCTATAAAAAAAGACAAATAAAAGAAAAAATTAATTACCCATAGTCATAATACTCCCAAATTAATTCATTCAATAACTGTAAATTCTGTAGATTTTTCTTTTTTTTTATTTTATTTTTTTATTGGTTGTTCAAAACCCTACAAAGCTCTTGACATATCATATTTCATACATTAGCTTCAAGTGAGTTATGAACTCCCTTTTTTACCCCAAGTACAGATTGCAGAATCACATGGGTTACACATCCACATTTCTACATAATACCATAATAGTAACTGTTGTATTCTGCTACCTTTCCTATCCTCTACTATCCCCCCTCCCCTCCCCTCCCATCTTCTCTCTCTACCCCTTCTACTGTAATTCATTTCTCACCTTGTTTATTTTCCCATTCCACTTACAACCTCTTATATGTAATTTAGTATAACAATGAGGGTCTCCCTCCGTTTCCATGCAATTCCCCTTTTCTCTCCCTTTCCCTCCCACCTCATGTCTCTGTTTAATGTTAATCTTTTCTTCCTGCTCTTCCTCCCTGCTTTATTCTTAGTTGCTCTCATTATATCAAAGATGACATTTGGTATTTGTTTTTTAGGGATTGGCTAGCTTCACTAAGCATAATCTGCTCTAGTGCCATCCATTTCCCTGCAAATTCCAAGATTTTGTCATTTTTTAGTGCTGCGTAATACTCCATGGTGTATAGATGCCACATTTTTTTAATCCATTCATCCATTGAAGGGCATCTGGGTTGGTTCCACAATCTAGCTATTGTAAATTGTGCTGCTATGAACATCGATGTGGCAGTATCCCTGTAATACGCTCTTTTAAGGTCTTCAGGGAATAGTCTGAGAAGGGCAATAGCTGGGTCAAATGGTGGTTCCATTCCCAGCTTTCCCAGGAATCTCCATACTGCTTTCCAAATTGGCCGCACCAATTTGCAGCCCCACCAGCAATGTACAAGAGAACCCTTTTCCCCACATCCTTGCCAGCACTTGTTGTTTGATTTTATAATGGCTGCCAATCTTACTGGAGTGAGATGGTATCTTAGGGTGGTTTTGATTTGCATTTCTCTGACTGCTAGAGATGATGAGCATTTTTTCATGTACTTGTTGATTGATTGTATGTCCTCCTCTGAGAAGTTTTGTTCAGGTCCTTGGCCCATTTGTTGATTGGGTTATTTGTTATCTTATTGTCTAATTTTTTGAGTTCTTTGTATATTCTGGATATTAGGGCTCTATCTGATGTGTGAGGAGTAAATATTTGTTCCCATGATGTAGCCTCCCTATTTACTTCTCTTATTGTTTCTCTTGCTGTGAAAAAACTTTTTAGTTTGAGTAAGTCCCATTTGTTGATTCTTGCTATTAACTCTTGTGCTATGGGTGTCCTATTAAGGAATTTGGAGCCCGACCCCACTATATGTAGATCGTAGCCAACTCTTTCTTCTATCAGACGCAGAGTCTCTGATTTGATATCAAGGTCTTTGATCCATTTTGAGTTAACTTTTGTGCATGGTGAGAGGAGGGGGTTCAGTTTCATTTTGTTGCATATGGATTTCCAGTTTTCCCAACACCATTTGTTGAAGATGCTATCCTTCCTCCATTGCATGTTTTTAGCCCCTTTATCAAATATAAGATAGTTGTAACTTTGTGGATTGGTCTCTGTGTCCTCTATTCTGTACCATTGGTCCACCTGCCTGTTTTGGTACCAGTACCATGCTGTCTTTGTTACTATTGCTCTGTAATATTGTTTGAAATCTGGTATCGCTATACCGCCTGATTCGCACTTCCTGCTTAGAATTGCTTTTGCTATTCTGGGTCTTTTATTTTTCCATATGAATTTCATGATTGCTTTATCTATTTCTACAAGCAATGCCATTGGGATTTTGATTGGCATTGCATTAAACCTATATAGAACTTTTGGTAATATCGCCATTTTGATGATGTTAGTTCTGCCTATCCATGAACAGGGTATATTTTTCCATCTTCTAAGATCTTCTTCTACTTCTCTCTTTAGGGTTCTGTAGTTTTCATTGTATAAATCTTTCACCTCTTTTGTTAGGTTGATTCCCAAGTATTTTATTTTTTTTGAGGATATTGTGAATGGAGTGGTTTTCCTCATTTCCATTTCAGAAGTTTTGTTGCTGATATACAGGAATGCCTTTGATTTATGCGTGTTGATTTTATATCCTGCTACTTTGCTGAATTCATTTATTAGTTCTAGTAGTTTTTTTGTAGACCCTTTTGGGTCTTCTAGGTATAAAATCATGTCATCCGCAAATAATGATAATTTAAGTTCTTCTTTTCCAATTTTTATGCCTTTAATTTCTTTTGTCTGTCTAATTGCTCTGGCCAGTGTTTCGAGAACTATATTGAATAGAAGTGGTGATAGAGGGCATCCCTGTCTTGTTCCAGATTTTAGAGGGAATGCCTTCAATTTTTCTCCATTCAGAATGATGCTAGCCTGAGGCTTAGCATAGATAGCTTTTACAATGTCAAGGTAATCTCCTGTTATCCCTAGTTTTTCTAATGTTTTGAACATAAAGGGATGCTGTATTTTGTCGAATGCTTTTTCTGCGTCTATCGAGATGATCATATGGTTTTTATCTTTAAGTCTATTGATGTGGTGAATAACATTTATTGATTTCCGTATATTGAACCATCCTTGCATCCCAGGGATGAATCCTACTTGATCATGGTACACAATTTTTTTGATGTGCCTTTGTATCCGATTCGCCAGAATTTTATTGAGGATTTTTGCATCTAGGTTCATCAGGGATATTGGTCTGTAATTTTCTTTCTTTGAGGTGTCTTTGTCTGGTTTCAGAATCAACGTGATGTTGGCCTCATAGAATGAATTTGGAAGAGCTCCCTCTTTTTATATTTCCTGAAATAACTTGAAAAGTATTGGTATTAATTCTTCTTTAAAAGTTTTGTAAAACTCCGCTGTATACCCATCCGGTCCTGGGCTTTTCTTGGTGGGTAGTCTCTTGATTGCTTCTTCAATTTCCTCCATTGATATTGGTCTGTTCAAATTGTGTGTATCCTCCTGACTCAGTCTGGGCAAATCATATGTCTTAAGAAATTTATCGATGTCTTCACTATCTTCTATTTTATTGGAATATAGGTTTTCAAAATAATTTCTAATTGTCTTCTGTATTTCTGTAGCATCTGTTGTGATATTGCCTTTTTCATCCCCTATGTTAGTAATTTGAGTTCTCTCTCTTCTTCTCTTCGTTAGCATGGCTAAGGGTCTGTCAATCTTGTTTATTTTTTCGAAGAACCAACTTTTAGTTTTGTTGATTTTTCCAATAGTTTCTTTTGTTTCAATTTCGTTGAATTCCGCTCTGATTTTAATTATTTTTTGCCTTCTGCTGCATTTGCTGTTGTTTTGTTCTTCCTTTTCCAGGGCTTTGAGATGAAGTGTGAGCTCATTTATTTGTTGGTTTTTCTTTTTTTTGAGGAATGACCTCCAGGTGATGAATTTCCCTCTTAAAACTGCTTTCATTGTGTCCCATAGATTCCGATAAGTTGTGTCTGTATTTTCATTTATCTCTAAGAATTTTTTTATTTCCTCCTTTATGTCTTCTGTAACCCATTGATCATTCAGTAACATATTGTTCATTTTCCATGTGATATAGGATTTTCCCATCCTTCTTTTATCATTGATTTCCAGTTTCATTCCATTATGATCAGATAAAATGCATGGTATTATCTCCACCCCTTTATATTTACTGAGGTTTGCCCTATGGCATAATATATGGTCTATTTTTGAGAAGGATCCATGTGCTGCTGGGAAAAAAGTATATCCACTTGATGATGGTTGATATATTCTATATACGTCAGTTAAGTCTAGGTTATTGATTGTGTTATTTAGATCTATAGTTTCTTTATTCAACTTTTGTTTGGAGGATCTGTCCAATGGTGAGAGAGGTGTGTTGAAGTCACCCATAATTATTGTATTGTGGTCTATTTGATTCTTGAACTTGAGGAGAATTTGTTTTATTATTTGGTGCATAAATATTGATAATTGTTATGTCTTGTTGGTGAATGGTTTCTTTTAACAGTATATAATGGCCTTCCTTATCCCTTTGGATTAACTTAGTCTTGAAGTTGATTTTGTTCGATATGAGGATGGCCACATCTGCTTGTTTGCGAGGACCGTGTGCATGGTATATTTTTTCCCAACCTTTCACCTTCAGCCTGTGTATGTCTTTTCCTGTCAGATGTGTCTCCTGGAGGCAGCATATTGTTGGATTTGTTTTTTTAATCCATGTTACCAGTCTATGTCGCTTTATTGGAGAGTTTAAACCATTAATGTTCAGAGTTACTATTGCTATATGGTTTGTACTTCCATCCATGTTTGATTATTTGTCTCTCTCTTTTTTTTTTTTAAATTTAGTTTATTTCTCCATGATTAGCTTTCCCCCCTCCGTCAGTCTTTACTGGGGCCCTTCCCACTGTTGGCTTTGGTTATTGTTTTTCATTTCTTCCTCGTGTAGTGTTTTGCTCAAGATATTCTGCAATGCTGGTTTTCTGGCTGCAAATTCTTTTAGCTTTTGTTTATCATGAAAGATTTTTATTTCATTGTCGTACCTGAAGCTTAATTTTGCTGGATACAGAATTCTTGGTTGGCATCCATTGTCTTTCAGTGTTTGAAATACGTTGTTCCAGGATCTTCTCGCTTTCAGTGTCTGAGATGAAAAATCCGCTGTTAACCTTATTGGTTTACCCCTGAATGTAATCTGCCTCCTTTCTCTTGTAGCTTTTAATATTTTCTCTTTGTTCTGTATATTGGATATCTTCATAACAATGTGTCTTGGCGTTGGTCTACTTTGATTTTGTATGCTCGGTGTTCTGTATGCATCTACAATTTGTATATCTGTTTCCTTTTTTATTTCTGGAAAGTTTTCTGTAATTATTTCATGTAGTAGATTACACATTCCCTTGGTTTGAATCTCTGTGCCTTCCTCTATCCCGATCACTCTTAAATTTGGTTTTTTAATGTTATCACATATCTCTTGGATGCTTCTCTCCTGATTTTTAACCAGCCTATCAGAGTTGGCTAGACTCTTTTCAAGATGATATATTTTGTCTTCATTATCTGACGTTCTGGCTTCTACTTGCTCCACTCTGTTAGTGATACTCTCATTTGAGTTTTTAATTTGGTTTATAAGTTCCTTCATTTCTAAGATTATTGTCTGATTCTTTTTTATAATCTCTATCTCCTGATAAAGATGCTTAACTTCTTCTTTTATCTGTTTTTGTAATTCGTTCTCAATGTGTTCTTTTGCTGCTTGAATTTGCTGTCTCGTATCCTCTTTAAGGTTCCATTCCATCTGTCTAAGGTATTCCTTGAGGTCTTTATATGACCATTTTTCTGATGAATCTATATTCTCGTGGATATTTAGGCCTTCCTGCATTGTTTGTACTCCTTTCCTTCCTTGCTTATTCATATTGCGTCTTGTTCTGTTTGACTACTGAGTTGTTGATTACTCCTATAAATTTATTTGCTGCTTGGGAGGAAAGGTATTATAGGGGGAGGGAATAAGTCACCAAAGAGAATGAGAGTAAGCAGGCAGAATTCAAGGAAGGGGGAATATGAGAATTGAAAATAAATGCAAAGACAGAAGAAAAGAAGAGAGAGAGAAAGGAAACATTAAATTAAAAAGAATTAAAAAGAAATCATAATTGCAATAATAAAAATGAAAATTAGTATTAAAAAATAAGATAAAATGAATTTAAAAAAATTTGGGAAAAACAACAACAAAAACAAAACAAAACCAATAAAAAAAAATTTTTAATAAGTGCAGTCTTTTAGACTCATCAATTCAGATTGTTAACTACAATTCTGGTATGAGAGAGATCATCCATAGTGTGAATAAAACAGGAGACCAGAGAAAAGAAAAAAAAAAAAAATACATGCAGTCTTAGAGTTCGATTCACTATTCTTCCAGTAGGTGGAGCTGTGCCCACCGGGCCACGCTTCTCCTCTCAGTAGGCGGGAGCCAATCGCTGTGCAGCAGCTCTTCCTCCTGGACTGGGTGGGTCTCTAATCCTGAGTGCACCGGTGATGCTCACCACAATATTGGCTACACACCAAGTCTGCTGTTCCTGTGAGCCCTGTTTTCAAGAACGCCTGGGCACATTCTCCCTGTTTGCCATTCCCTTGGACCCTAAGTTTGTAGAGCTTGGGGCTGAGAACACCCAGCGAATTTGCTTGCCCTCTGGTAGCCACGCCCCTGGAAGCTGGTGCAAGAGACCTCAGTTGTCAGCACTGGTGATAGCGGTAGCCGGAATCCCGCGCTGCGGGTCCCGCACCACTCCTGATTCCCCCGTGCAAGAGCCGGGTGGGCGGGGCCTTTAGCAGCGCCCGGCAGGCGGGGACTGTCCACAGGAGCGCGGGGTTGGGGGTTGGGGTGGTTGTTTCCAGTGCCAAACCGCCAAAGGCGGCTCACAGAGCTGGGAATGCAGGACCCAGCCTTCCGTATGCTCGCTGCAATGTGTGAGCAGCGGTTTTTCGGCTGGGCCGGCGGGACTGCGCCCCAGTAGGAGCTGTTTACACGAGCGCAGCGGGGCAGGGGTGGGGGATGGGGGTCGTTGTTCACAGCGCCGAGCCAGCGGGGGGGAGGGGGTGATTGGAGGGGGTGGTCGTTTGCAGCGCCGAGCCGCCTCTGCGCTAGGCCGGCTGGGGCCCAAGCAGGCTGTGGCCGTTTGTAAGTACGCTGCAAAGTGTGGGCAGCAGCAGGAGTTCAGCGTTGGCCGTGAGTTCCTGCTGAGTTTCACTCGCTGAGATTCACTCGTCTGGGACAAAGTGACCCCTCTAATAGACTTACTAATTCCCGGCAGGTCTCCTTTCTGCGGAATTTTGCTAGAAGTCCCTCAGCAGGCCGTATACAGGTGAATTAGTGGTCCTCTCTGCTCCCGTTCCTGCGGAGGCATTGAAAGTGCTGCCTCCTTGCCGGCAGCCATGTTGGGTCCCCCTCAATATCTTCTGTAGATTTTTTAACATTAGGTATCTATAGGCCCACATAGCCAAAGACTAGTGATGGTTTTCTTCTATCTAAAACTTAGACCCTAAAATGTGAAGGCGTTAAGATTAAATGATGCCTCCCTGTTATTATATAGCAAGTGATAATGTTACGTGTAATGTTTAAAAAATATTTTTTTCTCATAACATTATCGTTTATTAAATGTTCATGTTGTCAATGTTTACAACATAACTGATAATAGTTCATGGTAATCCAGTAAATATGTAAGTATTTTAACACTTAGTTTCTTTAATTGTTTTTACCAACTATTGGAGTTTAGTAAAATTTTATCATGTTTATTTTTGTTTAAACTTGAATCCATGTACTTATGCATTATGCATGCCTACATGATTGCAGGAATGCATTCCTTATGTATTTACTTTTTTTTTTGGTACCCATAATTGGACCCAGTGATGCTTAACCACTGATCCACATACTCAGCCCTTTTTTTGTACTTTATTTAGTACTTTTTTTTTACTTTATTTAGAGTTGAGTTGCTGAGGGACTCGCGAAATTGCTGAGGCTGGCTTTGAATTCACAACCATCCTGCCTCAGCATCCCAAGACTCTGGCGTGTACCACTGAAACCAGCTACATGATTTCACGTACAAGAGACCACATTGCAGTTAAATTCTCCAGGTATATTAAACATATTATCCTTAAAGTAATTTTTATGTAGGCAATGTGTACACACCCTTATCAAGTCTGAAACCAAGGTTGTAATTTTAAAATGGGAATGAATACTTTATGTTGAATTTATTATCCCACAAAAATAATAATGCATAAATATCATGTTTAAACAATCATGGATAAACCTTCTATAAAGGCAAATCTTAATGTGTCTATTCATTGGGAGCACACTCTCTCTCTTATAAAAACAATAAAGCAAATGCAGAGATTTTCCTATACAAATTGAGACATGCCTGATTGAACTGTGAGAAAGTCTCAGGAGATGTCTTCCTAAAATATCATCTGTCAAGAAACTTTAGCTTTAAAGACTGGAATTGAAAGATCTCAGGCCCACCCGTGAGGAACTCATGTTTACAGAGATCTGTGCCTGACAGTTGGCTGGGTGTAAGAGCCAGAATTCAAGATAGGCCCAAAGAGGAGCAGATTCATATTTCTGAAATCTCCTCTCTCCTTGACAGAAAAATATTTAACTGTAACTTGATATTGTCTATAATGTCATTTCCATATACCTTTTGAAAAAGATACCACCAGGAAACAACTAAACATTCTATAATACATTTCTCTGTTTTTTTGCAACAAGGTGAATTTACCTTCCCATGGCTTTCTCAAGATCATAAATAAAAAGCACTGCATGAGGATACACAAAGAAAGCAAACTAAACTAAGGACAAGATGAATTTCCTGTCTATATTCTTCATGGTGGTAATTTCTTAAAATATAATAATGGAATTGTTTAGTTTCATCTTTAAATATTGAAATTGATGAAAAATATGTAAGCTAGTATGTGACTAGAGATTGCCATGTAAACTAAATGAAATGATTAAATGTAAAAATGAAAATGTAACAGGACTTATATAGTCTTTGTGTTTTAACAAATTACAATTTTCATTTTGGGTATATGTGGATATTATTGTACGTGTACCTTAAAAACAAAATTTTCTGAGGGCAGACCATTAATTGGGTCCAATTCACTCTTAACATGAATTGTAAACTCTCTATTATTCAATCTTCCCTCAGTCTGATAGCTGTGAACTCCCAGGTTATCATGAGTATGGCTAAGATGCACTGTGCAGTGCTCATTCAACAATTTGCTGCTGTGGTGCTTGAGTTCCTGTGGTTCTTGATGCCTGAGGTAGTTTTTATTTTTTTTGCCCAGCTTGCATTCAATACTTTCATCAAAGTTTTAGAGATGTATCTCAATGCCATCTAGAAAATATCTATTTTCTTACTAATGGACCCCAACAACACATTGCAGTAATACGTTAAATTTATAAATCCTTCAAAGCCTATAGTAAGTCTTTCTAAGAAGGACTGGAGATTTGTAAACTCACAGAAATGCAATAATGTATTATTGATTTTTGTTAATGATATGCTCATACTGATTACAAATTTCATAGTGTTATAATTGATTATGACATGTAGTAACAATACAGTCACATAGAAAATGACAAGTAAATCAGTACTATGTATAACTATTTCTAATTTGCATGGCAAGTTTGAGGCTAAATTTATTTAAATTTCCTTTTGTCTAGCCAATAGATAACCAAATTATTTTTTCAAGCTTTGTGTGTATGTGTGATGTGTGTATCTGTGTGTGAGTGTGTTGTATATATATATATATATATATATATATATATATATATATATATATATATATAATTCAAAATATTTATATATACTTTCACACTCTAAATAATATTACATAATGTGATTGTCATAATATTTGCTTACTAATGAATAATTAACAACACATATGGTTTATATCAGAATATATTCTTGAAAATGTTCTGTAAAATATTTTAGCTGGATAATTTAAGTGTATAAGCAAAGCTGAAATTTAAAATTTAAATTCCAGGGAAGATTATGATACAGTAATTAAAAAAATACTATGTTAACAAAAAATATAAAATGGCCCAGGAATTTTTAATGATTTGTGTGCAGAACTTTGTAGTTAACCTCAGAAACACAAATCTGAGCTAGATGTTTTTAAATAGCAGATGATTATTAACCAACTTAAAAGTCTAATGTAAATTTGTTCATAATTGTCTATTATTTAAAAGCAGTGCTCTTTATAGTTTGAATCTGGTGCTACCAGAATCATTACACTAGGAAAAATAGTAACAAGCATTATCTTATTCTAACCTATAGATATTTTCTGACATGTTGCTCACCATCTCTAGCAGTCAGAGAAATTCAAAGCAAAACCACCCTAAGATACCATCTCACTCCAGTAAGTTTGGCAGCCATTAGGAAGTCAAACAACAACAGGTGCTGGCGAGGATGTGGGGAGAAGGGTACTCTTGTACATTGCTGGTGGGAATGAAAATTGGTGCGGCCAGTTTGGAAAGCAGTATGGAGATTCCTGGGAAAGCTGGGAATGGAATCACCATTTGACCCAGCTATTGCCCTTCTCGGACTATTCCCTGAAGACCTTAAAAGAGCATACAACAGGGATACTGCCACAACGATGTTCATAGCAGCACAATTCACAATAGCTAGACTGTGGAACAAACCCAGATGCCCTTCAATAGATGAATGGATAAAAAAAATGTGGCATTTATGCACAATGGAGTATTATGCAGCACTAAAAAATGACAAAATCATGGAATTTGCAGGGAAATGGATGGCATTAGAGCATATTATGCTAAGTGAAGCTAGCCAATCCCTAAAAAACAAATGCCAAATGTCTTCTTTGATATAATGAGAACAACTAAGAACAGAGCAGGGAGGTAGAGCAGGAGGAAAAGATTAAAATTAAACAGAGACATGAGGTGGGAGGGAAAGGGAGAGAAAAGGGACATTGCATGCAAATGGAAGGAGACCCTCATTGTTATACAAAATTACTTATAAGAGGTTGTGAGAGAAATGGGAAAAAAAATCTTATTCTAACCTATAGATATTTTATGACATGTTGCTAGTATAAACATGGTGATTACTTATTGCATGAGGATCAGAAAAAATTGGCAAGCACTTTACATTAACTGTTATTTTTATTTGCAGAAAGTCAAATACAAATGTCAACACACACACATATATCCTGCGATAAGATTTCTTTGATCTTACATTTATTTTTATTTTTTTTATAATGACATTTATTTTAACATCTTCTATAAATCAGGCAACTTTAAGAACTACTTACCCCCTAACATGTATGAAAACACTTGCCTGTTAACTGCTAAATACCTGGCAGTTAGAATGCAGCTCATTCATTTAAAGAGCTCAAAAATAATCTTTGCAAGAAATAACTGGTGGGGCTGTGGTATTCAGTGATAGGGTTTTAATCCTCAGCACCACATTAAAAGAAATAAATAAAAGATAGGTATTGTGCACATCTGTAACTAAAAATATTAAAAAAAAAATAACTGATGATTACATTATAACACTACTTTTCAATTTTATTCTGTTCAACAACCTGAGTTAGCATGCCCTTATCAATCTTCCTGCCTGTATCAATATAGTGTATCACTGATAAACTTTCACTTCTCACATGAAATTCCCTTTCAGAAGGAAAATGCATCCTATTCCCTGGTTCCTACACTCATTGACTTTTTTTCTTCATTAAATCTAAAATTACTGCCAATATAAGTTTTAGAAAGCCACATGAACCCTGAGAACTGAAATTGTAGCAGTCTTGAACACAGAGAGTTAGCATGAAAACCAAAAAAGACACTGACCTCCTGGTGGACTCCCCAGAAGTACCCAGTTAAAAAAGATGAGCTCTGCTTGACATCACTGCCCATCCAGTGGTCCTAGCTAAGTTCTTGAAACCTTCTATTCAATGCCTTTTCCTTCAGTTATAAAGCAGACATTCAAAACTTGAATAAACTAAAATTTACCTCAGCAAAATGATTCAATAACTTCCATGATATAAAATGTTTTCTTCTTTAACTAAAGTGATCAATATTAGAAAATGGGAGGGAGAGTATAGTGTGCATAACAGAATGAAGACAAATAGAACGAATGTGTTCTCTCTATATTTTATTTGATTTAAAAAAATGGTTTTATCAATACTCAGATCTGTCCTGAAGGTTTGCAAGCTCACTTTGCCACTGAGATAGCCCTAGTCCACAGAGAAGAAAAACTGTCTAATAATTTAATGTGAATCTCAGAGATGCAGTATAAATCATACCATCATTTTTATTTTAATTAAGGACAAAAGTAATATTTATTTTCTCTGTGTCCCATAGGTGCAATACTCTTGCAATTATTAAGTTCCTTAGATGATTATATAGTTCCTCAGAGTCTTATTCCTACATGGGAAAACTAATTATTGCATAAATGTCAATTATTTGAGAATTAATTTTTAAGAGTTGTGCAAGATTGGAGAATATAACAATTGAGATTTTTTAGGTTTTATTTTATTTCTGATTGATATAATAGGATGTTTAAACACATGTATACATTGTATAATCATAGATTCACGGTAAACAACAAATCCTTCTTAAATATTTATCATTTCTTAAAGTAAGAACGTTCAGAATTCTCCCTTCAATTCTTTATATATTATTGCTAAGTCACTCTAGTTTACAATAAAACTCCAGAAATTATTCCTTCTAACTATAAAACCCTTCCCATTGACAACTTCCCTACCCCTTCTAAATCTTGCTAACCACTGTTCTACTCTCAACTTTTAGGAGATCAACAGGTTTAGAGTTCATTGTTTTTCACTGAGTCTTTTTACTGAAAGTAATGTTTTTACATTTTATTTGAAATAGAGAGGATAGATAATAAATCTTGAGAGCTTCTGAATTAAATCATTTAAATTAAAAACTCATTTTAAAAACCTAAAAAAGGGTAACAAGCAAATAATCTTAGAGAAGATATTACTTTAGATGTGGATACAAATGTGCATGTCCAAGTGTGTACACATGTTCTTGTACACAGTAAAAAAAAGAATTGCAGTGGCTGGGGTTGTGGCCAGTGGTAGTATGCTTGCCTAGCACATATGAGGCACTGGGTTCAGACCTCAGCACCACATAAAAATACATAAAACAAAGGCATTTTGTCCAACTACAACAAAAAATATTTAAAATAAATACATGAATAAATACATAAATAAATAAAGAGAATTGCAATTCAATACAAAGAAGAGGATTTTTTCAAAGAACAAATTTGCTTCATTTGAAAATCAAATTAGATCTTGATAACATACCATAATTAATCCCAGATGGATTCAACATTTTTGGGGGGTCACCCAACCAACTGTGATTACAGGTGTGTGTCACTGCATCCGGATGACTCAACACTTAGATGACAAAATTAGAATCAAAGAAGTGAAATCAAAGAAAAAGGTGTGGATAACTAACCTTGGAATAACTAATTTTGCATTTGAGAAGAAGATTGTAAGACTAGGAATAGAGGAGAAATTCACAAGTTTATTATATTTTGCAGTATAAATAATAAAACATTAGAATCACTGAAGATACTCATTTGGAATAAAAGAAATAAAAAATATAGATAATATCATATATATATATATATATATATATATATATATATGATATTGTCTATAACTTTTCCATATATACAACCTATAAATAAATAAATATTTTACATAAATTTATATATGTATGTGTATGTATGTATATATATATATATATATATAAATATATATCATACTAATTTAAATTTATATATATCTTACTATTTTGCTTATGGCCTTACTAAGTCTCTAAGCCTGGCTTTGAACTTGTGATTATTCTGCTTCAACCTCCTGAGCCACTGAGTAAAACAAGATTTTGATGCCATTTTAAGCTATCAACTTTCTGTTCTTTATATATGCAGATAAATATATGTGTATATGCATATATATTTAACCATCATTAAAGAAAATGAAAATAAAGTTAAACTGATATAAGAATTTTTACTTCCTAAACTTTCTGAAGAAAAATTTGCCAAAATTTTGGAGTATGTGTGCACTTTTATTAAACTGTATACTTTTGATCTAGTAATTCCAATTTCAATCATTCTTGATATTCAGGTTAAATATTTATATAAAAATGTGTTCTATAATTTAATTTGTATGAATTATAAATAATAATCTATTGGTTAATATCTTACACCTTATTACTATGATAGTATACGGCAAAATAGTTTCAAAATATTTTTGAAGATTATTGGTCTGCAGAGTCATTAGATTACAAATGCTCAAGTTAAAAAAGTATAAAATATGTTCATTGGGTGTTTGGTCATATATAGACATATAAGCATATAAGTTTAAATTTACACTATTTTTGTATTTAAACAGAAGTCTTCATAAACACACCTTACATACAGATGTATGATAAAACACTAAAATACAAGCCATGTTAAACTTAAAATACAGGTGGATTTATTATCATATTAATGGTTTTTGTTTTTCAAAATGCTAATTGAAAGATATTTGAAAACTTCTTCACCTTTTAATAAAAGTATTGTTGGAATACTGTATGATAGAGGTTGTCTAAGTAATTCTTTCATGATGAATTGAATATACGTTGAAGGCTATGTATGAAAATGGGTTGTCTCTCTGAACTCATGAAGGAATTTAATTACAAAAATCTTATGTCAATGATATTAAAGAAGGTAGAAACTAATTGGACTATGGTGTTTAGTGTTAGGGCCCTTGAAAAGTGATTAGGTTTGATTCCTTCATTAGGATGGAGCCCCTTTGATGGAGTTCTGGTGGTTTTATAAGGAGAAAGAGATAAGATATAGATTTGAGAGATACACAACATGGCGCCTGCCATGTTGTGATGCATCCAAGAGGGACTCCTCTCAGAGCCTTAAACCTGTAAAGATCTGAAATATCTGAAAGATGGGATAAATGGCCATGACCAGAATGCTGATAGAAATACAGACAGTAAGGACCATGCTGATGAGAACTCAGATGCAAATGAAGACTATTCTACTGGAAACTGGAATCAACAATTGTCCCACCTCTGCTGTGAATGTGGCTGAACTGTGTCCATGCTCTGAAGCTTATGAAGGGCCAAATCTAGAAGTGATGGACTATAATATCTAATGAAGAAAATATGTAGTCAAAACAGCATTCAGCCTCCTTCCTGGTTACTTTCAATTGTATTCTATAGAACTTGGAACCAATGGTATAATCTAAACCTGAAATGTATAATTTAAAATGAAATATGGAGAATTCACAGCCTGTTTAGGGAAGGAGTGAGGAAAAGCACCTTTATGACAGAAGGGTAGAGTGGAAAAACCACTTTCTAAATGGCATGTGCTCATTAGTAAGACAATTGGAAAAAATCCTAATTTCTTGACCACTGAGCCACATCTGCAGCCCTATTTTGTATTTTACTTAAAGACAAGATCTAACTGAGTTGCTTAGCACCTTTTTAAAAAAAAAATATATTCTTTAGTTTTAGGTGGACATAATATCTTTATTTTTTTATGGTGATGAGGATGGAATCCTGTTCCTCACATGTGCTACGTGAGTGCTCTGTTACTTGA
The DNA here is from genome assembly GCF_048772815.1 of Callospermophilus lateralis. Classification (NCBI taxonomy): domain Eukaryota; kingdom Metazoa; phylum Chordata; class Mammalia; order Rodentia; family Sciuridae; genus Callospermophilus; species Callospermophilus lateralis. Next base: position 43,748,724 of record NC_135311.1, read on the forward strand.
GCCACAACCCCAACCCTTAGCCCCTCACTTTTGCAGAGGCCAATTTTGAACTCACAATACTCCTGCCTCAGCCTCCCAAGCAGCTGGGATTTCAGGTGGGCATCACCGTGCCTGGCTTTATCTCATGTTTGAGGCGAGGTCTTGATTATGTTGACCAGGTTGGCTTCCAACTCCTGTGCTCCAGTGATTCTCATTGCCACAGCATCCTGTACAGCGGGGACAGCAGGGACTACAAGGTCATGCCACCATGACTGGCTTCTTATTTTTTAAACAAGGCTGTCCAGAGCTGGGTCTGGGGCTCAGTGGTGGAGCTGCTTGCTTAGCTTGCATGAGGCACTGCATTCGATCCTCAGCACCACCTAAAAATAAATGAAATAAACATTAAAAAAATACAACAACATGATTTAAAAAAACAAACAAGCAAGATTGTTTTGATGTCCCAATTTAACAGATGAAGCTGTGGAGTCTGGGGCTGGGTAACTAGCTGTAGCAGACGCTGTGGGTGCTCCACTAATGACCCCCACGTATCCCGCTCAAGGCTCTGATGGTGCAGGGGGGATAGAGAGCCAAACCATGTTATTGGTAGAGGCTGGGACACATACACTGGCAGAGGCTAAGCCACTTTTCTAAGTTTCCCCACTTGTCTTGGGGAGTCTGTGTCTTGCAGCATGACAGATGAGACATGTCTTGCAGGCTTGGTGGACTGTGTGTGGACAGTCAAGGGGGTGGGACTGGAATGAGGGTGAGCAGGAGAAAATAAGGTCCCTGTGGCCCCCAGTTTTTCCACTGTCATTACTGTGTTTGAGAAGCCTAAGCCATGCTGTGTTACAGTATCAGAGCCCCAAGCCTAGCACCCCACGTGCCATCCCAAGCAATCCTCCCTGGGAAATTTCTTGTGGGGTGTGCCGGCTGGGTTTTTTTTTTTTTTGTTTTGTTTTGTTTTGGTTTGGGGTTTGTTTTGGTTTTTCAAACACAAAGCAACTAAAACAAACACATAGCAATTAAAACCTCCAAGTGAGGGCAGCCAATGTCCTCGGGCAGAGGGTGGAGCAGAGTCGGCCCCTGGGAAGCTTGACCTGTTGTTCCTCATTGGAACATGCTGGTGGCCAGTGGACTTGTCTGTGTTTCAAGTGTCAACAAAAACAAGTTGACTTACAAAGTACTAAAGTCCCAGATGTGGTGTCACACACCTGCAATCCCAGTGACTTGGAAGGCTGAAACTGGGGGATCGCAAGTTCCAGGTTTGCCTGGACAACTCACTGAGGCCCTGTCTCAAAAACAGTAGGGGCCACACACGTGTGGGAGGCTGAGATGGGAGGATTCCAAGTTCAAAACCAGTCTCAGCCTCGGGGAGGTGCTAAGCAGTCAGTGAGTCTCTGTCTCTAAATAAAATACACAATAGGGCTGGGGAGGTGGCTCAGTGGTGGAGTGCCCCTGAGTTCAATCCCTTCCCAAAATAACAGAAGGGGCTGAGGGTGTGGCTATGTGGTCAAGTGCTTCTCAAGCAGGTGTGGCCCTGGGTTCACATCCAGTACCAAAAAAGAAAGAGGGAAGAGAGAGAGAGAAAGGAAGGAAGGAGCCAGAGAGCAAGGGAGGGAAAGAGAAAGTCCTGAAGTGGTGCTGAATGAACGGGTTTGGAATTGTTACCAACACAGACCACAGCGTGGTGCAGTGACAGGAGGAAGATGTCTGTGTCTGTCACACATGTGGTCGAACACGCAATTGCCTATTACCAGGCATCAGAAACAAGAATGGCGGTGGCCTCTGGGAAAGGCAGGAGGGTGGCTGAGGGTTGTTTTTAATTTTGTCCCATAAGCATTCATGAGCAGTCAGTGTTTTTAAAAGTGTGTGTGTGTCCTCATTACAACCCTCTGCCCCATCCCCATGGTGCCCATATTCCCTTGAGGACAGGGTATTGTGGTGCTCCATCTGGACCCCCTCTCTCCAACCTGTCCCTGCTGGGTGGTGGGGCCCTGGAGAAATTCTTAGCCTTTCTGGACTCCCATTTCCCTGTAGTACAAGGTGAGACTGGACCAGGTTTCCCCCAAGACCCCTCCCATCCCAATGTCCCATTTGCTGTGACTTGGTAAACCAAATCCAGGGCCCAAAGCTGGTCTGATGTGCAAAAAAACTCTCCACCCAGCTCACCCCATGACCCCGACCTAGGCCGCTGAAGCCTCCCAAAATGTTGGGAGAGCACACCCAAACAGCAGCAGTGCTTGGGCAGGTGTCCCCACCTCCAGGCAGCTTCTGCCCAGCCTCTGCTACCAGCACCCTGACTGTGCCCTAAGACCCAACTATTCCCTGTGGGGACCTTGAGAGACTCTCCCTTTTAACCCAGGATAGTGCATATGCTTCCCCAAGTCGTTGTTCTGCAGCCCAGGGACACAGCGACTCCATTACAAGGGCCTCTCCCAACGATGGGGTTCCCTAGAGGGTGGTCCATCCCTTGGTCCCCTAAGGTCTGGAGCCAACCAAGCCCTAGTCCTCCTCCCATTCATCCCAGCAGCTCTCCCCGGCCAGGAAATCCCTCTTCGGTCTAAGTTGTCACCTCTGTCATGTTCACCCTGAACCCTGATGGACAGGAGAGCGCCCTGTTACTAAAACAGCCACTAAGACCAAGCACATCTCCACACACATCCCAGCCAGGAGCCACCTGGGAAGGGTGATCTCAGCTGGCCCGAGAGCCTACAGCCCACCACTCCGCCCTGGAGAGTCAGGCCCAGGCCCCACCTGGTGGAAGAAAGCAATCTCTTCCTTCCTGGAGGGCTGTGGGGCTCACTGAGAACCCACTTTTTTTCCCTGGAGCCCAGAGCACTCAGGAAGCAGCCAGTGCAGGAAGGGCAGCCTGTGCCCAAGGACTGGTTAGAGGCTGCCAGGAGTTCCTGACTGGTTCCAGGCTCCCCCAGCCAATGGGAACCCAGGCCTGGGATGGACGAGGCCTTGGAAACAGTCACAAGCCCAGCCAGCAGCAGCTGAGGACATTGGCCAGAGCCTATAACATTAACCTTTACAGATATCTCCTGTAAATGGGAGAATTCAGCCCTTTTCCTGAGAGGAGCTGCAGAAGGGATGAGCTGCAGGGGGAGCGTGCCAGAGGAGATTACACTTGCCCTTTCCATCAAAGGGACACAGGCTAGGAGTGGGAATGGACAGGGGTTATCCTTTCTCAGATGGGAGAACCAAGACTCAGACAGGACACGCTGGGTCCTGAGAACTACAAGAACCCCCATTTTTCAGGTTACTTGTAACAACCACAGCAGTTTTCTGGGCTGCAAAATGTGGCTTGTGGAGCTCGGTGAGCAATTATTACATCTGCAAAGAACCACAAGGGTTTTTTGACTCGATGGGCCTTGCGTGCATCTCCCTATCCCATCCTAAGGCCGCGCACAGGACCACTGACCCTTGCTTTGCAAGAACTCAGTCCAGGGCTGCCAGACCTCCTGATCACCTGGAGTCCAGGAGCCCAGCCTGGGTAAGCCCTGGGAGAGGGAAGCCTGGTCCTGAGCACACAGCCAGAGGGGCACTTCCCTGTGTGTGCCGATGGCCTGAAAGGAGGGCTAGTGCAAGAGGTGGCAGGGTCTCCCAGGGCACTTGCCTCCCCTTTGCTGCAGGGCACCTCTCTAAACCCACCTCCTCCCAAGCCACCTAAGGGACAGAAAAAGTAGTTAGGGCCTCACTGTCTGCAATGAAACAAACATGGGCTCTTGGCCACTTGTAGCTGTGTGATCTCTGGCTAGTTATTCAGCCTCTCAAAACTTCACTTTCTTCATCTGTAAAACAGGGGAGGAGAGCCTCTCTTTGTAGGAGAATAATGCTGCTCATCAAATTCCATCATTCCTATCTATAAACACATTATGGTTCCAGAAGCCTTGGCGCATGCCTGTAATCCCAGCAGCTCAGGAAACTGAGGCAGGAAGATCACCAGTTTGAGGCCAGCCTCAGCAACTTAGAAGACCTTGTCTCAAAAATAAAGGAGGTGGAGGCTGTGGATAGAATTTAGCAGTAAAGCACCTGGGTTCAATCCCCAATACCACAAAAGAAATAAAAATAAAAAAGGTATTGTCTCTTTTCTGTTTTAATACACCTCAAGGCCCTGGCTATGGGGTTAACACAAGTAGTTACCCAGGAATTTTGAACCCTGGATAAACAGGGAGTCACCTAAGCAAAATCTGATGCCCAGGCCTAATTCAGAAAGGAGAGAAGGGAGACAAGGCAGCCCACCTCTCAGCCTTGCCTTGGCTTAAAGTGGGAAACCACTGATCTAGTCTATTGGCCTCCAGACAGATAGGGAAACTGAAGCACTGAGAGGTGGTGTGACTGGAGTAAAGTCACACAGCAAGCAGAAACCAGGGCTGGACCAGAAGTTCCATGCTGACTCCTGCCTGCTGCCCCAGCTCATCTAACCCTTAGTGTGTTAGCAACACTCAAGGCCTCCAGGGCCAGACACAAAAGGGGCAAAGAGGACTCGGCTGCACTCCGGAGTCGTGGAAACTGCCAGGACAGTGCCAGCGATCCTTGCTGTGTAAGAACTCAGTCTGGGGCTGCCAGATCTCCTGGTGACTTTGAAGGACAGTTAGAAACCTTAGTTTTTGTGCAAACTTTCCTGAATCGTAAGAATTACGTTCTAGGGCTGGCGTCGTGGCTGAGTGGTAGAGGGCTCACCTAGTATGTGTGAGGCACTGGGTTCGATCCTCAGCACCACATAAATATAAAATAAAGATATTGTGTCCACCTAAAACTAAAAAACAAATATAAAAATAGAATTGCGTTCTAATTCCAAGCAAATTTTTTAAATATTTACTTTTTAGTGGTAGTTGGACACAACACCTTTATTTTATTTATTTATTTATTTATTTATTTATTTATTTATTTATTTATTTTTATGTGGTGCTGAAGATCAATCCCAGCACCTTGTATGTGCTAGGTGATCGCTCTACCGCGGAGCCACAGCCTCAGATCTGAAGCAAATTTTAATCCTGAACAACCAACCAACAAAAACCTGGAGCTAGGTGCGCTTCTCTGGTTACCAGTTTGGGACCTCAGTTCAGGATTTCAGGGTACGACCTGGGGATAATTTTTTGGCACTGAGTCAGGATAACATGAGAGGTTCTTGGAAAGTATCTTTCTCTATAAATCAGTGTCTGGTCCTGGTGGCTCATATTCTGCCTTTACCTATTTGCTCCTGTGAGCCAAACAGTGCTTTCCCCAGATATTCTTGCCAAAAGGTTTTGAAGAGTTTATTACAAATATCATTGTCTAGAGAACAGATTTAGGTACTGTCCTGGACCTGGAAGAACAGAAAAAATTAATGGAAAGTGCACTGCCTCCCATGAGAGGGAGGAAAAAAAAAAGGCTGTGCTGTGGCATCTTCAGCCTCCCTCCATTGCTTCAGTGTTTAAGAGGGTAAACTGAGGCCCCTTGTGGAGCAGACCCTGAGGTCACATATCTATCTCAGAGTCCTAAGACCCTTCTTTCCCACTGGGTCAACAGTGACTTCTGACAGAATTACTGGATGCCTCTCCTGACTCCCTTTGCTTCTTGTGGATGCACCCACCATGCCCTCTGCTACTTCATCACTGCATCTCCTGGTTCCTAGGCTGTGCTCACCTAAGGGGTCCCGGGTGGGATGCTGCTTCCAACGTGCTTCCCCTGTCTTCTCCCCATCCACTGTTCTTATGGGTTGGGATCCACTCACTCAGCCTGACTCTGCCTCACCAACTCTGCCAAACAACTAAGCCCCACTATGTCCTCTCCACTTTTTTTCATATGCTCCACCCAGCATCTGGCCTCTTACCTGCACTGTTCTGCAGAGCCATGCCCACTGCACCCATTTGATCTTCTACATTGTGTCCATGTGGGTCATCTTCCACAGACATATTTAACACTCTGGGATTGCAGGATTTTCTCCCTAGCTCTGGAACCTTTGTAATATGGCTTGTTTGATATAAGAATACCTGAATATTGTGATTAACAATGTTTCTCAAAAGTTAAAAAATAACATTAAAAAAATCTGAGGATGAGGCTCAGTGGTTATGTTCCCCTAGCTTGAAACCCTTGTACATAAAAAAGAAAGAAAGAAAGAAAGAAAGAAAAAGGAAAAAAGAAAAAAAAAGAAAAAAAGAATAAAGAAAGAAAAATAGGCAAGTAAGAAAAAAATGTGGTTCCTTTTTCTTATGTTATGTGTTACAAATTTAGCATTCATGTTTACCTGTTGTGGAGGCTGTGAAAAGTCAGTCTTTCATACATACTTCCATGCCCACACGTGACCTTTTGCTGTAAGGCTATTGCTTTATGTCAAGGTCTATAATTTACCTGCCACCTCACTTAAATTGGAATTTTTTTCAAATCCTAGGTTTCTCTGGTGGCAGGGTTCTTCTTCAGTTTTTGGAACCTGACTTCTTCCTTCAGTGCTCATTTAGTTTCAAGTTTTTTTTTTTTTTTTTTTTTGGAGAAGACACACTTGAAAATTGGGGACAGTAAAGCTTGCTTAAACTCACTTTCCCAATGGCCCATCAGTGCAGCAATGGAGATTGGGACCAGTGTCAGCCTGTTTGGAATAGTTCTCAGGAGAACCATGGGAGCCCTGAGATTTTGGACTTGAGTGTTGGCATCAAGAGAAAAGATACTCACTCTCTGTGAACATTCTGCAGCAGATGAGGGACCCTGGAGATGACTCAGGCCTAACTCTGTCCCAATGGCTCAGATTACGTACTATAGAGGTTCTGTGTTGTACTTTCCTTCCATCCTCAGAGACCTGAAAAACAATTGGTGACAAAGATGGCTGGTTTTCTTGACCTACATTGTTCCTGAACCTGAAGACAATGAACAGAAAGCAGAACAAGGAGTAAAGTCAATGCATCTGTCTTTCCAATACTAGAAAGGTAAACCCATCAAATACTGAAAAATATTTCCTTTTACTTGAAAATGAAAAAGCCCAGTGATTGGTAGTCTGGGCTGCTATGGCTATCCAGCTATTCCATCATGCCCCAGGGCCCTTCCTGTTTTTCATTGTGCCATCCATTTAATACAGCAATCCGGGGAAAAAGAAAAAGTAAAAAAAAACAAAGACCTAGAGTCCTAGTTGCTTCCAAAGTTATCTCTTTGGCCAGCACAAAATCACAGAGACCCCTACCTACAAAGGATATTGGGGAATAGAGTTGTTTTTCACTTTTACTTTGGGTTTGTTTTTGTATTTGGTTGTGGGGACTGAATCAATGATTGCTTAATCACTGAATAACCATCCCCAAACCTTTTTAAATTTTAGAGACAAATTTTTAGAGCTTTAATAGATTGCTGAAACTGTCCTTAGACTTGTGAGCCTCCTGCCTCAGCCTCTATAGTCACTGGGATTATAGGCATGTGCCATTAGGCCTGCCTGTGTTTTTTTAGGTGCTGGAGTTGAAACACAGAGACAGGCACATGTAAAATTTGTTTACTACTGAGCTGTAATTTCAGCCATAAACTTGTCATTTTGAATTATTAGCAACCCATTTTAAAAAAATATAAGGTCCCATTGGAATGAATGAGGGATACCTGGAACCTGGACCTTAGCAACCAGTTGTGCTGGTGTGCCTTTTTGCAGGCCCAATGCATACTCACAGCGTGGCATAAAAAGGTGGGCACCAAGTGAGGAATGGGTTCGGATGGGCTGTGAAAGGAGAACTGCTGGATAGGTGGCAGACTGAGATACTGTTCTTTCTTGTGTTGTGATGGGCATCTCAGGTGGAGAAGGGGTAGAGGGTGAGTGCATTTTGGTGGTTACACACTGAGATACATCCCCATTTTTTAAAATATTTTTTTCTTAAAATATTTTTTCCCCTGGGATGTCAGGGCTGCACCACTGAGCCAACTCTTATACAATTTTTAAAGTTATTTATTCCTTGGTAATATGGATCTATTGAAACTTACAATATAAAAACATACTTATAATATATTCACTAATTATAAATAAAGTTATAAGAATTAGAATATGTCATTTTTATAAAAATATAATTCACAACACTTGTTCCCAGTGACCAAATATGACCCATAAAATGTTAAACACATATGGACATTGGATTTATATATTTTATTCTTTTTTCCATATTTATTATTGTAGACAAGTTCTAAACACTGAATGAGTGAATGCAGAGGTTTATGCCAATTTCCCTAATTACTAATTGAGAATAATATTTTATTTTTCCTAGTAGTGGCATTTATTTTTCCACAAATACTGCATGTGGCATTTATGTGTTGAAGCTGAAAAGTTAATCACACAGAAACTGAGAACAGAAACACTTCCCGGATTTATGATAAGAATGAGAAACTGACTGATTGTGTGTAGGGAGTGCAAAAATAATTAAGTCCAGAAAGTAACTTTTAGGTTTTAGAGCACAATAAGGTGATTACATGGTATAATAACTACTTAAATAAATCAAAATAGCCAGAACTTAGAAAGTTTCAAACACAGAATAATAATTTTAATGAGATGAAAATTACCCTGATCTGATAATTACACACTATGTACACATGCCGAGTTATAATAATTGGTCTCATATCCAAGTACAAAGAGTAGATTCCAGGTAAAAACAAAAATAAATAGAAGTAAATTCTTGGATGTTTTAGCCAAATATCTACATTACCTCAGATTTTTAAATGGTATCGTATGTTCATGAATGTTTCACTGTTTTGGTTTCCCTTACTGTCATGTCTTCTTTTCAAGATTCTATGTATATATTTCAAGATTATCGTCAATATCTGTCAACTAGTAGTATGTATGGCTAAATTCATTGCCTTTTAGAACTTTAAATAGTTGCAGATGGAGTGGAGGATGCTGATTTGGGTCTAAAGTATGGAAACTACTGTTTTATATGGTACTGGGGATTGAAACCATTGGTGCTTTATCATTCATACATATTCACAACTGCTTTTTGTATTTGGAGAGAGTGTGACTACTGAACTTGAAACCTTTTATTCTGAGTGTCTTGGTGGTTTCTGGTGAGATTAAGTAGGTGACAGGGTGAAGAGAAAGTGGGGAGTTCTTCCCTATTATAACATGAATTTTCCCCCACAGTCGACTCTCAGCTGCCAGACCTCAAGTTTTTCTTACACTGGTATACTTTAACTATTCTGACTTCCCCTTTACCAATAATTTTAACAGCAGTTTATCAAACTACACTTATTAAGAACAATTTTAAAAATAAAGTTATAGTTCACCTCACCAGTCTACACTTATTGCTTATGGTTTCACTCACCTGCTATGCCTGTTTTTAGTGTCTGAAAAACATAGATTTTTTTTTCCATATTTTATCCAGTTTCTTACATGTATACACTGGAAAGGAAATCTCTCCTGGAAATATTCCATGTTGATTGAATGCTATATTCAAGAAAATAATATTTAAACATGCTAAATATATCTACAGAATTTCTCAAGAAGCTATGCTTTAGCCAAATAGAATATCCTTAAAAGAAAAAACTATGGTCAGCTTCAATAAAGCAAGAATAGAACCCAAGTATTTATCATTAATGATGGATTATAGATGATACATACAGAATAACCACAAGATTTAAAGAAAAAATCGTATTCAACCTGGTATTCTAAACTGAAGCAGACTGTCAATTAATGATAAATAATAATAGTTTTTCATTAATGACAAAATTCTAAAAAAGCAATTTTCTGTGCCTCATTTCAAAGAGAGTTACTCAATATAGAAAAAAAAATAAAACAAAAAGAGCACAGTTTGTGGACAGAAATAGTGGTTCTAACTACAGAGCTCAAGAAAGTTATGCTGATTCTGCAGTAGACCTTGAAAATAGTTTTGTTAGCTTCCCTCAGTCCTACCTTTAAAATGATGCTTTAATAGATATATTAGCTAGTAAGTAATCAAGTGATTGAATACAGCAAAAGTTAGAAAATTCTAGTGATCTATTTTTCATACCACACACACAAAAAAATGAGTATTGGAAAATACAGAAAAAACAAAGTGATAAAAAAGAAAGCAAAAACCCACTAAACATATAATGGAAAGTCAAGTTCTGCATATGAAACACAGTAAAATGTGCACCCTTTGTAACATTTGATGAGATAGAAGAAAGTAGTACTGATTGTTCTTGATGGTAAGAACATCCCTCCATGAGCAGCACTCATGTGCTGATATTGGATGTTAGAAAGGCTAATAAATTAGAGAAAGAAAGGATTTTTACTTCCTGTGTGTGTTTTATGATGAAATCTATTTTAAAGTCAAATTTGTGGAAATGCAAATCATTCCTTCAAAACTGTCCCCTCATTCACCATCCTGCTCCAGAGCAAAGTGATCCTCTGGCTGGCTGCCATGGCCTAAGCCTTCACTGACTGGTCCCCTGTGGTCACCACTGCTCCCACTCTTTTTGAAGGCAGCCCCCCGACAAAGCCAGGAGGTCTTGGCAGACTCCTTAACTCCTACCCAGATTTCACCACCACATCCACAGCTGGGGCCCAGCTGCTTTGCCCCCAGATCCTCAATTCACCTTAGATTTTCTGAAATTCTAGGAAGAGTCTCGTGTCACCTTTGCCTACTCTTCTGTAAGTGTCGCCGACACTCCTACCTGGGGTCCAGTCTTTCCCATAGGATCTCTCAGGCACCCTGCAGGGACTCATCTGCACTTTCCTCAATTTGATGTCATGGTACTGAAAGCCAAGAACCAGCTCCACAGTCAATTCCAAAAAAACACCAAAAATGCACGCAAATATTTTCCATGAGAGACTTCCCAGGAAAAAACAGATTCAGGGATCAGAGGACAAAAGAAAAAGAAAAGAAAAAAAAGTCAATTTCCCTCTTCTAAGAAGTCTCATATGTTTTTCAGTTTTTATTTTATTAAGATTTGTAAGCCAGGTGTCATGGTGCATGCCTGCAATCCCAGTGGCTCTGGAGGCTAAGGCAGGAGGATTGCAAATTGGAGGCTAAGGTCAGCCAAATTGGGGCTCTAAGCAACTCAGCGAGACCCTGTCTCTGAATAAAATACAAAAGAGGGTTGGGGACGGGGCTCAGGGGTTAACTGTCCATGAGTTCAATCCCCAGTGCCTTCCTCCCCAAACTGGCAATACTGTGGGTTGAACCCAGGAACAGTCATTCTACCCATGACTGTTTTGAGACAGGGTCTCACTTCTTTGTCAAGGCTGTCCTTGAACTTGTAATCATCGAACTAACTGCTTATTGCCTGAACAAGTGGTTTGGTGTAGAAATTTCATTTTTAGAATCTTATTCGCTAAGAACAACTGCTAAAATATGTGCAGGTGATTGCCCAAGGATATTCACTTTGATGCTAACTGTGACTGAGAAAGAACTGAAATGTCCACCAGAAGACAATTGACTAAAATCAACACTTCTTTATCCTTGCAGTGCAGGTTCCTGCTAAGAAATTTGAGGAAGGATTACTCTGTGGCATGCTAACTGTTCTTGAAATATTCTTATAAGACATGAAAGTTTAGATATCATTTTGATTGTAAGTGTTGTTGTTGTTATTGTTATATTATTATTATTATTATTATTATTATTATTATTATTATTATTATTATTATTTGGTACTAGGGATTTAACCCAGGACCACTTAACCCCTGAGCCCTGTCCCCAGCTCATTTTATATTTTTTTTAGAGACAGGGCCTCACTAAGTTGCTGAGGCTGGCCTCCAGCTTGTGATCCTCCTGCCTCGGCCTCCTGAGCTGCTGGGATGACAGGCTTGAGCTTCTGCACTCAGCTATAATTTTAAACATTTGCACACTGAAAATTCAGAAGAAATGATTCTGAAACTGTTATTTTCCCCCATGGGGAAGCACTTGCCGAGCATGCATGATGTCCTGGGTTTAGTCTCCAACAGACAACCGCCACCAAAAAAGGAAAGAAGCCAAACCATGCACCAAGCAGAGTCCTGAAAGGTGAGTCTCATGCTTTCTGTGGACAAAGCCAATGCGAAGATGTCCATAGGTATCACGTCTGGGAATGCTCATATTATACAGCATCATGATCTTCCCACTGCTTAAGTGAGTTCAATGGCAAAGCTGTACTCTTAACCATTGACATGAACAGTTTAGATGCTCAAGGAGGGGCAAGAGGAAGGCAAGTTCAAAGACAGCCTCAGCAAAAGTAAGGCAGTGAGCCACTCTATGGGACCCTGTCTCTCAATAAAAAACAAACTAGGTCTGGAGACATCTCTCAGTGAGTGGTTGCTTCTGAGTTCAATCCTAGGGATAAGTAAGTAAGTAAGTAAGTAAATAAATTCTTCCTGTTGTTGATATTTTTAAAATAATATTTAATCTTTATTTTATTTACCTCTTCTCTGATGTTTAGTATTTTTTCTTCTACTAGCTTTGGGTCAGGCATGTTCTTGATTTTCTTCCTCCTTGAAGAGGAAGTCTTGGTTGTTTTCGTTTATGATGTAGGTATGTACTGATCTAATCTTAAAATTGCCTCTGCTCTAGGATATATGGTTTTTTTATTTTGTTTTTCTATCATTTTTCTCAAAAATCTTTAAAAATTTCCATTCTGTTTGTCATTGACTCTGCTATTTGAGAGCTTTTTGTTATAATTGCAGACATGCAGGATGTTTCTGAAGTTTCGCCTGTTGTAGGTTTTCAGTTTTATTACATTGTGTTCAGACAAAAAGTTATTTCAAATGATTTTTAGGTTTTAAAATTTGTTAAGGTTTTTTTATGACTTAATCTGTTGTCTATTCTGGAGAATGTTGTTGGTACTGTTGTGAAAGAATTTGTCGTCTTTTGGTTTTTGTTGGAAAGTTCAGTTAAGCCTATCTGCTCTGCAGTGTACTTTAAATTCTGTGTAAAGCAAGAAGAGACAGAAGCAAAGTGTTGTGTATGTTGTATTTCTTATGAGACAATCAAGTCTGTGAGAATTTCCAGAGTACTTATGGTTTTGTTTATGTGACTTCTGGTAACAAATAGGGTTTATTTTGTGTGTGTGTGTGTTTGTGTGTGTGTGTGTGTGTGTGTGTGTGTGTATGGGGGTTGTATGTTGTATTTCTGTGTGCATGCATACTCAGTGTTTGGTTATATCATGTGCATGCCTTCAGGATGTGTAGAGTATATAGGAATGTATAAGCCTGCATTTGGAAAAGTATACATTATAATTGCATGTCCGTCAGTACCTGGGTGATAACAGGCAGGTGTATTTGTGGGTATGTATATATTTTTTTCGAAAGGAAGTGGTGGTGTGTGTATTCGGGGAAAGCAGGGATAAAGGTGATTTATGCATCTGTGTGTTTGTTGGAATGGCAGTGAGTTGTGGGTCATGCACCTGTTTCTAAATGTGAGGTGTTTTAATGATATCTGTGGTGAAAGGGGTTTTAATGAGTGTGCATCTTTCCATGTATGTGCCTCAGCAAGAGGTGTTCACAGGTCTCTGTGGCTGGGTGGCATGTGTGCATAAAAATCTCTTTGAACATCCCTAAGATTGTTTGGAACCAGAAATACCCTGATTACAAAAAATGTAACATTCTTAACCCTAAATGACACAGGTACAACCACCCACATACACACATAAACCTGAATCCATATTCCCAGAATCACTTGATACGCAAACACCAACACCAAAAAACACATAAAGTTTCTCAACCTCTCCAAATGTACACAACAATCATGTCACCTACAATCTACTCATTGTCATTTCCCAAATACATATAACACATGTGTTGCCTTAATACACATATTTTACCCTGCACTCTAATGTCACACCCTTCCCTAAACAAAAAATAAAATTAAATTAAAAAATCAATATTTTGTGACTATCAAAAAGTATTCACCAAAATACTCCATTCAAACACTCTTCTTAATAATTATTCACAAGTCCCACCATGTCATAATAACCCATATTCACTGTCAGTACCTAATCCTCCTAACTTGTATTCCCATATAAATATAACTTCTATATTATCTCAGTGGAAACACACACTACCCATCTACTATTTGAGAATGAATACTCAGCCATCACACTTCCTAAATACATTCACAATCCTAGATTATACAAGTCTGGGAACACACGTGTCCATCTGAATCTACAAACCCACAGTACTCCCACAGACCTAAAGTACATGCAGCCACTCTCTCACTATTAAAGGGCACAGAACTCACTATTAATGTACAAAACTTCTCATTCTTTCTGATATACTCAGTTAACAGCACACAACACTGTGGAGCTCTGAAAATCCTCAATAGCATAAACTTCCTATCTTCCAGATGCCTGAGTGTAAACCCAGAGTTCCTCATGCCCAAATTAAAACAAATGCACAGCAATACCCAAACAATTCCAATCAAAAACCTTACTTACAAACTCTCACACATATTCGAGTTGCCTCCAAGAAACACTTAAAATATACATGAAGTAGGACTGAAGAGGCTGGATACCACAGGAATTTTCAGAAAGCAGGTTTATTGGCTGTTGCCAACAAGTCCAGAGTGTGGCTCATGCCTGAAACATTCTAGGGACAGATAATTTCAAAATATTTTGAATTTATGTCCCATGGGGGAAAAGGGCTTGAAGATTCACTTGACAAGTGTTTTTCATTCCATTCTCTAGGCCAGACAGAGGTTTCACACGTATTTACCAAAAAAAAAAAAAAAAAAATCTGGCATTTACAAGAAAGAGGAAGCTACCATAATTATGGCAAGGGTCTTTTGGTTGAGAGTATCTGGTGTGCTTCAGATACACATATCTACAGACTACACATCAATCAGTATCACCCAAAAAGCAATCACACAAACACTCCCTCAGTAACTGAATGGAGCAAACAAATTACTTATTAACATGACAACAATTTGTATTCTCAAAAGAAAACATTTACAATCACCTCTATGTTGCAAACATGCACATACACAGAATGCCTCAGAATATGAAGTTCAACAACAAATCTCAGATGTACAGACACTGCTAACTCCTCCTACATACTCATAAAAGACACCCCTCCATTCCCAAGAATAACATGATCATCTCAAAGCCCTAAACAAGAAAATAAACAGCAGTCCACTTGAGACATTATCAACAGAATCGATACACATCTATGTGCCAAATATACATAATTCCAAACACCCCAACATACCCAATGATTTCATTGTCTCCAAATCTGTGAACACCAAAGATTATGTCCCTAAATTCTGACCTACACATCATGAACATACACATACATTCTAAAATCTGAAAATGCACAGATCCAACACATAATAGTAAGACAACATCCTAACTCCTCTCAAATGCATTCACAATAGTCCACAATGCAAACAACACCTACAGATGCACCACTAAAACCCTAAACACATGTCCTGCAAAAAGGTACTCAGCCAACAATGACCAAAGAAATCACTCAGAAAATATTTACACACGACAACCAAACAGTCCCACACAGGAGAAATTATTGTGTCTTGTTTCATATGCTTTCCATACCTGTACACATGAAACACATGAAAGCACAAAGTCCTGGTGCTAGAGGGACAAGTTCTTGTGTTCTATCTCTCTCTCTCTGTCTTTCTCTCTCTGTCTCTCTCTCTCTCGTTCTCTCTCTGTGTCACACACACACACACAAACAAACAAACACACACACACACATACAGGGCATTACATACATAATCTGAACACTGAAACACCCAGTTCAAGGATTTATCTTGTGGGCCCTGCACACAGAGGTAGAGGGGTGAAGATGCAGATTTCAGGCACATACCTTGCTGTTGAAAATGTAAGAAAATATAAAAGTGCAAAGGAGAGAGCACATTCCCTCCTATAAAACTGAAAGTTACTTGCCAGCCACTCAATAACTCCTCAATATAGAGAAAACTCTTCAAATAATAAGAGAGTACTCTCAGATAATGCTTCTGGAGATGAAGGTACTCTGGGATATTTAAGGGGTTTATAAAAGAGAGAATCACCCCAAATAGATTCTCTTGAGTATCCACCATCAGCCCAGAGGGATGTCTTTTAGCTGGAAAGCCAGACCATTGTGCAATGTGTGCTCCAATGCCAGGGCTGGGCTTGTTCACCTGGGCTACCCCTAAGCCACATCAGCTCCAATTTCTGAATGGGGTCAGCAGTGTTCTCACACAAGAGACATTTGGCATCATTACATGCCCAAATTCTAACCTGAAGATATTACTGGCATGTTTGTTGGTCAAAAAATTAGTGAGTAAATTGTCAGCTTTTCTGTGTTACATTCAGACAGAAGAGGTGAATCTGGTTAGAGGAAGGTCTGGGGCCTCTTATATTTTGGACATCAGCTGTCCTAATCACTTTCCAAACCTGTGATAATATACCTGAGATCACCACGTTCAAAGGTGCAGAGATTAATTTTGGCTCATGGTTTCAGAGATTAGAGTCCATGGTTACTTGGCCCTCTTACCTCTGGACCTGTAGCAAAGCAGAACATCTGGCAAACAGTGTATGGCATAGGAAAACGGATCACCTCATGGCTGCCAGGAGGCAGAGAGAGACAGAGACAGAAGTGCATTATGGTCCCAGTACCCCATCAGTGGCACATCCTCAATGAGGTAATTTTCATCAAATGGGCCCCAATTTTTACAAGCATCCAACACCTCCCAATAATGACTTCAGCTTGGAACCATATGTTTAAGAGGTGAGCTTTTGAGGAACACCAAATGTTAATGCCAGAATATCTATCCCTTGTCCCCAAAAGCTCATGTCTGTCTCACAGCAAAAAATAATTAAAAATAAATAAATAAACAACCATTTGGACTCCAAGAGTCCACAAATATCAACTGTGCATTCTCAATAGTTTTTGCCCAAAGTCTCTTCTGAGACTCAAGGGAACACAGTGACGCTGAACCCTGAATTGAACTTTTTTTTTCTGCCATTCTCTTCTTTTTAATTCATGAGTATTGCTTTCTTTTCTCCCCACACCCTCAACCCTATCTTAATGACTAACCATAGAGTCAGTTAAAAGCATGAAACTCAGTTAAAAGGGCCCTTGCACTGGGCACTATACCTTACTCTGTCACAGGAAATGTCCAAATTAAAAGGTATTGGCAGAAGCGAACAGAAGACACTGACTAGCAGGGAAACCAGACACACACACCTTCAGAATTGCAAGCATATAAAAAATCACATTATCTTAGATTCACAGGTCTGGGATGTGTCAGGGTCCATTGGACCCAGATATAACCCACAGAATCCCAACTTCTTTAAATAACAGTTTTTTAAGAGAGAGAGAGAGAGAGAGAGAGAGAGAGAGAGAATTTTCTAATATTTATTTATTAGTGTTGGGCAGACACAACATCTTTATTTTTATGTGGTGCTGAGGATCAAACCTAGCACTGCACACATGCCAGGCGAGTGTGCTACCACTTGAGCCACATCCCCAGCTCCTTAGTGACATCTATTTTTAGTTGTCTATCAATATTTATTGATTTATATATGGTTCTAAGAATTGACCCCTGTGCCTCACACATGCCAGGCAAGCTCTCTACAACTGAGCAATGACTCCAGACCCCTCTGAAGGACAGTCTATCAACAGTAGTAACCTGTGCTTGTGTCCACCTGCCCAAGACTATGAGAACAATTCCACATTACACACTGTATACACTTTCACTCAGCAGTACTAAGCAAGATGAAACCAGGAGCTAGCCATTAATCTCTGAAATACTGAATTGTTGCCAATGAAGCCTTTTCCTCTCCCACCTCTCTGCCTCTTCAGTTACTGACTTTCATGCGTGGAAGCAAAGCAGCAGAATCAAACCTTTTGTAGCTGCATTGGTGGCAATCCTCATTAATAATCAAAAAAAAAGTTAACACATTTCAAAGATACATCTACGCAGGGGAAACACAACTAAACCCAATGGGAAGAAGAGGACAGCAGTAAGGAGAAGACTGAAAAAGCACACCAGGGCACACGTTAATTCTAGTGCTCCATTAAGTCTAGTGCTCCAGGTGTGAAACTAGGGCACCTGATGTTGTAATATGGGTGCCCTAGAACTTGAGCATCCTTACCCCTCCAGCTTGGTCTGATGTGGGACCACTCCCTAGAGCTTCTGTGCTCACTGACTTTCACTTACCTGAGCAGGTGTTCATAGGCCTGCCACTGCTAACCTCCACCACAACACTGGCTCCACTCTTATAATTTGATAAATCACTGTTTCTTGGGTTACTGGGTAGCACTCTGAATGTGATATGCACATCCTGGTCACCAGCGTTTCCTCTGAAGTAGGAATGCAAACCTTCACAACCCCTCAACTCTTCACTCTGTAAGCCTGATAACCAGCATCACATAGACAATAACAAGGTCAGCTGAGAATGAAGACAGTAGCCAGACCCACCTAGACCATGGCCTCTGTGAGCCCATATGATGTTAGTTACACATCAAAATGAATCTGGACATAGGATTCTGAGGCTGCCTTTTGCACGCAGGGCACCCTGATAATCTCTCCACAAGTCATTGAGCCCGCTAAGGGTGGTGTTCTTCCCATTCCTGAGATGCCGAAAGGTGGCTTCTGTGTAATGGAACTAATCTCTTTACCAACCACACCAACCTTGGCCCCAACATTACAAAGTTTTCATTTCTGGAAAACCTGCAAGTATTTTAAATCTTTCTACCCTGGCTTTTGCTCCTGATCCCCATGGCATATCAGGCTGAAAGCAGATAAATATACCTGGGTAGGCCATATCTCAAATGCTGTACTGCCTTTACTATTCCCTGCTGGATAAATTAGTCTGTGTTTTTAGTTGCCTTTTACATCACTGTGACCAAAAAAGTCTAACAACAACAATTAGAGCAGGACAAGTTTATGTAGCTCATAGTTTCATGTCTCACTCCACTGACCACCAACTGCATAGCTCTGGGGCCAATGTGAGGCAGAACATAGTGGTTGAAGTGTAGGGAGTCGGAAAGCAGCTCAGCATATGGCAATGAGGAAGCAGAGAGAGAGAAATCTGCTCACCAGAAACAAACTATGAACCCTAGATCCTTTTCCTCCACTTAATCCTCCTCTTTGTCCTCAGCCTGCGTGGGCTTATCTATCTGACTGTGGGTGACTGGGAAGGCGAGAATAGGCTGATGGCGAGGCTTAACCTTTTTATTAGACCGCCTTGGGCCAGCTCGGGTTGACTCTGTGCCTAAGGCTAATGAGCTGAGCTCAGAGTCAAGAGATCTTGATTCTTTTAGATGTTGGATGTGTTCCCGTCTCTGTTGGAGAGACTTGCGCAAGGGAGCCAGGTTAGGCAAGGTAAGTGGAGAAAAAATATCTGATGGGGCAGTTGGCCCCTGAAGGGCCAGAGCACAAAAGGCAGGAGGGATATAGGAGGGAGATGGATGGGTAAGTCCTATAGGCTGTGGCAGGGTCCTGAGAGGTGGCGGGTCTTCTGAATGGTAGCAAGCTGCTTCCATCTCCAAGGTAGCCTCCTCCCCAGGGGTCAATGTGTCCCCGGGATTTAAAACTGGATAAAGGCGGTTGGTAGCTGTTGGAGCCTTATTCATTACGGTGGGATTTTGAGGGGGTTCAGGAAGGTTCCCAGGGTCCTAGGGAGACTGAGAAGGATCTATGTCTATACTAACTGAAGGGCATGCCGAGGGGGGACGAGAGAGACGAGAGATCTTTTGCATAGGCTCTTCCTTAATCCTGACAAGTTTTAAGGTACCATTGTCAAAGGGTAAACCTTTAAGAATTTCATTAATTAAGTTCCAGTAAGAAAAGGTGGCAACAGGCACCTTTTCTGGGCCAAAGGATTCACAATAATCTTTTAAACAGTCTCCTACTCTAAGCCATCTTTTACCATCAATGGTCGCTTCAAGGGAAAATCACAGACACAATTCTCCTATGTATGAAAACAATAATTTTAAGTACTTTTTCTTAACACATGCCACCCATGTCTTGAAGGCCTCCTTGAGGCCTGACAAAAACAAATCATGTGACAAAACTGCTTGTCCCATGGTGGGTCACTCACTGTGTGTCATCCCCACTCTCCTCCTGGATCTGTCTCTTGGTCGTGTCTGCCAAGGCGATCGCGAGCTCCGCTTGGCCATGTGTCCCTGGAGGATGGTGTTCCTTCTCAGTCAAAGGCTCCAGCCCCAATCTTTGGGCGCCAAATGTTCTGACCCACAGGACACATCAAAGTGGGTGGTGAACCTAGGTGGGGAGGAATGAAGGGACAAGAGACATGAAGTTTGAAAGCAAGATAAGAGCTCTGATCAAGCTGCAAACTATTATTGTTCACACAGAGGTATTTATATGCTGGGGATGGGGAAGCTCTCTAATCAGCAATTGCTGGATGTGGGTGGTAAAACTGGCAGCTGCAAGATGTCTGATGTTCCTGATAGCCACAGGATGTTTCAGGGAGATAGGTAGCTGCAGGATGTCTCCCAGGCAGGATGTCACCCAGGGGGCTGTTTCTTGTAAATGTCAGGCTATTCTTTGAAGGAGAATTTCCTTCTAGCCCCTGACACCTTACCTCCCACAAAAAAGAAAATGAATTAACAGAGAAGAGTTCACACTGATCCTCACTGAAGTTCCCCACCCCACTCCACCCACAACATCCAAAAATGGCCTTAATAGTCATTGCAGCCACGTTGATGCAGCACCTCCTATGTGCTAGGGACTGCTCTGCATTAAAAAACCTCAAGATACACATCAGTATCTCCATTTAAGAAAGAAACTGAGGCACAGAGAGATTTATTAACTTACCCATGATCACACAGCTCAAGAGAGGCCCAGAGGGGTTTTAAACCTAGGCCATTTGGTTTTACTCCAGACCCCTCAAACCAAAGGTGCAGTAAGTGGGAGGAGAACATCACACATATGATCCACCTATGGCAGGAGGTGACTTGGGTGAGTGGAGCCTTCTGTGACACAGACAGTGTCCCCCCTCGGGGGCTGCCTCACCTGGTCCTGAGAGGCCCACTCAGCCTGGGGGAGAAGAGAGCCCCCTGCCAGCCTTTTGGTTTAAGAGAATGTTCACTTACCTGAGCTGCAATGTCCCCACTGCTCTGAGGAGGCGGGGCCACGTAATTTCAGAGATCCTTAGAGGTGACCTCATTTTAAGGAAACAAGCCTGTGGCCAATTGTCCGAGATTTATTTAGTCAGGGGCCACCACAGGGAGCCAGCAGAGGGGACACCATTGTAGAGATGACCCAGAGCAGGGTCCAAGGGCCTGGGGCATGGCCTGGTCATGGCCCGGTGGCTCCCAGCTGACATCCTTCCTGCCTGGGAGATCCTGGAGACTACCTTCATGGTGATTTTCAGGTGCATGCGTGGGAGGCCCTGCTTGCTCCAGCCTCAGGGTAGGACAGAAAAGATTTCAGGCCTCATCAAACTATGGGCATGAGCAGGATGGTGGCCAGCAGAAGAAGACATCTAGGGCCTCCGTCTCACAGCAGTTTATGCATTGTTTGTTGAGCCCCTACCATGCATCATATGGATGTAGCTGGAAAGTGGGTTTTTAGCATGTGTAAAGGACCTGAGGCAGCAGTGGGCTTGGTACATTTGAGGCTGTGTGGGGAGTTGAGGCTGGCCTGAGCCAGGATATGCCTGGGATAGCTGCACCAGATGAGGCAGTTTGGGAACTGATTGACTTCTTTCCCTTGTGCTCCACCTGTCGAACAAGCAAGGCACAGAGATGAAGATCTTTCACATGACAGATGAAGAGTCTGAAGGTCAGAGTGGTAAAGGCATTTCCATTTCCCGAAGGTAATACATGGCAGAGTTGGAATTCTCACCCAGGTCTGCTTCTAGAGCAGTTTACGTGTCCCTTCTAGCATGACTTTCTGACAAGTCCAGACGCACCCAAACTCAACCTCCTGTATCTGGTTCGGAGATTCTCAGGTACATGAGTCATATAAGGCCCTGATAAGTCCTTCTGCAAAAGAAGTTTCTAATATTTCTTTAACCCAGCACTTGCAACGTTCATTTGAACATAAGATCCTTATAAGTGTGACTAGAATGAAGACATTTCAGAAGTGACCTTGGGAGACACTGGTCTTGGTAACACACAGAATTCTCAATTAGTCTTTCTGATCTTGGGGAAGAGAATTCTGGGTATATTTTGTAGACTCAGTAAGATGGTGAAGGGATGGAGAGAGATTCAAAGGACTAAAGGGGGTATTTCAGAGCGGGAAGGGATTCCTAGGAGGACCCTAAGTGGGACTCTGGAGAGATTTCCTCACTCACTTCAGAGAACAGAACAAGGGCCCGTGAGGGTAGGAAAGGGGTTGGAGACTGTACCTGAGGTGAGCCATCTTGGTCGGGAGTGAGCTCCCCACCACCAGCAGTGTGCAATTAGAAACTGTTGCATTAACCTACCAGCAGAACAGGCCCAGTGGCCCGCCATCCCCCCGATTGGGGAAGGGGCAGAGTCGCCTCCAGTGCCTGCTAGGTAGACAGACCTGAAACCAACAGACAGAACAGGATGGAAGATGAAATTAAAACCTTCCATGATAAACAAAAGTTAAAAGAATTTGCAGCTAGAAAACCATCTCTTCAAAACATCCTCGGCAAAATATTACAGGAAGAGGAAATGGAAAATATCAATGAAAACCAACAGCGGGAGGTAGTACAGTAAAGGGGGGGGATAATCAAAGAGGAAAACAAACCATGTTTAGTAACATAAATAAACAAATATGGCTGGAAGAACAACTCATATCTCAATAATAACCCTAAATGTTAATGGCTTAAACTCACCAATAAAGAGACACAGGCTAGTCGAATGGATCACAAAACAAGACGCAACAATATGCTGCATTCAGGAGACGCATTTGATAGGAAAAGACATAAATAGACTGAAGGTGAAAGGTTGGGAAAAATCATATCACTCATATGGACTTCGGAAACAAGCAGGAGTGTCCATACTCATATCAAATAAAATAGATTTCAAGCCAAAGTTAATCAAAAGGGATAAAGAGGGACACTACATACTGCTCAAGGGAACCATACACCAACAAGACATAACAATCATAAATATATATGCCCCAAACAATGGTGCAGCTATGTTCATCAAACAAACTCTTCTCAAGTTCAAGAGTCAAATAGACCACCATACAATAATCATGGGAGACTTCAACACACCTCTCTCACCACTGGACAGATCTTCCAAACAACATGTGAATAAGGAAACTATAGAACACAATAATATAATTAATAACCTAGACTTAATTGACATATATAGAATATACCACCCAACATCAAGCAGTTACACTTTTTTCTCAGCAGCACACGGATCCTTCTCAAAAATAGATCATATATTATGTCATAGGGCAACACTTAGACAATATAAAGGTGTAGAGATAATACCACACATCTTATCTGATCAAAATGGAATGAAATTGAAAATCAACAATAAAATAAGAAAGGAAAAATCATGCATCACTTGGAGAATGAACAATAGGTTACTGAATGATCAATAGGTTACAGAAGACATCAAGGAGGAAATTTAAAAATTCTTAGAGATAAATGAAAACACAGTCACAACATAATGGAATCTATGGGACACATTGAAAGAAGTTCTAAGAGGAAAATTTATTGCTTGGAGTTCATTTCTTCAAAAAAGAAAAAACCAACAAATAAATGATCTAATACTTCATCTCAAAATCCTAGAAAAAGAAAGCAAAATAACAGCAAAAGAAGTAGAAGGCAAGAAATAATTAAAATCAGAGCTGAAATTAATGAAATCAAAACAAAAGATACAATTTAAAAAATTGACAAAACTAAAAGTTGGTTCTTTGAAAAAATAAATAGAATCGACAGACCCTTAGCCACGCTAACGAAGAGCAGAAGAGAGAGAACTCAAATTACTAGCA
The DNA here is from genome assembly GCF_048772815.1 of Callospermophilus lateralis. NCBI lineage: Eukaryota > Metazoa > Chordata > Mammalia > Rodentia > Sciuridae > Callospermophilus > Callospermophilus lateralis. The sequence goes on from NC_135311.1 coordinate 43,772,477, forward strand.
TACGGGATGAAAAAGGCAATATCACAACAGACACCTCAGAAATACAGACAATTATCAGAAATTATTTTGAATCCTTATACTCCAATAAAATAGAAGATAGTGAAGGCATCCATAAATTTCTTAAGTCATATGATCTGCCCAGATCGAGTCAGGAGGATATTGACAACCTAAACAGACCAATATCAATGGAGGAAATAGAAGAAACCATCAAAAGACTACCAACTAAAAAAAGCCCAGGACTGGATGGGTATACAGCAGAGTTTTACAAAACCTTTAAAGAGGAACTAATACCAATGCTTTTCAAGCTATTTCAGGAAATAGAAAAAGAGGGAAAACTTCCAAATTCATTCTACGAGGCCAACATCACCCTGATTCCTAAACCAGACAAAGACACTTCAAAGGAAGAAAACTACCGACCAATATCTCTATTGAACCTAGATGCAAAAATCCTCAATAAAATTCTGGCGAATCAGATACAAAAACATATCAAAAAAAATTGTGCACCATGATCAGGTAGGATTTATCCCTAGGATGCAAGGTTGGTTCAATATATGGAAATCAATAAATGTTATTCACCACATCAATAGGCTTAAAAATAAGAACCATATGATCATCTTGATAGATGCGGAAGAAGCATTCGACAAAGTACAGCATTCCTTTATGTTCAAAACTCTAGAAAAACTAGGGATAACAGGAACATACCTCAAAATTGTAAAAGAAATATATGCTAAGCCTCAGGCTAGCATCATTCTGAATGGAGAAAAACTGAAGGCATTCCCTCTAAAATCTGGAACAAGACAGGGATGCCCTCTCTCACCACTTCTGTTCAACATATTTCTTGAATCACCGGCCATAGCAATTAGACAGATGAAAGAAATTAAAGGCATAAAAATAGAAAAAGAAGAACTTAAATTGCCACTGTTTGCAGATGACATGATTCTATACCTAGCAGACCCAAAAGGGTTGACAAAGAAACTATTAGAGCTAATCAATGAATTCAACAAAGTGGCAGGATATAAAATCAATACGCATAAATCAAAGGCATTCCTGTATATCAATGACAAATCATCTGAAATGGAATTGAGGACAACCACTCAATTCAGAATATCCTCAAAAAAAAAAAATAAAATACTTGGGAATCAACCTAACAAAAGAGGTGAAAGACTTATACAATGAAAACTACAGAACTCTATAGAGAGACATAGAAGAAGACCTTAGAAGGTGGAAAAATATACCCTGTTCATGGATAGGTAAAACTAACATCATCAAAATGGTGATATTACCAAAAGTTTTCTATAGGTTTAATGCAATGCCAATCAAAATCCCAACGGCATTTCTTGTAGAAATAGAGAAAGCAATCATGAAACTCATATGGAAAAATAAAAAACCCAGAATAGCAAAAACAATGCTAAGCAGGAAGTGTGAATCAGGCAGTATAGCTATACCAGACTTCAAAGTATACTACAGAGCAATAGTAACAAAAACAGCCTGGTACTGGTACCAAAACAGGTGGGTGGACCAATGGTACAGAATAGAGGACACAGAAACCAATCCACAAAATTACATTTATCTTATATTTGATAAAGGGGCTAAAGGCATGCAATGGAGGAAGGATAGCATCTTCAACAAATGGTGCTGGGAAAACTGGAAATCCATATACAACAAAATGAAACTGAATCCCTTTCTCTCACCATGCACAAAAGTTAACTTAAAGTGGATCAAGCAACTTGATATCAAATCAGAGACATGGCCTCTGAAAGAAGAAAAAGTTGGCTATGATCTACATACTATGGGGTCCGGCTCCAAATTCCTCAATAGGACACCCATAGCACAAGAGTTAATAACTAGAATCAACAAAAGAGACTTACTCAAACTAAAAAGTTTTTTCTCAGCAAAAGAAACAATAAGAGAGGTAAATAGGGAGCCTACGTCCTGGTAACAAATTTTTACTCCTCACACTTCAGACGGAGACCTAATATCCAGAATATACAAAGAACTTAAAAAATTAGACTATAAGATAACAAATAACCCAATCAACAAATGGGCCAAGGACCTGAACAGACATTTCTCAGATGAGGACATAAAATCAATCAACAAGTACATGAAAAAATGCTCACCATCTCTAGCAGTCAGAGAAATGCAAATCAAAAGCACCCTAAGATACCATGTCACTCCAGTAAGATTGGCAACCATTAGGAAGTCAAACAACAACAAGTGCTGGCGAGTATGAGGGGAAAAGGGTTCACTTGTACATTGCTGGTGGGACTGCAAATTGGTGCGGCCAATTTGGAAAGCAGTATGGAGATTTCTAGGAAAGCTCGGAATGGAACCACTATTTGACCCAGCTATTTCTCTAATCGGTCTATTCCCTAAAGACCTAAAAAGAGCACACTATAGGAACACTGCTACATCCATGTTCATAGCAGCACAATTCACAATAGAAAGACTGTGGAACCAACATATATGTCCTTCAATAGATGAATGGATTAAAAAATATGTGGCATTTATACACAATGGAGTATTACTCTGCATTAAAAAATGACAAAATCATAGAATTTGCACGGAAATGGATGGCATTAGAGCAGATTATGCTAAGTGAAGCTAGCCAATCCCTTAAAAACAAATGCCAAATGTCTTCTTTGATATAAGGAGAGTAACTAAGAACAGAGTAGAAACGAAGAGCATGAGAAGAAGATTAACATTAAACAGGGATGAGAGGAGAGAGGGAAAGGGAGAGAGAAGGGTAATTGCATGGAAATGGAAGAAGACCCTCAGGGTTATACAAAATTACATACAAGAGAAAGTGAGGGGAAAAGGGACAAAAATATAAGGGGGAGAAATGAATTACACTAGAGGGGGTAGAGAGAGAAGAGGGGAAGGGAGGGGGGAGGGGGGATAGTAGAGGATAGGAAAGGGAGCAGAATAAAACAGACACTAGTATGGCAATATGTAAATCAATGGGTGTGCAACTGATGTGATTCTGCAATCTGTATACGGGGTAAAAATGGGAGTTCATAACCTACTTGAATCAAACTGTGAAATATGATATATCAAGAACTATGTAATGTTTTGAACACCCAACAATAAAAATTTTTTAAAAAAAAAAGAAACTGTTGCATTACACTGCTGAAGGTCACTTCCTCTAGGATTCTGGGCTTCGGGGTAAAGAAAGCCACCCCACCTGGGCCATGCTCAGTCCCCCCTTCTCTCCAGAGTGGGCACAAAGAAGCCAGGCATGGCACATTCATGACATTAGGAAAATCCTTATAAATAAAATAGTTCCTTTAAAAGCTGAGCTCTCCACAGTCCATCCCCTCTCGACAGGAATAAAGCCAAGCCCGTGACTCCAGTGTCACCTCCCTCCATCGACTAGAGGAAACGCTCATTTTAAGAAGTATAACAAGAAAAGTGAGTGACAGTCTATTGACATTTTAAAAAGTGTGTGAGCAGTGGGGGCACGACTGGCTGGAGAGACCCAGAGAGAGGAGGAGAGAGAAGCCACACCAGTCCCTTTAATCTCCCCTCAACCTGGAGTGCTCAGGCTCCTCTGTCGCCCAAGGGCTGCAGCTCAGTATCCCCTTCACCAAACAGGAGGTCGAGGTGGAAAGGGGCGGGTGGGGGGCAGGGCCATGAGCCTGGAGTGCCCTGACTCCTAAATCAGGTTCCCCACTGGCGGGGCTCTGGTGGCTCTGGGGGACTGTCCTGGGAGGGCAGGCAGGGGATCTGGCCAAAGGAGACCAGAGATTAGGTCCGCACAGCTTTCCAGCCAAGCTGTGGCTCAGGGACACACACGGACCTGCCTCATGCCGGCACCACTGCCACCTGCCCCCACCATCACCTGAACCTCTGGAGTGAGCGCAGCCCGGGGTGGGGTGCAGAGGCATGGGACGGATGTCCACGGAGACCATTCTAGGGAGGACCTGGGGCCACCTCTATGCCCTCTCCAAGGTGAGGGGCGAAGGTGCTGGGCCTGGGGACTCGCTGGGCACTGAAAGGGACAATGCCCTGGGGATTCGTGGGCTCCAGGACTGAAGCCAGCCTCGGGCCTCCACAGTGTCAGCCTCTCACACTGTCCTCCTAGTGAAGCACGCACACACACATGCATGTGTGTGGGCCAGCGCACGCTCACTAGCGTGGATGTCACACCCCTGCACCAGCATCACTGCCCGAGCAGAAGGGACTGGCAGGGTCAGTTCACCTGCACATGCGCAGACCATGTGCACCCACCCCGTGATGCATGCACCGCCCCCCCCACACCCGTTCTGTCTTACTCAGGAGCCCACTTATGTGCACACAGGTGGACAGACCCTCGTTCTGCCCCACGTCACACACTCCCAGCAGGTTCCCGTCCAGCACAGGCCAAACCCACGGGGCGTAGCGCACCCAGTGACGGTGGCCTCCCCACCTCCCAGCACCCCACCTCATGGAGCCCCACTCCCTGATCAGTGTTTGAACAGCTGTCCTTTGTCCCTTGAGTGCTGGGGGAGCAGGCCATGGGCGGCCTCGAGGGAGAATGTCATCCTCGCCAGCCCCACCTGCCCCCAGCCTGCCTTTGTCAACCAGGACAGTGCTCTGGGGGAACCTGCTGTGCTGCCCTCCTACCAGGTTTCCCCGCCAGGGCCCTGGGCAATGAGTGAGCCTCGGGCATTTCTCCTCACCCCGTTGCCCTTGCCCAGGCCTTATCAGTGGGCGTGGGTAGAGAGGACAGGGGCTGCCACTCAGGGAGGCCTGTTCTAGAAGCATCCACCCGTCCCTCCCCTTCCTCTCCACCCACCCAGCCCCTCACATCTGCTGGTGGCCCCACCTCTCAGCCTTTGTACAGGCTGTTCCCTGCCCCCAACTCGCCCCTCAGCAAGGACCCCTAGCCTCCCTCTCCAGGAAGCCCTCTGGGTTCTCTTCCCTCATGGCCTAGAGGCGCCTGTACCTCACGCCTACCACAGCAAGATGTCCATTTCTTCCTCCCTGAATATGACCATGAGATGGGGAAGTGTGGAGTCATGGGGAAGGTAGACAGCTGGGTTCCCATCATCCTGGCACCCCCAGAAGTGTGGGGGGGAGCCCTGGCCAAGGGCAAGACCTCTGCAGGAGGAGGGTAGACGGGAGGGAGAGACCCAGAGAGTGCGGTGCCTCTATCCTCAGGCCTCCAGGAGTGAATAAGGTCCCTGGCCTTCATTCAAGAGTAAAGGATGTCACCACACACATGAGGAAGTTAGTAAATTTCCTCTCCTCCCCTTCTCACCCAGAAGGCTGCCAAATTCTAGATGGTAATGTTTTGCGCGATAGTGAAATCAGCATATCCATCAACACACTCCCTGCTCATCATGTACAGGGAAGGGCTAGTGGCTCCAATTCCACATCATCATCCTCTGGAGGCTTCCTGGGCACAGGCTCCCAAATACCCAGAGGGAGGGACAGCCCCCCAGCCCCCTCCTAGGTTCCACCAGGCACCCCCTGGGAGCTCTGAGGGACCATCGTGAAGGGGACGCCTTTCTACACAGACTGCCTTTGCTTTGGAGGACAGTGAGTGAGACCTGTTGGTTGAACTTGGTGTGACAAGGGTGGGCATCCTGGGTCCACCCCCATAGCCGGAGGCCTACTTAGGAGCCTCCCCAGGTTTCCTCCCACTTTTCAAGTGAGCATGTCCAGACATGGGGAAGTAGGATGTGCTCCTGAAAGCATGTCTGAGGAGGTGAGGCTGAAGTGCAGGGCCCTCTGCTCATAGGAAGGGACAGACAGCACATGACTTAAGAACTGGGGATTAGACTCAGGGGCACTCAATCATTGAGCCACATTCCTAGCTCTTCTTATATTTTATTTAGAGATAGGGTCTTGCTAAGTTGCTTAGCATCTTGCTAAGTTGCTGAGGCTGGCTTTGAACTTGCAATCGTGCTGCCTTAGCCTCCAAAGCTGCTGGGATTATAGGCCTGAAGGACATAGACTTTTTGTTGGGAAAACCTGGGTTCTATTCCCTGCCCTGCCACTTGCTACCTTGGAGATCCTGGACATGTGGCTTGGCTTTTCTGAGTCTCACTCTACATATCTGCAAAATGGGGGTGATATCTGTAGCCCCTCTTTCAAGACTCTGTAAAGATTCACATGGATTGTATGCGGTGACTATATCCCACATAGCAAGCACTGGACTAATTCATGTCTTTTCATAAACGTATTTCAGATTCAAAAAAACACATTCCTGGTAATCCCAGTGAATCAAGAGGCTGAGGTAGGAGGATCAAAAGCTTCAGGTGAGCTTGGGCAACTTACTGAGATCCTCAAAATAAAAAATAAAAATAAAAAATTATAAAGGGCCAGGGTTATAAGGCTCAGTGATAAAGGCATCTATGGGTTTGATTCCCAATTCCACAAAATAAAAAAAGAAAATGATTTTATGGAATGTCAGGCATATTGCACAGATGCAGTAAATATTCTTTGGGTTGATGCTTGGCTTTCAGCAAGAGTCAAGTTGCAGCTGCCTTGAGTCTGAGTATTTTGTAGGTGCTCCATGGTAGCCTAAGGTTTACCTTGTTTCCTGGGCCCTGGCAGCCTGGACACCCTTTGCCTCTTCACTGGAGGGCCAACAGGGGTTTTTGAAATGACCCTGTGGATGGGGTAAATGGAGCAGGCTCTGTCCAGTGTGAGGTCCCTGGGAAGCTTCTAGCACGGTGTGTTAATGCAGGCTGGGAGGTCAGGAGCCCCATGCCAGCCAATGAGACCTGAAAGCTTAGTCCCAGCCTGGTAGAAGGTTAAGGGCAATGTGCCAACATGAGGCTGACCTGAGCTTAGTTCAGATGTTGCCATTTACTGGCTGTGTGACTACAGGCTCCTCTCTGGTCTGTGAAATCGGGCTCATTATGTCTTCTGTGCTCATCAACAAGGTTGTGGTTGAGGATGCAATGATATAGAAAGAATGTATAGATACAATGGAGTGTGGGACACAAGTGTCCTGGGAAATTAAATGAGAACTTTGAACATCTTTCACAAAAAGTAGCAGGGTAAAGAGGAAACCTTGAACCAGCTCTCATATCTTGGTTCTATAACTTTGGTGCTTTGTGACCTTAGGTAAGTTAGTGAATATCTCTGAATCTGGTTCCTCATGTGAGTGCATACTCTATTATCATGAAGGCATAATAGTCTTTCCCACCCTAGTGCCCACCTGGGATTCGATGTGCTCCAGGAGAAAACTCCTCTGGCCAGAGCCTGCTACCACAGAACATGGTCTGTCCTTCTCTGACCCCAATCCACAATGTCACTTGAAGCAGATGAAATGAGAGGAGCAAGCTAGGGAAGAGCTGTGGAAGCTTGGTTGGATGCCAGGGAACAGTGACAGTAAAGTGAGGTCCTGCCTGCCCTCCTGGTGGTCGTGCTCTGGCAGAGGGGTCCAGGTTGGAACATATGCTACAAAGCGCAAACAGGCACAGGAGGGGATAGGTGTGGCAGGAGGCTGTTCTGGTTTGGACGTGAGGGGTCCCCAAAAAACTTAGCTGTGAGACAATGCAAGAGGGTTCGGAGGACAAATGATGGGGTTGTGAGAGTCTTAACCCCTAAGTGAATTAATCCCCTGATTATGATTGACTGAGTGGTGACTGAATTGGTGGGGTGTGGCTGGGGAGGAGGGTCATGGGCCAATTATTTGGGATATATATTTGTATTTGGCAAGTGGAGCCTCCCTCTGCTTCCTGATCATCATGTGAGCCCCTTCCCTCCACCACACTCTTCTGCCATTCCTTGAGGAATGGAGCCTGCTGTCTGTGCATTGAGACCTCTAAAACCTTGAGCCCCCAAGGCAACTTTTCCCTCTTTATAATTCTTCTGGTTGGGTCCTTCCATCGTGCAGCAAAAAATCTGACTAAAACAGAGACTATTTTCAATCAGGTGGCAAGGAAATCTTCCCATATGTTGGCACATGATACAGAGGAACAGACTGACCCAAGGTCAGCCAGCAAGGTTCTAGAACATTCCAGGGGTCTGCCCCTTCTCTCTGCACCACGCTGTGTCCAGGGTCCACTCACACTTTCTCCATGGCCTTGTCCTACTCGTGCCCACATCTCGGCACAGACAGCACAGCTGGCTAGCCCTTTCTTCTCTCAGGCAGCTAAAGCTGCTGGGAGGATCTGAACTCCAGCCAGCCACGGCACTCTCGGGTCCGTCCCTGCCCAGTCGTGGGGAGGAGGCTCAGGACCCTCTCCTCGTGGGGGGGGCATGTTGGGGGCCAGGAACTTACAAAGGCAAATAATGTCTGGGTAAAATGGCTGCTGATAGCTCCAGCTGTGAGGGCCAACGATGTCCCCTTGTTCCAGATGTTGGCCTCACCCACCTCCCTCCTGTGGCAGTACATTTGAAGAGGACCTTGGGGGCCAGTGGAGAGCAACACAGAATGCGGGGTGGGGAGGGGGCTGGTAGGCCACCAAGCACAATCCGTGCACAGCTAGCCAGCATGGTCCTCTGCCTCCAGGGTTGTCCGGACAGCAGGGGTCACTCCTGGGCTGAGAGTGTACCAGGGAAGATGGGGCCACAGCCTCCCCTGTCCAATGTCTCAGATTTCCTGGCTGGGAATGAAAACTGAATCCACAGGTGGAACCAATGCCTGGACCCTACGCTCTCCCAGGATAGAGTGAGCTCCTTGTTCCCGGAGGTTTCTCAGCAGGGTCTGCACCTTCAGAGCTGGCGAGAAGCAGGCTACTCAGGGCATTGGAGAGGATTGGAACCAGAGGCTTCTCTTGGATTCTTGCCAATTTCCCAACCCTTGATCCTGAAGCTCACAGGCTGCCCACTCCACCCTCCCCTCCAGCACCAGGAGAGTCTAGAACTTCCTTCCTCAAATCTCCCTTCCCTGAGTGTGTCAACGTCTTGATGGGACCCTCCCCCGGCCCAGGTGCACACCGACACTTCTCCTAATGCATCCTGGCTGGCCGGCTGGGAGCCACAGACGACATGTCACATGAGGGGACATAAGGGGGCTCTCACATTTCCCACGCCTGGGCTCCTGGGCCCCCAGCATTCATGATGGCTGATTTCAACATGAAAGGGCCCCTTGAAAAGGAGAGCCCCCCTCCCTTTCCCCCTCGCCTCTGCTAAGCCCCACTCTGCAGCTAACCACTGTCTGAGCCTCCCTCCCTCTGGAGCACCTCTCACTCACCTGCCAAGCCTTCCCAAGACTGCTGCAGCCTCACCTCGCAGCCTCCGCCAGCCAGAATGAGAATCCCAAGGTGGGGTGGGGGGCTCAGGGCTCCATACTGCAGAGGAGGAGGGGGGCCCTGTCTGTTTTAAAGGTATAAGCCATTTGGTCAACCATAGGCCAGAATGACTGAATAAATCTTTGTGGGTGCTTTAATGCTCTGAGGACAGGAGGTCTCCCAATCTCAAATCCAAAGACAAGCAGAGCAGTAAAATTTCCCATGAGGCCTTCCAGGCATCTGCCCTAAATTTTCAATGTGGTAACTTTTTAAAACTTTTATTTTGACCTAATTTTAGATTTACAGAAAAGTTCCGAAAAATAGAACAGATAGCTTCAGTACACCCCTCACCTAGCCTTCCCTAATATTCACATCTTACATAACCCTAGTAAATGATCAAGCCATAGAACTTGTCCTTAGTTCAGTACTATCACCTGAACTTCACATCTTATTGGATGCTGGGTACAGTGGTGCATGTCCGTAATCCCAGCAGCTCAGGAGGCTGAGACAGGAGGATAGGGAATTTGAGGCCTGCCTCAGCAAATTAACAAGGCCCTAAGCAATTTAATGAGATGCAGTCTCAAAATTTTATAAAAATGAAAATACAAAAGGGCTGGGAATGTAGCTCAATGGTAAAGCAGTCCTGAGTTAGACCCCCAGTACCTAAAACAAAACAAAATAGCTCTTATTGGAATTTTCCATTTTTCTACCAAGATCCTTTCCTTATTCCATCACCCCATTCTGGACCCCACACTGCATTTAGTTGTTATTTCTCTTTTGTGTCCCTGATCAATTGGTTGCCACAGTCCGGCTGTAGCAAAATAACCAGGGGGTGACGAACAACTTGTGTAGATTGATACAGCAGGAGTCAGAGCCATTTATTGTAGGACAGGAGGGGTATATATACATTCCACACAGCTTATCTTAATTAACATAAACTAGATACAGCAGTCAAGGAATCACAGTTAATGGCTTGCTGGCGCCACCTCACAAACCACTCCCTCTGGCAAAATGCCAGGCGCCATCCTGACTTGTTTACAGACCTTAACATTGGTGACATTCCCTCAGTCTATACTCATCTTTCAGGATCTTGACAGCACTGAGGAACAAGTGTTTTGTAGAACTGTGGGTTACCTTGTGTTTTCTCAAGATCAGAGGGAGGCTCTGCAGTTTTGGCAATACCACAGAAATGGTGCTGGCTCCTTCTCAGCTCACCATATCAAGAGGCTCATGTCTTCAACATGTTTGATTACAGGTGGTGATGACCTTGATCACTTAGTTAAGTTGATGTCTAAAGGGTCTATCCACTATAAAGTTACTATATTTTTCTTTTGAATTAATACATATCTTGGGGAAAATACTTTGATATATATGTGCAACTATTCATAACTTTACAATTTAATTTACACATATATCTTTTTTAATTTCTTTGTTTAGTTGTAGAAAATTGTTATATCCTTATTTGTTTTATGTCATGTTGAGGATTGCACACAGTGCCTTACACATGCAAGGAAAGTGCTTATCACTGAGCCACCACTCCAGTCTGACACAAATATATCTTTATCATACAATATAGTAATTTGACACATATATTGATCATAATGGTGTAATTATCATTTTGCCTCCTCAAATACTTATCATTTCTCTTTTTGTTTATCACATTTACTTTCTTCTAGTAATTTTGAATCATATCATATATTGTTGTATATATAGAATAGAACACAAGAACAAGTTAATCCTACCGGTGTTTGTGCCCATTTAAAAATGTGCCTACAACTGAAGATTCCAAATGTTCAGCAAGTTTTTTTAAATATTCATAAAATGTCAAATTATTTAAACATAATGAAAATGATGCCTGTAATCCCAGAAGCTTGGGAAGCTGAGGCAGAAGGATCATAATTCAAATCCAGCCTCAGCCACTCAGAAATGTCCTAAGAAATTTAGGGAGATTCTCTCTCAAAATAAAAAAAAAAAAAGATAAAAGGGCTAGGGATGTGGCTCAGTGATTAAGTGCCCCTGGGTTTCATTGAAGGTGCAAAGGAAATAAATAAATAGAATAAACAGAAAAGTAAACTGCTTATCCACAGAAAAACATGAAAGAATCAAAACACTATTTCAAACAAGAACGTAGACATCAAAGTGAATATCATGAGAGACTGGGATTTTTCCTCAGAGGTAGAGTGATCAACTAGCACATGTGAGGCACTGGGTTAAAACCTCAGTGTCACATTTAAATTAAATAAAGATATTGTGTCCACCTACATCTAGAAAATAAACATATAGAAAATAAATATTTTTAAAAGTGTATATCATGATTTTTTTCTAGTTAAAATGTTTCATTATTGATTATATTAATACTTTGATCAAAATCAAAGCAAAGTTGCATATGGTCAATGCAGTTGAAAATTGTACTAGATTTTTTTTTTTCATTAGTGAATATGACTCTCATCGTGAGGGTGTTGAATCCTGCAGAAGAGTAACAGTTACTGGTTTGGTTTGGTCCCAGATAAATTTAGGGATGATCCCCTGGTTTATGTTGTAGCTAGTGGATCCATGGTTACTTTGCAGAATCTTGTGGTAAATAGATGCCTTGGAGGACCTAAAATTCTCTTTGGAGATTGAATTTAGGCTAAAATATTACAAGTTTAGTGAGTTTACACTGAATTTATTTTCTCCCAATAATCTGAGGCAACAACTCAGTTGTTACAACCTCCATAGAAGATGTAAGTAGGCCTATCTATCATCAATTTATTGGTATTTTTTTTCTTACTCAGCATAGCTCCATCAGTTGACTTGTAGGTATGATGTGAAAAGCAGTGTGAAGAAAAGTAAAACCTTCTGCATAGATTAAAAGAAAAAAAGGAACTCACGGACAAGCTGAATCCTGCTTAAAATAGTGTGAAGGAACTGTCATTCTTAGAAAATGGCAGGATACAGAAAGTTCTATTCATTATCTCCACCCTAATAAATGCTTTAAGAAAAGCAAAAATTACCCAGTCATTTCTAATGGAAGAATAACCTTCTCTGGTACAAAGAGAAAGTGAGTAAATATCCAAATATCGAACATGTGGTGATGGAAATGCTAAACATACTGAAATTCATTAGAGGTCAGGAGAGTCACATTACAAGAATTTTTTTTGAACCTTCAAAAAAAAAAAAAGACAAATACTATGTACTGATGTTTATGTGGGCTCTTTCTGGTCCAGCAAGGGGTTTCACAAAAAATTGTAGAAGACGCTGTGTCTGTGAATTCACTAATCAAGACCTCTGGACATCAAGCAGGGAGCAGGTCTCATTTTATTTTGAAGTTACCATGTATATATACTCAGACAGTAGCTTATCAGATTACAGGCAGCCACCAATGCAATTTCTGCAGTGACCAATCAAGGAGTGAGCAATGGAGTAAGAGCAGGGAATTTAACACATAGCCTCATGCCCAGGGTTGTGCCTAAGGGGTAAATAGTTTGCTGTTCACACAACCTAGCATGGGATAGTGTGTTGCCACTCAGGCACTCTTAATGTATGCTATGAAGGCAGTATTTCATGAATTTGACTCTAAGACATTATTGTGGCCTTGCCTCTCTAAGATTTCTTGAGGTTCAAGGTTGTGCCATACTTCTGGTCTCTTTCAGATGAGATCATTGTGGTCAGGTGATGCAGGGGTGCATCAACCTCATGACAGGAGATTTGCTACCTTTACATGGGGACACAGCAGCAAGTCTGCTTATAAATAATTGATGCTTGAAGTCTCCTTGGACTTGCATTCTTTAACAGAGATCATTAAGTTATCACTTTCTCGTAGTAAAATCTCATCTATCAGCAATAAGATAAAAATGGTGTAAACACTTTCATTCAAAATTAAATTTAATTAAACTATGTCAAAGATAGCATTTTGTAATTATTAGTTTTATTAGATGTATTATTTGGTAATTTATGATATATATTCCCCCTTTGTGACAGAACAGATAGTTCAATGACCTTGTGGGCCTTCTTTGCCTCAGGAGAATCCAAGTTGGGTGCAGCTCTGACTTGAGACCATTTCAGCAGGAGGAAATCTCCTGTCTGTTCTTGAAGTCTGTGGAGGGTCTTTGTCTTCGCCACAGCTTCATAAGAATTTTAGGTTATAATCTAGCCAAAAAGTGCTCACATTCTGTAATGTTCCCAAGTGGGTTGCTCTTTACTTCCTCAAAAAATATTTCTAAAAATATTCTTTTAAAAAACTGTTTATCATTGAGGGGTTTATTGGGCAGAAGCCATATGGAGATGTGATAATTTTAAAAAATTCAAGGTTTTTTTTAGAGAAAAATACCCACATAAATGTAGAGGGCTTTATTTTATTGTTATTGTTGTTGTTGGTGGTGGTTTTTGTCTTATTTCAGCAGCATTCCCAGCTTATAACTAAGTGGGCTTGAGTCATGTTCTACTAGGACCTGTTATAAAAACTAGGACCTGTTATAAAAACAGAAAATTACTGATTTTCTAAGTGTGGTACCAATGCCAGCAGCTTCATACTCCTAGGATGGCTATAAATTCCCATGCACAAGAATTATCTGGACTGGCTGGGGTAGTGGTTTCTTGATTGGCTAGTTTCCTCATTAGCCTAGAAGGTAAGAGGTATTCTGACAAAGGACACCATAAGAGTCACTGGCCTTTACCAGAATGGGAGGGGGCCTTCAAGAGAGGTGCTTGAAATCCTGTGATTGGAAGAGGCCAGGTAAAACCTGGTGGATGCTCGAGAACAGAATTCATAAATGTAGCTCCTGATAGCTGGTTCCACACCATTCTATTTTATTTATTTATTTATTCTTTTTTAACAAAAGAATTATATTGGAACACAGTTAGCAAGGTATTTGTTGAAAGGTACTAGATTTGAACTCCAAATAGGTCATATTATCCATAATATTTGCTCCTGGTGATTTATAGAGCATCATCATTCAATAATTTTTGTGATTATGGAAATGTTCCATGTCTATCCTGCCTAATTCAGTAGCTTCAAGCACATGATATTTTGGCATATAGATCCTGTGACAGAAAAAGCTGAGTTTGTCAATTTGATGAATTACATGGCCAATGGTCACAAGATTGGGGAGCACCATTCTAGAACACCAAGGCAGAAAATGGAAGCATTTCCTCTAAAAACTGGAAAAAGACAGGGATGCCCGTTTCCACAACTTCTATTTAACATATTTCTTGAAACACTGGCCAGACCAATTAGACAAATAAAATAAATTAAAGTCATATGGATAAGTAAGGAAGAATTCAAATTAGCACTATTTGCAGACAATATAATTCTATACCTAAAAGACTCGACATATTCCATCAGAATACTGCTAGAACTAGCAAATGAAGTCAGTAAAGTAGCAGGATACAAAATCAACACCCATAAATCAAAGGCATCTCTGAATATCAATAAAAAATCCTCTGCAAAGGAAATGAGAAAAACTACTAACTTTGAATAGTATAAAAATTATAAAATCCTTGGGAATCAACCTAACAATAGCTGAAAGATCTCTACAATGAAATCTACAGAACCCTATGGAAAAAAGATAAAAGATGACATGAGAATATGGAAAGATCTATTTTTTTTCTTAAATAGGCAGAATTAATATTGTCAAAATGACCACACTACCAAAAGCACTATACAGATTTAATGTAATTTCAATCAAAATCCCAATGACATTCCTCAGAGAAATAGAAAAAGCAGTCATGAAATTTATCTGACAAAATAAGAGACCCAGGATAGCTAAAGCAATTTTTAGCAAGAAGAGTGAATTAGGTGGCATCTCTGTACTAGACCTTAATCAATGCTTCAGATCAATAATAACAAAAAACAGTATGGTATTGGCAACAAAATAGACTTGTAGACTAATGGTATAGAATAGATAACACAGAGACCAATGCCCATAATCAGAGCTCTCTTATATTTGACAAAAAGCATAAAAAATGTACATTGGAGAAAACGATATCCTCTTCAAAAAATAATGATGGGAAAATTGGAAATTTACATACAATAAAATAAAATTAAACCCCTCTTTCTCAC